>NC_046294.1:601250-1202500 GCF_004115265.2 Rhinolophus ferrumequinum
AGTGTGAAGCAGAGCGCCGCCCTGTGTCTGCTGCGTCTGTACCGGACGTCTCCTGATCTCGTCCCCATGGGTGACTGGACGTCCCGTGTGGTGCACCTCCTCAATGACCAGCACTTGGTAAATGCCTCTGGACGAGAGTCCACCCTTGCCCACCGAGTAGCCTCTGTAGGAACAGCCCCTGGGACAGCCGCTCAGTGTGGTTTCTTGTGTCCTTGGAGCCTGTGCACCCTTCCTGGGGGGAGGAGTCAGACGCGGTCTCTGGCTCCCCCTGCAGCCAGGGAGGCGTCCGTGTTGGCGGGCCTCCTGCAGACCAGCCATACAGACCAAGGAGACCGAGGTCTTGTCCAGGGAGGGCCCCCCACGTGGTGGGCCTGTCTGTGCCTCGTACAGGGCTGCGATGGGGGCGTCCTGTGGTCCCACCTGCGCTCTGGTCTGCACAGCCATTCGTGAGCCAGGCCCGACTGTCCTTGCCGTGTTGTGGACGAAGACAGGTGTAGAGTGTCCACACGGGAGGGGGGCACACGGGTCGTGACACTGGGAAGTGGGGTCGCGTCGGAGCAGGGGCTGGACAGAGGCCTTGTCCAGCCTGAATTCTGTTGTTTAAATGAGAGAATCAGACTTCAACACAAATAAATTTTCCTGCTGGGTAGAGGTGTGAGTGTGTTAGCTGCTTACTATAATACATTTTTCCCAGAAGAGAAATTACCTTAAAAACTGTGTTAAAAATAAATGATGGTCACGTAGAAATTCACAGGTGAGAGCTTGTGTTGGCGTGCTGGCCGCGGCGTCACAGCCCCGTGGGCTATCCCCCCTCAGTCCCCATGCTTACTGGGAAGGCTTTGTCCGCACAGGGCAGTCCTTCCTCAGAGTGGAGCTGAGCGTCCGCAGGCCGCGTTGTAGGCTGGAGGGTGGGGAATGCTGCTGCCACATGCCGGTCACGCACGCCGGGTCACGCTGGGTCACAGTCCATCTGTTCAGGATCAGACTCCCCCGTGGAGCTGGGAAGCGGTGCTGGAGGCCGGGTGGCTTCAGGTCACAAACTGCCCATTGAGTGCACCCCATGAGCAGTGGGGCTTTGCCCAGTTTTGCAAATGAGGAAACTGAGGCTCAGAGAGATTAAATAGCTTCACAGAGATCCAGGCTTGAACCAGGAGTTGACCAGCTGCATGAACAAGGCAGAGGGGCGGCGGGGCCTGGGGAGGGCGGCATCTGGCTTCCTCTGTACACAGTGCTGTCTCCGGACACCGTTTGTGCAAGTTTGGGGATTTCTGGCCCATGCTGTCATCACTGCTGCCTGTGAGGAAGCTCCTACAGCCCCACAGCTGACAGATGCCTAGGCCTTCGGCCGTGCACACCCTTGCCCAGCGCTGGAGGACCCTGGGGGCCTGCAGGCAGGCTGGCACCGTCCGAGTCCTGCGTCAGTCAGAGCAGGTCGCTGCAATGCAGCCGGTGGGCCGGTGTGGGCTAGGACGGAGTGAGCGTGTGGTGGCCCCAGCCTTCTCCTTACACTGCCCTTCCTGGAGGCTCCTGCAGGGCCACAGGGACAGGGAGAAACTGCGCTTCGTAGCTGATGAGCCCAACTAACTGGTTTCGACAGAGTGCTCGTGCAATCCCATGGAGCCTTATTGGCGAACCCGGCCGGCCCCACACACTAGAACCCTGGCAGGGTCCGTGTATTACATGGACTGAGTGTGTTAAAGCCCTCTGTTTGGCGTGGGTAATCTGTTGGCACTGATAGTAAGGCAGTTAGAGCCGGCCTTGCGTACGGCTTTCACACTCCACTAGGAAGCTGAGGGACCAGCACAGCGGCGCTCAGATGAGGTCAGACCTCCAAAAGCGTCATGGGCCCAGCGCAGTGGACCTGAGGTAGCCTGTGGGCTGCCCGTTTGTTCCTCTCAGTTTAAAGTTGTTTGGAAGATGGGTTTAAAATGAGAGGTCAGCTTCAGGTATTCTGGCTGCAATGGACAGGTGTGGCATCTTTCTTCCAGGGTGTGGTGACTGCTGCCACCAGTCTCATCACCACCTTGGCACAGAAGAACCCAGAAGAGTTTAAAACCTCCGTCTCTCTGGCCGTCTCCAGATTAAGCAGAGTAAGTCTGTTGGTGGGAATGGGACTCAGGGTGGGTTTTGGTCTTAGTTATTTTATGTAATTAACGTGTTAGTTTATGTTTTGGAATGCAAGATATTTGGCCCAGTTTGTAAATTCTAGAGTGAAAACTTGGTTAATAACCATTTGGCCTTTGTTTTCAACCTCGTCAGTAGAGATGTGTCCCGTTAGTGTGGGAAGGTGCAGAGCCTCGGCTCTTACCCACCTGGCAGGGTGGGGTGTGCGGTGCCCCACGGGATGCATAGGTACCCAGAGGGGCGCACAGTGCCTGTGGGGCAGCCGGGGACCCTCCCCACAGCAGGGAGCCCTCGTCCTCACTGTTGTGACATCGCTCCTCATTGTCCTTCCTGTCACTGCCGAGCATGCATCCTGAACCGTCCTTCAGCTTTGAGTGTGGTTTGAATTTTCTGTAAATGGATCAAACAGCATATATTCTTTTGTTTGACGTGGTTTGCTTCACATTGTGCAGTGATCATATGTGTTTCGTTTCTTTTCATTCCTTTTTGAGGCTGTGTAGAATTTGTATGAATATACTAGTCACCTTTCTGAATGCACTCACTTATGACTTAAAGTGTCACCTGGGAGCTTCGTAGGTAGAAGCTACTTTGATTCCCTGACACAGTCGATGGAGGAAGGCACCGGGGCTGTGTGTTAGTGGGAATGTCATGTCTTGGGGACTGTCCTGTGTTCAGAAGGTTGGTGGAGCGTCTGCTCTGCCAGGCGCCTCTTTGGAACCGTGAGTGAAGGAAGCGTGTCCTCTGGCCTTGGGGAGCTCATGGCAGGGTCTGTGCTCCGGGGCCTTGGGGGTGCGGGGCTGGGGTCAGAACTCTAGCTTCTCCCTTCCAAGGGTCCAGACGTCTCCCTTTTGTGTTGCACTTGCTGTCCGATCCACACAGGAAAGACTGCGTTCCGTAGGTGCCGTAGGGTTCTGGACCGAGAGTCGGTGGTGTCGGCAGGTGTGTCCTGCAGAGCAGGATTGGCATCGCACGCCGGCTGGTGGGCTATGCTGAGTGTGAGGCTGGCGCAGCTGTGCCCTTTCACCGCTGATGTACGGGCAAACGGAGTCAGTACTCTTAGGACATTGAGCGAAACCAGGTTTCCAGTTAGTCCGTGACCTGCGGGACCAGAGCCAGTGTGGGGCCTCTCTTGGGGACGCCTGCTTGCAGCGTCTCATCACCTGTGTTGTTTTCCAGATTGTGACGTCTGCGTCCACAGACCTGCAGGATTACACTTACTATTTTGTTCCGGCTCCCTGGCTGTCAGTCAAACTTCTGCGGTTGCTACAGTGCTACCCACCCCCAGGTAACAGCCACGCAGCACGGACCCCTGGGAGGGGGCTATTCTCCGCCTCGTGGGGCCGGTTCCGTCTTTCGTTTGTTACCATTCAGAGTCCTCACTAGCGCTTGTTCTTGTTCTGTGGATCCTTCTGGGACGCTGCCAGGTATTTCGGCTTTCCCAGAGCAGCTAGTGGAGAACTCACAATTTTGTTACGATTTAGGATTCCCTCTGCTTTTACATAGTATCAGATCTGTGAGGTTTTTGAAACAGTCTTCTGAAGTAAAACTTGAAACTATTAGAAATTGTGTATCCTAAGTGTTAACCCGGGAAATCTTCATGTGCCATCAAGGGTGTTATTGTGTTCACCTTTCGTCTAAACGTCATTGATTTGATTAGTACCGTAGATATCTGGAAATAGAATTTCTTGGTTGAAGATTGTACAGGAAAATCGTTAGATACTTTGCAGTGCCTTCTACAAAGATTGCTTTGTTGTTGTAACCTTTACATTTAAATCTAACTTGTTTTGGTACAGGGTACTTCTTTATTAATTTCAAGTAACTCCATACTAAGTAACTTTTATGTTAAAGTATGAATGACACACCCTCTGGGGAGGTGAGGGCACCTGGCCCACTCCCTGGCGGTAGTTCTTCCCGTGGCACTGGCTGCTGCCGTCACTTTCCTTCAGCGATCCGGGGACGGGCTTGGACTCAGACCCTCCCCACTTGCCCATGGTGTGAATTTCATCGTCCTTGACCCCCGTTTGCTGTGAACGTTCTCGGCTGTTTCTGATGTGGTGGAGTTTGAGCACCTGCACCCCTCTCACCCTCATGCCTCTGGGCTCAGGTCTCTCGGGGCTTCTCGGGGGCTCTGCTCTCTGTCCCTGCTCGTGGCTCGAGGGACGCCATCTCTCTGGCACTGCTGGTTTTACAGAGCCCTGCGTGTGGTGGTGTTTTTGGTAGATGCGTTGTACGAGTTGTTTCTGACGTTCTGGTGTTTTTCTTACTCTTTTTTGTCCATTGTTTCTTCTGGTTTGAGTAGAACTTAAAAATTTTCTTCTCTTTTTATTGCTTCTTATAACATTTTCTTTACTTCTGCTGGTAATAGCAGGGGAGAAAAATGTTTTGCCCCTTTTTCCTCTGACTTTTATTATATCTTATGTTTTGTCCGCGTGTCTGAGCCTTTGTATTCATAATCTCTATCTCAGTAAAGTATTGTGTGTGCTATTTCCTTAAAATGTGTGTGTAGTTATTCTGGCTGTTATATCCTCTTGTTTTAAATGGCTGGACGATTTGAACGGCGGTACGTAGCCACCGCCTTCTCCCAGTGTGACGTGACTTGATGCTCAGGCCCCAGGCGTGCAGCTGGGAGGGCAAGGTGGGCTGGGAGCCGGCCCGATGGCTTTCTGTCCTGCCCAGAAGACCCTGCCGTGCGAGGCCGCCTGACCGAGTGCCTGGAGACGATTCTGAACAAGGCCCAGGAGCCGCCGAAGTCCAAGAAGGTGCAGCATTCCAACGCCAAGAACGCCGTGCTCTTTGAGGCAATCAGCCTCATCATTCACCACGACAGGTGAGCGGCGAGGCAGGCGGCACCCCCACTGACCGTTCTTCCCCAAAGCTCATCTGAACACGGGATCCTCAGAACATAGGCCCGCGTGCTTCCTCGCTGGCACTGGCCTGGCGCTGAGCTGGTGTCCCCCCACCTGCAGGCCCCACCGCGCGGCCTGTGCCCCCTGCCTGGCCCTTTTTCTTGGCCCTCCTCTGACACTGCACGCTGGTGGTCTGGCCTGAGAACCACCAGTGTTTCCTTTGCCGTGTGCGGTGTCACCTCCCCCAGGGGGCCTCTCCTGTTCTCCTGAGCAGCCCCCTGCTGACCGTACAGGAAGGACGGCTGTGCGCCTGTCTGCGCATGTGTCTCCATTAGCTTTCCCGTGGCACCAAGCGGCCTCCAGGTCTGCCCCAGGTCGTTCCGGAGGCGGTGGAGACGGCCGTGTGTGTCAGTACAGCAGAGACCAACAGGCCCCTGGATGGCAGGACAGTCTGCTTTCCTGCCATCTGTGCAGCCTGCCTGGGGCCTCACCAAGGGCCGTGCGGGGCAGCCCGAGGGAGCGTGGGCTGCGGCAGACGCGCTCAGCCAGGCGTCCCCTCAGCTGTCACAGATGTGCTTTCCTGTGACAAAACTCAGTCTGAGGAAGACTTCAAACAGAATTTTCGGTATGAGAGGCCACCTTTGTGTCTTTATTAAATGTATTTAAAGAGCAGCGCAGTCACGAGGACGGAGTAATCAGCGAGTAGAGATTAAAGAGATTTCTTGGTAATTGGTACTTAGCTGTTCACTCATCTCTTTTACACCTGTGTCTTCACCCATCTTCCCGCTGAGTCCTCATGGCCGGGGCTCTGCTTCAGCTGTTTCTCGGGCTGGTGGCCTCTGGCTGAGCCCACATTCCTGGCCACCACCTGATGGGGGCCTGAGCCTTACAGCGTGAGCTCTGGCCAGAGAAAGGCACCTCTGGCATCGGCAGCTCTTTGGAGTTGGTGGCACCTCCAGACATGTCGGAAAAGCCCCGGCAGCTCCATGGGTTCACTGCAGTCACTGACCTCAGGGCTACGGCTCTTGGAGACCCTGAAGTCTTTGCTTCAGCCTGTGGTCGCCGTGTCCCCACCCAGCCCACCCTTCCCGTCCCTGCAGTGAGCCAAACCTGCTTGTCCGCGCCTGTAACCAGCTGGGCCAGTTCCTGCAGCACCGGGAGACCAACCTGCGCTACCTGGCCCTGGAGAGCATGTGCACACTGGCGAGCTCCGAGTTCTCCCACGAGGCCGTGAAGACGCACATCGAGACGGTCATCAACGCTCTGAAGGCGAGTCTGCGTGGGGCCACGGGTGTGGGCGCGGGCACCTGTCACTCCTGGGGGCGCAGCAGCGGGACACGGCTGCAGGTGCGGCTCCAGCTGTGTGCTATGTTCCCTGCCTGCGAGGTGGCCGTTGCAACGTGTCACATCTAACACGTTCTTGCACAGACCAGAGTCGCAATAAATATTTAAATCAATAGAAACAATTTTTTTTGATAGAAACAAAATATATGCTCCTCGTCTCCAAGAAAACTCACCTTTTGCAAAAGAAAATTCAGTTTTTCAAGGAGTTGAAACTCCAGATTTGGAAGAGCCAAATGAAGCTGTCTGTCCCGTTGGGGGCACAGCGGTGCCCCTCCCCCCACCCCCCGTGTTCCCAGTGTTAGAGCGCTGTGTGCCGGGCTCAGAGTGAGACAAGGTCCCACACTGTCCCTTTGTGTCTGCATGAACTGAACATGTGTTTGGTGTGTGTTTTCAGTGGGAGGCCTGCGGGCTTAGGAGTCAGCCGTGAGTTGCCCTGGGTCCCTCAGGCCCGCTCACAGCCACGCTGGTCAGGTGGACTGGGACGTGCCCTAGCTTTTGCGGGTTGCTCAACCCTCAGCAGTGCCTCTCTGGCCAGCCTGTGCCGAGCCGCCCCGGATGCACAGTGTGGTGGGGCCCGAGAGCCAGCACTGTGGGTAGCAAGCTCCTAGGCGACACGGAAGGGCTGCTCTGTGACCACACAGCAGAGAGGCCTGGAACTCGCCCTCTAGGGCACACAGCTGGATTCCGGGCAGTGCAGGGCCGAGGGGGGCAGTGAGTTGGCATGTGAGGGGCTCTGCCTCGCCAGAGTCTCTGGGGTCCCTGGATTCGGATGGTGAGTGCAGAGAGCTCAGAGTAGTGGGGCGAGGGAGAGCGTACCGCAGCGCATGGCCCGTGTGTCCCCAGCCCGGTTTGCTTGGGCACCTCTTTACTCTGTGCCTCGTCCCCAGACGGAGAGGGACGTGAGTGTGCGTCAGCGGGCCGTGGACCTCCTATACGCCATGTGTGACCGCAGCAACGCCCAGCAGATCGTGGCCGAGATGCTCAGCTACTTGGAGACAGCAGACTACTCCATCCGAGAAGAGATTGTGAGTTCTGACGTGTTGTGTCTGCTTAGCGGTTTCTGATTCTGCCTGCGGACTTCACTGATGGTCTACTAGATTCGGGTTGAAAAAGCCCTGGGCTTCAGCTTTGTACGCAACACTTTCGGGAGAGCCTCTTCGTCTGTCAACATCTCTTTAAATAGTCCGCTGCTGGAAAGCTCTTCTGGCACCATCCACTCACTGTCTCAGTGAAATGGGTTTACAGGTCAGGGTCCAAAGGAGGTTTCAGGGGTCTGCAGCTGAGGTCAGCCCGAACCCCAATTCCTGTGGGCACAGCCTGTGGTGTGACCTTTGATGGTACATCTCTGTTGGCACATCTGCCCTATGTCTTGGGTGTATCGAAGAAGAAAAGACTCGGCCCTGTTTACCCCATGGCACTCGGAGTTTCCAGTGTTATTTCATCGCCTGCAAAGAGGGTGCACACACCCACCAAACTGTCCTAGCTCAGCAAACACCTGCTGTGTGAGGACTGGTGGTCAGAGAGCAGCTGTGGCACGAGGGCCCTGGGGTCCCATGGCCGGCAGAGGGGCTGTGGTCATGAGTCCACCAGGCCGGGCTGCTCTCCCCAGGGCCTCAGGCTCAGTGTGAGTGGACGTGTGTGGGAGGAGCCGCCAAGGCCAGCCGCCCATAGCCTCTCCATCCTATGAAAAGTGTTTCTTTGTCTTTCTGGGGAGCAGAGTGCCGCAGAGGCCTCCATGGGGGCTCTGTGGAGTGAGTGCCTGTGTCAGAGGCAGCTGTGAGCCTGGGTTGCTCCTGGGCCGGTGTCTGGTTTGAGAACGAAAGGCCAGGAGCTCCCGAGGGTGGCTGTGTAAGGTCAGACTCTCAGGGCGATCGCCATGGCCGGGCTGAGAACCAGGTGCTGGCCCTTCAGTGCTGTGCGGCCTGTGCCTAATTCCCCTGTGCCCAGGCTTCACGAGGAGGGGCTCGGGCTGCCCTGCAGCCAGCCTGGTGGGCTTCTCGGAAGGAGCGAGCAGCTGGGAAAGGGCTGGGGAGGCACAAAGGGTGAGGCATGTGGGGGAGACGGGAGGAGTGGGGGGCAGGGCCGGGCCAGCTGGCTCCAAGCAGGAAGCCCCGAGAGAGGGCACGTGGGGAGAGGGTGTTCAGTGGGGGTCTGGGTGGGCGGGCTCAGGACTGCCGTTGCTGGGGCGTTTGTCCTTCCTCATCGTCGTCCAGGGGTTGTGGGCAGAGGCGGGCGTGTTCTGCGGGTGATGCGGAGGTTCTCAAGGCGGCGAGGCAGGCAGCTCCACGTTGGCTCCTGCTCCCTTGGAGAGGAGCGGCCGCCCTCAGCCCTAATCATGGAGTGACGCAGACACTAAGTGCCCACTACGTGCCCTGTCCATCCACCTGGCTGGGCGTGTCAGTGGTTGTGCCAACTGCTGGACACACGCATGCACGCCCTGCCCACGGGGCGCCTTTCTGACCACGGTGCGGGGGGTGGGGCACGTGGTGGGCCGGACGCAGACCTGCTGTGCTGTGGGTGAGGCTGGCTGGAGGCCGGCTCAGGGCCTGCGGGCCTCTCACCAAGGGGAGCTGGGGGGCTTGGCAGGCGACAGTGCAGGCACAGAGGCCACTGGGGCAGGAGTGGCCTCAGCACGGCGGGCGGAGCAGCGGGTGCTGGCCAGCCTCTGTGAGGCCCCGAGTGCCCGGCTGCAGGGTGTGCTCTGGGCTGGAAGTGTTTTGAGCTGAGGGCGGTGGAGGCGTGTTCTGGAATGGTGGTCTGGGGTCGTATGGAGAGTCGGTGTGCAGGCCGGCTGGGGGTAGAGCAGAGGGGCGTGGTCGGGGCTGCAGCAGGGTCGGGCACAGTGGGAGGGTGAAGGAGGGCTAGGTGGGGAGTGGGGGTGGGTGTGCCCACGTGAGGGCGGGAGGCTCACCAGGGAAATGGTCTGGTCTGGGCAGCTGATGCTGCTCAGGGCGGGCTCCCTACAAGAAGAGGGTGAGCTGGGAGGCGAGGGCTGTGGTTCTGAACTGTCCGGGCAGAAGCCCCTGGGGCAGTGGATGTGGCTCACAGAGCCTGCGGGGTGCGTGGGGATAAATGAGCTGGTGGGGTCTTCTGTGGAGAGTAGAGGGGAGACAGGCGGCCAGGGCAGGAGGACACCAGACAGTGTGGCCAGGAGAGGGGAGGACCAGGGCGGGTACGGCTGTGGTCAGGGCAGCCTCGTGCCCTCCTGCAGCTGTGTCCCGTCTCTCCTGTGTGTGTCTGGTCGTGGCCTTTCCTGTCCATTCTTGGAGGGCGGTTTGGCTTTCCTCAGTTACATTGACAAATCTTAAACTTTCCGGGCTCTTTTGAGAACCTGGAGGGAGTGTCCCACTACCGGCTTGGGCGCAGGGGTTCAGTCGGAAGCTGTGGCGGGGCCTGCGGGCAGCGGCACCTTCCTGAGTGGCTGTCCTCTGCAGGTGCTGAAGGTGGCCATCTTGGCGGAGAAGTACGCCGTGGACTACACATGGTACGTGGACACCATCCTAAACCTGATCCGCATTGCCGGCGACTACGTGAGCGAAGAGGTGTGGTACCGTGTCATTCAGATAGTCATCAACCGGGACGACGTGCAGGGCTACGCTGCCAAGACGGTGTTCGAGGTACAGCCCCCTCGCCCCTGGCTCAGGTGTGGCCCTGGGGCGTGGCTGACCTCCCTGCTTCCTCCTGGCACTGTGCCTGGAGGGTCCAGCTCTAGTTCTGCTGCCACCTCTGCCTGGCTGAGCGCCTGTCACTGACACGGGTGACACACTCTTAGCTCTGAGACGTCACGTGAGCACAGCGTCCACGGCCGGCAGCTCTGCCTGTGCGCGGAGCCCTAAGGGTGCTGAAGGGCACCCACCCCACCCCGGGGCCTGAATGGCAGCTTTTGGGGCCCACATCTGGTCTCCTGTGCTGCTGCAGGGTTGGGGGCGGCTAAGAGGGGGCGGGGCTGACAGGAGGGCCTCCAGGGAAGACCCCCCAGGAGCAGGCGCTGGGCTCACGCTCCTCGCTGTCCCACAGGCGCTGCAGGCCCCTGCGTGCCATGAGAACCTGGTCAAAGTGGGCGGCTACATCCTGGGGGAGTTCGGGAACCTGATAGCTGGGGACCCAAGATCCAGGTAAGATGCTCTTTGGGAGTGACGTGAGCCTTGTGTTCTGATGCTGGGCTGCGCCTTGCGGTTCTCACGTGGACGGTCTGGCGCGCTCGCCGGGGCAGCCCAGAGCAAGACCCCTTCCGCTGGCCTGACGGCTGTGTCCTTTCAAGCTGCACAGAAGCTGGGGTGCTAGTCGAAATAAAGGGCTGGCCGCTGTGTGGGAATGTCGTTCCAGAGGAGATGTATGCTCTCACTGGACAGGAGCGGCCTGGTCGGGTGGGGTTCCCTGGGTGCCTCTTTGCTCACCTTCCCCGTGCAACCCTCGGGGTCTCAGACTCAGACGTGGTGTCTGGTAAGGGGCGAGGAGGTGACGTCGGTCCCCCGTCTGCCCCCGTGCCCACCGCAGCCCCCTGATCCAGTTCAGCCTGCTGCACTCCAAGTTCCACCTGTGCAGCGTGCCCACCAGGGCGCTGCTCCTGTCCACCTACATCAAGTTCGTGAACCTGTTTCCGGAGGTGAAGGCCACCATCCAGGACGTGCTGCGCAGCGACAGCCAGCTGAGGAACGCAGACGTGGAGCTGCAGCAGCGGGCCGTGGAGTACCTGCGGCTCAGCACGGTCGCCAGCACCGACATCCTGGTAGGCCCGCAGCCGGCCTACCCTGCCCCGCCCCTGCCCCGCGGGCGCTGCTGTCGGCCACGCTGACCAGGCTTCTTCCCTTCCAGGCCACTGTCCTGGAGGAGATGCCCCCGTTCCCCGAACGCGAGTCGTCCATCCTGGCCAAGCTCAAGAAGAAGAAGGGCCCGAGCACGGTGACAGGCCTGGAGGACAGCAAGCGGGAGCGGGGTGCCGACATCAATGGGGGCCCCGAGCCCACACCAGCCAGTGCCGCGGTGGGTCCTTCCCTGACGCCAGGGCCCCGCACGAGCTCCCGGGGTGCCCCGTCCTCACAAATCAGGACCAGCAGAGCATTTGCCCACTGGGGAGAGTGTTTGTGGAACACGAAAGTGTGTGCCATGAGCCTGGCAGTGGCATCAAGCCTGAGGCCTTCACCTGTGCCTCCCTGGAACCCCAGAAACTGTTCTCATCCAGACACACCGTGTTCTGTTGTCTAGGCTCTTTCACCCTGTTGTCTGGGGTCCCCGTTTAGCTCTTCGCCCCTCCCCATCTTGACTTCCATGTTAGAAAATGTGGACCAGAGCACATCTCCCTTTATGGATTAGTGACGTGAGAGAGACAGTGTGCTCTCTGGGTGCTTGTCGGGCCCAGGGGTACCCAGAGAGCTGTCTGCCCTTCCTCTCCCAGGGGTCCTGGGAGCTCTGGGAGAGCAGGCACCCCAGCCCTGTCCCGGCCCCTAGGAAAGGAAGCCCGGAGAGCTGGTGCAGGGACGTGAAGAATGCCACTTACGGACATCAGCTTCAGAGGTGACGTGTGGTTTGCCGGTGCCAGTGTGCTCCTGCGGCTCCTTGGCTCGGCCCCCGGCCTCTCCCCGCCTGGCTCGTATGCCCCTCCCTGAGGCCGATGATGGCCTAAGCCCTCTGTTCAGACCTCATCTGGCGCCTGCCTTGGGGTCCCCTGGCTGTCAGGCGCCCTCACCAGGGCCTGACGCCTTGTCTCCAGAGGCCGGCCCTCCAGCGTGTCTCCTCCCGAGGCCTGCGCTGCGGCTTTGGGCAGTTTCAGTTGCGTGATGAGCTGAGTTTGGACTGACTGGTAAATGCATGCTTTCTCTCCCAGCGGCCATCATCCCCTTGTGCCTGAGTGACTTAATGGGGTTCCTTTGAACTTGTCCCACGGGCACAGAGTGGACCTGAGCCTGAAGGCAGCGACTGCCCCACTCCCGTGCTCACATTGCTTGTCAGAGGTCATGAGGGTCATCCTAGTGCCAGAGATGGTTATAGGCTGGATTAGTGCGGTGACGTGCTTTCTGGATATAGTGCAGGTTTGTTTGTGAGCTGGTGTCTGTGTTACACCAGGTGTGGGGCCTTCCCATTCCAGGGACAGACAGCAGCCGCTCTGCCCTGCAGAGGCAGTGGGCTGGGAGGGACGACGCACCCTGGGGGCGGGGCTGGGGCGGGGCCTGGGGCGGGGCCTGGGGGGGCGGGGCCTGGGGCGGGGCTGCGGGGCTTCCCCATGGCTGCCTTCCAGGAGAACCGATGGCCGGTTTACACCAGGGGCAGGGCAGATGCTTCTTCTGTCCAGCAGCTCTGACTGTGAGCAGAGCACATGGTTGCCAGTGCAGGAAAAGGGCTTTAGCGTCTACTCTGACAGCTGTCATGGGTCTTGTTTCTCTTGAGACACGCACGTGCGTGCACCCGGCCTGTAGGCTACACTGCACCCAGTTCCCTCCTCGGGCTGTAGCAGGTCCTGGGATCCAGGCTCTGGTGCTTGGCCGAGCAGCTCAGTGGAAATACGGTGGAACCCTTGAACCCTGGTGTGAGCGGTGAGCTCCACTTTGGAAAACAAACCTCAGCGAGGTTTGACATCCCCGTGGGCGCCCTGGGGGTGGGGTGTGGGGAGAAAGGCCTTCTTCCCGGGGCATGAGCTCGCTTCTTGGCTTTATGTGGTGCCTGGCAGGTGTGTGCTTAGTAGGGGAGTGTTGGTGGTTGGGACCGGACGGCTGCCCTTCTGAGCTGAGAACCTGCAGTGCTGTGGGCAGCCGTGTGCTGATGTGACTCCTAACTTGTCCCCATGCTCAGAGACCCCATTTGAAGGGGGAGACCTGACAGGGCTGAGGGGGAGTCGGGGCAGGAGAAGCAGGACAGCAGGAGGGTCCCTGCCAGCTGGAACCCTCACGAGGGGAGGCCCTGCCTCAGAATGGCACACAGCTGTGTGGGTTTCATGTGGGCACCAGCAGGGTCTCACTGAGGTTCGTGCTGGGCAATCTGCCCCTGCTAGGCCCTCCCCACACTTGGCCCCGCCTGTGTTTGTGGCTGTGTGTCTGAGCATCTGGTGGCGCAGGGCCCCTGGGGCGCGGAGGGGCCTGGGAGGGGCCTGGGATTGTCTTGCTGTCCTAATTGCTGTCTCTGCCCTCATGAGGAGGGCTGACTTGTGCAGACGGCGCCCTGGGGCCGGGGCCCCTCGTCTGAGAGGAGGCCCCGGTGAAAGGCCGCTGGGCCTCTGGTGGGCCCTCCAACAGAACAGCCTTCCTTCTGTCCGCAGTGACTTTTGGGGTGGATGTTAGATTTCATTGGACATAGGGTTTTCCTACTTGAAAAAGCATTTGAACTGTGACTGAGGAACGTGACCAAACCTCGCAGCAGCAGCTGCAAAGCAGGGATGACCCCTGTTCAGGCTGGAGGCCCCTGAGGTCAGCTCCCCCTCCTCGGGTCACATGCTGCCCGTAGCAGTGTTAGCACAGAGATGTCGGGAGCCGCTGTGTGACAGCCGCAGGGGCTGTCAGAGGCACAGAAGGGGTTGAGAGGCGTCAGATGGTCTCTTCTAGACACTCCTGTAGTGCACACATTGCTGGTGATCCTTCTCTCGACGGCTCCTTGGGGCCTCCCGCGTACCGAGGAGTCCTGTGTGTCCACTTGGCCAGGAGGGAGCGGGGCTGCCCCCTGGCAGGGCGCTCAGCCCGCTCTGCCCCACCCCTGCAGAGCATGTACTCTGATACTTTCTTCATCTCGAAATCGAACTCGTACGTGGTACCTCCTGCCCACACAGGGCCTCCCTTGGGAAATTCAGCGTCAAGCTGTTACTGACGAAAAGGAACCAGCATTATCCCTGCTGATGTCGATCTCCCAGTGTGGTTGCGTTGGGCGGTGGGTGGCGTCCACGGGCTGCAGGAGGAACGTGCTTTGTCACCTTCCTGGAAGGATGAGCGTCTACGAAAACCGAGTGGGACATTAACAGTAGTGCAGGGAAGTGGCAGCAGCAGGTAGTCTCAGGTCGGTGTCAGCTGATTGCACCTCCGAGTGCCCAGTGGGACTCAGGGCAGAATGGCTCACACCCCTGGTTGTCGCCTATGACACCGTTCTGGTGACCCTTAGAACCGCACACATTCACCTGGCGGGGGACAGCCGAGGCCCAGGGCCCAGGCTGAGCATCCGCCTGGGGTCCAGGCTCCCACGGGGACGCGCCTGCCATCTGAGCCCCGAGGTCAGTGTGACGGTGGTCTCCGAGTGGCTTGCTTGTCTTTGCCAAGGTTCCAGGAGCAATTATGTTTGTAGGAAGTCTGTTCTGTAGGCCCTCGGTCTCCGTTTCCCCTGTAAGACAGTGCACCGTAACCCGTGGAATGACGGCTAGCTTTTTCAGCTCTCCGGTTGACGGTGTCGTGCATGGGCTTATTGCTTAAAGCAGACATTCTTTTTGATCTTTCTAGTAGCAACATTTTTTCAGATTTTGTTTTTTAATTCAAATAACATTTGTGAAAAAATGTGGGTCATTTTTCCAGCCATGTGAGATTGTGACTAACCTTCCCAGTGTGATGACCATCAGGCTTGACTCTGGGTGCCGCCGCTCTCTCTTCCTGGACCTCACACAGCCCCACCCAGCGGGCACCCCGGCGGTGGGAGGGGCGTGGGCTCTTGCCCTTGGCCGGCCTGTGCCCAGAAGCTTCCTCATTGACTCTCCTTCCCTGTTTTCCAGTCCACTCCTTCTCCGTCGGCAGACCTCCTGGGTCTGGGCGCTGCGCCACCAGCTCCCGTGGGCCCCCCAGCCTCCTCCGGCGGGCTGCTTGTGGACGTGTTCTCAGACTCACCCTCTGCAGTCGCACCTCTCGCTCCCGGCTCTGAGGACAACTTTGCCAGGTAGTAGATCTCCCGTTTCCTGAAGACGGCGACCCTGCCGTCCCTGACCCCCTCCACGCTGTCCCGGTCAGCTGTCCGTACTTCCCGGGTCTCTCACTGGCAGAGGTGAGGGATCTACCGTGCTCGGGCGGGTTTGCTCTGTGACCACCCCTGAACCCCATCCTTCACGGACTGCCGTTTCCACTAAAGATAGCTAATGTTCGCGAACAGAGGGAAATCAGGTCGAGAAGCCCCACGGGCTGGGTGGCAGTTGTGTTCATTTGTGAGCCGACATTTAACCGTGTTCCAGCTCTGTTCTTGCTAGAATGCCCACTGCCCTCTGTAGCTGCGTGCTCTTTCCTCTGCACCCCGTCCTCTCCTCAGACTGCTTTCTACTCTGTGTTGGTCCCCTCTGTCCACCTTCCGGGTGCCCAGCTTTCTCTTTTCTTCAGAAACAGCCTTCAGTTGCACGAGAGCTGCTTTATCCCACAGCCTGTGTCTGAGGCTGCTTCCTCCTGGGACCAGCTCCTCCCTCAGAGCTTTTTCACCTTCCCGGAGGCGTCTGCGTGCCGAACTGAGCCGATCCCGGCTTCCCCTAAGTCTTTGCCTGTCCCTCTGCCAGCCCTTCCCAGCACGTTCTTTCTGATTTTGTTGTTGTTGTGTGGATTTTGTACACTTTCCCTCCTTGGAGAGCAGGTGCGAGTTCTGTCCCCTATGAAAGTGAGAGTCTCCCGGCAGCGGCCCCTTGTCCTCGGTGGCTGTGACGATAGCGGCATTCCTTGGCTTGCAGTCTGTCCAGTGTCCTCATGCCCCCCACATGCAGTTATACTTGCGGTTGCTTGTGAGAGGTGACTGACAAGTGCAGGTTTGCGGTGGTGCAGGGTGCCTGTGTCGGCCGGAACAGGCCCTTTCCTGCTTTCAGAGCAGCTGAGTTTAGACTGAAAAGCACTGCAGACCCCAGGGCGCCAGGCCCTTCTGTGCTGGAGCAGCGTGTGTGTAGGGAGAGTGCTGACTCCCCGCTGGCCATCCCAGTCTGGGGGTGTGACTGCAGGCTCCCAGGAGCTTGCGCTTGCTGGCTCAGCGGGGCTGTGGCCGAAGTGCCTCAGGCGACCCACGGGGGTCCTGTCAGATGGTGGAAGGTGCCAGTGGGCGCATCCTGTTGTAGCCTGCAGCCTCGTGCTGTGTTGCAGGCCGGCCCAGGCGCTCCAGTGGGTGCGCAGGAGTTGGGCGATCGGGGCCTTGATGTGGCTGCAGCAGAGGCTGATTGGGGTCTGGTGTGGATTTGGGGGGTGCTGAGGGCTTCGGGCACGCACTCCTCTCTCCGCCCACAGCATTTCCAGAGTGGCCTCATTAACCCAGAATTCCACAGGGTCACTTTTTGTTTGTGATGACCCTTTAAAAAAGCCAACCAAGCAACCAGACGTTGACTGTTAGGTGGCTGCTGTCAGTCACTCAGTGGATGCCCTTCCATTTCCACGACAGATGTCAGTTTCCACTGTGCTCTGTGCACACGGCCCTGTCTCTGGACGGGTGTGGCGGGCCGGCCCTTCGTAGGTGGATCTGGTTCGAGCTGGGCTGTGTGTCCAGGGGCTCCACAGCCTCAGTGGTTTCTCGGTATGTGGGAGTCCAGGAGCATCTGGGTCCCTGTGGTTGATTCCTGGGCCTCAGTCGCACGTTCTCAGATGTGTTTTGAAGGTTGTGTGCACCAAATGGATGTGTTTTACCTGAGGGGCTTTGTACATATCTCAAGCTGGGTAGAGAGCCCGTCATGTCATCTGGAGGACTGGAGCAGGTGGGGGCAGCTGTGGTCCTTGGTGTCGCGGTGAGTGGACACAGAGGGTGGAGCCTGTCTCGCCGTCTCTGCCTGCTGTCTGACGCTGGCCCGGCTTCCACTGGTGGCCCAGTGGATACGGCACGATACTGATGAGTGAGCCTCGCCCTCGAGGGTGGGTGCCACGGTAAAGCTCATACCCAACAGGACACATGCAGGCGTCACTGGCTTCACGCTCCCACAGCACGCGTTTGGGGATGGTGGTGTAGGGGCTGCTGCCACAGACCGTCGGTCTCAGGAGGATCCTGGGTGCCGTGGAAGGCCCTGTATGGACAGTGGCCACCCGTCTGAACTGCTTTCCCCTTCCCCTGCCCACTGAGGAGTAGGGCATGGCAGGCTCCTGCTGCGGGACCCGTATCTCCCCTGTGTCCCTTTCTTTTGTTCCAGTTCCCTGTAGAGTTGTGATTTGTGTTGGGGGAGACCAGAACGCTGCAAACTCCTAAAACAAGTAAAAACTAACACACGCGTTACTTTATTTCCCCCAATTCTGTGTGGTGTAGATACCATGTAGTGGCAAAGGCCTGGACTTCCTGTGCAGTACAAAGTCGCCCTGCATTGGGGGGCAGGGGCAGGCCTTCCTGCCGAGTGGGGTGGCCTGAGTGTCTGGATAGCCCGGGTAGGATGCTGGCGGCTGTCCCCAGGATTGAGCTCAGTGCTGGGTGTCAGATGGGAGAGCCCTGGTCCCACCTGAAGGTGGTGTGCTGTGCCTGGTCCAGCCGCCAGCTGCTGCCTGGCGCTTCCCTGAACAGCAGAGGCCTGACCTGTCGCACGCTCACTCTCAGGCTGCTTGGTCGCTGCTCTCTGCTCACGTCCCATCTCGTGGCCACTCTTAGTGGTATCTGGGCCATTTCTCTACTTTTCCCTTGCCTCGTGTCCCTGAGAGGTTGTTTTGGCCTTCGTGTTCGCTAAACCCTTTTTCAGAGCAAATCTTTGTATTTTCAGTGGGTGGCTCTGAGTGACTCACATACTGTCCCTTTTCTCCTAGGTTTGTCTGTAAAAATAACGGTGTGTTATTTGAAAACCAGTTGCTTCAGATTGGACTTAAGTCTGAATTTCGGCAGAATTTAGGTATGTGTTTTAATTACTTAATGGAAATTTCTCTTAGAAATTATGGGGAGAAAATATTTGCAAATCACATATCTGAGGAGGGTTTAGTTTCCAAAATACATAGAGTACTCCAAGGCAACAACAGAAAAACAAGCAGCCTGGTTAGAACATGGGCCAAGGATGTGAACTGACCCTTGTCTAAGGAAGACGTGCAGATGGCCAGAAACACACGAAAAGGATGACCGGCACCACCGGCCATCAGGGAACTGCAGCTGAAACCACAGTGAGGCCACCTCACGCCTGTCAGAACGGCTGCTGTCTGAAGAGCAAAGTAACAGGTGTTGGCGGAGATGAGGCGCTGCTGCCGGGAGCGTGACACGGTGCCGCCGCTGTGGGGACACGGGCGGTCCCTCCAGCACTTAAACAGAATCACCTGTGACCCAGCCACCCCACTTCTGGGTGTGTCCCCAAAAGCGGTGAGAGCAGGGCCTCCAAGAGCCACCTGCACCCCACGTTCACTGCAGCATTTTCAGCAGCGAACCATGGAAGCAGCCCGGTGTCCATGGACAGAGGATTCAGGAAACGTGGTCCCTCCACATACTGGAGTGTCACTCAGCTATCAAAAGGGAGGACATCCTGACACCTGCTGCAACGTGGATGGACCTGGAGGACACTGTGCTGAGTGAAA
Organism: Rhinolophus ferrumequinum; assembly: GCF_004115265.2. Taxonomy (NCBI): domain Eukaryota; kingdom Metazoa; phylum Chordata; class Mammalia; order Chiroptera; family Rhinolophidae; genus Rhinolophus; species Rhinolophus ferrumequinum. The sequence continues at coordinate 619,948 of NC_046294.1, forward strand.
CGAGCCAGACACAGAGGGACACATCCTGCGTGACCCCATCACACGAGGTCCCTGGAGGGGTCAGATTCACAGAGACAGGAAGTAGATGGTGGTGCAGGGCTGGGGGAGGGGGAGGGGAGTGAGTGCTCAATGGGGACAGAGTGTCAGTTTGGGACGATGGAAAGTTCTGGAGATGGCAGTGGTGACGGTGCCACCACAGTGTGAATGTGCCTGATGCCTGAGCTGTGCGCTTAAACCTGGTTAAGGTGGCAAGTTTTATGTGCTGCGAACTTGACCACAATTTAAAAAAAGCAGCTTTGGAGTCCCGCAGTTCAGGGCTGTGCCCACTGGGCCGCGGGGCTGCCGCCAAGGGGCCCCCCTGCCCGACAGCGGCCCCACCTCCCTCCTGGGCGCCATGGCTGAGTCTTGTGAGGACTCAGTGCTTTCTCGGCAGTAAGAATAAGTGAAAGTGTGAAAAAAAAGGAGAAAAACTGTACATCTGCCTTCCGGGGATCTTTTAGGGGTGTTGTGAGGATTCACAGGGGGGGTCCCTCACGTGGAAAATCCTGCTTTGAAAATGGATCTGACATTTTCTTCCTGCTTTGATTAAGGTGTGAAACTCTGGGCCATGGGGGGGTCTACTCAAGTTTGGTGGTGGTGATTTAAATAGGGGGATGTGACACTGAACTGCTGTCCCTTCAGGATACCTGAAGGTCATTTTCCATTCTGAGTTCAAACGGTATAAGAATGGTCACAGACATTTGTTTAAAGATCCCTACTGTGAGCCAAGTATTAGGTTGGTGCAAAAGTAATTGCAGTTTAAAAGATTAAAAGTAATTGCAAAAACCACAATTACTTTTGCACCTACCTAATAACAGGAGATGGTGCCACGTCCTAAATATCTGCTCATACGGAGTCCCTGGGCACCACGTCGGGGCCAGTACCCCGTGTCCGTGCAGGATAGGGCCAGCCTGGGCTCTGGTGTCCTGGAGAAGGCACAGGGGCTCCTGTGTGCTTCTTGTTCCCAAAGGGCTGTGCAACGGGCAGCCACGCACCCAGGGTGCTGGAGGGCGGGAGCCACCTGGGTGGGGGTGGGGTCGGGTCCCACTGTGGTGGCGGGCACAGCACTCGGTCAGATTCAACGGAGTGTGTGTACACGTGTCTGCTCTGTTTTTCCTGTCAATATGTGAGACCATGTGTCAAACAAACGCTTTTTGTTTCCTTCTAGGTCGGATGTTTATATTTTACGGTAATAAGACCTCCACACAGTTCTTAAATTTCACTCCAACACTAATCTGTTCAGACGACCTTCAGGCTAATATCCTTGGTCCCGTTTCCCCCACGCCCCTGACAGGCAGCCGTCTGGGATTTAGAGGAGGGCGCTGAGGAAGGTTTTCTTTTTAAAATCAGAATAGGGACACATTTCCAGGTGCTGCAGGGACCTCAGGGGACCTCACCTCAGAGAGTGGTTGATTGATAGAAATAGAAATAATGTGCCGCCATCTGCTCCTGGTTTGTCAGTCACTCTCTTTCCCTTACGCCCCTCTAGCTCTGGCTTCCTTCTCTGGGGTCTCCCAGACGAGAGGCAGCTGGAGTGCACGGGGTGGCAGGTGGGGAGTATTGGGACCACACGCCACACACTGGGGACAGACTGGAGACTTGTCCCCAGTAAATGTCAGCAATGGGATTAGAACTCTTTGCTATCTAATGTGAGCTTTGGCGTCCAAATGTCTCTTCCTCCCAGGCTGGGTGGACCAATGAAGTGGTGAGTGGGGCTCCCGCTCCACCAGAGGAGGGCGCTGCTTCCCTGAGAAACCTCACTGTGCTCAGGCCAAACGGTGTTTATCCCGAGAAAAGCATGTTTTAAGCGAAGTCTTTGAAAGCTAAGTGTTTCTAAATAGAGTTAAGAAGAATGTATGTAGGACGAGCCGTATTGAAGGTTCTGTCCAAGGCGAGGCGCGTGAGCTCTGCTCTTACCCGGCCCCCTTCTGGAAAGCTCTGGGCCTGGGCGCCGCAGCGCTTTCTCACCTCGGGCCCACTTCCCACGTTGCGATGGCCTTGACTTGGACACCTCTGAGCCTGCAGACCAAGCCCGTGGACCCGACGGTGGACGGGGGCGCCCAGGTGCGGCAGGCGGTGAACATAGAGTGCGTGTCGGACTTCACGGAGGCACCCGTCCTCAATATCCAGTTCAGGTGGGTGGTCCCCGGGCGCTGTGTCCTTGCTGAGCCTCGGTGTCTGTGCCGAGGGCCGCGGGGGCCCAGGTAGGTGCCAGCACTGCCATGTGCGTGACAGCACCGGCTACAGAGAGTGTGCAGGTGACGGGGACAGGCCAGCACCGCACTTCCGGCAGCCGTATCGTCTTCCCAAGGCCCGGTGCTTTTGAGTTGACACACAGGGGGCCTGCCACGTGGGCGGGGGGCTGCTGCCTGGCCTGCTGTTCTGGAAGGCAGCTGCAGGGGAGGGGCCCCCACACGTTCTCATCTGCATGTGTGTATTTTTGCACAGTTGTACTCTGAGCATACATAGCACTGTGCTTATGGCTCTGAGGATGATGACGTTTTGTGTTGCCGCGGCTCATTCCCGTTACTTGCAGTGGCTACAGGAGTCCACCTAGTCGGCCAGTCCCTGTGGGGTGTTTGCAAAGCACGTTTTCAAACCTTAAACATTTTTGTTGCATTTTGTAGACAGACTTTTTTCGTTAGTCTTTCCGTGGAAAAAGGTAGAAACCCGACACAATTTAAACTAACTTGGAGTTGTAGGCAATGGACTGAGGGGAGAAGTGAGGTGGTGGAGGAAGTCCTGAGTCGGGCATCCTGCCCGGGGCCCGCCTGGGGTTTGAGCAGCCCCGCAGCGCTTGGTGGGAGGCATGTCCCCCGACGCACAGGAGCAGTCCCAGGCCTGGCATCTGTCCTTGTCTGTAAGTGATGTTGCACATTGAGACAGACGGAGCGAGCCTCTCGGTGGCTCAGTGCCACCTCTGGGACAGCCTGCCCGCCCTGTTGACAGGACAGCCCCTTCTGGCAGGGGGCTAGAGCCCCGCCTCTTTTACCTGGGCCCTCACCGTGCCCTGGAGGTTTGCACGGCGTGGGGGCTGGCTTGGCTGCTAGGTTCCAGGTCCTCTGCTATCTGTGTGTCTTCTCAGCACGTCTCTGTTGATCGCAGGTATGGGGGCACCTTTCAGAACGTGTCTGTCAAGCTGCCCATCACACTCAACAAGTTTTTCCAGCCCACCGAGATGGCTTCTCAGGATTTCTTTCAGCGTTGGAAGCAGCTGAGCAAGTAAGCTCACCAGCCTGTGGGGGTGCAGGGGGGCCTTTTGTCTGTGACTCCACTGTGGGGACACTTGTCTTTGTTCCCCGCAGTCCCCAACAAGAAGTCCAGAACATTTTCAAGGCAAAGCATCCAATGGACACAGAAATCACGAAAGCCAAGGTGACCGCCCTGCCCCCGGCGTCCCCAGGTTGGGACGCTCCTGTGCTCTTGAGGGAGCCGACTGCGTTCTCACCCTCAGCCGCCACCACTGTCCCAACTGCCCTGTTCCTTTCGCACAGATCATTGGATTTGGTTCTGCGCTCCTTGAGGAAGTCGATCCTAATCCTGCGAATTTTGTGGGCGCCGGTATCATCCACACCAAAAGCACCCAGATCGGGTGCTTACTGCGTCTGGAGCCCAACCTGCAAGCCCAGGTCAGGCCTCTTGAGGAAACTGCTCAATACACTTCCGTTGTGTTTACTGTGGCACAATTTATACACAGTGAGATGCATAGGTCCTAACTCTGGTAGTTTGATGAGTCGACAGACGTGTGCGCCCGTGACACACGTGACACTTGCATTGCCTCAGAAGCTCCTTTCCATCAGCTCCGGCCGCCCCGGAAGGCAGCTGCCCTGGGGCCCGCCACGTGCTGCTGTGTGTTCCACGGTCAGTCCTAGTGTGGCTAGTGGTCGTGGGGCAACCCCCTGCCCGCTGTGGACGGACCTGCGGGCCGTTCAGTCTGGGCCATGCTGAGTAGGCTGCATGGCATTTGTGCGGACACGTGTTTTCATTTCTGAAAACAGACACCATGTGGGGGGACACCAACCTGGAAATGCTGGCTTACAGGCACATGCACGATTAGCTTTGCAGGAAGCTGCCAGACTGCTTTCCAGAGTGGCTGGAATTAACCACCCCCAGCGGCTCCTCTGCCAGTGGAACTCGCCACTGTTGGGCCTTATTTTAGCTGCTGGACGCGGGTTGCGTGCTCGACTCTTTATAAAACGGTGGGGCCTGCAGAGAAGGGCCAAGCAGGCGGAGCGCAAGTGGCCCCGGGTGGGTCCTGGCCACGAGGCTGTCTGCTGCCCCCAGGGCTGTGCTGAGGGCCGCCCGGTCCGGCCCCGGCGCGGCCACTGACCCACTGTGCTCTGTTTCAGATGTACCGGCTCACACTGCGGACGAGCAAGGAGACCGTCTCCCAGAGACTGTGTGAATTGCTGTCGGATCAGTTCTAACTGACGCGGGCGGAGGCCCAGGCCCATGTGCCTGCCTCCCTCGTCACCTGTCCTCACAGCCGTGCTGCACGTGAATCCCCCGTCGTCCTCGGTCGCAGTGCCGGCGGCCCCTTCTGGGCGTGGATGGGGTACAAGTGAGCAGTTACGAAGAAAAGGCTAAGCCCGGACGGCAGCCTTCTGCCAAGGCGGGAGGACGCGTGTCTCCTCGGATCAGTTTTTATAGAAATCAAGACAGCTCTGTGGTTAAGTCTACAAATTAAAGGGAAATTAGAAGTTGAACGTAAATGGACATGTTTTGGCAGTGTTACTGAAATGCCACTGCCCTGTTGCTGCTGGTTCATCTCCTGACCCTGGGGGAGGAGCAGCACGGTCTGCAGTGAGCGGGCTCTTCACTGGGCCACGTGGCTATTTCAGCGAGTGACGCCAGGCTCAGGAGCCGCGTGACCAGGTCCTCGTGGGGCCTAGTGCTCTGGCCAGGGCCCTGGTGCGTGAGCTCAGCGTACGTGGGCTGCAGGACTGACCGCGGCTGCTCCGGGGCGGGGTTCTCAGTCCAGGAGTTAGAAACACTGTTGTCATGATGTCACGCCTATCCGTAGAACCATGTATCCTGGCTAGATTTCACTGTTCCCCTTCCCTGCCCCGTGTTCTTAAGGGTGTTTGTAACTCCGTCAGACTGCCCGCGGCGCAGGGACGGTTCCTGGTGGCTCTAGAGGGTGTGCAGCTGACGTCACTCATCTTGGGTTTCAGATAAGCACACGGTCACCATAGTGCCAGAGGACTGGTTCCCGTTTGTGCTGGGAGGGTAAACGTGACCCTCAGGAGTGGAAGGCGGGCTGCTCTTCCCTCTCAGTGGCCGTATGCTGTCTGCCGCACTTTTCACGGGCTCCCGATGGCAGCCAGTGTTGCAGACCTCGGCCTGTGTGTGGTCAGCAGGCTGCAGCTTGCCCTCTGCACGCCGCCCCCGTCACCAGGCTCTCAGGGCTGTCACTCCGCACACCTACAGCCCTAGGTGCCAACTTAGGAGCGAGCAGGGCCCACGTCCTGCAAGTGGGCCGTCACTGGGAGGGCTGCAGATGCAGGCTGGCAGCTGTGTCTGTTGTTGGCCCTCAAGGCCGCTTGCTTCCACAGCTCCTCGGAGAGAGGCCACGGACCTGTGGGGCCCATGCTGCAGCCACTGCAGAGGAGCACGGCCTGCAGACACCTCCCTCAGTGTGTGGCCCGCGGTCCGTGTTGTCCTGGGTGACCTACGCCTCCATGTGCCGTCTGTGTCAGCAGCGTCCTTAGCTGGACACAAACAGTTGGCAGCACCTGGCCTACAGTGCACGTGCTGGCGTGGCCGAGCCATCAAAGTGACGCTGCTGGGCTTTCATTGTAGCTGCTGGACAGTGCACGGGGCTCCGGCCCTGCCCTGTGGGCCGCTTGCTTTGCGGTGCTCTCCTGCGAGCACCTCCCTGGGGCATGGGCAAGGAGACCCGCTGGGGCTTTGTGCCAGCACCGTGCTGGGGGCAGACCATCGTGCAGCCTGTTCCTTCCAGAGGGGGAAGCTAGGACAGTGACAGGGCATGTGGGAGGTTTGGGGAGAAAGAACAGTGACGGGGACGTGCAGGGAGCTTGGGGGGAAAGGACTCTGCAGGCAGTTTGAGGCCCATCCTTGGGCCACGCTGGCTATTGCCCCAGTGACCCAGCCCAGTGCCTGTCCTGGATGGGGCCGTCCTCCAGGGTGTGGTTGCCTAGGTGACAGGCAGAAAGCTAGGTGTGTGGGAGGTGACATGCCTTTTGTGCTCTGTGGGGGCTCAGGGTGTGCAGTCGAGCCTGTGGGGTCATCTGGCCTTTGCACCCGGCTCAGCCCTCCCCAGTCCAGTCGTGTTGGCCTGTCCTGCCTTCTGGAGGCCTCGGGTCTAAGGGACAAGTGTGACCAGGGATTCCTTCCTGGGGAACAAGCCACATAGCTCACAAGGGGGTGACCCCAACCACACACGGGGCTCCAGGGCGGAGGGCTTCTCAGGAGAGTCCCCAGTGAGGCAGGGATCCTGGAGGTGGCCGGAGAGGGCGAGAGGACCCTCTGGGGGTGGCCATGGCCTGTGGCGCCATCCCTTCCTGCCCAGGCTGATGTCCAGCCCAGCCCTGTGGTCAGGCGTGGGTCGAAGCTCACGAATGCCCAGGGGACGCGGGAGACAGCAGCAGCAGAGCTCACAGCCTCTTGCCTTGACAGTGCCTGTTTATTTCTCATCTGCTTGCAGGTGGCTCATCATGCAGGGCAGCTGGGATGCCCCCCCACCCCCCCAGGGTGAGCTCTGCCGGGGACCGGTGTCGGTGCTGGACAGTGCCTGCGTCCACCCTCCCGCTGCCCCGGCCCCAGACTGCACGGCCCCTGCCCGTCCTTGCTTGGGGGCCCCTCTCCCCAGGCCTTCCCGCCCCGGTGTCCACTTCTTAGGCCATCCCCAGGGTCCCATTCTGGTGGGGCTGGGCAGTTGCCCTCGAAGACCAGGAGGCCAGCAGTTCATGGCAGCCTGTCGGGCTGGGTCAGGGTCACCCCGCCCGTGCCTGGGGGAGCTGCCTGGGGCCATGCCAGAGGGGCTGCTGGGGGCCGGGCACCACCTCGTCCTCTCAGGGGCTGCCTCCTAATCCCCACAGCGCCGGGGGCTGCAGGCACAGCCAGTGAACACGCGCAGTGTGAATACCAGCCAGCCGCCCTGCGCCGCCGGGTCTGGGCAGGGCAGCTCCAGCTGCTTCTCATAGGAGCCGATGGGGTGGCAGCAGCTGCACTGGGCGTCCACTTGGTGGGTGTCCGTGTTGAAGCTGTGAAGAGCCCAGGTCAGGGCCGGTGTGCGGTCAGGGCCACAGCCTCGGTGCACACCCCTCCCGGCCGCCGCCGCCAGGGCCCAGGCCCGTTTCCAGGCAGGGCCCTCAGGCCGTGGCTGCCTCTTGCCGACTTCCCGGCCCTCAGATGGTCAGCTGTGGGCCCGAGGCAGCAGGACGGGAGCTCATGGGTGGCCCTGCTGGTTGGACGAGGCCGGTTCCAAGCTCGGGGCCCGGCCCTGGACGGAGGCCACCCGCCAGACCGCACAGCTCACCTGACCGAGGAGGTACAGATGCCCTCGCAGCGGGTCACTGTCACGTTGGCCGTGCACCCCTGGTACGTCACCTCCTCCTCTAGCTCCCTCAGGCCGCAGGCTTCTGGGGGTGAGAGGCAGGTGGTCGGACGCCAGCCCCAGGGCATGTCGAGAGGGCGGCTGCAGGCTCTGTGACCTGCAGGCTCTGCGGCTGCCTGACCCTCGAGAGGGCGGGATGGGTACACCTGGCTCTGACAGCCCTTTGTGCAAGGTGGGGGCAACGGCGGCCCCGTGAGCTAGCCGCACATGATGGCTTGGGTGGGACTGGATCCCGTGGGGGTTCCCCACTGGCACTTTCCCTGGGCCCCGCGCCAGGCCGGCTCCCCTTGTTCAAGCCCCACTGATCTCAGACCTCACAGCTTTGCCAGAACAAAGCCGCTGTTCCCTCCGCGCATCCCCAGGGCAGGGGCTTTCTCAGAGCATGAGGCGTATCCCCCGTCGGTCCGCAGCCTCCCCAGCCACCTCCCCTCCCAGCCAACACCAATCTGTGGTCACGGGAGGGGGGAGGGCAGGATGTCCGTGTCGCCACAGGGGATCCCGCCGCAGGGGTCTGTGCTCCCCATATGGACCTGGCCGTGTGCCGAAGCCTGCGTGCGTCCCTGTGGACAGACATGTTGGCGATCCCCCCAGGGCCCCCTGGCAGCTGGCAGAGCAGCGTTACCATTAGGACCTGCCAGTGTGGAAGTTGTTAAAAAGTGAAAGGGGGTTCCTGAGCCAAAACTGGACAGTCTGCCGTGTTTCCCGCCCTGCCCACGTCCAAGACCTTCCTGGGCCCTCAAGTCTCCACCTGCCCTGCTTCACCAGAGGTGGAGATGAGAGGCCTGCTGGGGACGGGGCTCTGGGTGTGTCCCTCGGTTCCCATTGCCCCCAGCTGTCCCGGCCAGATCTACCCCTCTGGTTCCCTCACCCTGCTTCCTGGCACCCTCCCCGTGGACAGTCTGTACTCAGCCCTTGTCCCATAGGAGAAAATGGATTATTGCAGACAGTCCCGTCTGGGGGAGGCCAGGGCCCATGTGAGGGGAGCCTGGTGCAGGGGACACATGCCATGGAGGGAACATCCTGGAGGGAGGGGAGGGGCATCCCTGACGGACAGTGCTGGGCTCAGGCAGGCCGGGGCATAGGAGGGCACAGGACCGGCCCGGAGGGGCTGCAGGGCTGAGGCCTGGGCCGCACTGACAGTGGGAGGCGGGAGCCCTGCCACTCGGCCCAGCTCGGCCCCCAGCTGTCACCTGGGCTGAGGCATGGCCTGTCAGCCTTTGTTCCCTTTCTGCATCCTGAAGGAGGGGAGAATAGTTGAACCCCGTGTCCACACCAGCCCTAACCTCTGAACTCCAGAGGGGCCAGTGTGGAAGGGTGATGAGGTGAGCGGTCCCTCAGGACTGGAACAGGGAATGGGGGAGAGGAGTGGGGTACCAGCGAGCCAGGTACAGGACCAGAGGTGGGAAAGGGGGCCACGTGCGGGAGGCCAGGCACCCATTTCCACACCACTGCAGAGGTGCCTGGGGAGGAAGGCAGGGAGGAGCTGGACCCCCTCACGGAAGCTGAGAAAGCTCCCCAGGACATGGAGGAGTTTGTGGCAGAGAACAGGCTGGAGAGAGCAGAGGTGTGGGGAGGTGTGGTGGGGGAGCTGTGACTCAGACACCCCCAGGGCACAGCTGGGGACACGGAGCTGAGACCTACACACACGCCCTAAGCATGCGACTGGTCAAGGCAAAATGGGGACTCCGACCAGGGCATGTGTCACCCGAAGTCTGTGCACAACTGCCCAGCGGTCTGCAGGGGACCTGAAGGCTTTTGGGGACTGCGTGAAGGGAGCAAGCAGAGTGGGGATCGGCAGGAAGCAAGGGCAGAGCCCCGATGTCACCAGCCAGTACAAGAGGGCAACAAAAGGCAGGGACTCCGTGCTGTGACCCAGAGTGCACCCTGTAGTGGAGAGACAGGGCCGGGAGGAGCCTGTGCGCTGAGGGTCATGAGGGTGGCCTATAGAGATGTCACTTACCTGGGGGGCTGGGCACAGATGTGATGACAGCAGCGGTGCCCCCAGTGGGGGATGCGGAGCTCCCCTGCGCTGTGATGGAGCTGGTCAGAAAGACGGTGCTAGGCTGCCTCGTGGTCAGGTTGGTGGCTGGAGAACTCGGAACAGTGGTCACACCCAGCGTGGATGACGGGAGGCTCGGCCCAGGAGCTCCAGTGGTGAGAGGGGTGACCTGCATGGTGGAGGCCTGAGAAACCAGCGTGGAGGGCGGAGGTGTGCTGGCGGAGGTCCTGGGCGTGGACAGGAAGTCGGTAGGACTCGGGGTGGGGCCCAGAGAGGGAAGGGGAGACACAAGGATAGGGGAGGTGGTGGGCAGAGCAGAAGGGGGGACAGTAGGGGAGAATGAGGGCGACAGGGAGGGCCACACAGAGCTGTGGGCGTGGGTGGTCTTGGTCCACGGCGGGGAAGTGGGGGAGGGCACCGTGCCTGTGCCAGGGACGTGTGTCGATGGGGGAAGAGTGCCTGTTGGCCTCGCCGTGGACGTGGAAGTGTGGGCCTCTGAACCGGTGGGGGTGATAACATGGTGAGACGTTGCAGTGACAGAGGAGGTGACAGAGGTTGGACCATGAGTGGAAAGAGTGCTGTGGGGTCGTGACGGGGTTGGGGCATTGTTGGTGGTCCGGGAGGGTGTTCCCGTGGGCGGACGTGTGGTGTGGGACGTGGTGGACAGAGAAGCCGTTGAGATGGAGTGAGTGGTGAAGTGAGTCTGGGGTCCGGGGGTGGCGGTGGCCGTGGCGCTGTGTGTCTCGGGGGTTCCAGTTCCCCTACTGGTGGGCTTGGGGGAGATGGTGGTGCGTGGAGCCCATGTGGTCCCCGAGTGGGCTGGTGCTGACGGGGATGGCACGAAGGAACTGGAGGTTTTGGCGGTGCTGGCAGAGCCGTGGGCTTGAGTGGTCTTGGTCCACGGCGGGGAAGTGGGGGAGGGCACCGTGCCTGTGCCAGGGACGTGTGTCGATTTGGGAAGAGTGCCTGTTGGCCTCGCCGTGGACGTGGAAGTGTGGGCCTCTGAACCGGTCGGGGTGATAACATGGTGAGACGTTGGAGTGACAGAGGAGGTGACAGAGGTTGGACCATGAGTGGAAAGAGTGCTGTGGGGTCGTGACGGGGTTGGGGCATTGTTGGTGGTCCGGGAGGGTGTTCCCGTGGGCGGACGTGTGGTGTGGGACGTGGTGGACAGAGAAGCCGTGGAGATGGAGTGAGTGGTGAAGTGAGTCTGGGGTCTGGGGGTGGCGGTGGGCATGGCGCTGTGTGTCACGGGGGTTCCAGTTCCGCTACTGGTGGGCTTGAGGGAGATGGTGGTGCGTGGAGCCCATGTAGTCCCCGAGTGGGCTGGTGCTGACGGGGATGGCACGAAGGAACTGGAGGTTTTGGCAGTGCTGGCAGAGCCGTGGGCTTGAGTGGTCTTGGTCCACGGCGGGGAAGTGGGGGAGGGCACCGTGCCTGTGCCAGGGACGTGTGTCGATGGGGGAAGAGTGCCTGTTGGCCTCGCCGTGGACGTGGAAGTGTGGGCCTCTGGACCGGTCGGGGTGATAACATGGTGAGACGTTGCAGTGACAGAGGAGGTGACAGAGGTTGGACCATGAGTGGAAAGAGTGCTGTGGGGTCGTGACGGGGTTGGGGCATTGTTGGTGGTCCGGGAGGTTGTTCCCGTGGGCGGACGTGTGGTGTGGGACGTGGTGGACAGAGAAGCCGTGGAGATGGAGTGAGTGGTGAAGTGAGTCTGGGGTCTGGGGGTGGCGGTGGGCGTGGCGCTGTGTGTCACGGGGTTTCCAGTTCCGCTACTGGTGGGCTTGAGGGAGATGGTGGTGCGTGGAGCCCATGTGGTCCCCGAGTGGGCTGGTGCTGACGGGGATGGCACGAAGGAACTGGAGGTTTTGGCGGTGCTGGCAGAGCCGTGGGCTTGAGTGGTCTTGGTCCACGGCGGGGAAGTGGGGGAGGGCACCGTGCCTGTGCCAGGGACGTGTGTCGATGGGGGAAGAGTGCCTGTTGGCCTCGCCGTGGACATGGAAGTGTGGGCCTCTGGACCGGTTGGGGTGACAACAAGGTTTGACGTTGCAGTGACAGAGGAGGTGACAGAGGTTGGACCATGAGTGGAAAGAGTGCTGTGGGGTCGTGACGGGGTTGGGGCATTGTTGGTGGTCCGGGAGGGTGTTCCCGTGGGCGGACGTGTGGTGTGGGACGTGGTGGAAAGAGAAGCCGTGGGGACGGAGTGAGTGGTGACAGGAGTCTGGGGTACGGGGGTGGCGGTGGCCGTGGCGCTGTGTGTCTCGGGGGTTCCAGTTCCCCTACTGGTGGGCTTGGAAGAGATGGTGGTGCGTGGAGCCCATGTGGTCCCCGAGTGGGCTGGTGCTGACGGGGGTGGCACGAAGGAACTGGAGGTTTTGGCGGTGCTGGCAGAGCCGTGGGCTTGAGTGGTCTTGGTCCACGGCGGGGAAGTGGGGGAGGGCACTGTGCCTGTGCCAGGGACGTGTGTCGATGGGGGAAGAGTGCCTGTTGGCCTCGCCGTGGACGTGGAAGTGTGGGCCTCTGAACCGGTGGGGGTGATAACATGGTGAGACGTTGGAGTGACAGAGGAGGTGACAGAGGTTGGACCATGAGTGGAAAGAGTGCTGTGGGGTCGTGACGGGGTTGGGGCATTGTTGGTGGTCCGGGAGGTTGTTCCCGTGGGCGGACGTGTGGTGTGGGACGTGGTGGACAGAGAAGCCGTGGAGACGGAGTGAGTGGTGAAGTGAGTCTGGGGTCCGGGGGTGGCGGTGGCCGTGGCGCTGTGTGTTATGGGGGTTCCAGTTCCGCTACTGGTGGGCTTGGGGGAGATGGTGGTGCGTGGAGCCCATGTAGTCCCCGAGTGGGCTGGTGCTGACGGGGATGGCACGAAGGAACTGGAGGTTTTGGCGGTGCTGGCAGAGCCGTGGGCTTGAGTGGTCTTGGTCCACGGCGGGGAAGTGGGGGAGGGCACCGTGCCTGTGCCAGGGACGTGTGTCGATGGGGGAAGAGTGCCTGTTGGCCTCGCCGTGGACGTGGAAGTGTGGGCCTCTGGACCGGTCGGGGTGATAACATGGTGAGACGTTGCAGTGACAGAGGAGGTGACAGAGGTTGGACCATGAGTGGAAAGAGTGCTGTGGGGTCGTGACGGGGTTGGGGCATTGTTGGTGGTCCGGGAGGTTGTTCCCGTGGGCGGACGTGCGGTGTGGGACGTGGTGGACAGAGAACCCGTGGAGACGGAGTGAGTGGTGAAGTGAGTCTGGGGTCTGGGGGTGGCGGTGGGCGTGGCGCTGTGTGTCTCGGGGGTTCCAGTTCCCCTACTGGTGGGCTTGGGGGAGTTGGTGGTGCGTGGAGCCCATGTGGTCCCCGAGTGGGCTGGTGCTGACGGGGATGGCACGAAGGAACTGGAGGTTTTGGCGGTGCTGGCAGAGCCGTGGGCTTGAGTGGTCTTGGTCCACGGCGGGGAAGTGGGGGAGGGCACCGTGCCTGTGCCAGGGACTTGTGTCGACGAGGGAAGAGTGCCTGTTGGCCTCGCCGTGGACGTGAAAGTGTGGGCCTCTGAACCGGTGGGGGTGATAACATGGTGAGACGTTGGAGTGACAGAGGAGGTGACAGAGGTTGGACCATGAGTGGAAAGAGTGCTGTGGGGTCGTGACGGGGTTGGGGCATTGTTGGTGGTCCGGGAGGGTGTTCCCGTGGGCGGACGTGTGGTGTGGGACGTGGTGGAAAGAGAAGCCGTGGGGACGGAGTGAGTGGTGACAGGAGTCTGGGGTACGGGGGTGGCGGTGGCCGTGGCGCTGTGTGTCTCGGGGGTTCCAGTTCCCCTACTGGTGGGCTTGGGGGAGATGGTGGTGCGTGGAGCCCATGTGGTCCCCGAGTGGGCTGGTGCTGACGGGGGTGGCACGAAGGAACTGGAGGTTTTGGCGGTGCTGGCAGAGCCGTGGGCTTGAGTGGTCTTGGTCCACGGCGGGGAAGTGGGGGAGGGCACCGTGCCTGTGCCAGGGACGTGTGTCGATGGGGGAAGAGTGCCTGTTGGCCTCGCCGTGGACATGGAAGTGTCGGCCTCTGGACCGGTTGGGGTAACAACAAGGTTGGACGTTGGAGTGACAGAGGAGGTGACAGAGGTTGGACCATGAGTGGAAAGAGTGCTGTGGGGTCGTGACGGGGTTGGGGCATTGTTGGTGGTCCGGGAGGTTGTTCCCGTGGGCGGACGTGTGGTGTGGGACGTGGTGGACAGAGAAGCCGTGGGGACGGCGTGAGTGGTGAAGGGAGTCTGGGGTCCGGGGGTGGCGGTGGGCGTGGCGCTGTGTGTCTCGGGGGTTCCAGTTCCCCTACTGGTGGGCTTGAGCGAGATGGTGGTGCCTGGAGCCCATGTGGTCCCCGAGTGGGCTGGTGCTGACGGGGATGGCACGAAGGAACTGGAGGTTTTGGCGGTGCTGGCAGAGCCGTGGGCTTGAGTGGTCTTGGTCCACGGCGGGGAAGTGGGGGAGGGCACCGTGCCTGTGCCAGGGACGTGTGTCGATGGGGGAAGAGTGCCTGTTGGCCTCGCCGTGGACGTGGAAGTGTGGGCCTCTGAACCGGTCGGGGTGATAACATGGTGAGACGTTGCAGTGACAGAGGAGGTGACAGAGGTTGGACCATGAGTGGAAAGAGTGCTGTGGGGTCGTGACGGGGTTGGGGCATTGTTGGTGGTCCGGGAGGGTGTTCCCGTGGGCAGACGTGTGGTGTGGGACGTGGTGGACAGAGAAGCCGTGGAGATGGAGTGAGTGGTGAAGTGAGTCTGGGGTCTGGGGGTGGCGGTGGCCGTGGCGCTGTGTGTTATGGGGGTTCCAGTTCCGCTACTGGTGGGCTTGGGGGAGATGGTGGTGCGTGGAGCCCATGTGGTCCCCGAGTGGGCTGGTGCTGACGGGGATGGCACGAAGGAACTGGAGGTTTTGGCGGTGGTGGCAGAGCCGTGGGCTTGAGTGGTCTTGGTCCATGGTGGGGAAGTAGGAGAGGGGACCGTGCCTGTGCCAGGGACGTGTGTCAATGGGGGAAGAGTGCCTGTTGGCCTCGCCGTGGACGTGGAAGTGTGGGCCTCTGAACCGGTCGGGGTGATAACATGGTGAGACGTTGGAGTGACAGAGGAAGTGACAGAGGTTCGACCATGAGTGGAAAGAGTGCTGTGGGGTCGTGACGGGGTTGGGGCATTGTTGGTGGTCCGGGAGGTTGTTCCCGTGGGCGGACGTGTGGTGTGGGACGTGGTGGACAGAGAAGCCGTGGAGACGGAGTGAGTGGTGAAGTGAGTCTGGGTTCTGGGGGTGGCGGTGGGCGTGGCGCTGTGTGTCTCGGGGGTTCCAGTTCCCCTACTGGTGGGCTTGGGGGAGATGGTGGTGCGTGGAGCCCATGTGGTCCCCGAGTGGGCTGGTGCTGACGGGGATGGCACGAAGGAACTGGAGGTTTTGGCAGTGCTGGCAGAGCCGTGGGCTTGAGTGGTCTTGGTCCACGGCGGGGAAGTGGGGGAGGGCACCGTGCCTGTGCCAGGGACGTGTGTCGATGGGGGAAGAGTGCCTGTTGGCCTCGCCGTGGACGTGGAAGTGTGGGCCTCTGGACCGGTTGGGGTGACAACAAGGTTGGACGTTGCAGTGACAGAGGAGGTGACAGAGGTTGGACCATGAGTGGAAAGAGTGCTGTGGGGTCGTGACAGGGTTGGTGCATTGTTGGTGGTCCGGGAGGGTGTTCCCGTGGGCGGACGTGTGGTGTGGGACGTGGTGGACAGAGAAGCCGTTGAGACGGAGTGAGTGGTGAAGGGAGTCTGGGGTCCGGGGGTGGCGGTGGCCGTGGCGCTGTGTGTCACGGGGGTTCCAGTTCCCCTACTGGTGGGCTTGAGTGAGATGGTGGTGCGTGGAGCCCATGTGGTCCCCGAGTGGGCTGGTGCTGACGGGGATGGCACGAAGGAACTGGAGGTTTTGGCGGTGCTGGCAGAGCCGTGGGCTTGAGTGGTCTTTGTCCACGGCGGGGAAGTGGGGGAGGGCACCGTGCCTGTCCCAGGGACGTGTGTTGATGGGGGAAGAGTGCCTGTTGGCCTCGCCATGGACGTGGAAGTGTGGGCCTCTGAACCGGTCGGGGTGATAACATGGTGAGACGTTGGAGTGACAGAGGAGGTGACAGAGGTTGGACCATGAGTGGAAAGAGTGCTGTGGGGTCGTGACGGGGTTGGGGCATTGTTGGTGGTCCGGGAGGTTGTTCCCGTGGGCGGACGTGTGGTGTGGGACGTGGTGGAAAGAGAAGCCGTGGGGACGGAGTGAGTGGTGACAGGAGTCTGGGGTACAGGGGTGGCGGTGGCCGTGGCGCTGTGTGTCTCGGGGGTTCCAGTTCCCCTACTGGTGGGCTTGGGAGAGATGGTGGTGCGTGGAGCCCATGTGGTCCCCGAGTGGGCTGGTGCTGACGGGGGTGGCACGAAGGAACTGGAGGTTTTGGCGGTGCTGGCAGAGCCGTGGGCTTGAGTGGTCTTGGTCCATGGTGGGGAAGTAGGAGAGGGGACCGTGCCTGTGCCAGGGACGTGTGTCGATGGGGGAAGAGTGCCTGTTGGCCTCGCCGTGGACGTGGGAGTGTGGGCCTCTGAACCGGTCGGGGTGATAACATGGTGAGACGTTGGAGTGACAGAGGAGGTGACAGAGGTTGGACCATGAGTGGAAAGAGTGCTGTGGGGTCGTGATGGGGTTGGGGCATTGTTGGTGGTTCGGGAGGCTGTTCCCGTGGGCGGACGTGTGGTGTGGGACGTGGTGGACAGAGAAGCCGTGGAGATGGAGTGAGTGGTGAAGTGAGTCTGGGGTCTGGGGGTGGCGGTGGGCGTGGCGCTGTGTGTTATGGGGGTTCCAGTTCCGCTACTGGTGGGCTTGGGCGAGATGGTGGTGCGTGGAGCCCATGTGGTCCCCGAGTGGGCTGGTGCTGACGGGGATGGCACGAAGGAACTGGAGGTTTTGGCGGTGCTGGCAGAGCCGTGGGCTTGAGTGGTCTTGGTCCACGGCGGGGAAGTGGGGGAGGGCACCGTGCCTGTGCCAGGGACGTGTGTCGATGGGGGAAGAGTGCCTGTTGGCCTCGCCGTGGACGTGGGAGTGTGGGCCTCTGAACCGGTCGGGGTGATAACATGGTGAGACGTTGGAGTGACAGAGGAGGTGACAGAGGTTGGACCATGAGTGGAAAGAGTGCTGTGGGGTCGTGATGGGGTTGGGGCATTGTTGGTGGTTCGGGAGGCTGTTCCCGTGGGCGGACGTGTGGTGTGGGACGTGGTGGACAGAGAAGCCGTGGAGATGGAGTGAGTGGTGAAGTGAGTCTGGGGTCTGGGGGTGGCGGTGGGCGTGGCGCTGTGTGTTATGGGGGTTCCAGTTCCGCTACTGGTGGGCTTGGGCGAGATGGTGGTGCGTGGAGCCCATGTGGTCCCCGAGTGGGCTGGTGCTGACGGGGATGGCACGAAGGAACTGGAGGTTTTGGCGGTGCTGGCAGAGCCGTGGGCTTGAGTGGTCTTGGTCCACGGCGGGGAAGTGGGGGAGGGCACCGTGCCTGTGCCAGGGACGTGTGTCGATGGGGGAAGAGTGCCTGTTGGCCTCGCCGTGGACGTGGGAGTGTGGGCCTCTGAACCGGTCGGGGTGATAACATGGTGAGACGTTGGAGTGACAGAGGAGGTGACAGAGGTTGGACCATGAGTGGAAAGAGTGCTGTGGGGTCGTGATGGGGTTGGGGCATTGTTGGTGGTTCGGGAGGCTGTTCCCGTGGGCGGACGTGTGGTGTGGGACGTGGTGGACAGAGAAGCTGTGGAGATGGAGTGAGTGGTGAAGTGAGTCTGGGGTCTGGGGGTGGCGGTGGGCGTGGCGCTGTGTGTTATGGGGGTTCCAGTTCCGCTACTGGTGGGCTTGGGCGAGATGGTGGTGCGTGGAGCCCATGTGGTCCCCGAGTGGGCTGGTGCTGACGGGGATGGCACGAAGGAACTGGAGGTTTTGGCGGTGCTGGCAGAGCCGTGGTCTTGAGTGGTCTTGGTCCACGGCGGGGAAGTGGGGGAGGGCACCGTGCCTGTGCCAGGGACGTGTGTCGATGGGGGAAGAGTGCCTGTTGGCCTCGCCGTGGACATGGAAGTGTGGGCCTCTGGACCGGTTGGGGTGACAACATGGTTGGACGTTGCAGTGACAGAGGAGGTGACAGAGGTTGGACCATGAGTGGAAAGAGTGCTGTGGGGTCGTGACGGGGTTGGGGCATTGTTGGTGGTCCGGGAGGGTGTTCCCGTGGGCGGACGTGTGGTGTGGGACGTGGTGGACAGAGAAGCCGTGGAGATGGAGTGAGTGGTGAAGTGAGTCTGGGGTCCGGGCGTGGTGGTGGCAGGAGTCGTCTGTGGGCTGCTCAGCAGAGTGCTGTGGCCTGACGTGGGCCTTGGGGACCCCTGGTCTTCCAGGTGTGTTGTCCCCTGTGCGAGCGGGGTCCTTGGGGTCCAGGAGTGGGTAGACGATGCTGTGGGAATTGGTGGGTGAGTCAAACCCTCTGTTGCTCAGTCTGCCTGGTGGGTTAGCAGCTTGTCACGCATTGTGACCTTTTGTCCCTTACGCTTCCAGCTTCACATGCACCTAATGACGAGTCCCCCTGTGCCTCAGTTACTCTCCTCGTTTGCCCTCTCTTCTTCCCGTTGCTGGCCTCCCTCAGTGTAGCTGCCTGTGGATTTGGTTCGTTTCCTCCCCTCCTGTCCTTCGTGGCGCCCCACTGTACTCTCAGGGTGGCTGTGTTTGCTGCCTGTCCACCCCTTTGGGTCCTTGGTGTAGGTTCCATCAGGGATTTGGATGTTGTGGTGTAGCTTGCAGAGCTGGGCATGGTACTTTGCATCAAGTGCCTTGGGGTTTCTGCTGTTCCCTGGGGCCTGGGCCTACCTGGGCTGGGGGCTGCTATGGTAGGTGGGAGCTCGGGAGCTGTGGCCACGAAGTTCAGAGAGGTGCGCAGTTAGCAAGGTGGCTCAGGGCTGCCATCGCGGCAGGTTGTCCCCTTTTGGGGGGAGCCGTCCCTGCCTGCCATTGGGGTTGTTGGGCTGGGCATTGTGCCCGCGTGCTGTGGCACCTCTGAGGGAGCATGTGGTGGGTCATGCTTACTTTTGGGGGGCCCTGTGGAGGTTTCTGCTGTTGCTGAAGGTGACCGTGATGCCGTGGTGTGTGCTGTCGACCGAGCTGTGGATGTTGTGGCTGTGCCGTGAGCAGGTGCTGTGGGCAGCGTCGTAGCCTGCGTCACTGTGGGTCCTGGGACTGTTGACCTGGGAGTGGCTGTGGGGGCCGGTGCCGATGTGGCCCGCGTGGTGATGGCGGAGGTGGTTCTGGGTGACCCTGCAGGGAATGGCCCAGAGCTTGCCCTCCAGCCCGTCTGCCCTCCCCACGAGCCCCTTCGAGTCCCCAGCCCTGCCCGCACCTGCCCCGGGAGCCTGGCTGGCTCGGCACAGTGGACCCTCTGAGAGGGACGTGTGTCTTTCCCAGCTGACACTCATGTCCTGCGTCAACCAGCCTTGACTGGTGGAGCCTCAGTGGCATTTCCAGTGACCTCATTGGGACACTGGCTGTCCCTCCAGCTGCTCTTGGTAGCAGAACCCATGTCCTATCCCCTCATGGTCCCTGGGGAGCCGGGAGGGTACCCTGTAGTGTGGGGTGGGGTGGGTGGGCTGGTGAGGGCGTAGGCTGCGTGGAGGGCTGGCATTGCTGCCGGGGGCCTTCACCCGCGGGTCCTACACCGCTGTCCAGTAACGCAGCTATCGGACAGCAAAGAGGGCCACATCCTGTGACCAGCTGGTCCTTTAAAAAACCCTTCAGAGACACCTAGCTCTGGTCCCTGGCACAGGGAATTCTGTGCCTCAGAATCTACACAGCAAAGGGAGGCCCCCCCCCCGCCCCAGACGTCTTGGGGCACTCTGGGGTCATGGGTGTGTGTGCCTGCCACTGCAGTGTGGGCCTTACCTCCTGAGGAGACTGTCACATCTGCCTGGGTGGCACCTGTCTGTGTGGAGGAGGGTGCAGAGGCCGTGGCCCTGGCAGTGGGCGTGGCCGTGACTGTGGGCGTGGCCCTGGCAGTGGGCGTGGCCGTGGCAGTGGGCGTGGCCGTGGGTGTAAAGCCCACGGTCGGGGTTGCAGGTGTGGACAGAGAGCCTGGTGAGGGTGCAGTGGAGCTGAGCCCAGTGGCCCTGGGGGTAGTAGCTGTGGTGGGCGTGGTCTCTGTGGAAGGCAAGCCTGAGTGGACAGACGTGCCGTTACTGTGGGGCACACCCTTGGGAGGAGCCCCTTCTCTTGCATGCTGGGCCCCCAAGCCATGCAGCACCCCCACCCCAGGTGGGCTGAATGGGAGGCACAGGGGGTGGCCTGTGGCCTTCCTAGGGCCACGTGAGCTCCGTCAGCCCTGCTGTGACAGTGGCCGTCTGTGGGGACACCACACGGCCAGCTGTTGGTCAGCCAGGAGGTGAGCTTTCACGCAGCACCCCGGTGCCTCCCTGGGCAGCACATGCTGTCCCCCACAGTGCAGGGCAGCCCCAGGGAAGCCGCGGTGCCCTCCCTTCTCTGCCTCAACCCCCTGCCACAGACATGGCTGGGCTGACGGGCATCGGGGGAGGGCTGGGGGAGCGCTGCTTCACCTTGGCACCTAGTGTGCGTGCAATCACCTGTGGTGGGCGTGGGCGGTGTGGGCAGCAGACCTGCAACAGGAGGGGTGGTCAGGGCCGCACCCCCCACCCCCCAGTCCTTCTGAAGCCTTCAGGTGTGTCCCCAGGGCCTGAGTCAGGTGCTTGCCTGAGACAGGGCCAGGGGGTGGAGCCATCACGGAGGCGGGGCCCTGCTCCTCTGTCCTACCTGCCCAACTCATCCCTCCCTGCACTCCCAGCTGTGTGGGTAGCCTGGCAGCCAGGACACTGACCACCTTAGTGCAGCTCCCCAGTCCCCCATTACTGCATCCCCAAGTGGTCCCTCTGCTGCCACACACCCGGCAGGGATAAGGGCTTTTGAGTCAGCGTCTGGGGCGGGGGAGGCCTGGTCTTTTCCCTGTGTGTCTGCTGTCTGGGGACTGGGGGCATTTCAGCAGCCCAGGGGCACAGCCTGGGGAGTGCGGAGCTGACCCTAGGTTTGTGTGGGACCTGGGTGGGTGTGGGGACCAAGGACTGAGCTTACGGCATGGCACGCATGTCCCCTTGTTCTGGTCGAAGTACTCATCCTGGGTGCAGTTGTAGCAGCCTGGGGCGGGGGGCATGTGGAAAGCAGCCAGACGTCAGTGCCTGGAGCTGGAGGCCTCCCCTCTCTGTCCACAGCCAATCCTGACCTCTCCTCTGAACCCAGACTCTCTGCATTGCCTCCCCCCTCCCTCCAGTTGTAGTCTGTACTCTCCGGGCTGCCCTGCCCCCCCACCCCCCCACCCCCCCACCCCCCCACACCCCCACCCCCCCACCTTCCCACCTTTCCCTCCCTTGGCCCTCAGGCCCCTCTCCACCAGCCTCGGAAGCCATCAGTTCCCCGGGCAGACCCATCCCCTCTCCACGGCTGTACCTTCGATGTTGGTGACCGGGAGGCTCTGCAGCTGCTGGGGGCAGAGGCATGGCTGGTAGTGCCACGTGCAGTTGGCCTCCTGCGTGTACTGGAACTGGCCGTCACCAGCCCGCGTGTGGGTGTTGTAGAAGCCGCAGTAGATGGCTGGGAGGATGGGCACCTGTCAGGTGGCTCTGAGCCTGCCACAGAGACCCTCAGCAGTGTGCCAGGGAGCCTGAGGGTGGGCCTGCAACGGTCCCTCTGCAGGATCTGCCTGCGGGACACAGCCCACTGCCCGCCCCGGGAGGAGTGCTGCAGCCAGAGCAGCCCGCGCGGCCCCTCGGCACCGGTGGGTAGGTGGAAGGCACTCACGGCAGAAGTCGGGGGACCTCCAGTCCACACAGATGCCCTTGTCCAGGCAGGCCTTGGCGTAGGAGGCCACGGTGTCACACAGGCACTCGCAGTCCCCACCGGTGTCGCACCCGCACGTGTCCCGCACACAGGCCTCGTAGTAAGGCATGCGGTACACCTGCGGGAGGTGGCCTTCAGTGCCCCTGCCCAGCCCGCTGTCCGCGGGCCAGGGGCTGTTCTCATAGCTGGAGGCCAGGGCCCCGCAGCTGTGCAACCCACCTGGCCGTGGCGGGAACCCAACTGGCCATGGCGGGAACCCACCTGCCTGTGGCGGGAACCCACCTGGCCGTGGCGGGAACCCACCTGGCCGTGGCGGGAACCCACCTGCCTGTGGCGGGAACCCACAGGGCCGTTGCGGGAACCCACCTGGCTGTGGCAGGCGGCGAAGGTCTGGCTGTTGATGATGCTGCACTTGCGCTCAGCCCAGGCCCGGCGGAAGGTGTTGCGGCTGCAGGGGTCCAGTGCGAAGCCCGCATCCCCGCACAGTGGACTTTCCTTCCAGGAGTTCACGAACTCCAGCTCACTGGACGCCACGTACTTGCTGCGTGTCTCAAAATCGTCCTTCATGTTGCCGTTGTAGTTGCCACACAAGCCGCACAGGGCATCCTGCGGGGGGCAGTGTCAGGTGGGCAGCGCTGCCCCACACCCCAGGCAGCCAGGCAGGGGCGGCACGGTACCTGGGAGGCACGCGCCATCTTGATGAAGATGGTCATGTGCTTGTTCCAGACGAGGGTCAGGTTGTAGCTGCTGCCGATGGTCACATCCAGCACCAGGTGCAAGGAGCCGGCCTTCACCCGGAAGTGCACATGGGGGTTCGCCCCGCTGACTGTGTAGTTCCTATCGGCCAGCACGATTGATAGGCCCTGTGGGACAGGCCCGTCACGGAGCTGCCTGCACCCAGCTGCCTCCCCGCCCACGTCTCCCAGCACGGTGGACCGAGTCCCTTAAGAGTGTGTGCGGCCAGTGCCTGCTGGCGGCCTGCCCTCTGGAGCTGCCATAGGCGGAATGTTCTAGAACATCATGGACACTACCGAGGGCTGAGTCAGGCTTCTGGAAGGACCCCGTCTCCCTGGGCTGCCCGACTCCGCGAGACACTGCTGCCCGTTGTGTGGGTCGGGAGACCAGAGCAGGGGGCAGTGAGCAGCAGGTGGCACAGAGGGGCGGGGACCTGGGCTTGGTGGCTGAGGTGTGGGGACACCCGCCTGCCCCACTCACCCCGAGGGAGAGCCTGATGGCCCGGGAGCAGGTGACGCCCGACTTCCCGCACACAACGTTCTCCGTCAGGATCTTGAAGGTGGGCTGTGAGTCATTGGCGCCGCAGCCATCCTGTGGGGAGGGGGTGCTGACATGGATGCCCCAGGGCCTCACCGTGTCCCCACCAGGGCCTCACCGTGTCCCCTTAAAGCCTCACCGTGACCAGAATGTATTCGCAGTTGCCATCGAACACAAACCGCTGCCCGTCGAAGGTGACCATGTGTCCTTCCCCATAGAGGGTGCAGGTGGACGAGCAGTGGATGCTCTGCTGACATGTCCACTTCCCCCTCGAGCAGGTGCTGGGGGAGGAGCAGGCCGTTCTGGGGTTTCGGGGAGACCCGGCCACACATGCACCCCCGCATGAGGCTGACCTGCGTGGAGTTGGTGGGGGACCCCCTGCCATCCCCAGAGACCCTGAGGACATCCCCACCTGGGTCTCCAGGGTGGGGCTGCGGCTCACCAGGTCTGACAGTTGGTGTGGAGCTCGGCGCCCCGGGGGTAGGAGACCCCTGCAAACTCGCATGGGCACTCGTCAGGGGGCACGCACTGCCCACTGGCGTTCTCGTAGAGCCCCTCAGCACAGACGCAGCCTGGCTCGCACTTGGTGGGCACCTGCAGGGGGGAGGGTCAGCAGTGCCTGGGAGGGGCCCCCAGCACTCCTCCCAGACCCCCTCCCTGCATCTGGGCCTTTCTCTTAGCAAACCCGCCCCTCCCTTAGGGAAGGTTCCAGGTGGGCTTCTGTGTCACTGCTGGGCTGTTGTGTCCCCCCTCACTCTCCCCAAGCTGAGGGGCCCCACCCAGCCCGACTGGCCACACCCCTCCCTGGGAACAGCGCCGGAGGCACGAAGCTTGGCCCGCCTTTCCTGGGGGCTTTGTGGACATCATCTCACGGCCCCGTGGGAGGCTCCAGGCGTCCACTACAGGAATGTCCACCACAAGTTGTCCGGTGGGGAAGCCCTCTAGGGAGCACTTGCCCCAGCCTTACGCAGGGGGTGCCGGTGGCCAGCATCTGGCACGTGGGGGCACAGGCCGCCCCAAACTTGTTCTCCGAGGACTGGCTGCAGGGCTGGAATGTCTTGGGTGCTGAGCAGGTTGCTGCGGGAAAGGGGTGCAGGTGAGGGGGGCGGGGGGGCAGCACACTGCCGCCCAGGCCCACCGTCTCGGCCGCATCACGTACCCAGGAGCATCTGCGGCTGCCCCCTGCAGCTTAGCCGCCCGTTGATGCAGTAGCTGCAAGAGAGACCGTGTAAGTGGGCCGGCCCTGGGGCAGGGGCTGCAGGCCAGGGCGGGGGGCCCCCCGGGACCCCGTCACGCACCAGATGACGCCATTGACCAGGGCGGACTGGTTGGCCAGGATGAGCTTGTGGTTGTCCAGGAGGCAGGGGCACTGGGCCTTGCGCACACACTCGGTCTTGTGGTTCAGGTAGGTGCCCTCAGGGCAGTTGCAGCCGTCCACAGGGACGGCGCTGGGGTGGCACTCAGCTGTGCGGTCAGACAGTGAGAAGCACGTGCGGTCACAGGCCTGGCTGTTGTCGCTGAATGTCCGGTTGCCCGTGCAGGGGATGGCTGCGGGGGAACGGGAGTCAGACCCTCAGGGATGGCCGGGCAGGGCCAGGGCTCTGGGCCCTGGAGCCCCATTGTGGCCCCTGCTCTCCCATGACCCTGGGACCCTCTCCTGCCCCGGCACATACTGCAGTTGTCCACACTGTTTCTCCAGCCCCAGAGCAGGACGCCCCGCGAGGCACACGTGTGGGCGTAGTCCCCCAGGGCAGCGCAGATATACGGGAAGGTCTCCTCGTAGTTGCAGGCTTGGTACACACACCTCTGCAGGGAGATAGCTGCATGGGTGCCTGCCCTCCCGCCGCCCAGGCTCCCCGGGTGCCGCCGGCCAGCAGGCCCTGCCCACCTTGTAGAAAGGCTTGGGGTTCACCACGGCGTGGCACTTCTCGAACACAGTGGCCTTCTTCACCAGCACTGAACAGTGGGTCTCCGCGCACACCTCTGCAGGGGTAGGCCAACGGGTCTCGCACTCGCCCGCATGGGTTTCCCGCTGACTCCACAGCCCCCGGGGCCCAGGACTCACTGTTGAGCTGGCTCATGGAGCAGGGGTCGGTCTCACGCTCCAGTGCGGCCGGGCAGTTCCCTGCCCGCCAGGAGTCCACAAAGAGCGAGGCGGTGCCCTCGGCCATGCCCATGCTGGTTGTGAAGTCGTCTGTCGTGTCCCCGTTGAAGTTGCCGCAGAGCCCTGAGCCAACCGGGCCATGAGCACGGCTGGCCTGCGTCCCTGTCCTGCCCCGCACCCCCCACCGTGCCACGGGCACGAGGCACGCACCCCTGGGAGGGCTGGCCTTCAGGAGAGGCTGGCCTGCGCCCATGGCCTCCGGACCTGCTGGGCCAGTGCAGGGCTGTGGTGGGCCCTTCACTTCTGACATGGCCAAGCTAGATGGGGACAGGGCAGCCGGGCTGATCCTGGAGGGCAGGGAGGGACTCACCTCTGGTCTGGCCTCTGAATTGGGGCCCGACGGTGACGTACGCCTGGAACACGGGCTGTAGCTGGATCACGAGCTCCAGTCCGAAGCTGGTGGCCATCTGGAGGTGGGTGGATGTCTGTCTGAAGACCGTGATGTTGCCTGGGGGGAAACGGGCTCAGCAGGCGGCCTGCTTTGGGAACCTGGCCCAGAGGCCCCGGGGAGCGAGGCAGGGGCAGTGGACCTACCGGTCTTGTATGGCAGCCACTTGACGTCTCCATTGTTGGTGACCACCTCGTCCTGAGAAATCACGATTTTGTCCTAGAGGGAGGGGGGCCCGAGTCACGGTGGCTGGAAGGGGGGGAGGCGTCCCCCTCCTGCGGGCCAGGAAGGGAGCAGCAGGAACTGGGACGCGGTGGGGACGCGTCTGCTCCTTACCTGACAGAGCAGCCTTACCTGGCTGGACATGTAGATGACAGCCACCAGGGAGGTCTCCGAGTGCGAGTACCCAGACTTGTCGTATACGGCCATGACGGAGCCCCCGTCGGGGAGCTGGGGGCTCTGGAGGGGGGGTGGTCAGTACAGAGGACTCGTGCTTATGTTGACCCCTCCAGGCGGGATCCCTTGCGACACCCCCTGGTGACCCCTCCTGGCGGGACCCCTTGTGACGTCCCCATGGTGACCCCTCCTGGCAATCCCCTGGGAGGCCCCCATGGTTGGCATGTCCCACCTGGACGAGGATGTAGGTGCAGGTGCCATGGAAGCGGTAGGGCCTGGCATCGAACGTGGTGACAAAGGAGCCGCCTTCCAGGGCGCAGCGCCGTGGGCAGGGACGCTCCTCACATTTCCAGCGTCCCATGGCACACTGGCTGTGTGTGGGAGGGTGAGCCAGAGCGGTGGGCAGGGCTGCTGCGTCCAGACGGCACCCCAGGCTGCTCTGGGCTGGCAAGCTGGCTGCCCCCAGGACTGAGGGTGCCGTGCCCCCAGGTTCCCGTGTCTCCCTCATGTCCCCATTCTGTCTGTGCCTTCACAGGCTGCCCCACACTCACCAGGTGCGGCAGGCATCTGCTGTGACCTCCCCGGGGGCATAGGCTACCCCGCCAAGTGTGCAGGGACACTGGGCGACAGGCACGCAGGTGAGGTTTTTGGAGATGTCGTCAAGAACCGTACCTGCAGGAGGGGACTTCCTGGGGCTGCGGCAAGGAGAGACCTCCCACCCTCCTGCTGGGCAGCCCCCCCTCGGCCTGTCCCCAGGAGGTCCTCCCGCCTGGCTCTGGGCCATGTCCCAGTGGAGGCTTCGGCTGTGACCCTCCCCCTCCAGACCCGCACTGCAGTGCCCCTTCCCCTGGTGACAGCCCGTCCAGGCCCGGGCCCAGGCCCAGGCCAGGGGCTGTTCCTGGTGAGCAGCGGGCCCGGCCCAGGTCTAGCTCCAACCCCACCCCTCCCCAGCAGCCTCTCAGACCCCCCACAGCTCTGTGGGTTTGCAGGCACGACCGTGGAACAGTGTGGGGGCGGCAAGGGGTCCTGGCCCCAACACGCCCGGTGGGGCAATGTGCTGGGTGGGGTGGGGGCGGATGCCCTGCGTCTGGACTCATCTGCAGGCTCCTGTGGGAGCGGCTGGCTCACCGTCCGGGCAGAAGCAGCCGAAGGTGCAGAAGCTGGAGCAGCTGTGCTGTGGGTTCGAGCAGGTCTTGACACAGGCCTCGCCGCACTCCTGGTACACCTGGTTGGCTGGGCACTGGCCCAGAGCTGCAGGCACACAGCGGCCTGGTGAGTGGGTAGGGGCACCACAGGGCCCCCGCTGCCTGCCCGGCTCCCCTCCACCTCACTGTCCTGTCGTGGACGAGGCGGGATTCGGGGCCCTGGCCCTCCCTGCTGCCCTCCCCGGGACTCACAGCAGAGGCCGGGGCCCCGCCAGCGCCTGACGGGCTGGCCAGCCATGCTGCACTGGCGCGAGTACTCAGACAGCGTGGCACAGCTGCAGTTCGGGCCCGGCTGGGCACACGCGGCCATGTCCACCTGGCAGCTCAGCAGGAACAGCTCCTTGGGCACAGTGCACTTGGGGGACACCAGGGTCAGCAGCCGGGTGCAGGTCTGGGCCTGGGCAGAGGGCCACTCAGGGTCACGGGCATGAAGGCCCTGTCCCACACCCAGTGCTGTTTGGCTGGGAAAGCTGGGGGTGTCGGCCTCGGGGACCCTGTCGGAGCCCATGGCTGACCCCACTATGGCGGGAGGGTCCCCATGGCCCTGATGGCACGCCCGCCTCACGTACGTGCTCTGCCTGCAGGACCTGGGGGCTGGGGATGGCTTCGTAGGCGCAGATCTCATTGGGGTCATCCAACTTCTGGAGAGCCGCGTACTTGTGGGGTTCCAAGAGTTTGCCTGGGGGCACGGGGGGGCAAGGTCAGCACCACGGGGCTGGCCGCCAGGCCCTGGGCCCCACCCCAACCTACCATCCTCGCTCAGAAATTCGTTGGTCTTCTTGCCGTCGAAGTTCCCGCAGAGCCCGCACATCCTGCCCCTGTGCTTCTCCTCCACCAGGACCTGAGGGAGGGCACCGCCGTGGCGTGGGTGTGGGTGGGGCCCCAGGGCACCTCGCCCAGATGCAGACCCTCTGCTCTGGGGGCCCCTCCCTACTCCTCCCAGGGGCCCTCCTGGTCTTGCTGGATTGTCCTCGTTTTCAAGTGGGGAAGCCCAGGCCCGTCCAGGTTCCTGGCTGGGTCCAGCACCAAGCTGTGGGAGCTGGGTAGCTGTTCAGGACCCCTACCCCCAGGAGGACAGACCCCAGCCCCGCCCGCCAACCTGTGTGCCTGCAGGTGCAGCCTCACCCACACACACCCCTGCCCTCTCCCCCGCCTCCCCCGGCGTCCTCACCATGAGGTGGGCATCCGGGCCCCACACGACCACCAGCTCCATCTCCAGCTGCTTGGCCACCAGCCGTATGCTCTGGCCAAAGGGCGTGATCTGCAGCCCGTTGCTGGTGTAGGGCAGGCTGACCACCCTGTGGGGTGAGAGTGGTCAGCGACCACCCCCTGGCCCCATGCTCACTCCCTTGTCCTCCCGGCCACACGGCTCACCCCACGTCTTTGACGGAGATGACCCCTTTCTCCACGGTGACCACAGAGGCCCCCAGCTCCACGATGACCCGGGAGAGGTTGCCGCTGGGCCCTCGCCGCAGCTGGATGCTGAAGGTGGGTGCGGCGTCCTCGCAGATGGCCGCAAAGACATAGTTGCAAGTTCCCTTAAAGTTGTACACGTGGCCGTCGAAGGTGGAGAAGTGTCCGGCCCCCCATGTGGAGCACCGGCCCCTGCCTGGAGCTGTGGAGAGAGCAGGAGGGGTCTCAGGGTTCTGTCCCTCCGGCTGGTGGGGCAGGTCTGGAGCAGCCTGGCCCCATGAGCCGGCTACCCCGGGATCCCATGCTCAGAAACTAGTGGCCTCACAAGTTCCAGCCCATCCTGGGGTGGGTGTGAGGGAGGCCCCACCCCATGTCCAGAGCTGGGGTCTGCCTGCCTCCTGCACTAGCTTTACATAAGCATGAGTCGCTGCCGTGGTGAAGTCTGTGGTGTCGTCAGCCCTGGGGTCTGTGGGTCACGAAGCCGGCCCAGACCGCACCCCACAACACCCCCTCCCCCAAGGGGAGTGGCTGGCTGAGGCTCCTCTGTAGCTGGATGCCCTTTGTGGAAACCCCAGATCACGTGGCCCTCACCTGTCTGTGGGGCGTCCGTTAGCCTCTGGAGGCCAGGCTGTGCAAAGAAGGTGTCGTCCAGACCTGCGTGGACAGGGCCATGGTCAGTGCTGGGGCCTCCTGCTTCTGTCCAGGGCATGGCCACCCCACCCCCGGCGTGGAGCCCTTAGCCGTGAGCAGGGTCCACTGCATGGCACCCGGCCGGAGCCCAGCCCCCGCGGGCTCTCCACACCCTGACTTCTCTTATTCGTCGTTCATTCGCTCATTTGTTCATTTGTTCATTCACTCATTCACTAGTTCCGCACTTCTGCTCAGAGGGAACTCCTGTCATGTGCCTGTCACACCTGCTGGGTGCAGGAGATACAGTGGAGACGAGTCCCCCGAGGAGGGCACGGTGCACACAGACACACACCTACCCATGTGTGCACACGTGTACACACACACACGTGTACACATGCACATACACTCACACGCACGGGCAGTGAGCAGGGCCTGAGCGTTTAGGGGCAGCTCGTGCTGGATGGTGTGCATGGCCACATGCCGGCCTCAGGGCAGGACAGGTCCCTGACAGTGGACACCAGCTCTCCGGTGCCCTCTGGCTCGGGGACATCTGCTGGTGGTCTGCCAGGCTCCCATCACTCACTCGCTTCCCAAAGATGCCAGGCCCCTCTGGGGTTTGACAGGACAAAGAGGCAACTGCCACCGGGCCTGCTGCCTCCGTGGTGGCTCACATGGGTTTGGGGGCAGCCAGGCAGCTGGGCCTCATTGAGTGGTTGTTATGCAGGGGAGGAGGAGCCCTAAGCTCAGAGGGGCTCGGGGATCTGTGGGCACGTGGGAAGCAGGAGAGAGTTAGGGAGGGCTCAGGGCCGGGGGCATCTGTGGGGTGACAGCCTCCTGTCTCGCTGCACCTCCTGTGTTCCCAGGTCGGCCCACCCACTCTCCATCTGAGATCCACTGGCTCTGGAGTGTGATCAGGGAGGCGGAGTGAAGGCGGACACCCCACACTGGGCTTCTCCCTTTCCAGGGGCTTTAAAAGTGGCTGATTTCCTGCTTCCGTCCTCCACACCTGTCAGCCTCCCAGACAGTCCTAGGGCTGTGGTGACCATGCTAGAGAAATGCACAGGTGACACGGGGCAGGAAGCACTGGTCCCCGCTGGCCACTCCGGGACACGCTCGGCAGACAGGTGACCCTGCTTGGGGAAGCTGGACTGGGGACCTCACCTGGCGGCCTGCCTCCTTTCTATGGCCTCCCTGTAGCCCTCCCCTGCCCCTGTTCCCCGCTGCAGTCCTTCCGGAGGCTTCTGTGGTTCTGGGATGAGGCCGCGGTGCTGGCGGGCAGGTGACGGGGCCGTGACCTCTCCGGCCCCTGGCTCCACCTTCCAGGCCCTCCCGGGACCCCTGTCCTGCCATGACTCATCCCCTTGGACGCCGGCTCATCCCCTGGATGCAGCTCGCGGCCGAGCCTACCACTCCTCCCAGGTGTGGTGCTGGCCTCCCCACCACAGCACTGGGCGCCCTCAGCCGTGTGTCTCTGGGCGAGGTCCCCAGCGGGGGCAGGTGGCACACAGGTCGTGCGGACCTGCCTTTCCGGTGGGGAGGGACCCTTGGCCCTGGGCATCCTCCCTCCTGAGCACACAGGACCCCACCTCAGCCCCTCCTCTGAGCTCATGACACCTCCCCACAGGATGCCTCGAATCTTGTCCTCTGTCCCCGAGAGTATCACTCCCCAGTCCCCACTCGAAGGGGTCTCTCCACTGGCTCCTTGTCACCTGATGTCAGCCTCACCACGCCCTGTCCTGTCTGCTTTACTCTGCTCGATCCCACGCCGACCTGTGGCCTCCGACTCTGTCTGAACTATGACCTCCCTCAGCAGGGGGCTCCTTTGGAGACACTCAGGACGCTGGGCTGCTGCCACTGCCACTGCCCTGGGACCATCTGTGCTTCTCCCCCACTCGGCACAGGCGCTGACCCCTGGCTGGCACGGGGCCTGCCGGGCAGGCTGGTCTGCCACCCCTCAGCCCCGGACCGGCCATGCGGTGCCCTGAGCACTTGCCATTCCGTCTGCACGCTTGGCGGCCCCTGCCTCTTCCGGCTCAACCTGCCGGCTCAGGGTCCTCCTTCCCAGTCCCAACACCTCACATCAGACCATGTGCCTCTGGTCCGGGAGGGCGTGGCCAGCGCAGAGTTGGTGCTCAGAGACAGGCCCACCCCACCCTGTGCGGCAGTCACCCTGGCCTCCCACAGCCCCTCAAGACGGCAGCCCCGTGCCGTGCCTGCAGGCCACACCTCACACCACCGGCCCCCAGACACCACTCTCCCCCGTGGGTCTGGGTCCAAGTCTGGGAGTCCCCAGGGCCAGGGAGGTGGCCTCTGCTGAGCAGGGGTCCTGGGTGCTCAGAGCCAGTCCCAATGGGCAGCACTGAGGCTGGTGGTACCCATTGGGAGTGAGGCTGGTGGGGACCCGGGGCCACCAAGCAGGGGCAGTGAGCCAAGGACTAAGGAGAGAGGAGGGGTGCATCCCTCTGGGCTCAGCAGCCTGGGCTCTCAGGCGTGTGGAGAAGGTGCAGGGCCTGGGGTCTGCAGTCAGTGAGAAGGGCTCCCGCTGTGCCACCGAGGGACCCCTGCCCCTCAGCAACCCTTCCAGGTTGGGGCAGGTATGAAAGCCACCCTCAGCCTGCGGCTAGGTGGTGCTGGGTGTTGGCAGAAGGGATGGGGTGGGGCGGGGGGGAGGAAGGGGACCCTGCCCCGGGAGCCCAGTGGGCGAGACTGGGTCGGCTCTGGAGTGGTCCCCCACTCCTTTAATCCTCCCGGCAGCCACACGAGGGGAAGACGTCACCTCACTTTCATAGACAAGGAGCCCAAGCTGGAGCCCACTGTGTGGTCATTGTTCTCACCAGGACCCAGGGAGCCGATCTGCCTCCAAGTGTTCTGGCCTCACTGCCCTCAAGGCCCTACATACCCTCTGGCCACTTCTCGGGGCCCCGGGGACCTCTCAGGATCCAGTGGGAGAGTGGGGGCGCCTAGCTCAGAGCTGAGCCCCAGTGCTGTGCGCCCAGTGTGGCTCTGACGCTCCCGCCCGTGTGGAGGTGTCTGCGTGTCCCCGTGAGACCCTCGCCCGCTGCAGCCCCGAGTCCTTCCTCGCCAGCTCAGGGCCCCTGCGCTTTCTGACCCTCACTGGCCGGGCCAGCCGGGCTGTGGCAAGTGCAGGACAGCCAGAGCAAGGGGGCGCCTCCCAGCTACCACCGTCCTGTGGCCAATCCGCCACAGCTGAGTCGGAGAGGCAAGGCCCGGGACACCCACGCAAAGGGGCCTTAGAGGGCACCTGGACCCACTCACCGGTGGCGCTGAGCATGGCCCCCCCGCAGGAGACGAGCAGCAGCAGGGGCCCCAGCATGATGCGTGGAGAGAAGAGGTCACCGCAGGACCTAGCTCTCCCACCGCTGGACACCGGGCAGGCTTGCTGCACCTGTGCACCTGGGTGGCCACCCGGACGCCTTTTAAAGGAGCTGCGGGCCCTGCCCCCACCACGCCCGCCCGCACCCCACGCTCCAGCCAGCTGGAGCAGCGGTGGCCAAACAGGATCTCGGGCGCTGCTTTATCAGAACTTGCACTTCTGGGAAAATTCTTAGGCGGGCAGCGGCACCGTTATCGCTTGCCTCTGAGCGGGGGGCTGGCACACACCCGCAGGGTCCTTCAAACACCTCCCTGTTTGCTGCAGGCTGAGATTGCTAGGGGCCATCCTGGGGGCGCTTCCGGGGGCAGTTCTGGCAGTCAGACACACCCTGGGAGCTGAGAGGGGCTTGTCCGAGGCATGAGGGGAGACGCTGGGGCACCCCTCTGCCCCTGTGGGGAACCCAACGTCCAGGACAGCTCTTGGGGTGAGGGCCACCCTCACCCGGACTCCAGAGCCCCTAAAAGGCACAACAAGCACACTGGGGCCCCACCGCCACCCTGGAAGAAAGACTATCTAGTGGAAGGATCCCCCCAGTGGTAAAGACAGTCCACACCACCCTTTTGGGGGTTACGGGTGCCTGGCTGTCACAGAGGGGCAAACAGCTTTGGGGCTCAGAAGAGAGCTACCTGGAGGCCTGAGGAGCTTTTGGGCTGAAATGTTGGTGTGCAGGGGCCGTTCCTGGAGACCCCTCCTAAGCTGGCCTCCTGGGACGTTGGGTCTGTCAGGGGGCAGGGGTAGAGTGGCCGACCCCTGGGCCCCTAGTCACTGTCTTCTGGCCCCCCAATGGCTTCAAGATGCTCAACTTTGGCACAGGAGCAGGGGTGGGGTGGCCTTGGGGGGCTGCCCATCTGGGAGCATCTCCATGGGAACTGCGCCAGCCTCAGGGTACAGACCCCACAGGCAGAGGAGCAGGGGCGGCCCCCACGACCCCTGGCAGGAGGACGTGGCTCCTGGAGCAGCATCTCAGGGAGCAGGGGTGGCAGGGCCGGGGGGCCCTTGTCCGTGGGCAGGGCACATGCCAGCACTGTGAAGGTGCAGGGTGAGGATGGGGTCAGCGTCACGGTCAGGAGTTTTAGACCCCTGGAGAGTTGGGGACCAGGCGTGGGTCTGACTGCAATCCAGGGAAGCCCAGCTCCGAGCAGAGGGGGGCCCAGGGGCCTGGCTCAGGGGGCTTCCCCTTTCCCAAGGGTGGTTCTGGCCTCATGGAGACTTGGGGTGTGGGAGCCCTGGGCTCCTTCTATTGAAGACCTGCGTCTGGACCCCTTCTCTCCACATGGGGTTGCGCCCCATGTCACAGACCCCTGAACCCTGCGTGGCCTGGCGCACAGCTGCCCTCTTGTCTGACCGTCCGTCCAGGCTGCGCTCAGTTACCAACCAGCCTGCGGGCTCTCCTGTCCTTCGATAGCCCACAGGCCCGTGGGGTCTCCAGAAGCTGCAAATGCAGGGGCCAGGCCAGGGTCCCCCACGTCCGGCCCAGGTACAGGGGGTGAGGGAACCCCGATATAGGGCTGTGGAGAGGTGACATGTCAGGCCTCAGGACCCTGGTGGGAAAGCGCCCGGGCACCTGACCTGCGCTCTGAGACCATCAGGGGTCGTCTCCCACCTGGTAAAGCCACTAAGGCCTGGGGGAAGCCTGGGGCTGGCGCGGCCACAAGGTGTGCACGGTCGAGCCGTCCCCCTGGGGGCCCCTGTCTGGGGCTGGCAGTGGGGTTGAGCCCTGGGCCTTGTTGACTGGCAGCCCATGGTGCAGGGCCAGCAGCTTTACCTGCCCGCAGGGACGTGCTGCCCCCAGCAGGCACCCGCCCACAGGGCCTGGCACGGCT
This sequence comes from Rhinolophus ferrumequinum, assembly GCF_004115265.2. Classification (NCBI taxonomy): domain Eukaryota; kingdom Metazoa; phylum Chordata; class Mammalia; order Chiroptera; family Rhinolophidae; genus Rhinolophus; species Rhinolophus ferrumequinum. The sequence goes on from NC_046294.1 coordinate 654,144, forward strand.
CCTCCTTGGGTCCCTCACGCAGCCCCCAGCTATGTCTCGGCTCCTCCCTCCCTGCAGACCGCCCGTCTGTCCCCTTCTCACTCAGTGCCCTGCACGTGGGGTGCTGTGGTGGCCCCAGCACCTGGAGGGCGCCCACACCTCAGGACACATCAGGGGACAAGTGAAGGACGAATCTGGACTGGATGGCTGTGGCCACCAACCTTCAGGCCTGGCGAGGGCTGGGGCACGTGGCAGGCGGGGGCCCTATGTCGGGTTCTCAGAGTCACCCTCAGCAGCTGGAGGAGCACAAGTGTGACCCTGGCAGGGATTTGGACGTCACCCAGGCTGCAACGTGGCTGCTGCCCACAGGGCCCGTCCCCGAGACGCCCGTGTGTGTATGTGAGACGCCGTTTCAGTTTCCTGGAAAAAGCGCGCTGTGTGTTCCAGGATCTGCGGCCAGGTTAGTTCAGCCTCATGCACAGTTGCTGGACGGGCCCAGCAGGGGGTGGGGGCTCCCGGGGCTGGGCGGGGGGCATGGGCATCACAGGAAAACACGGAGAATGGCGTTTTTGTGGCTGACCTAGGCACTCAAACCGCCGAGCAAACAGCGGGGAGATAGGAATGTGTGTAACCATTGTTCCCGACAGTCTCGGTGATAAGAGCGGGTCCCGCTGGCCGGCCTTGTAAAGCGAGGCCTGAGGACAGGACAAGTGGGCGATTGTCCACTCTCACGCCCCAGCTCAGACCCCTGCCTTGCCTTCCGTCCACATAGCCGGCCCTGAGGCCTAGCCCGGCCTGCTCTGCACCGGTGCCCAGCCTCAAGCCTAGTGTCCAGGGACGTCCCGCTGACTGGGGTGCAAAGCTGGGACCATCCTGGACCTCTGGCATTGAAGGTGGAACTGAGGGGTCAGCTGGGCTGATGCTTTGCCAGGTGGGGAGCTTGGGGCCCCTCACAGCCACTGCCCACTGCCGGGGCCCCTCAGGCTGCACAGCCCCTCCCCAGGCACCATCTGGAGGTGGCCCAGCCGCTTGGGGAGAGTGAGGACCAGGACGTTTTGCCTCCTGAGCACGTCCTGCGTAGGTTCTTTCCTCCACCCAGTGACCTGCAGCCCCTCTCCCTTGAGACCCCCAACCTGGAACCAAGTCCCGTTGTGCCACCGGTTTTCCCTTCCAGACCCCCATCCCAAGCAGCTAGGGTCGGCCCTGCTTGGGACACCTACAGAGCCAGCAAACCAGTGTCAAAGGCGAGGTACCCCTGGGCCAAGAGGGAACACGGACCCCAGGGAGGGCGCTGCAAGGGGCTGGGGCAGGCCGCTGATCCCGGCAGACGCCCCCCTTCTCACAGAGTCCCTACTGCAACTTCTCAGGGGCCTGTGCTCCGGGGGCTCCCTACCGGCCCCCAGAGCCCAACTCCTGACATCTATACTTTCAACCTCTGCCCCAGGCTTGGATTTGGGGCAGGCATTGCCCCTACCTTGGAGCCCGGTCCTTCCTTCTGGACTCAGGTCCCCCACGGGGCAGCCCCAGTTCTGACTACTGCCCACAGCCCCACTATGTGGCTGTCAGGCAATAGGATGTCACATCTACTGCTGTAGGAGGAGGTCCTGGTGGCCGCGGGCCCCGTGTCTGGGTGTCACAGGCTGATGAGCTTTGTTCAGGGACAGGTTGGATGCTCAGTGTCTCAGACTCCGGGCCAGGACCTGTGCTGGGGAATGATGAGAAGACACCCAATAGGGGCGAGGGCTGGGTCCCCAGGGGAGCTGGTGCCGTCCAGCCAGGCAGGGTGGGTGTCTCGGGGGCGGTCTGAGCCAGGATGAGCTGGGAGGGCCAGGCTGGGGCTGGACGCCCAGGCAGGCCCCGCAGGAGGGGTCTTGGCCAACCTGCCCCCCCCATGGGGGTGGGGAGAAACTTTCCGGCGGGAAGGCTTGGCAGGGAGCTACGGGCAGTACTGAGGGCCGCCCACCCCTGACCTCTTGATTCCACTCCCACATCAGGGCACCTCTGACCCCACCGTGGCCGGAGTGGGCACCTCCCAGTCAGCACCCCCAAACGCTGCCTCCTCCACCCACCCTGTTGGGGGGACCCCGGCTGCCCCACAATCCTCACTGGCTCTGTGTCCTGTGTCTTGTGGGACTGCAGAGCCCAGCCTGTCCCCCCAACCCCGCGTGGAGGGTCCAGAGGCTCCCTGTCCAGGACCCTGGGGAAGCCGTGTCACATTTCAGTTTCTGGGCTTGAATCCAGTCACCCCACGGCCACAGCCAGGGGCTAGTGGGCAGCGGCCGCCGTGACCCCAGGAGTGGCCCCAGCTCCTAGCAGACCGTCCGCGGGCCCCCCGCCGGGTCCATGCCAATAGCCAGCGGATGTTAAATGAAAAGCAAACAGATAAGGCTGCTCGGGTGGAATGTTGGTTTTGGCCGGCGGCAGGACGGGCACGTCAGAGGCCCAGGTGGGTTATCTGGGCTGCTTTGCCTTCCAAGCGGCATAAGTGGCGGCTTAGCAAGTGTTTGCTCTCTGTCGATGGCCCACAAGGAGGGCTTTGGGGAAGGTGGGGGGACACTGGCTCCATCTGTGACCCTGGAAGTGGCAGCCGTGTGGTGGTGCCATCGGGGTAGGGCTGGGGTGCACCGGGCCCCTTCCCCTGGAGTCTGGGGTGTGAGATTAGGCTTCTGGCAGGTCGGGTTGCTGAGGCCTCTTCCTGGTTGCCAAAGGTGCCTGTCGCTGTGTCTTCATATGGGGACAGAGGGACAGGAAGGGAGCTCTTGGGTCTCCTCATCTTCTAAGGGCCCTAATCCCACAAGGGGGCCCCACTCTCACTCTCTCATCTTTCTAATCCCATCACATTGGGATAAGGGCTTCCCGGTGGATGGGGGGACACAAACACGCAGTGCATAGCAGGGAACTCTGTGGGGACATCCACATTCCGACAAGCCCCCAGAAGCACAAGTCAAGTGGTCTCAGAAGGCAGACAGAGCTCAGAGTCGGGAGGGCCCTGAGCAGCCTGGGAAGGCTTCTTGGCGGAGGTGGGCCAGAGGAGGAGCAGCCAGACTCTCAGGGTCAGGAGCCGGGAACCAGGTAGGGAGAGGCCCAGCCATGCATGGAAGTGCCTGAACAGCTGTAGGGACCCTGGACAGAGTGGGGTGGGGGTGGGGAGGCCAGAGTGTGTCTTGGACCTAGAAATGGGTAAACTGAGGACCAAGAATGGGGGCGGGGAGGGGTCCTGTACAAAGGAGAGAGAGCAGCAGTTGAGGGTGGGCAGGGCTGGGTCTGAAGGGTCCCAGGGGGTGTTGGCACTGACCAGATGTGGCAACAGATGTTCGAGGAGCCAGGCCGCCCACACAGTGGCCAGGTGTTTGTGGCTGGTCGATGAGAACACAGCACGTGAAACCTGGGACCAGGTGGATTTCTGGGGCTACTCACACCAGGTGCTGGCCCAGGGGGGCCTCGGGGCCCAGACCTGCTGTCCAGCGGCCACAGTGTCATGCTGGCCACCTGTGGGAAGCGCTATGCAATGTCCTCAGTGCCTGGGACAGCTAGTGGCTGCCGTGTGCCTGCACAGAGACAGCTGCCAGGGACCCCAGACCACACTGGACTGGAGGACCAAGTCCCGCAGAAGCCCAGGTGACAGACGGTCTGCTCACAGCCCAGCCCTGGAGGCCCCGGCCCGCCCAGTGTTAGGTTGGGGCTGAGATGGCCTCGGGGCAGCCAGTGCCCATCGTCCCTCTGGCTGAAGCTGCCCCCATGGGCCTGGGCACACAGAGGCCCCTCTGACCCTAACCCTCCCCCCGGCTGGAGTACAAGTGGAGGTGACACAGGACAGGGCCGCCAGCTCAACCTCGGAACCTGGCTCAGGGCACTGACACCTGCTATATGCAGCAGTGGCCTCGTGTCCTCGCTCCAGTTTCAGATGGAAGACGAGGTGGGTGAGGGTCCGAGCTGGTGGTGGCCAGACACTGGCCAGAGGATGAGACGCTGCCTGTGTGCCACTCGGCCCCTGGCAGAGGCACGGCACTCTGTCCCCCCTTGCTGCTCTGTCATTTCCCGGCGGGGAGCTGGGTCCCCAAGAGCTCATGATCCTCAGAGTTTAGGAACGATTCTGGAATGACAGGAGCCGCGGCCAGAGGCCCAGGACGGAGTCTGTCTGCTCCTTCTCCCTCTCCCCCCTTTCCTGTGGCAAAGCGCACTTTTCTTTTGGTTATTTTTATTTTTGTTTTGTTTTTAACAGCTCTACCGGGGCGTAACTGACACACACACACAAACCACACATATTGAAGAGTTCAGTTTGATTGGTTTTCAACCCAAACACATACCAGTAAGCTGTCACCACCCTCAGGACAGCGACCACATGGTAGCAGATGTCCCAATAGTCCCTCGGGCAGCAGGACCATGACACCAGGGGTAATGTGGGTCCACACAGAAATGAAAGCTTCTGGAATGGTAAACATAGGAGATTGTTTTGCTTACTACTTTAAAGATACTGCTGTGGTTTCTTCCCACTCAGGTGGTTTCGGCCAAGAAAGTTTATCGTCATCTCCTGTGATTTCTTTACGTGACACATTCCCCATTCTCGCTTATTTCAAGTTTTTGTTTGTTTGTTTGTTTTTGTCATTGGTTTTGAGCAGTTTGATGATTTGTCTAGGTGTAGTTTTTTCCGTGTTTCTTGTACGTGGTGCTCTCGAGCTTCTCACATCTGTTGGCTTCTGATTTTCATTAAATTTGAATGAATTATTTCTTCAAGTTGTTTCCTGTCTCCTTTGTAGAACCAGTCACACACATATTAGGCTGCCTGAGGTTGCCTCACTCGTGAGCTAGTTAGCTTTGGACTCTTTTGTCGTTCTGTTTCGTTGGAGGTACCGTGTTTCCCCCAAAATAAGACTGGGTCTTATATTAATTTTTGCTCCAAAAGACGCACTAGGGCTTATGTTCAGGAGATGTCATCCTGAAAAATCATTCTAGGGCTTACTTTCCATTAGGTCTTATTTTCAGGGAGACACGGTAGTTTCTATTGCTGTATCTTCAGATTCACTAAGCTTTCCTTCCATAGGATCTGATCCGATGTTAATCCCCTTCAGTGCATTTCCCATCTCATAGACAGTCGTTTTCATCCCTAGGATTTTAATGTTGGTCTTTCACACATATCTTCATGTTTCTACCTCGCGTGTTCAGTCTTGCGCTTTCATTGCACGGAATACAGTTATAACTGTTTTAATGTCTTTGTTTGCTAATTCTAACATCTTTGTCGGTTTCATGCTGCTTTTGAATGACTGGTTTTTCTTCTTCTTCTTTTCTTTTCTTTTTTTTTTTTTTTTAAGATTTTATGGGGGAAGGGAAACAGGACTTTATTGGGGAACAGTGTGTACTTCCAGGATTTTTTCCAAGTCAAGTTGTTCCTTTAATCGTAATTGTGGAGGGTGCAGCTCAGCTCCAGGTCCAGTTGCTGTTGCTAGTTGCAGGGGGCAAAGCCCACCATCCCTTGCGGGAGTCGAACCGAAAACCTTGTGGTTGAGAGCCCACTGGCCCCTGTGGGAATTGAACTGGCAGCCTTCGGAGTTAGGAGCACGAAGCTCTAACCGCCTGAGCCACCGGGCTGGCCCTGGTTTTTCTTCAGATTTGAGGACAAACTGTCCTTTTTCTTTGCCTGCCTGCTGCTCTTTGATTGGGTGCCAGACATGTGAATTTTACCTTGTGGGGAACTGGAAATGCTTGTCCTGTGAATCTTCTTGAGTTTTGTGCTCGGACAGTTAAGGCCCTTGGGAGCAGTTTGGTCCTTTTGGAACTTACTTGAGTTGTTAGATGGGATTGGGGGCGTGCTCGGTCTGGGCGGGGCCACACCCTGATTGTGAGGTTTCCTGTGTTGTTTGTTCAGGGGACAGGTGCTTGTCCCGCCTCCTGGGAGCCCCATTGCTGCTCCCTCTGGGGTGGCTTCTCTGCAGCTCGGGCACTTCCCCTCTGGTGTGCCCTGCCCAGTGGGACTTGAGGGGCCTCCTGCCGTCTCCCGGGCCTGTCCGTGCAGCCCTGCCTGGCCAGCCACCTTGGTCTTCCAGGCTCTCAGCTGAGCTCCTCCTGGTCCCTCCTTGCTCTTCGGCCTGGAGTGTCTCAAGGCTATGACCTGTGTTCCCGTCTCTTCTGGGTCATTTCCTCACTGCCTGAGGTCAGTGTCTGGACAACGGTTGTTTCACATATTTTGTCCCATCTTTTAGTTGTTTCAGGCAGGAGGGTGAATCAGTCTATCATTCTCTTTGCTAGAAATGGAAATCCTCGATGAGATGGAATCTTCATTTAAAAAAATTTATAACGTGGTCCATAGTCACTAAGTAAAAGGTGGGGAAAAGCAGAAAAGGAGATAAACACTCTCCCAGGAGCCCCTGCCCAAACTCACAGGCCATTACCGTCAGCACTTTGGCGCGTCTCCTGACTCTGCCTTCCGTGGGAGGTGTCACGATACCTGTGTTCCTTTTCTAGGGTGGTGACAACAAACACCACCGCCTGGGCAGGAGAGGGGGCGGGGGACACTAAACAACAGGAATGTATCCTCTCCCGGTCCTGGCGGGGCTCCGTCCGAGGCCGGAGGGGGCATCTGGTCCCGGCCCGTCCCCAGCTCCTGGGGGTTCCCGGCGATCCGGGGCTCCTGGGCTTGCAGACGCATCAGCCTGTCTCTGCCTTTGTGTTCGCGAGGCGTGCCCCTGCGTGCGAGTCCGGGTCCACAGTTCCCCACTCATAGGACACAGTCACATGGATCAGGGCCCGCCCTAGTGACCGCGTCTCAACTGTCACATCTGCAAGGACCCTATTTCTAAACAGGTCACTGAGATGCGAGAGTTGGGACGGCGGCATATGGACACTGGGGACACAGTCCCACACCACTCGTACACTGGGTGTTCAGCGTGTTCACACACGGCCATGGTGCAGGGGTAGCTCTGCTCACGGGACAGTGTTTTGGGGCTACGTCCTGCATCTTCGTCATCCCTAGGGGGAGTGGGCGGGGCCTGATCTATCCAAGGCTTTGGCCTGAGTCCTCCATCATGTGACCCCCCGGAGCATTGTCACCGAAGGGCGTGCCTGTCTCAGGAGGTCCTGCTGGGATGTTGCTGGGGGACACCCTCCGAGCCAGACCTCCGTCCCTCAGGCACCCTGACACAGAGGCCCATCGGCAGCCCTCCCGTGGGACCAGCCCCAGGGCAGCAGCCTCCCCTCCCCCACTCTTCCGGCCGCCTGGGTCTGGACACTGAGGTGGACAAGGTTCCCCTTTGTGGCCTGACGTGGCCTCCAGCCCCCTGGCCTCACTGGGTGCACAGCCTGTGGAACATGGGTGGGCTGGGCTCCCTGGTAACGATAAGGAAAATGGAAGTGACCACAGGGCAGTGTATGCTCACGGCCCACCCCCTCACTTGTCTGTGGCTGGAGTCAGCCAAGCCCCCAGCCCGCCCCCATGCCGCTGACCCCTGGGCTGGGTTTCGGGCAGGGCCGGTCCCCACCTGCTGGTCTGTGAGGGTTCTGTTGCCTCTCTGCCTCAGCTAGCTCTGTAATCTGCTGGTGCAAAGGCCACATCTGCTTCCCCGAGGCCACAGGCAGATGCCTGTCCCAGCTCCAGCCGTGCTGCGTCACTAGCCCTGACACCAGGTCCAGCTCTGGGCCCTGGCACCTCCTGCAGGAAAACGGGGACGTCGGTGGGGGAGGCATGTCCTCTAGCTGGTGGATGCGACTGTAAGGTCCAGACACTTCCCTGCCTGCGTTCACCACAGGGCGAGACGGGTACTGACCACATGCCCAGGTGAGGAAACTGAGGCAAGTGACCCACGCAGGGCCATGCGTGGAGGAAGCAGAGCATCAGGCTTTCTTGGGCCCAGATTGGGAGCCCCCACATGCTGGATGCAGACCTGTGTGTCTTGCGGGGTGAGTGTGTGTGGCTCCACGGGACTGCTGAACTGGTAGGTGGCTGGGCTGGCCCGTAGGCACAGATGGGCACTGACCACAGGCCCCCTGTGGGACAATAAGGAGGGGTCAGGTAACCAAGGGGTCCTTTGACCAGCGCAGTGCGGTTCCAGGGTGTGAGGCTGCATATCCAGCCTTGGGAGGCCAAGCCTGCAGACACAGCAGCCAGGCAGGAGGGTGGACACAAAATGGGGACAGCACGCCCACCCTGAGGGGCGGGGCCCCTCTTCAGAGGGCCTCCAAGTGGGCGTGGGGACACACAGTCTCAGCAACACATGTCTGGACTCCCACACTCGCTCACACACTCACACGGGCTCAAATGCCGGGCACAGGCCGTGCACACAACACCCCCCAGGACTGAGCGCGGGCTCCCGGCTCCCCCTGCTGGTGGGCGTCAGCATTGCCTGCCACTCCCTCTGGAACCTTCCATGGGCTGGTCATGTGGGCGGGGCCTGGGGTCTGGCCTAAGCCAGGTCTGTGGGAGCAGGACACAGAGACCGTCCCTACACACCCAGGCGGGGGTTGGTGAGGTCCCTGCGTATCTGGTGGCAGGAACCCCAGAGCTCAGAGGAAATACCATGGTGGGCAGACAGCAGGGTGGCACTGGGGGCCTGGCAGGGCCTGTGTGGGGCTCTGGGGACAGGTGGCTCTGGGGTCCCTGCATACCTGGCAGCCTGGCAGGTCCCTCTGGGGCAGACCTGACCCGAGGGACCCTATGGGTCCCCAAGTTCTCCGTGGCTGTACCAAGCCCTCCTTTCCTGTGAATGTTCAAAGGAGCAGTTGTGGCCCCAGAGCCCAAACACAGGAGGCCAGGTCCCCACCCCCATGACCTCTGTGCCTCATGCCTGGCCAGGAGGCTTGGAGCAGCTGCCCGAAGTCAGGGGGAAGGCCCCCTGCCTTCAGCTCCTTGGGGGTCCCGCTAACCAAGGACTTGGGGTGGGGGCTGCCCCAGCGTGTCTGGGAAGTCTGGAGGGATCCCGCCCCCTCACCACTCCTTCCCGTCACCACCTTACCCCAAATCTGTTTCCATCTCGAAGCCCCCGCCCGCACCCTGGCTCTGTTGGGGCCTTGTCCCCATCCCCAGACCTGATCACGACCCACGTACACACACAAGCGTCCTGTGCCCCTGTGAGAGAGAGCATGGGGCTGTGGTGCCCTGCTGGCCCCCCCGCCTGGCAAGTCTGGGGGTGTCTGAGGGGCAGGAACAGCAGGGCGGCGGGTGCTCTTGGGGGTGGAGGCTGGTCCTGCCCGCCCACTCAGCCCCGTCAGCCCTCCGGGCTTCTCAAAGGGCTCCAGGTCACTCAGCACAAGCCTCGAAGTCTGGGGTGCTACCCCCCCCAGACGTGCCCCTGTGAGCAGTCCCCGTGCTGGCAGAGCTCAGGGCGAGGTCAGTGGTCTCTGTGGGGCCTGCAGCCGACAAGATGGGAGGGGGCCCGCCAGCCTCACCCTCTGCACCTGCTTTTACCTCCTCCCCACCCCCAGGGAGAAGACCCTCCCAGCAAGGCCCCTCAGGCCAGGGCTGGACTGGACACTCCCCACCTGGACAGTCCAGGTCACTGAAGGTGAGGATGAGCCACACCAGGGGAGGGGGTGACATGAGGTGACGTGCTCGGAGTGCCTGGCCCATGTGGGCCCGCAGGCCCAGGGTCATCTCGGTGTCACCGCAGTTGGTGCTGCTGTTAGGACTGCTGAGGGATGGTGCTTGGCCCGAGGCCCCCAAACCTCCAGCTGGCTGTGCCCCTGCCTCCCAGTTGCCTGGAGGGCTGGGGCTGCCAGTTTCCTCCTGGGCCTCCCTGGAAGTCCCTGCCCCCCGCCACCAGAGGGCATAGGTGGGGCAGGGAGTGGTGACCCACACAGGGACACAGAGTGAGCCGCGGAGTTGCCCCCCCCAACAGCCAGGAGCTTTCATTGAGCACAGCTGTATGCATAGCCTGCTGAGAAGGGAGCCGGAGCACACAGTAGGCCAGCTCTGAAGGGCCAGAGAGGACCTGTGGCTCCAGGCCCCAGGGGCTCCTGGGCTGAGCTCCTCCCTTACCCCCCCACTTATCCCAGCTGTTTGGTGCCCCAGGGTGCCTGCGGCAGGGCTCGGCGATGGGCGAGCCTGGGCACTGCACCTCCCCACCCCAGGTTAGCTGGGCCTGGAGGAAATGACTTCCCAGGTGACCTTACCTGTGGCTGGAGACGTGGGATCCCACAGAGGGCGGGCAGCTGGCGGCTCTCCTAGCCTCTCTGTCACAGACCCCTCTGGGGGCACTGAGGTCCTGCCCACCTGTTGAGATGCCTGGTGACCCCCACCCCATCGCTCTGGGCCTGAGGGTAGCTGGTCCCCCTGGTGGCTGCCTGGGCCCTGACTGAAGGGCATTGTCACCTGGGTGGGGCCAGTGTTCCCCGCCTCGTGAAGGGGACAGGGACAGGGGGGCCCTGCCAAAAGCTGCCTCCCAGGGCCCAAGGCAGCATGTCCTGTCCTGTTTGGTGGCTGACACCGTGCTGCTGAGTATGGCCGGGGCTCCTGACCCTGACCCCCCACCCTCATCCCAGCCTGCCCCTCCTTAGCTCCCCACCCCAAGGCCCTGCTCAAAGCCCTGTGCCCCAAACCCTAACTCCTAACCCCTAGTTCCCCCTGAAGCCTCCGGCCCTGTCTGGGCTCACTGCCCAGTTCCCCATCCTCGCCCATCTACCCCTCCCCCCAGCTGGTTTAACACACGGAGCTCAGAGGGGGCAGGTGGTTCTCCACGGAAGCTGCAGCCGAGTGTGTGACCATTAGACACGCACGCTGTTGCGACTGCTGAGGGATGGTGCTTGGCCCGAGGCCCCCAAACCTCCAGCTGGCTGTGCCCCTGCCCCCCAGTTGCCTCGAGGGCTGGGGCTGCCAGTTTCCTCCTGGGCCTCCCTGGAAGTCCCTGCCCCCCGCCACCAGCCCTCTCTGGCCACATCCGGGATGTCCACTGGGCACGTCCAGCCTGGGCCAGAGGGCAGCCTGGACCCCGGGAGTGCTGCACTGGGGGAGGAGCTGGGGGACCTTTACCTTCCTCTGGGACTCCCTGTCCTGCTGCCCCTGCCCTGTGGGCTGGATAAGGCGAGAGCCGCCCATTCCGGCATCTCCAGGAGGGAGAAGCAAACATTGCTCCCACTGGACCTCTCGGCCTCAGATCCTGGGTTCCTGCAGCCCTGGCTGGTTCCTGGAAGATGCCGGGGGAGGAAGGGCGGTGACACTGGACCTGTGCCCGAAACAGGACCTGGTCATAAACCGGGGTGGAGGTAGGCGATGCAGTGTGGGCAGCTGACCCTCCCTGATGGACTTTCCTCCCAGCCTGGCCCCCAGCTGTCAGCCCTTCCCAGGAACTGGCACCTTTGTTTGTTCCTTGAAGGAGCTGGTGGCATCCCCCGCCCGGGCCCTGGCAGGCTCCTCTGAGGGCCCGAGGAGATGGGCAGGTGGGAGGCCGGGCCCTGTGGGGAGGCTGCAGGCGCAGCACCCACCCCGCCCACCAGTGGGGCCCAGGACAGCAGAGGACACCAGTGACCGTCAGGGGAATGGAGTCCCAGAAAGAGCAGGGCCCACGTGAAGCCCACTCAGCCATCAGCTGGCCACTCGCTGGGACCATGGCCCGGGGCCCCACCTCTCCCATGGCGTGGCCTCATCTTGGACCGAGGAGCAGGATGGTCAGCTGAAGCAGAAGTGACCATTTTCATTTATTTTAGTTCTGAAAGGGACCGTGTGGGGGTGGTTCCAGTGTTCCTTCCAGCTCCCAGCTGGCAGCTCCCGGGCCAAGTCCCAGCCCCACATTTGTGTTCACCTGGTGACTCTAATAGTCTCAGGTGATGAATTATCTCAGCCACTCCCCGGCGTGGTCCGCAAGTCTGTTGGGGTCCCTGAGACCTTTTGGGGGCCCCCTGTATAACAAGACTAAGAAGTGACTTGCCTTTCCCACTGGGCTCACGCCTGCACAGAGGGTGCAGAGCCCCGTGGGGGACGCTGTGGGCCCCTCCTCCCCACCACAGGCTCCCTGGGGGAAGAAGCCCCAGAGCCCGTGGAGCGTCCAGGTGGATCAGCGACACTCCCCACTTACCGTCATCCGGTCCTGGCCCTGGAGGGGGTATTGCCGCCCCAGGAGGCACCCTGGTGCGATGGTCGAGGTGGGACATGCTGGTCACTCACACCTGGGTCCTCCACAATGGACCGGGAACGCTGTCTCTTCAGGGACAACAATGGTCAGTCTTAGTTGCCTTGGGAAACTCGAGCTTTCGAGTGGAAATTAGAATTTTGGAAACTTCCACCCAAGCGGACAGCTTCCCGACTGCCAGATGGTTGTGATGGGTGCACGGTGACATGAGTGATTGTGGTGAGACGTCCTTATTGGGGACAGATGTGTCTGCACGCAGGAGGTCTGTGACTCGGGGAAGGACCAGTGCAGGCTGCTTCAAAGTCACCTCGGGCCAGAGACCATCCACACAGCAAGAAAGACGGGGGCTTTAGGGGACCACGGTGACGAGTGCACTGGTGTGTCCCCCTCCCAGATCGCCCCTTGCTCTCAGGGAACTGCCACTTGTCAGGGTTTGGTGTCCTTTCAAAGGAGAAAGTCTGCAATTACCCAAAAGGGCGAGGATCCTGCTTGTTCCAGCTATGAACCTGCGTGAAGCCGGCTTGTCCTCATCAACCAAGACGGTGCCGCCCGCAGACAGGCCACCGGATGCCAAGGAGGTGTCACGGGCCGGCGGGATGCCACTCAGCTTACAGAGTTTGTTTGGTTTGGAAAATACAGTTATTTTTTGTAAAAATATTATTTAGGTTGGCATGTGGTGTGTTTATCGTTATTGTCAACTGGAATAACACACATTTGGAAACTTTCTCAGTTTTAATGGCTAACATGGCGAATATTGATAGATATCACCCACGTGCGTCACAGCTGCCGGGACCCTGGACATGTGTCGCCGTGTGCAGGGTCCTGAGACAGGAGGGCTGTCCCATCACTGGGGGACGGAGGCTTACTCTTCCTGGTCCCGCTGGGGCGCTCCTCTTGCCAAGGGCGTCCCCCAACACCTTCTTGGGGGGACCCCGATGTTGGGGCCCCACGCAGCGCCCCCCCCTCACTGAGCCACAGCTGGGGCTGGCTGCTCTGTGCTGCCTTTATTTATTCCTTACTTAAAATAAGTTTTCTCTCTCTCTCTTTAAAAAAATTTACTTTTTGTGGTCAAGTTCGCAGCACATAAAACTTGCCACCTTAACCAGGTTTAAGCGCACAGCTCAGGCATCAGGCACATTCACACTGTGGTGGCACCGTCACCACTGCCATCTCCAGAACTTTCCATCGTCCCAAACTGACACTCTGTCCCCATTGAGCACTCACTCCCCCCCCCTCCCCCAGCCCTGCACCACCATCTACTTCCTGTCTCTGTGAATCTGACTCCTCTAGGGACCTCGTGTGATGGGGTCACACAGGATGTGTCCCTCTGTGTCTGGCTCGTTTCACTCAGCACAGTGTCCTCCAGGTCCATCCACGTTGCAGCAGGTGTCAGGATGTCCTCCCTTTTGATAGCTGAGTGACACTCCAGTGTGTGGAGGGACCACGTTTCCTGAATCCTCTGTCCATGGACACCGGGCTGCTTCCATGGTCCGCTGCTGAAAATGCTGCGGTGAACGTGGGGTGCAGGTGGCTCTTGGAGGCCCTGCTCTCACCGCTTTTGGGGACACACCCAGAAGTGGAGTGGCTGGGTCACAGGTGATTCTGTTTAAGTGCTGGAGGGACCGCCCGTGTCCCCACAGCGGCGGCACCGTGTCACGCTCCCGGGAGCAGCGCCCAGGGCTCCATTTTTGCCACATTCCCGCCAAACGTGCCATTGCCAACGGCCAGCCTGGGGGATGTGAGGCTCTGGCCTTCTGGCTGGAGTCGTTCCTGGAGGGCAGCGGTTGTCCCGGATGCCACAGAGCCTGAGGGGATGTTCAGACCAGGCCCCTTCCACCCCGTCAGCCGCAGGTCCCTGTGTCCCCCCCCCGCACTGCCTTCATGTTCCCTAGGGAGCCCGGGTCCTGGTCGGAGGCTGAGGGCACCTGGCCTTGGGGCCCTGCCAGGACCGGCGTGGCCCATGGTCTCCTGTCCAGAGAAGGCGCCCGGGGTGTCCGTGGAGAGACCCGGCTGGGAGGCAGGCCCAGGTGTCCTCGTCCTGCCAGAATCTGAGGGCCCCGGGTGTCACGCCAGCCGGCTGGACACCAGATGTGGGTCCTGGCCTGACATTTGCCGTCTCTATGGTGTTGGAGTTTATTGTGCTGTTTAATTGTAGTGACATGGAGCCGAGGAGCAGGAAATGGGACTTTATGGCCTCGGGCTGAGCCGTCTTCCCTTGTCAGCGGTGCCCACATCAGCTCTGCCTCTGCATGACGCTCAGGGAGCTGCTGGCTCATGGGCAGGAACTTGGACAGATGCCAAACAGGGCAATCTTGTCCCGGGCAGCCCGGGGCCATCCTCACGGAGGCTGGCGGGGCAGCAGGTCCCCTCAGCCTCCCGTGTCCCCTCCCCATCTCTTCTGAGCCGCTCTGGGCGGTGTCTCCATCGGTGCACATTTTGGGGACAACTGGTACCTGACTGTCTTTATTAAATAACATGAGCGGCTCTGAGCATAAAGCCTGAGGGAAGCGTGTGAAGCAGGGGGCTGAGGGCCGTGGGTCCCCCGGGGAGGCGAGGACAGAGACTATCGGCACTGGTTTCCGGTTGTGGACCAGGGGCCGTGAGGGACCAGGCGGCCTCTCCCTCGTTCAAGGGGCCTGCGTCTGTGAGCTGGCTGCCGCTGGAGCGTGACTGGCAGCCGCAACCCGGTTCTGATTCAGCTCAGACCTTCGCTCACTGGGCCTCGAGCTTCTCTGCTCGCACGGGCCGCGTGGGATTCCACAGGCTCCCGCCGCCCGTCCCTTCTAGGAGGGCCATGACCGACGGGCCAACACCACAGGAGCTGCTGCCTGTGCTGCTGACAATGCCACCCTGTCCTTGGCGGTGGCTGGCCCCACTAGCCCTGCCGCCCAGCGCCACTCGCTCCCAGGCCAGTTATTTCCCCACCGTGAGGTCCAGGGGCCGGGGCTCCCCCACAACTCATCCTCCCCAGTCGAGGTGCACGGTGCCGGGTGGGCGGGCAGGTCTTACGTGACAACCCTGGGCTGGCACCGACCCGGCTCCCCCGCCCCCGAGCCTCCGGACCTCCTACAGAAGCCAAGGCGGTTCTGGCACGTGGACCTCATACCGTGTGGCCGCCTTTGGGTCCATGTGCCAGCCAACCCCCCAAGCCAGCTGGGGCAGCGCCGACAACCCAGGGCACCACAAACTGCCGGACGCCAGTCAATGGGTCCGACCCACGTCATGTTCCCTCCTCTCGTCCCCCTCTCTGCCCCGTCTCTGGAAGCCGGGAAAGTCACGCCATGCCGCGGGCCGTCCGTGCACCTCCTCCTGTCACTTTGTGCCTCGTCTGACTTGAGCCCGGGCAGGACGGGAACCAGTGGGGGGCTCATTGTCACGCCCGCATGTAAAGTGTCATGTTTTTAAGGAGGTGGCAAAGTCATCACATGTCCCCATTCTGATATCTTCCTTTATGCTTACAGAGCCATTCAGATAAACATTTCACTGTGGCATCTTCTCACTGTTTTACATTCCTGTTTTTTTCCCTTGTTTTTATCCTCTAAGCATTTCTCAGGTTATCAAAGATTCTATTTAAACATTATTTAAAATTTAAAATGATTTCATGTGGTTTTGAATAGACAAAAGGCACAGCATCCACATAGCATCCCCCCTGTGCGCCGTCTGGCCCCATGGCCCCTGCTGAGATGGCCCTGCACCCCCCAGAGACATTCTGCACACACAGGGGCTCCTGCCTCGTGGGGACCATGGCAGAGGACCACACACGGGGGTTGAAAGCAATAGAAATGGTTGTCTTCCAGTTCTGGAGGCCGGGACTCTGAGCTCAAGGTGTGGGTACTGGGGGAGGAGCCTCCTGCCTCCCAGCTTCTGGGGACCCAAGCGTCCCTGGGCTGGTGGCCACATCACGTCCGTCCCTCCACGTGGCCTCGCCCCTTGTCTCCCTCTGTGCCCATGGATTAGCCCTCCCTAGATGCAGGAAGCCCTCATGTCCAGGCCCTTCACTCAGTCGCTCCACAAACAACCTTTTCCCGACTAAGGTCGCATGTGCCGCTTCCGGATGGACGTGTCTTTGGGGCCACAGCCGGACCTAACGGGGGCGTTGGCCTTCCCTCTCTGTCACGGGCTCAGTAGCCGTCCCCAAAGTCTGTCTCCATCAGGCTGGAGAGGCGCCCAGAAATCTTTGGATTCAGTTTCATCAGTAACTAATGGGACAAATATACGAAGAGGGTGACAATGTGGTTTGCTGAGCTGGAAAGGGACGAGCAGAGAGCCTGAAAGTGCCTCCCACCTGCTCAGTCGGAAGGTGTGCTGCCCGCCGGCTGTGACACCAGATGTTAGTGGCACCCTCAAAGGCCACAGAGGATGGAAGAAACAGTTGTGTCTCCATCCGCCTGGCATGAGGGCCCCTGCAGCAAGCACCTGGGTCACGACGGCAACAGTGATGGTGGCCCAAAGCTCCGCAGCAGCCTGAGGTGGCATCGTGGTGGCAGTAGGGACCAGCCTCCGGCATTTGCTGTGCGGTTTCTTATCTGCCCACTGCCCGTCTCGATTTCTAAGAGAAATGTGATCAGAAACCGTACACATTCACATCTTCTGTTTGTATTTCTTGAGTTTAGGGAGGGGACACATTTGGCCTAAGGACCGGACACTCTGCCTCCCGCTGGGTCCCTGCCCACTTCCGTGTCACAGGGAGTTGGACAGACCTGCACTGAGACCCTCCCGGTCCCCAGCGGGAGCTTTGAGTGCTGACCCCCTTCTTCCCACGTCTGCCCGAGCCCGCCCCTCTGTGTTCTGTGCTGGGGCCCCTCCTGGTGGGCTGGGAGGTGTTGGCGGGGTGCCCAGGGGCCGCCCATCCCTCTCGGCCCCACCCCGGCCACACTGGCTGTCCTCCGGAGTCTGAATGCCAGCGGTGAGGGTCCCTCTGAGTCCTGCGCTCTGGTGTCCCTGCTCCAGGGGCCCAGTCTGTCCGGCAGTCTCTGTGTGGGTTAGTCCCCATCCCTCTGGGGTGCCTGCTGCCTCCAGTACAACAGCCCCCACTCTGAGTCCCCTCCACCTGAGGCACCTGGCACCGTGGAGCTTCCTCCAACTTGGTGGACTGTCTGCGGCAGTCAGGACGTTCTTCAGGACGCCGTAGGAGGGTCACAACTCAGGCCCTGGGCACTGGAAGGGAAGCCACAGGCCTTCTGAGGACCATTGTTCTGCTTCTGGAAAGCAGGTCTGCCCTGCTCCTGGGCCCTGGGGGGCTGCCTGGCCCGGAACAGCAGGTGGCTGTGGGAGCTGAGCTGCCATCATGACTGGGCCCTCTGCCCACCGCACCGCTGGCCACAGGGCACCATGGAGTGAGGCAGGGTGACAGTCTATGGGAGCAGCCCCTGGAGGCCCAGCTGTCCCAAATTTCTCCAGCTCCCGTCCTGCTCTCACACCTCCATTATCTTTTTTTCCCCCCAAGATTTTATTGGGGAAGGGGAACAGGACTTTATTGGGGGACAGTGTGTACTTCCAGGACTTTTTTCCAAGTCAAGTTGTTGTCCTTTCAGTCTTAGTTGTGGAGGGCGCAGCTCAGCTCCAGGTCCAGTTGCCGTTGCAGGGGGCGCAGCCCACCATCCCTTGCGGGAGTCGAACCGGCAGCCTTGTGGTTGAGAGCCCACTGGCCCATGTGGGAATCGAACAGGCAGCCTTTGGCGTTAGGAGCACGGAGCTCCAACTGCCTGAGCCACCGGGCCGGCCCTCGATATTCTTCTGAGCACTCCCGGCACCACAAAACACTCCAGGTTTATTTGATCACCACAAAGTGCTACAGGTTTACCCTATAATTCTGTGCCCAGAAGGAGCAACTTCTCCAATGAGCCCTGGTTTCTTTTATTGGAGAACGGGATTTAGAAAACAAAACCTGGCACAGGCGAGCTCGTCACTCCTGGGCTGCTCAGTGGATGGCACTAGAAAAGCACATGTACGTGCGCTGAGGCGTGCACATCTCCGTCTCTCTGTATCTATCATCTATATCTATCTATCATCTATTTCTATTGATCAATCACCTACCAAATGCTGATTGTTTTAAGCCACCAGGTTGGGGTACTTTGTTACGAAACAAGAGCTGATTGCACGTGTGGCTGGCTCCCTGGCCGGCTGGCTCCCTGGAAGGCACTGTTGGGAGATGGGAAGGGGACAGAGGGATTCCTTTCCTTTTCCAGCTTTTTCCAGAGCCCCTGCAGTCGCAGAGGGCCTCCTCCTCCAGCCGCGGCCCCTGTGGGCTCTCCCAAGCCCTCTCAGAGTCCCTTAGTCTCTGCTCCCACGTCTGGCAGCCCCATGCGTGGGAGTGGGAGCTGCTCCTAACATCAGGTGCCTCAGGGAGCCCTGTGCTCTTCCAGCCTCCAGCACCTGAGCCCCCAGTTCTGTGAACTGAATCTTCTCTGTTTGAAACACCTATTTCTCACTGGACAGTAATCAATACGGTCCAGGGGCCAAAGGCTCAAAGGAAACGAGGGAGCAGGAGTGAGGGAGCGAGCTTGTCCTTAGGATCCTCAGAGACAGAACCTCGGGGAGGAGGTGTCCACAGTATTGGAGTGCCGCAAAAGTAGTATTTGGGGGAAACATCTAGCACCAAACAGCTACAACAGAAAGGAAGAACGGTCTCATATCAATGACCCCAGCTTTCACCTAAGAAATTGCAGAAGAAAAAGAAGAGAGAAATTAAACCCCAAGTAAGCAGAAAGAAGGGATATCGTTGATGAGATGAAGTAGAAAATAAAACAAAGCACCAGAGAAAAACCAATGAACCCAAGAGCTGGCTCTTTGAGGAGATCAATAACATTGATAAACCTCCAGCCAGACTGACCCGCAAAAGTGACACAAATCACCAATACGGAGAATGAGAGAGGTGACCTCGCTGCAGAGTCTACAGATACTGAAAAGATCACAAGGGAATATAATGAACAACTTCCTGCCGATAAATTTACCAACCTAGTTGAAGTGGACAAATTCACTGAAGGACGGGATTTACCAAAGCTCACTCAAGAAGAAGAAATAACTTGAATAGCCCTATATATTCAAGAAATTGGGGGGAAAAAAACCTTCCCACAAAGAAAATTCCAGTCCCAGATGCTTTAGTGGTGGATTCTACCAAACATTTAAGGAAGCAATGATCACAACTCTGCAAAGACTCTCCCAGAAAAATTGAAAAAGAAGGAATATCTTTCCACTATTTCTCTGAGGCCAGTTTTACCTGATGCCAAAACCACACAATGACCCCCCCATAAAAGAAAACCAGAGGCTAACGTCCCTCGTGAACATAGATGCAAAAATTATCAACAACGTTTTATCAAAGGGAATCCAGCAACCAGCAACAAATGAAAATCATGATGGAGCGGGGTTTATTCCAGGAATGCAGGGTTGGTTGATTGTCCAAAACCAATGCAGTTTACAATATTACTGGACTAAAGAAGAAAAGCACACGATTATCTCACTAGATGCAGAAAAAGAACTAAAGAAAAGTCAACCCTCTCCTGATAGAAACACTCTGCAAACTGACAATGGAGGAGAACGTAGCCCGAGAAAGGGCATTTGTGAAAAGCCACATGTAGAGATGAATGCTTTCACCCGAAATCGGGAACAAGCCTAGGGTGTGTGCTGTCACCACTTCTAATCTGCGCCTTGCTGCCAGTCACAGCCAGTGCAATCAGAAAGAGAAATGAATAAAAACTCCTAGATCAGAATGAAGAAGCGAAACGGCCTTCATTCTCAGATCCCATGTGCTCTGTGTAGCTCTAGCTGTAGATCAGTCTTGTGTAGAAAGGGATTGATTTGAAGGATTTGGCTCGCGTGACCGTGGGGGCTGCAAGTCTGAAACCTGCAGGGGGCCTGCAGGCTGGAGAGCTGGGGAAGAGCTGGTGCATGGCCTCCTGGGAGACCCCTCGGCGGTAGGATCCCTTCCTCCCACGGGGACCTCAGTCTTTTTTGTCTTAAGATCTCCCACTGATTAGACGAGGCCACCGCCCCGTTACAGAGGGCGATCCACTCACATCTAAAAAGTACTTCCTTACAACACCTAGACTGCTGTTTGACCGAACGCTGGGTGCTGTGGACTGGCCGTGCGGGCGGTGACTCAGGGTGGGGGTCTGGGGATGCAGCTGCCGTCTCCAGGGCTCTCTGGCAGATGTGAGGCCCCTCCTCTCCCTGACCGCCCCCTCTTCCTTGGCTCCCCCCACAACACCCCGCTTCCTGATGAGTCAGGATTTGTGGACACATAGCAGTGGAACAGTCATTTTAAGCTGCGTTTCGTGACGTCTTTGTGGCCTCCTCCCTGTGGTCACGACTGTAAATCCCTACAGTCCTCGGGAACAGTGTCTTGTCAGGGCAAATACTGCTGGGTGTGGGGCCCGGGGGAAGGCCGGTGTGGCCAGTGCACGTGGGGGCCTTGCGAAGCTGGCTCTGGGCAGCCCCCGGCAGGTGGCAGGTCCGGGCTGTGGCCGGCAGGCGTCTGGGGGCCTTCGGGTATCACACCTTGTCCAGAGAGAGGCCCCACCTGGCAGTTTCCTCAACTGACTTTGTCTGTCAAGGTCGGGGTCCCCATGTGAGGCCGGGGACAGCAGGAGCTCCAGCTGTAGGGGGCTTTGCAGGCCACCCAGTACTAACAGTGACAGATGTGTAAGTGCATCCGGGTCCAGCGCCCTGTCCAGACACTTCCCTTCACTCCTACCCCGCATGTCACAACCCACGTCCCCTGGCTCACCTGTAAGGAGCACCACAACCACCCTGGATGGCCAAAGCCCAGCAGCCATGGAGACTGACCAGGGATCTGAGGGTGGAGTTGACCCCCAGAACCAGGACCAGACTGTCTGCTGGGGCGCAGTGGGGTGGGCTCCGGTCCCCGGACCTGACAGAGCCCTCAGCCCCGCCTTCCCTCCCCCTGCCGGTGGCCTGCTGTCACCGTGCACCGGGGCCCCACCTGAGACCTTGCGACTGGGCTGGGAGGGGTGTTAGGGTCAGACCCCTGGGCCTCAGGTCACCGCCGCTTCCCCACCCAGAAGGGTCATACGGCTGACCTTCTGAGACCCCAGCGAAGACCCCCCACTTTCTCAGTCTTGCCTCTACTCTTGGGACAAGGGCTGTGCCAGTGTCCTATTTCCAGCCAGGATTTCCCCATCCCCACCAGGGCACAGGAAGCCTGGCATGGAAAATGACTGCCGTGGGGGCCACAGAGGGGCCCCCTCCTTGGGTTTCCAGGGCTCGGTGCCAGCCTGGCAGGCCCCACAGGGAAGTGACACAATGGGCCTACCAGCCCCACTGGCTCCGGTTTCTAATCCCTGCTCCTTCTGGCTCAGGCCACATACTCTGTGTCCCCCAGGTCCCTGACTCCCTGCCTGGAGGACAGTTCCTGGGCCTAGAGCTGGTGGCACAGTGGGACAGGACGAGCGGCTTTATCCCAGGGCCCTGGGAGTGGCAGGTCCAGGCCCTCAGCTCCAGTCACCCTCTCAGTCCTGGGGAACCTTCCCCCTTGATGTCCTCACCGCCCTGTGGGGTCCCCCAGGGATCATCAGGTGGTGTGAGCACCTCTTGGCCCTGGGTGCTGTCGCTGTGGCAGAAGGTCCTATCTGCATAGGAGGCCCCGGGAGATGCCAGGCTGGGACTGTGACTCCAGGTCACCACCTGTGACTGGGGCCTGGGTGAGGGAAGCTTGCGTCCCACAGCCCCCGTCCACCGGGCGGCCCCCTGCCCTGAATCTCAACACCTGTTGAAATGGGTCCGTTCCCCCCTTGTCCCTGGAATTCAGGGACCACTAGATTGGAACTCGTGGCTCCCCCCACAATCTGAGTTTGCTGTCCACTCTTGCTGGCCCGTCAGAAGCCAAATTCAAGATCCAAGTCTGTTTCAGGAGGAAGAAAGTGTGGGGAGGAGAGGGCCCCTGACCTCAGTTTACCCACCAGCTACACGGCGGGTGCCACCTGTGCCCTCCTGGCGTGAGCACTGGCACGCCTTGAGGTTTCCCATGGGTTGGGGCTGGTACAAGTTCAAATGCCATGCCACGATCCCTGAGGCATTTCTGGGTGAGTTCTCGGCTCAGCTCGAGGGTCTGAGATACATCAGAGGCCGCAGCTCATCTCGTTGGGGCTGGACCCTCTCCTGGGAGTGAGAGGTGTGGCCTAGGAGACTCCTGGCACGCTCACGTTTGGGTGATGCTGGGGGCAGGGCAGGGCCTTTGCTGGGGGTGGGGGTGCCTCCCCACCAGCAGCAGTTCTGATGACTGCCTGGAGCCACGTCTGGGATCCCAGCCCCACTCCCCTTGGGGTTGGCCACTCATGGCCAGGTCCCCTGTGCCCCAGCAGGACTCCCCTAGTTCTGATTACATGTAACTCCAGGGACGGGCTCAGTGTGGGAAAAGGAGGGCATTAGAGGTGGGGCCGGTGTGGACCCAAGAGCTCCACGAGCTCCAGCTGACTGGTGGGGGAAGAGCACCCCATCTGTGGGCAGCACCTCATGCTCCCTGCCTCGGGGGGAGCTGGGTGCAGGGAGCGCAGGGCGGGGCCCAGGCCCTGGGGGGAAGCTGGGGCCCGAGCGCCCCCACTGCCCAGCCAGGGAAGGGCCCGGGAGCCCCTCGGAAGACCTCATTTGACCCACTGAGCTCTGGCGGGCGCTGGACGGTGGGGTGGGGGCCGTGGCGAGCCTGCGGGCGTGTGTTGGAATGGGGTAATTGGGGCTACATCCTGACACAGGTGAGCTTGACGCACGGAGATGAGTAAATAAAGAGACAAACCTTAGATAACCTGAATCAATATTTCCCCACGGTGGCCCGCAGGAGCCCCCACAGCTGTTTTCTTGATAATCTGGCCAACGCCCCACCCACCCCGACCCCTCCCTTGCCCTCCCGCCCTCTGATGGCCCTGGGTGCCATATAAGGCTGGGACCTCTGTCCTGGTCGCTCTCCCACACTGCCCTGCCGAGCCACCATGGGGCTGCCACTGGCCTGCCTAGTGGCCCTCTGCCTGGCCCTGACCCCGGCCAGGAGTGTGGAGCTGCGGAGAGGTGAGGCGGTGGCGGGCAGTGTGTCTGGGAGGTGCGGGCAGCTGAGCAGACGCATTGCCTGGCAGGAGGAGCTGGTCCTCTGCCCAGCCTGTGGGGTGACCTGCAGACCCCACCTCTGCCAACTGCAGAGGGAAGGAGGGAAGGGGGACAGGTGCTCTTGGGTTCCCACCATCCCTTTCAAGAGGTCACCCGGCCAGAGTGTGTGTCTAGGGGCTGCACCAGGTGGCAACACCCAAGCTGGGCCATGGTCTGTGAGTGTGGGAGGCAGCGTTGGCCAGGGGGCCCATAGGTCCAGGTATCGGGGCCTCGGAGGGGCCAGGCCAAGACGGCCCCTTTGCACAAGGGGTCACTTCAGCCTGGGTGACAAGGTCCAGCAGAGGCCCCTCCTGCAGGATACCCTCCCCGGGCCTGTGTGGGGACCCCAGGGCTCTAAGCCACTGCCGGGTGCCTGTGCACGGTCCTCAGAGGGCGGCTGCCGGCCGGTGCTGGGTGTCGCCTGGGCTGCTCACCCTGTGTCCCCATCACCCCAGAGGGCAGAACCCGAAACCACGGCCACAATGTCTGCAGCACCTGGGGCGACTTCCACTACAAGACCTTCGACGGGGACGTCTACCGCTTCCCTGGCCTCTGCGACTACAACCTGGCCTCCGACTGCCGCAGCTCCTACAAGGAGTTCGCCGTGCACGTGAAACGCAGCCCGGGTCGCGGCGGGGGCCACCCTCAGTTCCAGCACATCCTGCTGATGATCAAAGACGACACCATCTACCTCACCCACCAGCTGGTCGTGGTGAACGGGGCCATGTACGTGCGGTCGGGTGGCCTCCCTGCCCTCGTCCTACAAGTGGGGGCCCAGGGGTCCCTGTGAGCGCCCACAAGCCCCCGTTCTAAGACACAGAAGGATAGTGCTGGCTTTGAGTTCAGGTCATTGATTCATTCAACAAACACAGATGAGTCCCCACTGGGAGCCCCCATGGGCCAGGGACTCGGGGGGCCATCCTGCCACTCTGTACAGGCCTCAGTCCCCTCCGGGCAGCAGGACTGGGGAGGGCCAGGAGCAGTGGGTGGCTGTGTGGCTGGCACGTGACTCTCTCCTGTGCCCCCAGTGTCACCACCCCGCACTACAGCTCTGGGCTGCTCATCGAGAAGAATGACGCTTACACGAAGGTCTTCTCCCGTGCTGGCCTCAGCCTCATATGGAACCGTGAGGACTCGCTCATGGTGGGTGCCGGACCCCAGGGGAGCACGGGGTCTGGGGGGCTGGGAGTTCCCAGTGGCCTCCATCCAGGCTGGTAGAGAAGACTGGTGGGTTAGTGGTCGGCAGAGGCGGGACCCTCAGGGCCGGGGTGCTGGCTGTCCTTGCCCCCACCACCCTTCCTAGTCCTCAGTGACGCCAGTGACACCCCCTGGCTGACCCCAGCCCTCCCGCTGAAGACGACTTCCATTCAAACAAGGTTCTGAGGAGGCCTGGCCATGGGGGCTTCCTCCTGCTGTCCAGCCTGTGGTGCTTCTGGCCCACGGCCACTCACTTGCCTCCTCTTTCCTCGACAGCTGGAGCTGGACAGTAAGTTCCGGAACCACACTTGTGGCCTCTGTGGTGACTACAACGGCCTCCAGAACTACTCTGAGTTTCTCTCTGACGGTGAGTTTTCCAGGGGCTTGGCGGGCATAGTTGTGTATAGGTTCCCGGCGCCCCCCTGACGGGCTGTGTACAGGCTCCCGGGGCCACCCCCACCCTGATGAGCTGTGCCCACCCCCAGGCGTACTGTTCAGTGCCATCGAGTTTGGGAACATGCAGAAGATCATCAAGCCTGAGGAGGTGTGCGATGACCCCGAGGACGTGCCAGCCCCCAAGTCCTGCTCTGAGCACGTGAGTCGCTGGCCGGCCCGGCCCGGGCAGGAGCTGTTCCTGGGGTGGGGGCCCCGTGCTCACAGTGCTGCTTGTCTTCCCCGAGAGTCCCCCACCCCCTGGGCAGCGTAGCCAGGAGGAGGGTGCGAGCAGCCCCCGCGCCCTGCCCACTGACCCATGTGCCCGCCAGCGTGCTGAGTGTGAGGAGCTGCTGACAGCCATGGCCTTCGAGGAGTGCCTGGGCCTGGTGCCGCTGGAGCCGTACGTGCAGACCTGCATGCAGGACCGCTGCCAGTGCCCGCCGGGGGCCTCCTGCATGTGCAGCACCATCGCTGAGTTCTCCCGCCAGTGTTCCCACGCTGGTGGCCGGCCAGGGAACTGGAGGACTGCCACGCTCTGCCGTGAGTGCCGAGTGGGCAGGCTCAGGAGGGTGGGACCCCCAGGCACTCGGGGGTGATCCACGGGGAGTGCAGCCGCTTTGGCCGGCCCAGGGCAGGGGCCACACTGCTGACCACACAAGTGGCCTCAGCCTTGGGTGAGAGGCAGACACAAAGCAGGGCAAGCCCAGAGCCCTTGGCAGTGCAGCCGCTCTGTCTCTGCCCACTGCACCCCACCGGCTCAGGGGCCTGGCTTTGCCGTTTCAGCCAAGAGCTGCCCCGGGAACATGGTCTACATGGAGAGTGGCTCACCCTGCATGGACACCTGCTCACACCTGGAGATCAGCAGCCTGTGTGAGGAGCACCGCATGGATGGTTGTTTCTGCCCAGAAGGTGCGTGCTGCGGCAGGCGGTGGGGCAGGCCAGTGGGGCAGGAGGGGACACAGCCCCAATGGGGCCCACCTGGCTTGTGAGCCCTGGGACGAGTGGCCTCACTGCGCTGCCTTGGGCTTGGGTTCTCACTGCTCTGAAGGGACAGGGTGGGCAGAGATGGCACAGGAGGAGCGGCACGGTGCACCTCCCTCTGGAACTCAGGGGAGAAGGTTCAGGCTGAAAGGACACAAATGCCGAAGACCCCTTCCACACATACACAGTGGTGGCTTCCAGGGGTCCTGGGGGACACCTTTCCGGTCACCCCCTCCTCCTGCCCGGCCCATGGAACCTGGAGGTCCCTGGGAAGGGGCCCAGACACTGTGTGGGGACCACAGTGTCACCCAAAGGACCAGAGGTGCCTGTGGGTGGGAAGCCTGGCTGCCAGCCCCACGTCGGGGATGCCAGCCCCTTCTGAGGCCGGCTGAGTGTGACGTCACGTCCCGTGTTGTCCCAGGCACTGTGTACGATGACATGGCGGGCAAGGGCTGCATCCCTGTGAGCCAGTGCCACTGCAAGCTGCACGGACACCTGTACGCACCCGGCCAGAAGGTCACCAACAACTGCGAGCACTGGTGGGTCCAGGGCCGAGGGCTGGGGGCCGGGCGGGCAGGGATGGCGTCTGAGCCTGACGTGTGCCCTGCTGCCTGATAGCGTCTGCAACGCCGGCCGCTGGGTGTGCAAAGACCTTCCGTGTCCCGGCACCTGTGCCCTGGAGGGCGGGTCCCACATCACCACCTTCGACGGGAAGAAGTATACCTTCCACGGGGACTGTTACTACGTGCTGACCAAGGTAGGCTGGCCGCCAGGAGGGCCTGAGGGCAGAGCTGGGCCCCGGCCTGTGTCGGCTGTGTCCTCACTGCGCCCCTGCCCTCCCCGCAGGATGAACACAACGACTCCTATGCCCTCCTGGGCGAGCTGGCCCCCTGCGGCTCCACGGACAAGCAGACCTGCCTGAAGACGGTGGTGCTGCTGGCGGACAAGAAGAAGAATGTGGGTGTCCCGCCCTCTCCCTTCCCTGCACCCCCAGGGCCCTCCAGGCTTTTCTCAGCCCCTCTCTCCCCTCGGCCCTCCCCACAGGTGGTGGCCTTCAAGTCGGATGGCAGCGTGCTGCTGAATGAGCTGCAGGTGAATCTTCCTCACGTGACAGGTGAGTCCTGCTTCAGGAGCCCCGGCTGGGGGCGGGCGGGGTGGGCCGGCCAGCCGAGCAAACCTCACGTCCCTCACGTCCCTCCCTTGCAGCCAGCTTCTCCATCTTCCAACCGTCCTCCTACCACCTGGTGGTGAGCACCACCTTCGGCCTGAGGCTGCAGGTCCAGTTGGTGCCGGTCATGCAGCTCTTCCTGACGCTGGACCAGGCCTCCCAGGGGCGTGTGCAGGGTGAGTGGCCCCCCGAGGCTCCCCCACAGAGGCCTGCTCTGCCTCCGCCTGCCCTGCCCCCTCCTAACCGTGTCCTGGCCCCTCAGGCCTCTGCGGGAACTTCAACGGCCAGGAGAGCGACGACTTCAAGACAGCGGGCGGGCTGGTGGAGGCCACGGGGGCCGGCTTTGCCAACACCTGGAAGGCCCAGTCCAACTGCCACGACAAGCTGGACTGGCTGGACGACCCCTGCTCCCTCAACATCGAGAGCGGTGAGGCTCGGCCCCACCTGGGACAGCCGGCTCTCGGCCATGGTGCCCTCGCCGGGCAGATGGGCCTCCCGGTGGGACATGGTGTGTGGGTGGGGGTGGGTGGAGGAGAAAAGACCTGCCCTACTCGGGGCCAGCTGTCCGCCTGCTGCGTTCTGCTGTGGCTGGTTTATGGTGGCCTATGTTGGCAGCCCACCAAGTCACACAGCAGAAAGGCCAGGCCCACTCACTGTGGGTGGCAGCCCTTATCTAGGGACTGTCCTAGTGCCGTGGCAGTATGTCCTCCCACCCTCCGTGATACCCTGCCATGCCTGGGAGGTTGAGAGAGGGAAGGTGGTAGACACCCCTGCCTTGCAAGGGGGCACCATTCTGGGCTGACCTGCCCTGGAGGAAGAGGTCTGGGCTGGTCCAAGGGGGGACGGTGTCCACTCCAGCCTGCGGAACAGGACAGCCAGACTCAGGGACCTACTAGAGGGTCCACCCCTGCTGAGGTTCTGACACTCCTCTCTAGCCAACTACGCCGAGCACTGGTGCTCCCTGCTGAAGAAGACGGAGAGCCCCTTTGGCAGGTGCCACTCCGCCGTGGACCCAGCCGAGTATTACAAGGTGGGTGGGATCCACGCACGCAGGTGTGCTCTGTGCCCCGGCTGACTCTGCCCTCTGGCCGCGAGCAAGGCCCCGGCTGGAAGCTGCTGAGTGTGTGCTGCTGCGTGCGATGTGTATCCCCTCAGCACCTTCCTCTGTCACCGTCCTGTTTTGTTGCCCAGAGGTGCAGATACGACACGTGCAACTGCCAGAACAACGAGGATTGCATGTGTGCGGCCCTGTCCTCCTACGCCCGCGCCTGTGCCACCAAGGGCGTCATGCTGTGGGGCTGGCGGGAGCTCGTCTGCAGTGAGTGCCGTCCCTTGCGGGCGTCTTGGGGCTCAGGGGTCCCGGTGTCTCTGTGGGAGGGGTCTGGGGGTGGCCTTCACTTCACCCACCAATCCCTGTGGCAGCTCCTCCAAGCATCGGGGTCCAGGGGGCGGGTGACTGCAGCTGGTGACTGCACTCCCAGTGTCCTCTGCCAGGAAGCGGAAGAAACCAGCCCTCCACTGCCCTTGCCAGCGGGGAGGGTCCTGGAACTGTGGCCACAGCCCGATTGCCCAGATGGGGAGGCATGTGGGGCGGGGGTGCCAGGGGGACGGCCCTCACTGTCCCCTTGGCTGGCAGGTGTGGCTCGGGGACAGTCAGCAGGATGGGGTTTGGGGGCCAGGCCGCCCCTGTTGCCCCTCACAAGGCCCCTTCCCCCGCAGACAAGGACGTGGGCTCGTGCCCCAAGTCACAGGTCTTCCTCTACAACCTGACCACCTGCCAGCAGACCTGCCGCTCGCTCTCCGAGCCTGACAGCCACTGCCTCAAGGGCTTTGCGCCCGTGGACGGCTGCGGCTGCCCCGACCACACCTTCCTGGACGAGAAGGGCCGCTGTGTGCCGCTGGCCAAGTGCTCCTGTTACCACCGGGGCCTCTACCTGGAGGCAGGGGAAGTGGTCCTGAAACAGGAGGAGCGATGGTGGGTGTCCCGGGGCAGGGGCGGGCGGGCACGGGGCTGGGGGCAGGGGGCAGGGGTGGATCCCCCTGAGGGAGCCCACAGCCCCGCCTGACCCACAGAGGCTCCTTCACCTCCCACTTCTCCTGCAGCGTCTGCCGGAACGGGAGGCTTCACTGCACCCAAGTCAAGCTGCTCGGCCAGAGTAAGTGGTACAGCTCTGTGCGTGGCTTCCCCCCGTGGTCTGCTGTCCCCACCCCCCAACTTCAGCTTAGCTAAGGGGGCCCCTCCGTCCCACAGGCTGCGCGGCCCCAAAGATTCATGTTGACTGCAACAACCTGACCGCACTGTCCATCCGGAACCCCCGCCCTGTCAGCTGCCAGACGCTGGCTGCCGGCTACGTGAGTGTCGGGGAGGGGAGGGGCAGGCAGGCTCTGGGCGCCCCGCCTGCGGACACAGGGCCTGCGTTGGGAGGACACAGGGCCTGCGTTGGCCTTCCCTGTCCCTAGAGGGAAGTGGTGGCTGGTGAGGCCCTGCCCAGCCTCCTGGAGCACTGGGGGCCAGTGTAGGCTCCCCTGGCAGGCAGCCCTCACCTGTCTGCTGCCCAGTGCTGGGCCCAAGGAGAGGGGCTTCAGGGCTTGGGCCAGGGAGACAGGTCAGGGGTGGGTGGGGGCGTGAGGGGTGTCTGCAGTGTCAGATGAGCAGTCAAGGGCAGGGCCGGCCTGGCATCGGATCCCTGAACCCCACTGTCTGGCTGCCCCCAGTACCACACAGAGTGCATTAGCGGCTGCGTGTGCCCCGAGGGGCAGATGGATGACGGCCGTGGGGGCTGTGTCGTGGAGAAGGAGTGTCCCTGTATGCACAACAAGCATCTGTATAACCCCGGGGACAAGATCAAGGTGGACTGTAACACCTGGTGAGTGGCCGGGCCTCGCTGACTCTGGTCCCAAGCGCTCAGAGGGCAGTGTGTCCTGGACAACAGGCCAGGGGTCTGCAGGGCCCCATGTCCCCACCCGGTTGGCAGGGCTCTGGCCCGAATGGGGGTGCTGGACGGCACTTTCGGGCTGGCAAAGGCTTGTAGGCGTCGTGCCCGGGGAGCTGTCCACGTAGCACCCAGGGCTCTGAGCAGGGGTGGGAACCCTGGGCTCCTGCGGCCCCTCCAGCCCCATTCTTGCTCTTCTCAGCACCTGCCAGAAAGGGCGCTGGGCTTGCACCCAGACTGGGTGCCACGGCACCTGTACCATCTATGGGAGCGGCCACTACATCACCTTTGACGGGAAGCAGTACGACTTCGATGGACACTGCTCCTATGTGGCCACTCAGGTGACGCCAAGGGCACTGTCAGGGCCGGCCTCTGTCCCGCGGGCCCCACTCTGTGGCCCGGGGCTGCTCTCAGCCCAGCGAGGGGCTTGGAGGTGGGAGGGGCCCACTTTCATCCGCCCTCCCGTTCTGTGACCCTCCCTTGCTGCATGGGGAACGAGGGGCGTGTGTGGGGTGGTTAAGGTCCCTCGTGCGGCAGGGTTATCCGCTCTCAGCAGAGGGGGGCTGAGGCTCGGTGGGGGTGGGGCGCCGGTGCCCAGCTGGCTTGACTCACGTCCCCCGTGGCTCCCAGGACTACTGTGGCCAGAACTCCTCGCTGGGTTCCTTCAGCATCATCACCGAGAATGTCCCCTGCGGCACTACGGGTGTCACCTGCTCCAAAGCCATCAAGATCTTCATAGGGGTGAGTGCTTCCCACCCCAGGGACGCGTGGGTTCTCAGAGACCTTGGATCCGGCCAGTGACTGGCTGTTTCCCCTGGGACAGAGGACGGAGCTGAAGCTGGAGGACAAGCACCGCATGGTGATCCAGCGTGACGTAGGCCATCGCGTGGGCTACACCACGCGGGACGTGGGCCAGTACCTGGTGGTGGAGACCAGCACCGGCATCATCGTCATCTGGGACAAGCGGACCACCATCTTCATCAAGCTGGCCCCCTCCTACAAGGTACGTGGCCGCCCGCCTGCCCGCCCGCGTGCCCAGCTGAGCCTCCCGGGAGCATGAGGGGATGAGCGCCTTGCCCGCGAGCCCCTGCTGGAAGCCCTTGCACACCCGTCTCCGCAGGGCAGCGTGTGCGGCCTGTGCGGGAACTTCGACCAGCGCTCCAACAATGACTTCACCACACGGGACAACATGGTGGTGGAGAGTGAACTGGACTTCGGGAACAGCTGGAAGGAGGCCCCCACCTGCCCGGATGTGACCACCACCCCCGAACCCTGCGTCAAGAACCCCCACCGCCAGGCCTGGGCCGAGAAGCAGTGCAGCATCATCAAGAGCCCTGTCTTTAGCATCTGCCACAGCAAGGTGGGCAGGGTGTGGGCGTGGCCGACGTGAGGAGGGTGTGGCCATGGGCGTGGCTGGGCAGCGCCTCCACAGGCTCTGTGTGCACACTGGGCAGTCATCTTGCTGCATCCCCATGAGGCACCAGTCCTCCAGCTTCAGCTCCATCGTCTGTGTCCTCTGGACATGTTACCAGACGTCTGAGACCCCTGGCTGGGCCCCCAGCCTCCCCGTAACTTCCAGGGCTGGAGAAAGGACAGACAGCCCCCTAACACCGAGACAGCCCACAGTCCAGGCAGTGGCAGGGGTAGGGAAGCAGGTCTCGAACTGCTGTCTTCTAGCTGAGGGCCCCAGGGCCCTGAGGGGCTGGGCGACAGGTCTGCACAGCCAGGCGTGGCCAACCGCCTCTGCACCGCCCCCATCAGCTCCACGGAGCCCTGGGTGGCGAGACCTCGGGGTCCTGAGTTCCTCGGGCCTGTGGGAAGGCTGGCCCCATGAGGGCAGCCAGCACTGACCCAGGCACACGGCGGCTTCTCCCCCAGGTGGACCCCAAGCCCTTCTACGAGGCCTGCGTCCACGACTCCTGCTCCTGCGACACCGGTGGGGACTGTGAGTGCTTCTGCTCTGCTGTGGCCGCCTACGCCCAGGAGTGCACCAAGGAGGAGGCTTGCGTGTACTGGAGGACGCCCGACCTGTGCCGTGAGTGCCTGCCTGTCTGGACCCGGGGTGCCCACGGGGCAGGCGGGGGCCACCACCCTGTGGGCGGGGCGGTACTTCAGCCGTCCAAGGGACGGGGTGTGCGTGGTCCCCTGCCCTGCCTTCCCCTGCCTGAGTACCCAAGCGTCATTTCTCGGGACCACTGTGGCCCCAGCCCTCCCGTCTGACCTCATCCCTGCATCCCCCAGCCGTATTCTGCGACTACTACAACCCTCCAGACGAATGTGAGTGGCACTATGAGCCTTGCGGGAACCGCAGCTTTGAGACCTGCAGAACCATCAACGGCATCCATTCTAACATCTCTGTGTCCTACCTGGAGGGTGAGCATGAAGGACTTTGGCTCACTCTGTGTGGCTGGGGACCCTGAGTTCCAGGGTGGGCCAAGCTCACCTTGCTTCAGCGTTTGTTCAACAGGGGTTTGGAGCCCGAGCTAGGGCCCTGCCCTTGAGGGGAGAAGCAGGAAAGAAATAGGTTAACACCCAACGCATAAGGTCAGGAACAGGAAGTGCTGCAAGGAACGGGCAGAGCAGGATGGGGACACGTTTCAGAGGATGGGTTGGGGGGGCCTTTGAGCTGAGAACTAAGCACGAAGGCGTGAGAGGAACACCAGGTCAGGGTCAGAAGGGTGCAGCAGGTGGGCGGGGCCTGGCTGTCCACCAGCCGATGGGCGGGGCCTGGCTGTCCCTTTGGCCACATGACAGTGTGCTGGGCCCAGCTGGGGGATCAGGCTCCTGCCTTTCCAGCTGACCTTTCTAGAGGAACATGCTGGAGAGAGGGTCCTGCCTTGGCGGACAGTGGGCGGGGTCTGGTGGACATGTGACCCTTCATCGTGGTTTCAGCCCAGTGCCCTGTGCCCACTAGGCTGCTACCCACGCTGCCCTGCGGACAGGCCCATCTACAACGAGGACCTGAAGAAATGTGTCACGAGCAATGAGTGCGGCTGCTATCACGAGGGCATCCTCTACCCGCCTGGAGCATCTGTTCCTCCCAGGAATGAATGCGAGTCTTGGTACCTAAGCTCACATCACGGGGCTGGGGGAGGTCGGTGCACACACAGGCAGACATGCACACCCATGCGTGCACACGTGTGTGGGTGCCCAGGCACACACATGCACACGTACGCGCATGGGAGCCAGAGCACGGGATGTCCGTTCACATCCTCCCCTCTCCATCTGGCTTCTGCCCGCCTGACCCCTCCTCGCTCTGCCCACAGTTAGAACCGGTGGGTGGGCTCCTTTGGGGCTATGTCCTGAGGCTCTGGGCTTGGGGGAGCCGGTGTTTCCTTGGGACTGCAGCCATTGAACTTCCTTTCCAGCGTGTGCATTAACTCCTCGCTAACTCTCTGCCAGCCAGAGGAAGGTAAGCTGCCCCCTGCGGCTGCCCTTGAGATGGCCAGCTGGGGTCCCACCCAGGAGACCCCACCGGCTGCCTGTCCCTGGGCTCCTGGGCTCGCCTGGCTGGGGTGGCTGGTCTGCTGGGGCCCTTCCCAGCCCAGACGGGGCTCTGCTCTGCAGCAGCCCCTGTGCGGCTCCCATCGCACGGCTGTGTTTCTCCTGATGGGAGCCGGTGGCCCCGTGGTGAACTCCTGCACCCCTCCTGTGACCCAGCTCCTGTGTTCTGACGAGGCCCTTCGGGTTCTGGGGATGGAGTTCTGATGGGGCGTTGGCTTATAGGAGCTGGGGACGCCCCACCTTTCCCTTACTGGGATAGGCCCAGGAGCTCTTGTTCCAGATGTGTTGATGTCCATCTCCCTCCCACCCCCCAGGGAAGATTCTCAATTACACGCAGGACGGCTCCTTCTGCTACTGGGAGATCTGTGGCCCCAACGCGACGGTGGAGAAGCACTTCAACATCTGCATGTCCACCTTACCACCCTTCTCCTCCCCGACACCTACCACCACAACCACCACCTGCACCACCACGCCCACCACCACCACCCCAACCCCCAGCACAGGTGAGGCCCAGCGCCATGCACCCCGTACCTCCTAGGGCCCCTGTCTTCCCCCGCACCCTGAGCTCAGTGGAAAAGTCCCTTCTAGGGGCAGGAGCGTGGCCAGTGTGGCAGGGTCTCACCTCTGCTTATGGGTAGAGATGATGTTGACATGGCTCTCGACTCAGCGAATAAATGTCCCCCGGGTCCCCAGCCTTGTGAATTGAGCTGCCAGCATCATAACCACATCCCTGAGCCCAGACCACAGCGAAGGTGACTTGGGGACATTTCCCCAAATCAGCAAGAAATGCCTCTATGGGTTAGAAAATGCAGAGAAACGCCATTACATCCCTCATAGCCACAACTGAACAAGCCAGCAGGGCATGACAGTGCAGGAAAAGGAAACTTGGAGAAATGAAAAACATTTACAAATCTCAAACTACATAATGACACGCTCTCTTTCTCACTTCCCTGCAGTTTCGTCTGTTCCTTCAACAACTCCGGGTAAGTGTGCAGACGGCACTCCCTGGTGGTGATGGATGGGCCCGAGAAAGTCCCACAAAAGGGCCGGCTGCCCGGCCATCTGCTTAGGGACCACACATGCTGCACTTGGTGACAGATTCCTGACTTGCTGGGTCCAGAGACTCATGCAGCGGGACTTGACAGGCTCTGGGTGACAACATTGTCAGCCAAGAGTCAGATGAAGCCCCTTCCAGGTGTGCCCCTTCCCCACTAGAATGGGTGACCTTTTTATTATTATTATTATTATTTTGGCTCAAGGATTTACCAATAGCTTAGAAAGGGGCACTAGGCTGGAGCTCTGTGGCCTGGGTCTGTCATCTGGTATAACACCAGGGGCGCTCTAACTTCTCTAGGCCTCAAAATACGGGTGGGTGCCCGTGGTGTCCAGCCCTTAACTCTCAGCCTGCAGTCTGGTCCTTTGGCAATGAGGGGGGCCAGCTGGTCGTGGGGTCTCAGCTCTCTGAGCCCCAGTGCCCTCCCAGGTAAGTGCTGTGCCCAGGTATAAATGACAATACTGAGTCTTACTTCCCTAGAGCTGTGTTGCTTCTGGTCTGATTGGATCAACAACGATGACCCGAATACCGGCAATAATGCAGGCGACAAAGAGACGTTCGACAGTGTCTGCCAGGCCCCCGAGGACATCCAGTGCAGGTCGGCCAAAGAGCCCGGGCTCAGCTTGGAGGAACTGGGTCAGAAGGTCCAGTGCAACGTCTCGTTTGGGTTCATTTGCAAAAATGAAGACCAGTTTGGAAACGGACCATTTGACCACTGCTATGACTATGAGATACGTGTGAAGTGTTGCCTGCCAATGGATCAATGTCCTTCGAGCCCAGCCTCAACCCCCACCCCCACCACGGTGAGGACCACCCCTGAACCAACTACCATCACAACAGAGACACCAACCCCGACCCCCGTCATCACCACCACCACCACAGTGACCCCGACCACAACACCCACCATCATAACAGAGACCTCAACCCCGACCCCACCACCTACCACCACAGTGACTGCCACATCTACCACCTCGCCAACATCCACCCCAGAACCAACGACCACAGTGACGACTACTACGACCACATCCACTACTACGCCAGTGACCCCTACAACTGTGACCACCGAGCCGACAACCACTCAGTGTGCGGATGACTGCAAATGGACAGGCTGGCTGGATTCCGGTAAACCCAGCTTTACCAAACCAGGTGGAGACTTTGAATCCATCAAGAATGTCTGTGAGCCAGGCTGGGCAGCCAACATCTCCTGTAGAGCTTCTCAGTTTCCCAATATTCCCATCGAAAATCTTGGACAAACTGTGGTGTGCGACCTCTCAGTTGGACTGGTGTGCAAAAACCAAGACCAGAAGCCAGGAGGAGTCGTGCCCCAGCCCTACTGCCTCAACTATGAGATCAACGTCTACTGCTGTAATAGGTACTGTGCCTCCACCCCCACCCCCACGACCACCACCACCACAGAGACACCAACTACGACAGTGACCCCAACCACCACACCCATCATCACCTCATCGGAGACCCCAACCCCGACCCCCATCACCACCACTACCACGACCACCACAGAGACCCCAACCCCAACACCCACCATCGTAACAGAGACCCCAACCCCGACCCCCATCACCACCACCACCACGACCACCACAGAGACCCCAACCCCAACACCCACCATCATAACAGAGACCCCAACCCCGACCCCCATCACCACCACCACCACGACCACCACAGAGACCCCAACCCCAACACCCACCATCATAACAGAGACACCAACCCCGACCCCCATCACCACCACCACCACGACCACCACAGAGACCCCAACCCCAACACCCACCATCATAACAGAGACCCCAACCCCGACCCCCATCACCACCACCACCACGACCACCACAGAGACCCCAACTCCAACACCCACCATCATAACAGAGACACCAACCCCGACCCCCATCACCACCACCACCACGACCACCACAGAGACCCCAACCCCAACACCCACCATCATAACAGAGACACCAACCCCGACCCCCATCACCACCACCACCACGACCACCACAGAGACCCCAACCCCAACACCCACCATCATAACAGAGACACCAACCCCGACCCCCATCACCACCACCACCACGACCACCACAGAGACCCCAACCCCAACACCCACCATCATAACAGAGACACCAACCCCGACCCCCATCACCACCACCACCACGACCACCACAGAGACCCCAACCCCAACACCCACCATCATAACAGAGACCCCAACCCCGACCCCCATCACCACCACCACCACGACCACCACAGAGACCCCAACCCCAACACCCACCATCATAACAGAGACACCAACCCCGACCCCCATCACCACCACCACCACGACCACCACAGAGACCCCAACCCCAACACCTACCATCATAACAGAGACACCAACCCTGACCCCCATCACCACCACCACCACGACCACCACAGAGACCCCAACCCCAACACCCACCATCATAACAGAGACACCAACCCCGACCCCCATCACCACCACCACCACGACCACCACAGAGACCCCAACCCCAACACCCACCATCATAACAGAGACACCAACCCCGACCCCCATCACCACCACCACCACGACCACCACAGAGACCCCAACCCCAACACCCACCATCATAACAGAGACCCCAACTCCGACCCCCATCACCACCACTACCACGACCACCACAGAGACCCCAACCCCAACACCCACCATCATAACAGAGACACCAACCCCGACCCCCGTCATCACCACCACCACCACAGTGACCCCGACCACAACACCCACCATCATAACAGAGACCTCAACCCCGACCCCACCACCCACCACCACAGTGACTGCCACATCTACCACCTCGCCAACATCCACCCCAGAACCAACGACCACAGTGACGACTACTACGACCACATCCACTACTTTGCCAGTGACCCCTACAACTGTGACCATCGAGCCGACAACCACTCAGTGTGCGGATGACTGCAAATGGACAGGCTGGCTGGATTCCGGTAAACCCAGCTTTACCAAACCAGGTGGAGACTTTGAATCCATCAAGAATGTCTGTGAGCCAGGCTGGGCAGCCAACATCTCCTGTAGAGCTTCTCAGTTTCCCAATATTCCCATCGAAAATCTTGGACAAACTGTGGTGTGCGACCTCTCAGTTGGACTGGTGTGCAAAAACCAAGACCAGAAGCCAGGAGGAGTCGTGCCCCAGCCCTACTGCCTCAACTATGAGATCAACGTCTACTGCTGTAATAGGTACTGTGCCTCCACCCCCACCCCCACGACCACCACCACCACAGAGACACCAACTACGACAGTGACCCCAACCACCACACCCATCATCACCTCATCGGAGACCCCAACCCCGACCCCCATCACCACCACTACCACGACCACCACAGAGACCCCAACCCCAACACCCACCATTGTAACAGAGACCCCAACCCCAACCCCTATCACCACCACCACCACGACCACCACAGAGGCACCAACCCCAACACCCACCATCGTAACAGAGACCCCAACCCCGACCCCCATCACCACCACTACCACGACCACCACAGAGACCCCAACCCCAACACCCACCATCGTAACAGAGACCCCAACCCCGACCCCCATCACCACCACTACCACGACCACCACAGAGACCCCAACCCCAACACCCACCATCGTAACAGAGACCCCAACCCCAACCCCCATCACCACCACTACCACGACCACCACAGAGACCCCAACCCCAACACCAACCATCATAACAGAGACCCCAACCCCGACCCCCATCACCACCACTACCACGACCATCACAGAGACCCCAACCCCAACACCCACCATCGTAACAGAGACCCCAACCCTGACCCCCATCACTACCACTACCACGACCACCACAGAGACCCCAACCCCAACACCCACCATCATAACAGAGACACCAACCCCGACCCCCATCACCACCACTACCAAGACCACCACAGAGACCCCAACCCCAACACCCACCATCGTAACAGAGACCCCAACCCCGACCCCCATCACCACCACTACCACGATCACAACAGAGACCCCAACCCCAACACCCACCATCGTAACAGAGACACCAACCCCGACCCCCATCACCACCACCACCACGACCACCACAGAGACCCCAACCCCAACACCCACCATCATAACAGAGACCCCAACCCTGACCCCCATCACCACCACTACCACGACCACCACAGAGACCCCAACCCCAACACCCACCATCATAACAGAGACACCAACCCCGACCCCCATCACCACCACTACCACGACCACCACAGAGACCCCAACCCCAACACCCACCATCGTAACAGAGACCCCAACCCCGACCCCCATCACCACCACTACCACGATCACAACAGAGACCCCAACCCCAACACCCACCATCGTAACAGAGACCCCAACCCCGACCCCCATCACCACCACCACCACTACCACTACAGAGACACCAACCCCAACACCCACCATCATAACAGAGACCCCAACCCTGACCCCCATCACCACCACTACCACGACCACCACAGAGACCCCAACCCCAACACCCACCATCGTAACAGAGACCCCAACACCGACCCCCATCACACACACTACCACGACCACCACAGAGACCCCAACCCCGACCCCCACCATCTCAGTGACCCCACCCCCAACACCCACCACCACTATTAGCACGGAGACCCCGATCCCTACAAGCACAACACCTGTGCATGAGACCACCACGCCTGAGTCCTCCACCCCGTCAACCTCTCAGTCCACCGTACCCTCTTCCACGGAATCAAGCACGCTTCTGACCACCATTCCAACAATTGTGGAGACATCCAGCATGCCTTCACCGACCACGGAAACGAAACCAACAGTCACTACCACAGGAGGCACCACGCCCGCTCCTCCACCCACTCCAGGTACACAGACACCAGGAGCCTGCGTGGCAGCTGGTTCAACTTATGGTTCCTCCTTACCTCATGAGAGCTCCCTCTCCTACCAGGGGAGCTTTGCATCTCCTCAGACCCAAGCCAGGTGCCCCTGCTCTGCCCACTGAGAACGGTTCCCAGGAAGGTTCCAGGCAGGCTCAGGTGTTTGCCTGCCAAGCTCAGCCAGTGAGTTTTCAGGCAGCCACTGACCACCGGCCTGTATGTGGGCAGCAGAGCCAAAGACCCCCCTATGTGCCCCCACAGGATGTCTTCCCTCAGGCACAGCTGCCTTTGGCCCCTGGCCCTCAGCTCATGGCTGTGTGATGGGCAATGTGGGCAAAACTGTCCCAAGGGGAGCCCAGAGAGGCATGTGTCCAGGACAGGGTGGGAGCAGAGGCTGCCAGTCAGATGCCCTCGAGACCGTCCCTCCATGCCCCCTCTCCTGCCTGCCCTGGGGCAGGTGCTTAACCCATGGGCCTCCCCACGGGCCCTGCTCACTCTGCCCTTCCTGGAGACTGAGGGCTGGGACAATGGACATGAGGCCTTTCCGGGCCACGTGCTACACCCTGAGTGAGCGGTCTGCAGGTACTGCCAGGCCCCTGTGGTGTCTAAGATGAGGGGATGCTGTCAGCCCTCACTCATAAGCTCCATTCTTACAGGAACACAGACCTCAGGTCCTACGACTTTGAAGACCACTCCCACCAGTGGGACCACGACTGGACCCCCCTCGCCCACCACAAGACCCCCTTCCACACCCACACCCACTCCCCTGACTGCGTCCACCACCACCACAGGAACCCCCACCCCAACAGGAAGCTCCTCCGCCACGCCCCCTCTACCGTCCACACCACAGACCTTCTCAACCAGCGTGCCCATCCCCACGACGAGCCCGATCGCTACCCCCAGCACCGGCGAGAACATGGTCACCAGCCCCATTATCACATGCTGTGTTTTGAATGACACACACTACATCCCAGGTGCCCACGCTTTTCACTTCTGATTCTCAGGCAATGGAGGCTGGTGGGAATTTGGTGGCTTTGACCAGTGGTTAGGAGTCAGGTCTCAGGTCTAACGTGGGTGCTTGCTCAGGAAGCTGTTTGCTGAGTGCGGGCGGCTGTCGCTGTGGCCGGCTCCACCGCGAGGCCACGAGTCAGGGAGAAGTGGGGGTGGGGGTGGGGGTGGGCTTCCGTCTGTGGGGACCTGCATGTGTAGTCAGGTGGCCAGCCCTGTCTGGAGGGTATAAGGACTGGGTCTCTCCCTTGCAGGTGATGTGGTGTACAATGGCACCCACGGAGAAACATGCTATTATGTGAACTGCTCGCTGAGCTGCCAGTTGGAGTTCTTCAACTGGTCCTGCCCGTCCACACCTTCCCCAACACCCACACCCTCCAAGCCAACACCCTCTTCCACGCCAAGTCCATCCACGCCGACCACACGGCCGTCCACAGCATCGAGCACGCCGACCTCCACCAAGCCCCCTGGGTGCCCGAACTTTGATCCTCCCAGACAGGTCGGTGGGCTGCGGGTGGCTTTTGTCCCTTCAGCATCTAGAGCCCCAGGCAGTGCCTTTCTGCTGGTCACCTCAGATGGCCCTGTCCCCTATGTCCGGACCCATTCCCAGGAGGGCTGAGCCCTAGTGAGAGCTGGCTGGCTGCCGTGAGGCTGAGGAAGCTGCCCCCTGGACGGGCCACCCTTGGCCTCCAGCCTCCCAGGGAGGGATCTTAGCACTCAGCCCAGGGCCTCCCAAGCACAACCCACCCTCTGCTGCGTGGGCTGGGCGGCCAGCTGGCCTGGCTGACCCTATACCGTCTCCGCCTGCAGGAGAACGAGACGTGGTGGCTGTGTAACTGCACCATGGCTGTCTGTAAGCATAACAACACTGTGGAGCTCGTGGAGGTGGAGTGCAACCCCCCGCCCATGCCCACCTGTTCCAACAACCTCACGCCGGTGCGAGTCATGGACCCCGATGGCTGCTGCTGGCACTGGGAGTGCGACTGTAAGCCCACCGATGCCACAGGGACCCTCCCCACCGTCTCCCTTCTGTGGGTGGGGGGCTTCAGGGCAGACCCCCGTTGGGTGCAGACCCCAGGTTGGACATGATGGCCCAATTGCTGAGCACCGCTGAGGGCCAGGCACACGTCCCTAGGGACTCTTCAGGCCCCACTCACTCCCCGTCTCAGGCAGGGGCCCAGGCAGGGTCAGGGGCTTGCCTGGTAGAACGAGGCCAGGGCTACAGGGGCAGAGCTGGAATTTGAACCCAGACCTCCTGGCTCCAAAGCCAGGCCCCGTCCTGCAGAAGGAACGGGCCACTGTGGGCTGAGTGGGGAGACGCATTGTTGGGGGCCGGAAGCTGAACTAGATCCCCGGTATGGATGCCCCGTGTGCTCCAGGAACCAGACTCTTCTGGCCCCTTCATTCCTGCTGGCCCTTCCCACCTGTCCCTCGGCTCCTGACCACCTCCTGTCCTATCCCAGCCCCCGGATCGGGGCTGTGCGCTGGCTTATCCCAGCTTCCTCCTCAGGCTACTGCACAGGCTGGGGTGACCCCCACTACGTCACCTTCGACGGGCTGTACTACAGCTACCAGGGCAACTGCACGTACGTGCTGGTGGAGCAGATCGATCCCAAGGTGGACAACTTTGGGGTCTACATCGACAACTACCACTGTGACATCAACGACCAGGTGTCCTGCCCCCGCACGCTCATCGTGCGCCACGAGACCCAGGAGGTGCTGGTCAAGACAGTGCACATGGCACCCATGAAGGTGCAGGTAAGCCGGCGGGCGAGGGGGTGCACAGCGGGTACCGGTGCTGGTTCCCGTACGGGGTGGGGCACTGGGCTGAGGCCCCAGGAGTCAGGGCCGCTGCTCAGCAGACACACCCAGCTCTTCTCACAGGCCCTCCAGGGGCGTGCGGGGACCCCTTGGGCTCCCCCACTCAAGTCCCTACCACCTACACTGGATACAGGTCTCTGTGGCAGAAGCCCCGTCCCCAAGTACAGGGGCGGGTGGGCAGGGGCTGAGCACACACCCGCATGGAATTGTTGGTTCTCATGACCTGGGGCCCCAAAGTCTCTGGGGGGCTCCGAGGGCAGCACCTTGCTGCTGTACCCCTGGGACCAGTCGGGACAACGCTCTGGTCCTGCACATGGAAAGGAAAGGGAGAGGAGACGGGCAGAGATTCCCCCTGCTGCGCACACAGTGTGAGAATGGGCGGGGCAACCCTAGTGACCCCTGAAGGTGCAGTTCACCGGCCCTGCCCTGGTTGGACACACAAGGCTCCCTTTTGAGGGGTGACCAGGCAGGGTTGGCCTCCAGCTGGGAAGCCAACACAGCCCTGACCCGGTGTGTTGGCCCAGGTGCAGGTGAACAAGCAGGCTGTGGCATTGCCCTACAAGAAGTACGGGCTGCAGGTGTACGAGTCAGGCATCAACTATGTGGTGGACATCCCTGAGCTGGGCGCCGTCATCTCCTACAACGGCCTGTCCTTCTCCATCAGGCTGCCCTACCGCCTGTTCGGCAACAACACCAAGGGCCAGTGTGGTGAGCCCCGGCCCCTGCTGGCCCTGGGGAGGGTGGGGGTGGGGCAGAGGCTGGGTCTGAGCGCCCGCCAGCCCAGTGTCGTTCTCCTGCCCCTCTGCTCAGGGCCCCGTGGCCACCATCCTGGGTTTGGCTCCTGTGGGAGGCCAGTAGGAGTCTGGTGTCACTTGTGCCCTTGGCCCTGGCCAGCTGGTCACCAGGAAATCGGGGCTGGACAAGGGGAAGGGTCCTAGAGCTCGCCCCGCTGCCAGTTCAGCGTGACCTCCTCGCCAACACAGGCACATGCACCAACAGCACCGAGGACGACTGTGTGCTGCCCAGCGGGGAGGTGGTGTCCAACTGTGAGGTCGCAGCTGACGAGTGGGTGGTCAATGACCCCTCCAAGCCGCACTGTCCCCACACCACCTTCACCACCAGGCGTCCAGCCACCACGCCCTCAGGGGGCAGCGGCCACACCCCAAACAAGGACTGTGCGTCTCCTCTGTGCGAACTCATCAAAGACAGGTGACCTGCCCCTGCGCCCGGCTGCTGCCTCAGTTACTAGCGAGCTGCAGGGTCTTGGGGAGCAGGCTCACTTCTCTGTGCCCCCAGCTTGTGTGCAAAGAGGAGTGGAGGCAAGGGGCTGAGTGTGAGGCTCTGGCAAGCGCCGTCAGACATCCCTGTGCCTTTTCTGACCTCCCAGACCTCTTCTGCCCCCAGATGGGACAGTGTGGGCTGAGCGCGAGTCCTAGGGTAGACCAGTTGACCCGGTGCAGAACCAGGATCCAGACCTGATATCAGAGGCAGAGATGGGCTTAGACAGAGGGGGCCACTCCCAAAGCTGGTGAGGAGCGTGTGCCTCACCCCTAGAGTTGTGCAAGTTGGGGCTGGGTGACCCTCTGCCAGGGTTGCCGGAGGGAGGATGCTGGCCCACACCATTTAGACGTGGAGCCTCCCACTCTGGGAGGCCCCACGGCACCTCATCCTTGGGCCACAATGCTGGCCCTCCTTCCCCGAGCCCGGCCTGGGTGCCTCCAGGCAGTGCAGGTGGAGGTGGAGGTGGTGGGTTGAGGCAGAGAGTGCCACCAGCCGGAGCCTGACCCGTGCCCTCTCTGACAGCCTGTTTGCTCAGTGCCACTCCCTGGCACCCCCCGAGCACTACTACGAGGCCTGCCGGTTCGACAGCTGCTTTGTACCCAACTCGGGCATGGAGTGTGTCAGCCTACAGACCTATGCGGCCCTCTGTGCCCAGGAGGGCGTCTGCGTTGACTGGAGGAACCACACCCACGGGGTCTGCTGTAAGTGCCTGCGTGCCCCTGCCCTGGGCTGGGTCTCCTAGGGCTCTGCCGGGCGCTGTGCCCAGCCTGAAG
The DNA here is from genome assembly GCF_004115265.2 of Rhinolophus ferrumequinum. Classification (NCBI taxonomy): domain Eukaryota; kingdom Metazoa; phylum Chordata; class Mammalia; order Chiroptera; family Rhinolophidae; genus Rhinolophus; species Rhinolophus ferrumequinum. The sequence continues at coordinate 698,306 of NC_046294.1, forward strand.
CCAGGCCGGGATGGGTGGCCAGGCACACGTGGAGACCAGGCTGGGCATTGGCGTGGGGAAGGAGGGCTGGCTGGAGGGTCTGGGAGGGCTGGGGTGCTTCCGGCCTTGCCAAGCATAATTGGTACCCGCTGCCCAGCTCCGGAGAGCATGGGGGGCTGCGACAGGCAGTGCCAGGCAGTGTGGGGGGTCTGGGGAGGACTGTCATTTTGGGGAGCACAGGCTCCTCCCTCCTGACTCTGGCCCCTCTGACTGCTGCCTCCCTCCTACAGCCATGAGTTGCCCGTCTCACAAGGAGTACCAGGCCTGTGGTCCTGCGGAAGAGCCCACCTGCAAGTCCAGGTCGGTCTTGGGAGGATGCACTGGGGCACCTGGGTCCCTCCCGGCCGGCAGCTGGGCAGCACTGTTTGTGCCGCCTGCTCCCCAGCTGATGGCACACCCACCTCATGATGCCTTCCCATCCCTCCAGCTCCTCGCAGAACAACACCGTCCTGGTGGAAGGCTGCTTCTGCCCGGAGGGCACCATGAGCTATGCCCCTGGCTTTGATGTCTGCGTGAAATCATGTGGTATGCCACCCACTCACGGTCTTCTCTCCTGTCTCTGTGACGCCGAGCCTGGTCCTGCTGCCCCCGGACGCTGCTAACTGGACTTGTCTCTTCTCTCCTAGGCTGTGTGGGACCGGACAACGTGCCCAGAGAGGTAGGCACCCCCCCCCCCCCGTGCTGGGGTGGGATTCTCCTACAAACCCTGAGTTTTGGGGGTGGGATGGGTTGGACGTGAGAACCTGGGAGCTTAAAGACTAAGTAATGAGTCATTTTAAGTCCTGGAACTCTGAGCTAACAGGGACGTTCACTCAACCTCCCACCCATTCATGACTTCCTCCTTTCATCCACCCATCCATCATCCATCCATCATCCATCCATCCATCCATCATCCATCCATCCATCTGTCCATCCATCCATCCATCCTTCTATCTGTCCATCCACCCTCCACACCACCTGCCCATCATGGGATGCTCTGTCTAACCCCGAGAGATGTCTTAGCCGCTGCACCGTGGTCCGTGTCTCACGTGGGGTTGATTCTTTAGTCCATAGACCCTGTGGTGTGTCTGCCATGCGCCTGGCCCGTGTAGGCCAATGCTGCTGAGCAGGTCACTGTCATGATGGTAGTGGCCTGGGCCTGAATGAGGGCGGCTGTCCTGGACCAGAACCTCCCCGGGAGGGCACACGTTTCCCCACAGCGCCCTCAGTGGGTGCCCCAGGCTGTGCCTTGTCACCGCTGAGCGCAGACGCATCGCGGCACAGCACTGGTGTCTGGTGGGGGCTCACCTCCCCGCTCACCTCCCTGCTCACCTCCTTCCTCCTGCAGTTTGGGGAGCACTTCGAGTTCGACTGCAAGGACTGTGTCTGCCTGGAGGGTGGAAGCGGCATCGTCTGCGAGCCCAAGAAGTGCACGCAGAATTCCCCCAAGTGCACGGAGGACGGCACCTACCCGGTCACGGAGGTCGACCCTGCCAACACCTGCTGCAACATCACCACCTGCAGTAAGGCCGCCTGGGGGCAGGGGAGCCATAGCAATGCCTGGGCCCCTCCTGTGGCCCCCAGGTCACTGAGCAAGCCCCCATGCATGTGTCCACCTTCCCCGTGAGCTAGACAGTGGTGGGGCTGCTGGAGGCCAGGGCGTGTCCAGCTGAGAGCGGGTGTCGCAGGGGCCGACGCCCTCAGGACCTGACCCTGTGTGTGGGAGGCTGTTGGGGCCCTGCCTGTGGGGAGTGTCGTCATTATTCCCGGGCCTCCTCCCTCTCTTCAGAGTGCAACACCAGCCTGTGCAAGGAGAAGGCTCCCCTGTGTGCTCTGGGATTTGATGTGAAGAGCGAGATGGTACCAGGAAGGTGCTGCCCCGTGTACTCCTGTGGTGAGTGGGCCCGGGGCTGAGGGGCAGGAGAAGGTCCCGGACCCAGGGCGGCCTGAGGACGACCGACCCAGGGGCCGGGCAGCAAGCTTGGCTGTGGCGCGAGGCGCGGGTGGAGTGAAGAGGCTGCCTCCTGGGGCCTGCACTCCGCGCGCCCTGGGCCCAGCGCCCACGTCGTCCACGTGTACCTGACCCACGTTCCTCTTTTCTTTCTCCCAAGTGCCCAAGGGCGTGTGTGTTCTTGAGAACGCCGAGTACCAGGTGAACAGGGGTTGTGCTGGGGGTGTGGTGGCAGGAGGGACGGGGGGCCTAGGGTGGGGTCGTGGGCGGGCTCCGGGGCTGGCCTGGGTGCCCGTGGGGGTGCCGGCCTCACTCACCCCTCCCTGCGCCCCAAGCCCGGCTCTCCAGTCTACTCCTCCAAGTGCCAGCACTGCGTCTGCACCAACACCACGGACAGCGCCACACAGCTCAACCTCGTGTCCTGTAGCCATGTGCCCTGCAACACCACCTGCGACATTGTGAGGCCTCTCCCCGGGGCGGGGGGGCACGGGCCCCACCCACAGCCACGCCCCTGTCCTCTGGCCAACGCCTTCCTGTCTCCTAGGGCTTCGAGCTCGTGGACGCCCCTGGGGAGTGTTGCCGGAAGTGTGAGCAGACCCACTGCATCATCAACAGGCCCGATAACCAGCACTTCATCCTGAAGGTGCCAGGGGGGCTCCTGACACGGGGTGCACCCGCCGCCCGGCTCCATCTCCCAGTGCCAGCACGCTGTACGAGTGTCCTGGGGCACCCATAACAAGTGACCACAGACCAAGGGCAAAAAACGGCAGGGACAAGTCTCTCACAGGCCCGGGGGCCAGAGCCCGAGAGCCAGGTGTCACAGGGCCGCTCCTCCCACAAGCCAGCCTCTGGGGCACCAGGCATCCCTGGGCTGTGGCCGTGTCACCCATGTCACCGTGTCACCCGTCTCTGCCTCAGTCCTCACGTGGTCTCTTCTTTCTCTCTGTCTCTATAAGGACAGTTGTCATTGAATTTAGGCTCACCTGCTACTGCAGGATGACCTCCTCTTGACTTAAGGACATCTGCAAAGGCTCTTTTCCCAAATAAGGTCACACCTGCAGGTTCTGGGGGTTGGGAAGTGGACACGTCCATGGACCACAAGCTGGTGGCTGTCCCCCGGCCCTCCTTGGTGTCACCTGCCTGTGGCTCTGGGCCTGCTGGCTGGGCCTCCTGTCCCAGAAGCTGCACCTGCCTGGGAGGCGGGGCTGCCAATTGTTCCTAGTCTTAACTTTCTGGGTGGGCCTCCTGCCAGTGCTCACTGGACTGTCCTCTGCCCCACAGCCCGGTGACATGAAGAGTGACCCCAAAAACAACTGCACCTTCTTCAGCTGCGTGAAAATTCACAACCAGCTCATCTCATCCGTCTCCAACATCACCTGCCCCGACTTTGACCCCACCACCTGCCTTCCGGTGAGTGGCCTGGCCCGGGCACTGGCTCTGTGTGCTCTGCCGGGACTCGGGGTCTCCAAGGACCTGGGGGCGGGTCCCCAGTGCTGGGACAGTGGCTTCTGCCCTGGATCCCTTCTGCAAGAACTGCCCCTTCCCACCCCTGTGGCCCTGGGGGGCCACTCAGTGTTGGGGGAGGTCTGGGGTCTCAGGCTCATTCTCTCCCCCACTCCCTTAGGGCTCCATCACCCTCATGCCCAACGGCTGCTGCAAGAAATGTGAGTAGGGGCCTGAAGGGTGGGCTCCCTGGTCCCCTGCAGGGCTGAGGGTACCAGGGACAGAGTCCCAAGAGCCACTGTCAGCTGGACGATGAGCTTGCTACAGGGTGGCAGAGGGTGTGCTTGGGGAGGGGAGAGGAAGCAGTGGGGGGGCTGGGGGCCCGGGAAGGTGCGGGGGCCGTCCCAGAGCCTCTGCCTCCCTGTGGCCCAGGCATCCCTCGCAATGAGACCAGGATCCCCTGCTCCACCATCCCCATGACCAAGATAGTCACGGACGCTGGCTGCACAGGCAAAATCACCACGAATTACTGCTCTGGGTCCTGCGGGACCTTTGCCATGTGAGTTTCAGGCGGAGAGCAGCCCCGGTGGGGGCAGGGAACGGGGGCTGCTGGTCCTGTGGGTGGGGGCGGGCGGGTGGCCCTCGCTCTGGCTGCTCTTGCATCTGGCAGGCGGCCCTCACTCTGGTCTGCCCCCAGGTACTCGGCCGAAGCACAGGCCCTGGACCACAAGTGTTCCTGCTGTAAGGAGCAGCGCACCAGCCGGCGGCAGGTGGTGCTGAGCTGCCCGGATGGCAGCTCCCGGAGCCACACCTACACCCACATCGAGAGCTGCCTGTGCCAAGACACGGTGTGTGAGATCCCGCTGGCCCAGCGCAGGGTCCCCAGCCGTGGTCGGCGCTCCAGCTCCCAGGTCCTGCGTCCAGGGACGGCCTGAGCAGGGCGTCCCTCCTGCATCCTTTCACCTGCTGACCCTCTGAATTTCTTCCCCTCCTAAACTTCCTCTCTGAAGATATTTATTTTCTGAGCCTTTGTTCAATTCTTTGCTTTTCAAAATAAACTCAGGCAGAGACGCAGTGTGGGTGTGCCTCCGCTGGTGTTGAGGGGCTGGGTGGGCTGCTGAGCACGGCCGAGGTCCGCCTGCTTCCTGGGGGCTCGTGCGTCCAGATAGCCCAGAGGGAGCCCCTCACTCCCCACGGGGCCTGGACATCAAGCTCTACACAGGACATGTGTCCATATACCTGGTCTTTGGCAAACGTTGTATACAAAATGGGAGCCCTAGGGACCCCTTCTCCAGGGCTCCCCCCAGAAAGCCCCGTCTCACTCTGTCCTGCTCTAGTGCGTGCAACACCCTTGCTGGACTCCCAAGGTGCAGGCGGCTCCCCTTGCAGGAAGCACTCTGACCCTGAATTATGAGACACTCTCAGGTTCCTCTCACAGCCATTTCCAGGGCTGTCTTCTTGGTGAGGCTTTCATCCTGTTCTGAGGGAGCCTCATAGCTGTGGGCAGGAGTGTGTGTGCATGTGTGTGAGTGTGCATGAGATTATGCACATGTATGCATGTGAGTGTGTGCATGTGTGTTCGCATATGCGACTTACGTGTGAACACGCACAATAAATTAAACCTCATTAAGATGAAAAACTTCTGCTCCTCGACAGACAGTTACCAAAATGGTAAGCCTCAGGCTGGGAGAAATTTTTACAAAATACACATCTGATAGGAGCTTATAGCCAGAGTATATACAGAACTCTTACAACTCTAATAATACATGAATCAACTCAGTTCAAAATGGGTGAAGACTGATGGGTCCCTCACAGCATATCATAGACGATTGGCCACTAAACCCATGAAAGGATGGATGGCACCTGAGAAGGACACACTCACGACGCACACAGCAAAGCTACCCCAGTGCCCTCACAATACATGTGTTGGCAAGAACATGGGCAGCTGGGATTCTCCCAGGCTGCTGGAGGGGAGGTGACCTCACACAGCCACTTTGGAAAACAAGGTCTTACAAAGTGAGACACAAACCTGCCCTGTGACCACAGCTCCACGCCTAAACATTTAGGTGAGACAGGAAAACGTGTGGCCACGTAAAGAAAGACATGCACGCGGATATTCAAAGCAGCTTGCTCAAAATGCCTGAAAACTAGAAGCGGTCTCGACGTCGGTCCTGCAAGTGGGAACAGACCCATCAGTGAGCCGTGACAGAGTGACCACACGGTGTGAGCTGCAGGTGGCCCTCAGAGGCATCGTGCCAGCCGACAGGCAAACACAGGGCGCCGCGTGCTCCATATCGGGGAGTTCTATCTAAAAGTGACAAAACGAGGGCACGAACAGTTTCCTGGGGCCAGGGACTGCTCCAGGCGCCAACAGCAAAATGGCACAAACAGCTTTTGGGTTTCTGTCTCTTGATTGTGCATGAGGATGTGATCACGCACAATTACTGAAATTTATCAGAGTGTACACTTAAGGTGATGTATTTTATTGCATGTAAATCATACTCCGAGGAAAGTGAACCTGCTTATGGCTGCTGAAAACGACCATCATTCACTTAGCTCGTGACTCACAGTTTGCAGCCTGGGCTGGCTTGTCCTGTGTGCTGTCCGCCGGTGGGTCTGCAGGGCTAGCCTGGGCTGGACTGACTTGGAGCATTCATGCGTCTCCACAGGGCCCCTCCTTCCCCAGGAGAAGGCAGCTTTTCAGGCGGTGGGCACGTTGTTCTCACGAGAGGCAAGGGGACAGGCACAAGCCTGTTTCACGCCTCCGCTTGTGTCACATTTGCTGCTGTTCCAGTAGCTGTAACAAGCCTTGTGAATGACCAAGGGTTGGTCAGCGAGGACAGGACATGGGTGTGACGCTTGGGGGCTTGGACTCCATGATGCCACACAGACCGTCCCACATGGCAGGAGGATTAGGAAAGCATGACTGTGCCATTTCTGAAACTACAATGGCCATGACACCAGGATCACTCAAGAAAAGTGAATGTAGGAAAGACAACTGCAGACAAGTGTCACTTGTTGCCAATTCAGAAAGAAACAGAAACAAGAAGCCCCTGTGGGGCGTGTGCTCTCTGCTGCTGACCGCTCCCATGTGGGCTGGTCCCCATAGCTCCTGCCTCACTCTGCCCCCCATTCCTTCCAGGGAGTGTGCAGTGACCTGCAGGATCAGCCAGATCTGAAAGGAGAAGCAGGGCACGTGTCCCCAGGTCTTCTCTCTCCCTTCCTCTGGGGTGACCCATTCTCCTCAGCTTCTCCAAGGACCCGGCTTGTCCAGGCCCAGCGCTGCCAGCAGGGGAGGGTTGTCTGTTCAGCTCTTGGGGTCACCCCAGTTAGGAAGTACACGGACCCACAGACACAGCCACGGCCTCCGGCCCAGAACGAGTCATTTACGAAACGAGGTTGGTCTCACCGGAGCCAACTCCTTTGCTTGCTTTTCGACTGGTTCACGCACTCGGGTGGAGAGGGTGGGCTGTGTAGGACGCAACCCCCACCAAAACCCCAACAATCATGAGCAGGTGGATGCATCCAGGAACCTCAGGACGGTCCTACAGCGGAAATGCATCAGGCAGGTGGTCCCGCCCAGGCGCAGCTGACACAGCCCCATATCTCGGTGGCTTATGACAAAGGCTTCTAGCTCATCCATGCTTCGTGTGTGTTCCCGTGTGGCCAGTGCCCTGCTCCACATATTCTCACTGCAGGACGTAGGGTGATGGAGCAGCTCTCAGCTCAGACGTCACAATAGGTCATGTGGAGGCTCCTGCGGGGTCCTCCTGGCAGCCAGGGTGGCGGGGATGCAATACCACATGTGAACAGGAGGGGGAGCCACAATGCTTGGTGACCCGCTCTGTGATCTCCACGTGGACAGATTTAAGGAGAAAACCATTAACAGATGCAGAGAAAGCATCTGATAAAAGTAAACAGCTTGCCTTGATTACTTTTTTAAAAAAGCAAACTAATACAAGAAGGAACCATTCTTAACAAGGTAAGTAAGGGGTATCCGTCAAAAAGTTGCAGCAAACATCAGATTTAGCCCGGGGTCTGTAGATGGCTCCAGGGAGGTCAGGGAGAGTGGGGCTGTCCACACTGCTTCCAGCCCCTGGGTTCTGGTGGTCCTCACCAAAGCAATGCAACACACAGAAAAGAAATGATAACCAGGATTGGAAAGAGAAAGCGGACCTGCCTTGAAGATATTATGATTGCGAAGATGGAAAAGCCGGTATTTGGAGCAATTAGAGCATTGCTGTGGATATAAGATGAAGGAAGAGAAATACACCAAACCAACATCCTTCGTGCCCACTGGTAAAAACCACGTCAAAAATATAACGGGGAACGGTCCCACTAAAGCAGCCGCAAAACCAATGCAGATTCCTAAGAATGAGTCAAACAGAATACATCCCAGGCCATTAAAAGAAAATTACAGTATTCCCCTAAAGGGCATATTTGGAGATCATATTAAATGGAGACCAAGGTAGCCATGTGCACTAATGGTGAGATCCAATTTTGAAAAATAAGGTCAGCTCTCTGCCCACAGCGGCAGAAACCCAATGAAGTGCCTTTCACAGCCCAGTCGAGGTTTCTGTGGGACTTGGCAGGCAGCTCCGATGGCCCGGCTGGAGGCAACAAGCCAAGAAGAACTAAGAGGGTTTCAAAGAAGTGCCCGGTGGGGCAGGTGGTGTCGTCAGCCTGCACGACTCCTGAGGCAGTGTGGACGTGGCGTCGGGTTAGGCAAATGGACAGATGGAACAGACCACACGCTTGGACAATGACTGCTGTGGGAAGATCACCCCCATCGCAGGAAATACTGCTTGGACAGTGGTTCTCTCTGTGGAGAAATCGAAACTAGGTCTCTGCTTCACAGCCCAGACTGAAATAAGGTACTGAGTGGATTAAATAACTAGATGTGACCAGCAAAACTTCTAAACTTTCAGGAGAAAATAAAGGCATACTATATATGACCTCAGGGTAGGGAAGGATTTCTTACCAAGTAGCTAAACCACTAGCGTTAACAAAACTCACTTGACTGGTGACACTTTAACAACTGTGTTTGAAAAAAGACATGTAACAAAGTAACAACACAAGCCAAAGGGTGGAAGAAGGTGATTCCCACCGTGTGACTGGGAAGGACTAGTGTCCAGGGGTCTAAAGAACGTCTACCACCGACACCACTCCCACCTTTGAGCTGGCAGCTCTCTGACTGGGGGGGCGAGGCCCACACCATCACCAGGGTGGGCCCCAATCCAGTGACTGGGGACCTCGTAAGAAGAGGGGATCAGGACACAGACACACACAGAGGGACGACCGTGTGGGGACACAGGGAGGAGACGGCCGTTTACACGCTGAGGAGAGAGGCCTCAGAACTAGCCCTGTGACACCTGGATCTCAGACTGTCAGACTGAGGACAGCAAATGCCTGCGGTTTAAGCCACTCTGCTGTGGGGAATTTGTTATGTGGCCCCAGGACACTCACAAATGACAATCTTGAGGGGGGCTGACCATCACCTTCATTTAACAGATGGCAAAACTGACTGCCCGGGCCATAGATGTGGGGTCACACACCTGGGCCAGCAGCACCCCTCACCATGCTCCCCCCAGGAGATGCAGGTCCTGAGCTGGGGCCATGGGGACAAGGCCAGGGGCTGTCCCTCAAAGTGCCCACTCTGTCCTGGCTGAAAGTGCTCCTGGGCCCTGAATTCCTGCTCTTCCCTCAGACTCAGACCAGCCTGCCTCACGCTGGCTTCTTTGTGTCACGTGGCAGAGAGAAACAGGCACATGGCACGGGCCGCCAAGCTGCCTGCGTGATCAGTGATAATTTGGGCATTTTTCATCCCAATCTCCTCGCATGTCAGCAGGCTTATTTAACAAGCCCCAGAGTGATTGCGGGATGTCACTGGCCGGCATGGGAGGGGCCCCACCCAGTGGCCTGGGGCCAGCGGTGTCCTTCCATCTTGGGTGTCACTGGGTTGTCCCAAGGGCCAGGAAACGGCTCCTCACTGCCAGTCAGTGTCGAGGGTCAGTGAGCCATCCAGCTTTCTTCCCGTTTCCTGCACAGGTGAGGGGGATATGGATGGGCTTGGCTGCAGCCCTGCAGGGCGGGCAGCGGGCCAGGAGACCACCATGGCCCTCCAAGGCCCCTGAGCTCTGGCCAGAACCCTCCCCAGGGAAGCCTGGATGCTGCCCCCCTGCAGCCCAGCCACCAAGTGCCTGCTTCCCCACTGCCCAAACTGCCTCTCTACAGTTTGCAGAGCCAAGCCCCCTCCTTTGCGTGAAGACTGAGGCCTGAGCGGACGGTGGACCCATGCTGGACAGCCCCTGCAGCGTGGGCCCCCGCATGCCCCCAGCTTAGTGCTGGCCCTCAACACCCTCCCAGGGGTCTCTTGGGAGGCACGTGTTCACGGCGGCTTCCTGTGTGTGAAGTCAGGGCTCAAACAAGAGCAGACCCAAAACAGCTGAACTCGGCTAAACCGTAGGCATTGCAGAGCCTTGGGCCTGGTGGCTGGGAGGTGGGCCACAGTGCAGGCCACAGGGTTAGTCGGTCCTCCTGTCCTGCCTTCCTGTGGGGAGTGTCAGCATAGCTTACTGACAAGCTGGTGGACTTGTTAGCAGAGCCCAGGGTGCCCAGTCCCACCTTTGAGCTGGCAGCTCTCTGAATGCTGTGGTGGGGGCTAGGGGGGCACTGTCATCTCTTCTGTCTCTTACCCCTAGGTGGCCAAGCCAGGGGCTGCTCAAATCACCGCCCTGGGAGCCGCGGGGTACCTGCTGACACGTGGAGGGCCACGTCCCCTGCACAGATGGGGTCAGGCGATGGGCAGGAGAGGCCACCACGTGATGCGTGGGCAGCCCTGGCTCTGCTCACTGCGGGTCTGCGCTCCCATTTGGCAGATGGACTTTAGGACAATGGGGAAAACTTCCCACTGCACATTCTGCAGCCTCTGAGTTCCTCCAGACGTGGCATCGTCCCTGGTCTCTGACGCCTAGAGAGCCAGAGGACAGTTATCTGCTCTCCTGTTGAGTGATAGCTTGGCTGGTTATAAAATAAAATTCAAAGTTCTTTGCTTTCAGTCCTTTGAAGACACCAGTCACCCCAGGCCCTGTAGCCAGTGTGTGAAGAGGTCGTGCCCCTCTCTCGACTCGTGTCGATCCGCTCCCTGCTCCCTCCACCGTAACTGAGGTGTAATTACCTTTGGAAACACATGGCCGGGGAGGTTTCACACAGGTGGACACCATGTAGACATCCGAGTCTGGACCCCCAGCACCGCCGCACTGAGAGGTCCTTTCCGAATTCTGTCACCACTGGTTCCTTTCCCCGTTCTTAGTTTCACATAGGAGCCTCCGTCTGTGGGGTTTGTTGTGAGCATCAGAAATCCATCCTTTTATTTCCGAGCAGTGTGTGTCACGTGGATTTGCTGCGGTGATTTATTCGTTCTGCTGTTGATGGAGATTTGGGTTGTTACCACTGTTAGGGGCTGAATTGTGTCCCCCTGGACTCCTAGGTCGGTAGTCCTGACCCCAGTACCTCAGAATGTCACTGTTTGGAGGCGGGGTCTTTACAGAGGTGATCAAATTACAATGAGGCCATCAGTGTGGGCCCAGATACAAGGTGACAAGTGCATTTGAAGACAGACACACACAGGACGCCACGTGAAGGTGAAGGCAGAGACCCAGGTGATGCTTCCAGGTGTCCAGGGCCTGAGAAGGAACTGGCCTGCTGACACTTGCTGCGTGGGCTCCGGCCTCAGGGTCGGGGGAGTGAGCTACTCGTTTGCAGTGATTAGTCATGACCCCCGAGGCCAACAATATACCCAGTTCTTGACTGTTATGAATAAAATCGCCACAGACATACATGCACATCATTTCTCTGGGAGTGGAAGCGCTGGGCCCTACAGGGGACCCAACAGTTTTCGAAGCGCTGTGGCCAGCAGCCCCGCCTAGGAGGTGCACGTGCTCCACTGTCAGCTCTGGGGTCGTCAGCCTCAGTGTCAGCTATCCTGGCAGGATGTCTGACGTGTCCAAGGGCTGAGTTCCCCATTTCTCTCTTGTGTGACTCCCCGAGTCCCTTCCTTCTCAGGCCTTTTACTGTGGGGAAATCATCTCTATTATTACATTAATATTTTTCTTCTGTATTAAAATTTAAAAATATATAAATTGTGGTGAGAAACACATAACAAAATTTGCCACCTTAACCATTTTAAGTGTACGGTTCAGTAGAGTTAGAGATAGTCACACTGTGGTGGCACCGTCACCACTGCCATCTCCAGAACTTTCCATTGTCCCAAACTGACATTCTGTCCCCATTGAGCACTCACTCCCCTCCCCCTCCCCCAGCCCTGCACCACCATCTACTTCCTGTCTCTGTGAATCTGACCCCTCCAGGGACCTCGTGTGATGGGGTCACACAGGATGTGTCCCTCTGTGTCTGGCTCGTTTCACTCAGCACAGTATCCTCCAGGTCCATCCACGTTGCAGCAGGTGTCAGGATGTCCTCCCTTTTGATAGCTGAGTGACACTCCAGTGTGTGGAGGGACCATGTTTTGTGTACCATTTGTCCTCTGATGGATACTCGGGTTGCGCCCACGTTTTGGCTATTGTTAGTATGCTGCTGTGGACGTGGGTGCATCCATCTGTTGGAGCCCGTCTCAGTTGTCTTGGGGGTACTCCAGCATCTTCTTACAGAGAAAGGAGGGATGAGCCAGGGCCCAGAACCACCATGACCCGTCCCCTCCTGGTCAGGTTGCCTCCTGGACCCAGGGAGTGGGGGAGGGGCGTCTGCAGGTTTGACCCACCACCCAGGGGTGTGTGTGGGGGGGAACTCTGCGAGCGCTGCCTGGTCGCTGCCATTATGTGCATGTTTACCCTCAGCGATGCTGACCACTGACCACTGACTTTTGATCTCTGAACGAGGAGCTTGCAGTGGGGTGAGACCAGAGAGAGGTTGCAAGACCCTCGTCCAGCCTGTCTTTTGTGGCTTCCTACCCTTCTCTGCCCAGTTACAGCCAGTGCTCTGATCATCTGACCACCCAGCCAGCGAGGTGGCCTCAGGCGCTCTCCCAGCACCTCTCTGTCCGTCTCTTTCTCCCAGACCACTCCTTACTCTGGGTGCTGACCAGCGACTGTGTCATTAGATAGGGCTTAATTAAAACCCTATAAATCTTGTAACTAAATAAGGCAGCTGGGCCAGCCCTGTGTGCAAACAAGAAGCATCCGTGTGGCCTCCACCCTCTGGGGAATTCGGGGACCAGGCGGTGGGACCTGACAGTCCTCCAGCATTTGGGTACTTTCCCTCCAAACCTTGATGACACTTCCTCACTCAGGGTCCTTTTCAAGCAGGAGGGGACAGCAGCAGTGGCCTTGCAGGGGTCTGACACTGCTCTCTGGGGCAGGGTGTGGGGCTTAGGGCCCAGGGCCCCGCAGCCCTGTCCAGGCCCAGCCCAAGGGTGAGTCCAAGGAGGGAGAGCAGGGCCGTGGGATGGGGCAGACTTCAGGGTCTTGGGGAGCCCAAAGGGAAAGCGAGTCTTGGGGAGTTGCTTGGGGTTACACATTGATGGCAGAGTGTGGCTGGTGGCTTGAGGGCTGACCCCTGCTCAGCGTGGCCTGTGCTGTCCCATCCTGGAATTCTGAGCCATTCTTGAACACCGACCCTGCAGATTGCTGCCTGGGGCTGTGGGGATGAGAAGTGCCTGCTCCGGACGCCGGCCGTCACTTTAGCCAAATCCTTGTGTGGCAACCACGTGGGTTATAGAAGCCGAGACGACGAGCGTATGAGCCACGGAAATCACCACCCAGTGTCTACGCTGAACTCCATGTCGGCCAGCGGGGCTGGGAGCCAGGGCCTGTGCGTGCGGGGGGCTGGCAGTCGGAGGCTTCCGTGCCCAGAATGTCCCCACTGGCCTGGTCCTGCACCCAGGTGTGACCGAACATGGAGATGTGGGGCGGCCTCCTGTAGGGAGACTGAGGGCTCATGGCCCACGCTGACCCCCAGGGAGGGTGTCCTTGAGTTCTTACGATGCCTTTTTTAAAAAGCACAAACACATCTCAGAGCAAGGAAGCCGCCAGATTTTCAGTCACTGTGAGCTGCCCACTGACAACCGGGCAGGCCACCCATTGTCACGTCCACCCATCCATCTCTGTCCACCATGCCCTGCCTGTGCCGTGGACAGGAATGAGAACCTGGAGCCACACATCACCCCTCACTGGTGCTGGGGGCTCAGCCTCCTGGTCTACCAGGAAAGGCTGGGGCACAGGGAAGAGGGTTACGGTGGAATATCACGCTGTCTGCCGCTCTGCTGAGTGCCTGCTGGGGACAGGTCAGGGAGGGTGTGGGTCTGCCTCCTCCATGCCTCCCCACGTGGCTGCCAGGTGGGGAGGGGTACAGACAGGAGGGCCCACCTCTCTGAGAGGACCTACTGGCTTCAGTTGGTCTGACTGGAGGCAGGGCTGCTCAGACTCCCATCCAAGACCCTGGAGAGTGATCACAGGCTGGGCAGACCCAACCGTCCCCCGTTGCTCATGCAGCCACTGGCTTCCCCGCCTCGCACTGTCCCACCAATGCTATGCCCTGTCCTTGAGGACAATGGAGAGGCCAATGAGGCCCTCTAAGGCCCATCCTCGGGCCCTGTCATGGGAGACCCCAGGAGCGGAGGTGTGAGGCCTGCAGGGGGGCCGACGGCCGCCCTCCTGCCCTACAGACGGCCAACACAGAGAGAGTGCACCTGACAGAGGGAGCCGATCCCCACTCCACAGACACCCTTTCCTGGTGGGCCAGCCCATGTGGCCATTTGGGGGCTGCAGGACAACTGCCCTGGGCTCAGTGTCCCACCAACCAGCGGCCGGCACAGGTACTGCCCAGGGTGGCCATAATGTGAGTCTCTGTGCTGACCACCCTGGTCACCACCCGTTTGTCATTCTGTCACCTGAGCTGAGAGAGGCCCAGGAGGGCAGGGCCGTGTCTATCTCCCGCACCCGAGCACCCCACCAGGCATGTCTGTGGGGCAAGGAGGAAGGTGTCTGCATGGGACATTTCATCGGGCCACCAGCCGGCACAGGGTCCCAAGGCTGTCGGAAGTGGAGGGACTCAGGAAAGCTTGAGGGTGGTCCCATCACCCAGTCCTGCCCCTTAGCCAGCATCGCTGATTAACAGGGCCCAGAAGTGGCCTTAAATTCCAATGACCCCTGCTGCCCGGGCAGCCAGCCCCTAGGGTGTGCCTGAGGAGCGCCCCCTGCTGTCCTGGAGGCCTGGCCTCCCTGCTCTGGATGGGAGGCTGCTGCCCAGAGGGGCCAGGGGATCTTCTGGGATGGGACATCTGTGAGCCCTGACACCTAGCTACTGCCCCCAGCCCCTGTTGTCTGGGGTTGAGTGTGGCTGGCCTGGCTGTGGTTCAAGATCATGGCCCCTCCTGCCCCCAAAGCCGGACCTCCTCGACCTAGGGCACATTCCCAAGGCCAAAAGCACTGATAAACCAGGCCTTTGTTTTCCCAGGGAGGAGGGGACGGGAGGGAGACAACGTGCCTTTTGCTGCCCCTGTGCCAAGTTCCCAGCTCACAGGCTCCTCAAACCCCTCGGGGCTACGCCCATGACTCAGCCACCACCCCCCCCAGGGAACCCGGAACTGCCTGAACCTTGGCGGGAAGGGATCCTGGATTAGCCGGGGATGGCAGGCACAGCCTCAGTGGCCTTTGTCATCGTGGGGCTGTCTTCAAATTCCACTTTGGGGAAACAGCGCTCCGTTAATCCACCCCTGACACGACAACAAGGGCTTGGCAGCTTGTGCCCAGTCTCCCTGCGGCAGGCCCCTTCTGCCCAAAGCGCCCACCTGGGCCTGTCTCTGGGCAGCCCCTAGGTCAGTCTCTCCCCTCCCCCAGCCCCGCACCACCATCTACTTCCTGCCTCTGTGAATCTGACTCCTCTAGGGACCTCGTGTGATGAGGTCACACAGGATGTGTCCCTCTGTGTCTGGCTCGTTTCACTCAGCACAGTGTCCTCCAGGTCCATCCATATGTTGCAGCAGGTGTCAGGATGTCCTTTTAAGGCTGAGTGACACTCCACTGGGTGGATGGACCACACTTTGTTGATCCATTTGTCTGTCAATGGACACACAGGTTGCTTACACCTTTGGCCGCTGTGAACATGGCGGTGCAAAGGGCTGGCTTTCTGTAACCAGTGAGTACGCACGACTTGAGGTCACACAGAAAGCAGGCTGCCGGGGGTGGGGGCTGGAGGAGAGTGCCGTGGTCCTGGAGGAGCCTGGGTGGCGAGTCGCAGACCCAGCAAGCACCGCCCTGCCACTCTGCCCAGAAATGCCTGATTGGAAGGGGCCGAGGGGCTGTGCCGAGGGGCTGTGCCGAGGGACATTGTCTCGACACCTAGGAGAGGCGTTATGATGTCCCAAGCCTTCCCTCTTACAGATGGGCTCTTCCCTGAACTAGGGCCCGGATACCACTGTGGACAGAGGTCACTTCCTTGCCCAGTTGGCCTGCAGGGGGGCACGGCCGCAAGATGACCCCTGCAGGTGCGGAGAGCAGGGGAGGGGCAGGAGAGCCTGCTGGGCCCTCAGCTCTGGTCTCGGTGGACAGGTGGGGCAGTGGAGCGAGCCCCTCCCCGCCCCCTATCGCTGCTCCTCTCGGGTGTGGCCTGGCTGACCCTGAAGATAAGCAGATTATCACTGTGTGCCCTCAGTGTGTGACAGTAGTGTTATCGAGGCCAGGATGTTGTCTCAGGTGGAGCTGGGCAGGCCCAGGTGAGGCGGGCGTTCCCAGGCCGCAAACAGCAGCACAGCCCAGCCCCCAGCCCACAGCTGGGGGAGGGTCGGGCAGGCTGGACCAGCGTCTGCTCTGCTGGCCTGCTGGCCATGTGCACGGGGGTGGGACCCAGTATTCTGTCTGTTTGGGGGGAGGTGAGACCATGGAGAAGGAGGAGGGGGCTAGGGCTCGGAGGGCCTGGGGGGCCGGCTGGCTGGGGACAGGGGCTGGAGAAGTGGGAGTCTTGGGGTCCGGGCGGGTCTCTCCTTTTCTGTCTGCCCCAAGGCCTGCCTGTGCCCAGTTCCCAGCTCTTCCCCTCGGTGCCCCTGCCCCCTGAACATTCCTGCTCTGAATCTGCCCCAGGATACCCTGCCCACTCCCAGCCCATGCCAGATGCAGCCTCCATGAAGCCCCACTGTGTCCCCCACGGGGGTGAAGCCCCTACCCCTTGAAGCTGTGTCCACAGATGGGGCAATGCACTCCCAAGGCTAAGCTCAGGCTCGGGCCCCCAGCCAAGCCCCAGCACTGCCCACGCTTCCTGGGAGCTTCCTTCCACCGTCTGTCCCTTTGGGCAGGGGACCTAGGCCGAGGCTGGCATGGAGCCAGCATGGAGTCGCCACTAGGAGGGGAAAGCAAACACCTCTTTATCTGCAGCCTCGGCTTCTGCTCGAGGGGCACAGGGGACAAAAGCTGGTGGCCAAAGGGCCTGCAGTCTAGACAGCCCGCACCCACGGGCAGTGGGGCTGAGCACCTGGGAGGAGGTGCACAGGCTGTCAGGGCAAGTGCCCAGTATCCCAGAGACCACCAGGAGCCAGATGGGCCAGAGGGGGGACAACTGAGGCCATGGTCCTGGGCCGAGACGGGTCCACCCTGCCACCCCTCCGCCCTCTGTGAGGCTCCAGAACCCCTGGCACAGTGGGGTCGAGTCACAGCAGAGACCTGGCCACTTCACTGTCACCTCCTCCACAAAGCCAGCTGGACGTGGCCTCCTCCCTGAGGGACCCGTGGGACCCACTCCTGTCACAGCCACCTTGACTCACAGCCTTGCATTGGCCTATCCCCCCGACTAGCCGCAGCGTTCCTCAAGTGGGGCCCACGATAAGGGTCCCCCTGTGGCGCCTGAGCTGAGGCTGTGGCCACCCCGGCTGTCTGGCTGTCATTCTCCAGCCATGAGGCCCAGTGTTACCCAGTGTCCGCTATATGCAATGCAGACCCCCTGGGCCCCAGAAACCACAGTGTGTGTCACACCAGCTACTGAGCCTCTCTGCCACACGTGCCACGTGTTTCCTCTCGGCATCCCAGCCCACCTGGCAGATTGTCACCAGCCTCCTGTCCTCACGACACCCTCCATGCTCTCCATGCTGTCCGTGTGCAGGTGTGCACACAGCTATGGAGGTTCTCAGTGGCCCTCCAAGCCAGGTCTGCCTTCTGTCTCAACTGTGCTGCTGGTGTGTCTGCAGCCACTCTGCCCCATGCCACTATCACCCACACTCTTACTTCCTCCGTTCCCACCTCAGTCCTGCCAGAATTTAACCCTGTGAGGCCCATTTCCTCCCTGGCATCCCAGCTTCTCACTCATGCACCCAGTTCTCAACTTACTCAGGATTCCTTTGCTTGTCTGGCGAATAAAGATGCAGAAAGAAATGAATGTCTTCAACAATACTCTTGGATAAATCCCAGGATATCATTCACCTTTGCCTTCTGCCTCAGCAAAGGGACATGCGCCATCAGCCTGCTTCCCAGAGTGAGAACGATGGACACCAGCCCACAGTCAGCCCATGACAGACACTTGCAGGCCTTTGCCAGGTGAAGCCTCAGACATTTAAGTAAGTGACTGACACACGAATCATCTGGTGAGCCCAGAACCCATGGCCCTGTCAACAGAGAGAACTAGAGGAGCCATTTCAGAGCCAGCCAACAACAAACCAAGAAAACCAACTGGATCAGGGCAGACAGAAAGATTCATGAGCTATTAGAAAAGAAACATTTCCCCTGAGAGTCAGAGGGGACACAGTTTTGTAAAAGACAGACAAACAAACAAAAATAACAAAAATAAAACAACTGTTACAGGGACATGAAATATATTTTAGAAGTTATCTGTTAATTCAAGTGAAAACAGGAAGTGAAAGATGGATGAAAAAGGTAACAGACTGAGATGACCGAGGCGTGGACCAACATTGGGCAGACGTGACAGAGAAACAAGGGGACGGGTAACATCTGCACTAACAGCACAAACAGCAGGACAGCACGACATAACATTGAATAAGTTGTGCAAGACATGGAACATTCTCTGAGAATAAAGAGGAAAAGGACAGAGATCACGCTGGCGTGAGTGGCTCCTAACAGAACAGCACACCTGCCAGTTAGGATCATAAACTCAGGACAACTGTTTTAACGACTAGAGAGCAGTCACATGGGTGCACCACTTGAGAAAGATGCAGATAAGGCGTGGTCCACATTCAGGGGGCTTCTGCCTGAAGATCTGCTCAGTTTGTGAGCTTGTGGGATAGACCTCAGGCAGAGCAGAGCACGTTCACCATGCTCAGGAGTCAGAGGTCGAAACCCCAGGTTACCTGAGACACTGGAAATTAGGAAGGAAGTTACAGAAAGGATGGAGCCACAGTTATTGGCTGACATCTTAAAAACGGACATAGTAGGTATGAGACTCTAGCTTTGCAGTGGAAAGAAACAGTGGAAGGCTGAAAGACATAAGTGTGGGGCACAGAGTCTGGAGTTCAAGTTGGCCACGTGAGAGCCACCTGATAACCACCTTGGGCTTTCCATCAAAACTCTGTAAGTGCTTCAAGAGGAGGGACCATGTCCCAGGACTAAGTGCAATGCCTGGGAATAACTGAAGCCCGAGGCAAAACTGAAAGAGACCCAGAAAACAAAGTCTAAAAATAATCCTTCTCGGGAGCAAGTCGATCTACAAGTCATTTGACAAAATAAACACTCTCCTGAGGGTGATAACAGAATCTCAAGTCTTTGCTGTGTATCATGCACAAGGTCCAGGGTACAATAAGTCACTGACGTGATTCTGTGACCTACAACCCAGAGGGAGAAGATGACACACACCCACAGATCCATGTGTTGGAATTAGTACAAAACATTGTAAAGTAACCAGTATAAACACGTTAAACAACTTATGGGGGGAAATGGATGTAATGGAAAAGAAGTGGGGGAACTTTAGGAGAGCTGTGGAAACTCTGAAAAACAGCCAAGTGGAAATCCTGAAACTGAAAATAATAAAACAACATCTGAAATAAAATAACCATTAAATGGCTAATGAATGATTATTAACGAATAGTCATTACCACAGAGGGAGGGATTGATGAACTGGAAGACAGGTCAATAGAAATTATCCACACTGAAGAACAAAAAGAAAAGAGTTGTTTAAAAAAGTCACAGTGCCCTGTGAGATAATATTAAGTTGTCTGAGAAGAAGAAGAAAGGAAAAAGAGGGTAGAAAAAAATATCTGAAGAAAAAAATGGCCAAGTGTTTTCAAATTTGACCAAAAATGTCAACTCTTAGTTCCAAGAAACAAAGCCCAAGGAGAATAAATATAAAGAAAATCACACCTATACACACAAACTGCTAAAAAGAAAAAGAAAATCTTTAAGGCAGCCAGGAAAAAAAAATAAAAATTTTATATATATATATATATATATATATATATATATATATATATATACACACACACACACACACACACACACACACACACACACATATATGTGAAACAAATAATAAAATGGATAAATGAAATCATGTAAAATTTATATTAAATGTAAGCAGACTAAACACTCCAATTAAAGGCAGAGATTTTCAGATTGGATACCAAAAAAGCACAACCCAATTCTATGCTGCTCACAAAAGATACATTGTAAATATAAAGATACAGACAAGTTAAAAGTAAAAGGATGGAAAAATGAATGCCATGTGATCAGCAATCATTATGAAGTTAGAGTGGCTATATTAATACCAGACAAAGTAAAGTTCAAGACAGGAATATTACCAGAGATAGAAAGGGAAATTTTAAAATGATAAAAGGGTCAATTCATCAAGAAAGTTAAACAATGTTAAATGTGTACGTAGCTAATAAGAAAGCAAAATAAACAAAGCAAAAATTGATAAAACTTAAGAGAGAAACAGAGACATCCACAAGACTTGGTGAGTTTAACATCTTTTCTCAGTTATTGATAAAGCAAATGAACAGAAATTCAGTAAGGCTGTGGAAAATCTGAAAAACACTACCAACAGACCTAACTGGTGTTTTAAACACTGCAAAAGAACTCCGGAGTACACACCATTTACAAGCCCACCTGGACTGCTCACCAACATAGAACAATGCCAGCTGTCAGCAGTCTCAGTAATCTTCTAAGCATTGAAACATCAAAGTATATTCTCTCACTAAAATAGAAATTAACTAAAAACAAATAACAGTAAGATAGCAAGAAAATCCTGAAATATTTGAAAATCAAGCAGCATAGTGAGTTCTAAATTACCTGCATTCAAAGATGTCACAATCAGAATGGCAGCTAACTTCTCATTAGAAATAATGGTGTCCTAAAGATGATCAAAAGGCATCTTTCCAATGTGGAAATGAAAAACCTTTCTACAGGAAGGATCTACAGGAAAGAATGAAGAGTCCTAGAAATGGTAAATACGGGGGGGTAAATATAAATGAAAACTTTTAAAATTTTTTTCACCACTTTAAAGGACTATGAACTGTTTAAAGCCAAAAAAAAATTAATTGTGGGAGTTTGTGACACATGTAGTAGTTAAATACATACCACAACACCACCAATGATGGGGGTAAATGAAATTAGACTGTTCCGGAGTTCTTACATTTCACATTAAGTGGTGTGATATTAATTCAAGATAGACTGTGATATGTTAAGGGTGAATACGATAATCTAAAGAGAATCCACTAAAAATATATATATATATAGATGAAAGCCTGTTGAGGTATCAAATATCAGGAAGTCCCTGACCTAGGTTAACTGGCTGCTGTGGGCCAGGACGTGCAGCGACGGGAACTCTCAAAACACTACACGTGAGTGTTCAAATGGGCAATAACGTTGGAAAACTGCCTGGAAGTTTCTCATAAAATTAAACATACGCTTAACATAAGACCCAGCAATTCTACTCCTAGACATCTACTCAAAATAAATTTAAAAGTGTTGTGGGGAGAGAGCCAGGAGTGCAGTTTCCAGGCTCTCGGCCTCACGTGGAAAGGTGCTGACTCAGGTAGTAAATGGCCACCAACTGTGATTGGATGGCCATCAGCTGTGGCTAGTTGGCCGTCAGCTGTAACCAGTGAGCCGTTGGCCACTAATGTAACTGCCATGGCTACGCTAGCAGCAAATGGGGGCTAGCAAGAGGATGGTGGCTGAGCTAGCAAGAGCGGATTGCAGTTAGCAAGTGAGGTGGGTTGGCAGAGAAGCGGACGGTAGGTTGTGGATCGTGTGGCTCCTGCTTCCTGTGTCTCCAACCCAGCCGCCAGCGAGACTATAGCAGTATGACTCCCCTATCTATGGTTCCTTTTTGGCCTCAGCATATCCTGCATTCTTATGTGGGGAGTGGGACCAGAGACCCCGCATGACGCCCTGCATGACAAGTGTGTTTACAGGAGAGATCAAAGATGGCAGAGTAGATAAACACTGCCTGAATCATTCCATGAACACATTAAAATTACAACTAAATTATAGAACAATCAACCTGGAGAACCATCTGAAGTCTGGAGAACAGAAGTTTTACAACTAAAGATATAAAGAAGAAGCCACCTTGAGACCAGTAGGAGAGACGGATACACAGAACAGGCTCAAAACCTCTTTGTGGCGGATGAAAATTGGGAGGGATATCTCGGCCACGGAGCTTCCTCCCTGAGGAGTGAGGGACCCCAGCCCCACACCAGGCTCCCCAGCCCAGAGTACTGGTGCCAGGAAGAGAAGCTCCCACAACATCTGGCTGTGAAAAACAGTGGGACTGGGTGGGACAGAAGGTGGGAAACCCAGCTGTCCTCTTAAATGGCCTGCACACAGATTCACTTGCTCTCAGGCACTGACCTTGGGCTCCGACTGAGGGATGGTGACTCGGGGAACGTCAGAGGCATGCCGGGGGCAGACTGAAGTGTGGCTTCAGGGTGTGGGCTGGAGGACAGTTGGCATTTTCCCTGTGAGAGGTCTTCCTTCTGTGCAGCCGGCAGGCGGGCGCCATCTTTCCTCTGTTGAGCCCGCCCCCAACGCCTACACTGCTCTGCCCTGCTGACGCTCTGAGACCCCACCCCACCAACGTCAAACCGCACAAGGCTTTATCAGTGGCTGAACCTTATGGGAGCGGGCAGGTGGCAGCAGGCCTTGGGGTGTCCTGGCTTTTTGTGGAGCTACCCTACACCCAGTACCAGTGGCAGACGCCCTCAGTTCACAGTGTGTCTTCTCCCACACACCTCCAGGCAGGGGCCAAATGCGGTTCACTTTGTAGTTCCTACCAGGTAGCCTCCAGCCACTCACAGGCAGTGGGTGACCTTGGCCTGCACCAGGGCCCCTCCCAAGAGGCCCCAGAACCAACATACTTGGAAGTTGTTTTCAGCTATAGCAGAGCACTGCCTAATTAGCCCCACAAGTGGCGCACACAAAGGGTGGTCTCAACAGGCACCAGAGCCTGCTGGGGCAACTATGTATGGTGTTAGGTGGGTACTGGATTCATTGGGGTGATAGATGGGAGGGGCTTTGGGGGGCAGGGTGAAAAAGGTGAAAGAATTAAGAAGTACAAATTGGTAGTTACAAGATAGTCATGGGGATGTAAATTAAAACACAGGGAACATAGTCAACAATATGGTAATAACTATGCTTAGTGCCAGGTGGGGGCTAGACTAGTCAGGGGGGTCACTTCTTAAATTATATAAATGCCTATCCACTATGCTGTTCACCTGAAATTAATATGAAATAATATTGAATGTCAACTGTATTTGAAAAATTAAAAAGGGGGAGAAAAGGTGAAGGGGACTAGAGGCCCATATTTCCAGGTGTAAAACAAAAATGAGTCATGGGGATGTAACGTAGCTTAGGAAATATAGTCAGTAATATTGTGACAGCGTGGGACAGAGGTTGCTGGACTTCTCACGGTGATCAGTTGATCAGACTTCTCACGGATATCGTTCAAGAATAAAAAGAAAAACGTGATGGACGCACTCCACAGCAGAGATAAATCTCAAACCATGTTGCATGAAAAAGGCCAGACACAAAAGAGTTAATACTTTATGACTCCATCTGTATGAAGCTCCAGAACGGATAGAAGTAAGGTGTAGTGACAGAACTCAGACTAGCAGCTGCCTGAGTCAGGAACAAGGATGGAGTTGGCTGGAAAGGGACACACAGGAGCTTTTTTGGGGTGATGCAAATGTCTGTTGCTTGTGGTGGTGGCTCTGTGGGTATACACATTTGCCCAAACTCACTGACTATTAACATGAAATGAGTTATTTTTATTGTATGTAAATTATATCTCAAAAAAGTCTCTTTTAAAAGAAAATGAAAATATTGATTAGCTGAAAAGAAATCAGGAAAGATGGACAAAGAACCGATGGGTGAAACAGAAAACAAATGGCAAGATGGTAGGTGTAAACCCAGCGGTACCACTTCCATAACAGGATTGAAGATACAAGAAAATACAACACTTATGAGTTGAAGCAAGACTTCAGTCTTGCTTATTCATTTAGCTACTTGAGAATCTCCCCCTTTTCATGGACCAAAGTGCACAAAAACAGACAGAAAAAACAGACAGAATCCTTGCTGTCATGGGGATTAGAGTTTAGCGGGATCATTGTTTTTTGGCCATATAATCTCATGAATCAGTATGTAATTGCAATAGGAACATTATCCTGTGGGAATATTCACGAGGAGGTGACTCAGCCCAAAAGGTGGGGCTCAGCAGCTGGCGTGTGGTCAGTGGGGGGGAGACGGGGGGCTGTGTTCGGACTCAGGAGGCTGCATGTGAAGCCTGAAGTGGGAGGGGACGGCCCTCTGAAGATGATGAAATCAAAGGATTAGGAAGAACACTTCCCATATTCCTTTTCTGGAAACGGAAAGGACAAGAAGACGCACTTCAGCCAATCGAGATAAAATCTCAGTAGAAAATTCAGGAATGGAAGCCGTAATGGACGCCCGGGATGATCTAGTTCAGAGGTCATTTCAGATAATTGTGCCTTAGGGCAACAACATAGACACAAACACCACAAATAATTCTAGAAAGACAACACAAGGGGTGAATTTGTCGTTTCCATACAGAGTGAGCGTTCCAGAACAAAGCCATACTCAGAGGTAGGTCAATAGTGCCAATAGAACTGTAGAGTCAGTGTTGAAAAAAAGATACTCTCTATGATCATTTTTTAAAATTATTCTTTTCTTTTTAAATTTTATTGGGGAGCATTGGGGAACAGTGTGTTTCTCTAGGGCCCATCAGCTCCAAGTCGTTGTCCTTCAATCTAGTCGTGGAGGGCGCAGCTCAGCTCCAAGTCCAGTCGCCGTTTTCAATCTTTAGTTGCAGGGGGTGCAGCCCACCATCCCATGAGGGAATTGAACTGGCAACCTTGTTGTTGAGAGCTCGCACTCTGACCAACTGAGCCATCCGGCCGCCCCTCCAGAAGCTCAGCGGCAGCTCGTTGTCTTCATTCTAGCTGTGGAGAGCGCAGCTCATTGGCTCATGTTGGAATCGAACTGGCAGCCCTGTTGTTCAGAACTTGTGCTCTAACCAACCGAGCCATCCAGCCACCCTCTCTATGATAATTTAAAACAGAGTGAACATCCACAAGAGGAAAAAGGCAAAGCAAACACGAACCAACCGCAAAAAAATAGAAGGCCAAAGGAAAATGCAGCGACGCGTCAGAGTAACTGGAGACCCCTCCCTCAGTTGTGAGAACAAATGCACACTGGACGTCCCTATAAGAATGAAGCTGGAGTTTGGGCTAATGAGAAAAACAAAACCCCAGAGTTATTTACAAGAGATGGGTCTAAAAATTGTGCCACAGGAAAGTTAAAAGTGAGAGACGGTGACACGATACTGGAGAAAACTGAGCAGATGTGAACAGTGGCAAAGGTATCAGTAAAGAAAAGACTAGAATTAAAACAAGAAATCAAATGGGACAAAGGGGGTCATTTAGTACAACTGAAAATTCTGAACGTTATTTATAAAATAAACGCAAGATTCTGAAAGATGGAGAGAAGAAGGCAGGTTGGTTGGAGCATTGGGACCCAAGACGCTGCTTGGTGGTGACTTCCCTGGCTTTTATTTTCGTCTCATATATCCTAGACTCAGGGCCAAAGTGATCAAGAAAGGGGAAGCCTTGCAAAACAGGAAACTTTTAGCTGATAACTTAATAAATGCCCTACTCCAGCCAAACACCACAGCAAACTCTGCCCCAGCCCTCAGACCCTAACGCCCAGCCCCCGGCCCCCAGCCACCAGCCCCTAGCCCCCAGGCACAAGCCCCCAGCTGCCAGACCCCAGCCCCCAGCCCCCAGCCCATGCCCCCAGCTGCCAAAGTCCCTAGGTGTTCTCATGAGGTGGTATCAGAGGCAGGCAGGGAGCGGGATTTCATCTCTGCTGGTGGTAACAAGGCTAACTTCCCCCAGAATGTCAGGGAAGGATGCATGGGGAGCCAGACTCCTACCCCTCCCAGCAATAGCGAGGGGACCCTTGGGTCAGCAGAGGGCTGGATCTCCACATGTGCCCCTTCCCTTGTTGAATTGTGCTAGAGAAAGCCAACTGAACAGGTTTAAATAACACCCAGAGTCTCACGACAAGATCCAAAATCTCAGGTTTCAATAAAATATCGCTCATCATGTCAAGAACCAGGAAGATTTCAAACTGAAGAAAGAAACAACCATTACACTGAAGACAGAGATGTTAGAATTATCCAGAAAGGATTTTTTTTTAAGTGTGTTTTTCCAGGACCCATCAGCTCCAGATCAAGTAGTCAGTTGTTTCAATCTAGTTGTGGAGGGCGCAGCTCACAGTGGCCCATGTGCTGATCGAACCAGCAAACTTGGTGTTAAGAGCATCACGTTCTAACTAACTAAGCGAACCAGCCATCCCTCCAGAAAGGATTTTAAAGCAGAGAGAGAGAGAGAGAGAGAGAGAGAGAGAGAGAGAGAGAGAGAGAAGGGTTCAATTATGAACACATTGAGACAAGTGGGAAAATAGAAAGTCCCAGCAAAGAAATAAAAGATATAAAGGAGAACCAGCAACAATGTTAGAACTGAAAATTACAGTAACTGAAATAAAAACAACTATAACCCTCAATGGATGTGCTCACCAGCAAATGGAGGGAAAGGGTCAGTGCACTGATGATAAGACGATAGAAATTGTCCAAACTGATAAATGGAGAGAAAGTGGACTGAAAAAAAATGAACAGAGCCTCAGAGACCTGAGGGGCTATAACAAAAGATCTAATATGCTCGTCACTAGGGATCTGGAAAAGAAGTAGAAGAGAATGGTCTGAAAAGTACTGAAAGAAAGAAGGGTTGCCAACTTCCCAAATTCAGCAAAAGACCTACAGATTCAAGAAGCAGAGTATGTGAGCTGGAAACAGAAATCTGAGAGGACAAATATACAGATGTATAATTATAGATGAAACTGTAGCGTCAATGTCCCTCTCTTGACAACTGATAGAAAACTGGAGAGAAAATCAACACGGACGTGGGAGAACTTGATACCGTCCGCAGGGTGTGACCAACATTCGCAGGACACATACTCCTCAGTGCCCACAGGACATGTGCCCACATGGACCACACCCCAGGCCAGGGAATGCTCCACAAGTTCAATACAACTGAAATCACATAGCTTGTTCTCTGACAACAAGGGAATCAAATTAGAAACCGATAACAGAAGTTAATAGAAAATGTCCAAATGCTCAGAAACACATTTCTAACCCTAATGCCCACCCACTGGGGGCAGAGCAGAGGACATGGCCGAGGAGAGGGGCCCAGCCCTAGGGCTGAGCAGGAGTGGAGTAGATCACAACAGCGGCCAGTGGAGACCAGGTTTCGGGATGAGCTCCTGGGTGGGAAGGGCGCAGGGGGTCTCAGTGGCCCTGTCTCTGCTCGCTGAACCTCCTCGGCTCGAGGACGTGTGGTCTCGGGTCCCTGCCATCCCTCCATCTGTGCTGCTCTGTCTGTAGCCCAGGGCTCAGAGAGGGTGTCTGTCCTCAGGAGTGGGGCCCAGACGTGCTGGGGGCCTCAGGTGCCCCCAGGGCTCCTGAAAGCTCCCTGCTCAACCTCCGGCCAGAGACCCAGGGTCAGTCTGGGGAGGATGGCAGGGGCCCCCAGCACCCCTCTGTGCACCCCAACTCTACTGAGCAGGTGAGGGCCTGGAGGGCTGGGGAGAGACAGCCACTCAGTGGAAGACTGGGCAGAGGTGGGGACCCCAGTGCAGGGGCCACGGGCCAGGCGCACACTGCAGTGGCACCCGTCATTGTCTGGTGAGCATTCTCTGCCAGGGTCACGGCCTGACGGTCGGGGTCCCTGGCTTTTACGTCCCCGGTCCCTCTGGGTAGACATGGCATTGCCCTGCCCCTCTCGGGCCCGAACACACTGCAGCCTTGTCCTGCTGGTCCTGGGCGGCCGGGGGAGATGGGATGCCAGAGTCCAGGCACCCCGTGGCGCTGGGGGCCTGATTCAGGTGTGCACGGGGCACCCGGGGCTGCTCACCTGCTCATTCCTCAGAGGTTCCAGGTGTGAAAGTGAGCACACAACACGCCCCTGTGTTTGCCAAGTGGGAGCCCCAGGCAGGGCGGTTCCCAGCACTTGGGTTTCTAGACCCACAGTGGGTCCTGGCTCCTGTGCTCTTAGAGCTGGCCCCCGCCCCGCCCGGGACGACTGGCCCCCCAGGCTCAGATCCCTTCTAAGCCATCACTTTTGTGAGCATCCCTAGAAATGTGGCTGGTCTGTACTTTATATGAACCAGGAGCTTGGATGGAAGGGTCCTTGGGGCGAGTCTGGGCTGGGCTGTGGAATCGGAAGGACCCTGAACGGGACACAGGAGAGAGAGCTGCCGACGCCCCCTCAGGTCTGCCAGCACCACATCACGCGGTTTACGGGTATTCTCTCAAGGTGGGGGTGAAATCGTTTGCTTCAATTCTTTTTCCAATTTAAAAAATTGTGGCAAAATACAAGTAACAAAATGTTACCATCTTAACAGTGTTTAAGCCCACAGCTCAGTGGCCCTAAGCATATCACGTTGTTGAGACACCGTCACCTCCAGGACTTCATGGTCCAAACTGAAGCTGTCCCTCCCCGTGAAACACTCATCCCCCTCCCCAGCCCCATGCAGCCATTCAATTCCTGTCTCTACAAATTGACTATTGTAGACCCTCATGGAAGTGAGATCACACACACAGGATTCTCCTTCTGTGTCTGGCTCTTTTCACTCAGCACAGTGTCCTCCAGGTCCGTCCACGCTGTAGCAGGTGTCAGGATGTCCTCCTTTTAAGGCCGGGTGACACTCCAGTGTGCGGAGGGACCGCGGCTTCTGTAACCGTTCCCCCATCCACAGACCCCAGGGTTGTGTCCACCTTCTGGCTGCAGTGAATGCTGCTGCCATGGACGTGGGTGTGCAAATATCTCTTCAAAACCTTGTTTTTAGGGCCGGCCCGGTGGCTCAGGTGGTTAGAGCTCCGTGCTCCTAACTCCGAAGGCTGCTGGTTTGATTCCCACATGGGCCAGTGGGCTCTCAACCACAAGGTTGCCGGTTCAATTCCTTGAGTCCCGCAAGGGATGGTGAGCAGCGCCCCCTGCTACTAAGATTGAACACGGCACCTTGAGCTGAGCTGCCGGTGAGCTCCCGGATGGCTCAGTTGGTTGGAGCGCGTCCTCTCAACCACAAGGTTGCCACTTCCACTCCCACAAGGGATGGTGGGCTGCACCCCCTGCAACTAACAATGGCAACTGGACCTGGAGCTGAGCTGTGCCCTCCACAACTAAGATTGAAAGAACAACTTGACTTGCAAAAAAGGCCTGGAAGTACACACTGTTCCCCAATAAAGTCCTGTTCCCCTTCCCCAATAAAACCTTTTTTTTTTTAAAAAAGTTAAATCTTAAAAAAGAAAAACGAAAAACCTTGTTTTTAGTTCTTTTGGGGATGTGCCCAGAATTAGTGCTTTAATTTTTACCAGTATGATTTCATACTGAGAAAAATACTTTTAAAGGAGCTGATAGTATTAGATAGTCCCCCGTCCATCCCCACTGATGTTCCTTTTGTCCTGGGGTCAGAGGGACAACTTGTGCCCTCATTCCCTGTCAGACCCATGTGCCCTGGGGAGCCACCATGAGGGACGTGCCTCAGCCCCCTCTCCACCCCCCCAGGCTGACTGGACGGTGATTGGTGACTTTCTCTTCCTAATGCAGGCTAAGGACAGCAGTCCCCCACAGCCCAGGGCAGTAAACAACCCACATACGGCTGTGCTTGGGGACTGGCCCCGTGACAATGGCCCCTTAAGGGGCAGAGGAGGGGGGATTCTGAGTGGCACGAGAGCTACTCCCTGACCCCTTGGTCCCACGAGGGACAAAAATGTGCTCAGCTTCAGGCCCCACCCCCCACTGTCACAGACCCTTAGGACTTTGAGGGTCAGGGGTGAGAGGAAACTGGGGGCCATCCCTTGGAGGGGGATCTGGGTCTGCAGATGTGCCCCCGAGTCTGTGAACACCTGCCACTCCAAAATTAACAGCAGATTTAGAGCACTTGGGGGACACTGTGGCCTCCATGAGGCTCTCTGAAGGTGGGTGGGGCCGGGAGCTGGGAGGGTGACTGAAGAAGGAGGTGTGGGGGAGGGGACTGAGGGGCCTTTGTGTTTCCTGAGGTTCAAGGAGTTGAGGAGCGGGTGCAGAGCTTCCAGGAGCCTGAGCCCTGTAGGGGAAGGGACCCCAGCCCAGCGCTGCCCTGGAGGGAGCCGCTGTGGCAGCAGCCCGGCCCTCCCTGGGGACAGGACCTGGTGGGGTGGGCAGAACCCTGGGTCTTAGGGCCTCAGCAGCCAGGCGACCTTGGAGGAATTCTGTTTGCCCAGTGATTCAGAGAATAAACACGCACACGAGAGTTCCCATCAGCACGCCCTGCCGTGAAACCAAATTTACCTCCCCTCCCTTTATCCGCTGCTGGGAGGGCACACCCCGGCCCGTGGGGGTTTCGGCCCCTCAGGCCCGGGGACTGATCCCGCCGTGGACACCCAATGGCTCTCTCTTGCTCCCAAAGCAAAGCAGAAGGGACTAAGGCGCCTTCCTCCTTCTCAGGGAAGTTCCCGGCTTGGAGAGAGTGGCAGCCCACTCAGCCCTCTGTCGACACGGAGGTAATTCCTGTCTCAGGCACACTTCCTCTTCACAGGTGTGGGGGGCCCGGCCCCTCTTCATAATGAAATCAGCACAGGGAGACATGGTGACCCGTCCCCAAACTGCCGGTTCCTCATCTGTGACGTCAGCAGTCAGAGCAGCTGCTTGTTGGTGGGTGGTCCCGACCCACACGTGGGCAGAAGGGTGCCCCCAGGACAGACAGGTGCTGCCCATTTAACTGTCAAGAGAGACGTGGGAGGCACTGCAATTCCAGACACGTTAAAATGTGCAAGAAGCAGTGTTAAGTGACTACCCCTTCTCTCAGATAAGGAAGCAGGAGCCTCAGCTCGCCCAGGCCCAGGGTCTGGGCTGAGGGGTGAGGACCCGCGAGAGAGGTGGGGGCACTTCCCGGGCCCAGACACAGCTCAGAGGACGCTTGGTTGATTCATCACTTTGTCCCTGCATCAAGCGGTGCCATGATCACTTTTCCAGCGGAGCCTGAGGCTCAGAGAATGATGCACTGGCCACTGAACACACAGCTTGTGGGTGCTCGGGTCAGGATACCACCGTTTCCCATAGTCTGGGGACCCAGGCCTGGGTTCGAATCCCGCTGGCCCCGCCCTGGCCAGGAGCCTCCTGCCTGTGTCATCAGCAAAGTGAGGATAACAGTTCCTCCCACACACGGGGTCTCGGGGTTTTAAGGACAGAATTAATCAGACAATGGAAGCCTCCCCAAGGTGTGCCTGGCCTGCCAGATGCTCCCACCAGGGCTGGTTGTGGTAAAGCATCCAAGCAGCTGGCGCCGTATGCAGGGCCGCCAAGACGGGTGGCAATCAGGGGCCGGTGGGGCCTGGGGACAGCCGTCCACCCCACCGTATTTGTGAAGAGTGGGAGCCACATCTGACGGTCCACTTCAGGTGTGTGGCTGGTCCAGGCCTTGCCAGGTCTGGGCAGGTGGCAGGTGTTGACCTCTGGGTTAAAAGTACCCAGAGTAGGGGTGGAATTCAAGACTCTCTCCACCGCCCTCCAGCCCCCTTGAGCAGGAGGCCTGGCCACTCCAGCAGGATGATCTGGGCAAGTGGCTGGATCATGCTGTGCCCACCTCCTTACCCTGGAGGAAGAATGCCAGCCCCACGGAGCCCAGAGGGCAAGGGCCACCTAGCTGCCCCCTTGTCCTGCCCCAAAGCCACAAGGGGCCCGCCAGGACAGAGCCCCACCCTCAGCCTCAGCCTTGTGGGGGAAAGAAAGGCTGGGGAAGCAGCTGGCCGGCCTGAGAGCCGCTGCAGAGAGGGCTCAGAGCCCCCCTTCCGCTCCTGCCGGCCAGAACCGAGTGACCCAACAACCCTATAGGTCCCCAGCGTCAAGACTGCAGCTGTGCCCAGAAGCTGGACCGGAAGTCAGAAGCTGGGGGAGACTCTGCCCTGGAGCAGGAGAGGTGGTGCTACCAGTGTGAGACCCTGGCACGTCAGCCAGAAACAGCCATGCCGGGGTCATGCCGGGGGGGTCTGGCCGGGGTCAGGCCAGGCTCAGGCCAGGGTGAGGCTGGGCTCAGGCCAGGGCCGGGCTGAGCCAGCCCCGTGTTCCTGGCCAGTGTTGGGGGAGCAGGAGTGGGTGGGACACCTTGGTAGCATTGAGTGGGTGGCAGCCCCATGGCTTTGCCTAAGGACAGGAGACCCCCAAGGGAGCTGGGGCTGCTTCATCATCACACTTCTGAAGAGAGAGCTGTGAGGACCCCAGGGCCCTGGCCATGTCTTCTCCCACCCCCGAGAGGGGGCCTCTGGACTGGAGGAGCAGCCACAATGCAGGGACAAGTGGGGTCCCCTCACTCCAGCGCCCAGGCCGTACCCCACCTGCGAGGTCCTTGCCCCCCAAGGAGGCTGGTTCCTGGGCTGGCAGGCATTTCATCCTCGCCTGGTTCAGTGTTGGGCCGGTCACCCACGACAAACAGAACTATCAGGTACCCGCTTCCTGTCCCCAATCAGAGTGGCCGAAGTGAGTCAGAGGCCGGTGATAGCGTGACAGCAAGAGTGACACTCTGGGGTGCAGCCAAGGCCTCCACCCCGTTCCCCACATCCCTCCACTGTCCTCCCGTCTCCATGGCAACACCTGGCAGATCCTGTAGGGCGGACCCCAGCCCTCTCACTGGACTGCAGCCAACCCAGGAGCTTATTGGGTCCAGGTGGAGGGCTGGGCAGCCACAGGGGACCCAGGGGAGCAATGCCTCTTGGGCCGCCACCCTGGGCCAAGCAGGTCCCCACGTGTGCCCCCTGCTCCCTGTACTCAGCCCCCCTGTGAGTCCCCTGCCTGTGTGACCCTCTCTCTGTAAGGATTTTCACGGACCCCCTTTCCAGATGAGAAAACTGAGCTCAGAGCCTCGCCCTTCCCCTGGACCACACGTCCCTGAGAGTAAAGCCCCCCAGAGCTTTAAGGGACACTTTTGCCCCCAATTCAGAGTCCCCACTGGGCTTGGGGAGGTCATGGGGAAGGACCCTAATTTTTGAGGTCAGGTCACAGGCCCCACACCTGTCCTGACTCTGGACCCCCTCCCCATCGGCCCCTCCAGAGCCAGGAGCCTTCAGACATGAGCAGGTGCCAGGCCAGGGTCTCCCGGGGCGTCCAGCCTGGGTTGGACTTTCAGGACGCAGGAGGGCAGCCTGGTGGCCTGTGTCAGGTGGTTCAGGTGGGGCCCCAGGAGGAAGCCCAGCACAACCAGGGCAGTGCCAGGCCCTCCTGGGCAGTGACAGCCACCCTGGACCCCAGCAGTAGCCTGGGCAGCATCCTCGTGGGGGACGTGCCTGTGTAGGGACGTGACAGCCGGGGCCTGGAGCTGCTGGGCTGCCAGCTCTGGGCAGCCGACCACGCTCGCTGCCTGGGTGGGTGAGCCCAGCCTTGGGTGGGTAGGACGTGACCCCTCTGAGGGGCAGGCTGGTGACTCAGAACGGTCAGGGGTTGTGGTGTGGACTCAGACCTGTGCCCCGTGCCGGCAGCGTGGACCCTGGTGGAACTATCACCACCCTGCCTTTCGGGGCCGTGTGGGGGCAGGCCCGTGTCACTCACACGCCCCTTGGCCTGGGTCCTGGCCCCGACTTCAAGCTTCCTCCCAGGCCACCGGTTCCCACCATCTGCTGGACAACCAAGACTGTCCACCCTGCCTACCTCTGGGTGGGGACCGTTCTCAGCCCTGCTCATCACCAGCTGACCTGGTGCCTAGCTCCAAGGCCGGGCGGGGAGCCCCAGCTCTGCCGGTGAGGGTCAGGACGTGTGAAGCAGCAGTCTGTTGGGGGGCCCACTCACTCACCGTATCCACTCCTTTGCCTGCGTGATCACTCATTCCTTCACCTATTCACTCACTCACTCACTCACTCCACTCACTCACCGGCCGACATTCCCGCACACTGTGTGAGGTGCTCTCTCTCTTCCAGGTTCCAGGGCCAGGTCAGGGCATAGGGAAGGGAAGGCTCAGAGACAGAAAACCCGGTGACTAGAGGAGCTTGGGACAGGCCCTAAGAGAGTGGGGAGCACATTCTCAGAACAGCTTTGAGGCCCCTCAGATCCCAGACTCCTCCTCAGCAGGAGGGGGGCCCAGCACAGCGGCTCCCACCCCCTTTGCTGCCACCCCTCCCAGGTAGGGCCTCCTGGTCAGGCCCAGCTTCGTTGGGGATGTGGGGGGCGGTGGGCGGTGTGGCCGCTAGGGAAGGAGAGGCTGAGTGCAGCCTCGGTGCCGTCACCCAGGGCCCTTCGTTCACACCCTGTGGTCTGGGCCAGGTGTCCATTCCTCTCTGGTGCCTTCTGTGCTGGAGCCCAGCAGGGCAAAGATGGCTTCTAGACTGGGGCCAGTTGGCATCACCCCAGCCCGGGGGGCACAGACACTCCCGCCCCTCCCTCAAGGCCAGGCCCACTTGGGAATTGAGCTTGTAGCCGCCTACGGCCTGCGTGGGGCCAGGAGCCGGAGGCATAGCCAGGATCCCAGGCAACACTGGGCTGGGGGCTGCACGGTGGGGAAAGGTCGTGTCCCTGGGAGATGCCACCCTCTGAGCCCCTCTCCAGAGAGGGTGAGCCCAGCCCTGGCAGCCCCGTCAGCAGGGAAGACATTGGTGGCCTTTCTAAGTACCAAGAACTCAGGGGTCTGGCTGCACAGAAGTGTGCCTAGAAAAGTTTGGGGTGTGGGGCCCAGTAGGAGGACACCTGAGGCCCGGAAGCCCTCAGGAAACCAGGCCCCACCTGGCACACACGCCCATCTCTGCCTGTCTCCGGCCGCCAGCCAGCACTAAGCGAGTGCCCACTGTTTACTTGGGTGAGGGGAACCACAGGCCCTGCCCCGCCCACCCACGTAAAGCTGCTGGGGCTGGAGCCAGCTCTGGGGCTACAAAAGGCTCCTGCCGACTCAGGTCCGTCCGCAGAGGCTGCCCTGGGGACTTCTCCCCTCCCTCCACACGATGGGTGTCGGCTGGAGGACGCTGGCCCCGCTCTGGGCCCTGGCTCTTGCCCTGGCCTGCGCCCAGCACACAGGTGAGACTCACTCTGGCTGGCTTTCCCAGGCTGGCCCTGGCCACGACGCGATGCCCCTGCCATTCCCCCATGTCCTGGGTGGGCCCTGGTCCCCTGCGGGGAGCCCAGAGGCTGTCCTGGGCTCTGGACAAGCTGAGTGCGTCCGTGAGCAGCTCCAGCAGCTCAGCCTCCAACCCTCATTCCAGCCGTCCTGCAATTTCCAGCTTGTGGGGTTGGGATGCTGTTCCCAGTGGTGGCAGGGGCCCCTGAGGACCCCAGAAATAAGCCTCACAGGGTCTGCCGGGGCCGACACCACCATCCCTCGGACCCCTGCCCCGGCCCCCTGCACTGAGCCCCACTTGCTCAGTGGCCGGAGCACCCCATCCCCTTTTGGCCCCCAGGTCCCCCAACCTGCTCCAAATTTTCCCACAGAGCCTTGGTGGCCTCCTGACATGCTGTCAGGACCCCTGTGTTTTATCAAGCGACCTTTCAGTAGGCCCTGCCCAGGGCAGCTGCTGCCGCTTTGCCCCCATGTCTGAGCAAGGACAGCAGTGCCTGGCCTGTGGTGGGCACTCAGTGTAAATGAATGAGTGAAGGGTCCCTGGAGACACCCAGTCAGGGCCCAGGGACCCCCAAATGCTCATGGGCCAAGTTATGGGGGTGCTCAAGGAGGGTCGAGGCTCAGCTGTGGGTCTAGGAGACCCTCCCAGCTCCCCGCCCAGTGCAGAGAGAAGCCCCCTCCCCCCTCCATGCACGCCATGTCTCCCCTGCACCCACCCAGGCCAGCACCCTGTCCTCTTCCTGCAGGCGGAGCCCAGGATGGCTCTGTGGAGTCAGCCTATGAGCACCAGGACCTCCCGCTCAACCCCCAGGGGCCCGACGGTGAGTGTCCCCCACTTGTCAGAGCTGCCCCGCCCACCCCAGCTGGCAGACCCTGAGGGCCCACTGGCCTTGGGTCCCTCCCAGCTGGCCCCACTGGGGGCGGGGGACACCCCTGCAAACACGGCCTCAGCTGCTCACTTGGAAGACCCCCATAGGCTGCTTGGTATCACCCCATCGTGCTTCAGAGGCGGCGATGGCTGGAGGGCCAGCTGAGCTCACAGTGACTTCTTTTCTCCCTGTTTAACTCCTGATATGCCGGCCGCACATGTGGCCTCTGGGCCTGGAAGCGGGGCTGGCGGCGGCCTCTCTGGGTATTTCTGTGCCCAGGCTGCCCAGGTGCAGTCCTCGCAGCTCTGGGAGAGGTGGGTGGGCGAGGGGCGCCCTGGCACGGCCAGACGCTGCGTGTCTGGGAGGCTTCGGGGGAAACCTTGCCAACCTCAGCTTGCATTTCCCCAAACCGGCTGTCAGGGAGCTTGCTTGCCCTGATTTCAGCGCCTGAGGGACTGTTTTCAGCACTGGTGACAATTTGGGTACTTTTAAGATTCTGGGTGCAAGGAGTCCCCACGTGCAACAGCCTCCTGGGCCACGTGGCTGTGAGAGCTGAGAGCCCTGGGTGCCTTGGGGCCATCACCGAGAGGAAGTGAAGGGTGGAGGGAAACCGCCTCTGCCCTGAGTGTGTATGGCAGGCAGGGAAGCCGGGCCGGCAGAGTCCAGCTGGCTGGGGAGCCCGGAGCCTTGCTGGGTACAGACACTGCCCACCCCACGGCACTGTGTGTACGGGCAGTAGGGGCGGGGTCTGTGCGTCAACATGCCCCTGCTCCTACAGCCCACCCTGTCCTCGGAGTGACCATCCTCCCGCCTCAGAGGACCACCCCCGTGGTGCGAGGTGAGTGTGACCCCACAGGGCTGGACGGGGTGCCAGCACTGGCCGGTTCCTTGTCCCTCAGACCTGGGGGTGGCCACCTATCTGGGGGACATTGCTGAAGTGTTGGGGAAGGGCCACATTCCCCAGGTATCAGGCAGGACCACCCCAGATACCCGCCCTCGGGCAGCAGCATGTCCCAGACTCAGGTGCGTGGGGGCAGCAGGTGGGGGTGCCCTCAGCAAGGCGGCTGCTCTCCCCACAGCCCTGAACCCGGCACACAATGGGCGGGTGTGCAGCACATGGGGCAACTTCCACTACAAGACCTTCGACGGGGACGTCTTCCGCTTCCCGGGACGCTGCAACTACGTCTTCTCTGCACACTGTGGCGCCACCTACGAGGACTTCAACATCCAGCTCCGCCGTGGCCTGGGCTCCAATGCCACCGTGCTGAGCCGAGTCACCATGAAGCTCAGTGGCGTGGTCGTTGAGCTGACCAAGGACTTTGTCCTGGTCGATGGGCACCCGTGAGTCTGGGCCCCTGGACAGCTGAGGGCATTTCTGGGCAGCCATGGGAGAAACGTGGGGTCCTCCCCGACAGCGGAGCCAGGCCGGGATCTCCCCAGATGCTGTGCTCGACCACTTGCCCCTCCCGGGCCCAGGGCACTTGTGCTTCCCTTGGAAGCATCCCCTTCCTAGAGCTCCAGGGCCCCCTGTCCTTGTCACGCCGGCTGGCACCATCTGTGGCACAGTGAACGCCGGGACCCTTCCTGCCCGAGGTCCGACCTCCTCGCGTGTCCTCGCGTGTCCCTGGTGCCTCAGCCGGGCCCTCTCTCCACAGAATTCAGCTGCCCTTCAGCCGGTCCGGAGTCCTTGTTGAGCACAGCAGCAGCTACTTGAAGGTGGTGGCCAGGCTGGGCCTGGTCTTCATGTGGAACCAAGACGACAGCTTCCTGGTGAGTCTTGGGGGGCGGGGGCACCTGCATCTCGGCAGTGTCCCTACAGAGGGAAGAAAGTGCTCTGGGCAAGGTAGGTGGGAGGGTCAGACCCCGCCCGCATGGCAGGTGAGGGTGGGGGCCCACGGGCGGCTCCTCCAGGCTATAGCCTGCTTGGGTGCGTGCGTGGGCAGGACCCACATCCCAGGTCTCCTCTGAGGAGCCCCCCAGCCCCTCCTTGGGGATGTCAGGCTCCCACACCTCGTCTGTCCTTTCCATCCTGGGCACCCCTGGTGGGCCAGGCATCTGACGTCTCCTTTCATTCCAGCTCGAGCTGGATACCAAATACGCCAACCAGACCTGCGGGCTCTGCGGAGACTTCAACGGTGTCCCCGTCTTCAACGAGTTCCTCTCCCACGGTGAGCCCCGGGCCACGTGCCCGGTCGGCTCCCAGCTCCTTCCGCAGCACTGCCTGCAAGGCTGTCCTCCAGGCTCCCAGTCAGATGTCTCCAACTCGCGTTCCCCGGCAGCCACCTGCCATCCGACCACACGCACACGCACATGCACAGATACGTTTACACAACCCCCATGATCCCATGTGCACACAGGCACACACAGGCACACTCACACAATCCTGGTGTACACACGTGTGCACACCTGCACCATCCCGGCACACTGTACCATCTTGCTCTCAGTGAGGTCGCTCTGGGCCGTGCGCACCCCTGACCACACAGCCTCACCTGAAATTACAGACCCACCTCCAATCAGACCCTGTCACTGCCCTTAGCCCTCAAGTCTTTGCCACAGTGGCCTTTTGTGTGACCTGCTCGATCCCCAGGTCCCTTCTGCCAGGCCATGAAGCCCCACAAGAAGCCACCCCGTAAGGGGCTGCCAGTCACGGGGGACTGAGCCGGCTGAAGCATCCAGAGGCCATGGCCAGGGTGGCCCAGTGCAGGCTCGGCTGGGCCCCGAGGGCCAGCAGGAGCTCAGGGTCACTCTCCAGTCTTCGGGGCCCCGTGCCAGCCCCGGGCCTGTGCAGCCTCAGTTATGGGCCTCAGTCTGTCACCCTGCAGTCCCATGCCCCGTGGGCCCTCACTTCATCTCCAGACCCCTGCACATCCTGTGTAGCCGCTGCTTACCCCGGCAGTGTGGATGGGGGAGGTGGGCATAGCTGGGACACCTCAGGCACTGGGGACGGTGATGAGGCACCAGGAGCGTGCAAACAGCTCAGTGTCGTGCTTCCTGCAGACGTCAAGCTGACCCCCATCGAGTTTGGGAACCTGCAGAAGATGGATGGCCCCACGGAGCAGTGTCAGGACCCCGTGCTCCCTGCACCCCCGATGAACTGCTCCACCGGCAATGTAAGTCCCAGCGTGAACAGCCAATGGGGGTGGGGTGGGGCGGAGGTGGGGGGCTGTGGCCCCAGAGCCCTCCAGAGCCTGGACTCAGCATGGGCTCCTGGCTTTGCCTCAGGGCATCTGCGAGGAGATCCTCAGCGGGAAGCTGTTCCTGGGCTGTAACCCCCTGGTGGACGCCAGCAGCTACGTGGACGCCTGCCGGCAAGACCTCTGCCTCTGCGAGCACACTGACCTAACCAGCTGCATCTGCCACACCCTGGCCGAGTACTCCCGCCAGTGTGCCCACGCTGGGGGGCTGCCCCTGGACTGGCGGGGCCCTGACCTGTGCCGTGAGTGCCCCAACCGCCCGTCCCCGTCACACTGTCCTGTCTGGGCCCAGAGGCAAGGGCAGGATGTGACGTGGGCCCCACCACCTCCTTGCAGCCCAGACGTGTCCCTTCAACATGCAATACCGCGAGTGTGGCTCCCCCTGTGCCGACACCTGCTCCAACCTGGAGCACTCCCAGCTCTGCGAGGACCACTGTGTGGCCGGCTGCTTCTGCCCCAAGGGTGAGACAGCGCCCCACCCCCACCAGCCCCACGAGAATCACAGGGATGCTTCTGAGTCCCCAGGTGGCTGGCACTGCCACACCGGACTCTTGGAAGGGAGGCCCCTCTGACCTGGCTAGTGGTGTCCCTGATTCCCTGGGTCTGAGAAACCCCTGAAGGCAGGGCCATCAGGGGCAGAGGGCCGTCCCCCCACACATGAAGTGGACACAGCCCAGCACCTGCCACACAGCCTGCATACTTCTTCAGGGATGGTGTTTGATGACATCAACCAGACTGGCTGCGTCCCTGTGTCCCAGTGCCCCTGTGTGTACAACGGGGTCACCTACGCTCCAGGGGCCGTCTACTCCACAGACTGCACCAACTGGTAGGACCCCAAGCCTGCCCTCCTGTCCCCCAGAAGTGCCCTGGGACAGCCCCTCTGGGTGCTGTGGCCCAGGCACTGGTCATCCCCTCCCACTGGGGGCCTGGGCATAGGTCAGCACTCTCCAGACGCCGACGGGCCCCAGTCTGTGTGCTGGTACAGGCAGGTCTGGCAGACCTGTCCGTGTGCCGACCTGGAGGCCGGGGGCTGGATGCTTGTGGGCCGGCAGGCACATGGTGTTTCCCTGCTCTCAGCACCTGCTCCGGAGGCCAGTGGAGCTGCCAGGAGGTTCCATGCCCGGGCACCTGCTCGGTGCTGGGAGGCGCCCACTTCTCCACGTTCGACGAGAAGCTGTACACAGTGCATGGGGACTGCAGCTACGTGTTGGCCAAGGTGCGGCCAGGGTCCTCACCGGAGAGCAGCTGTCAGGACCACATCTAGTCCCCACTCCCCTCCGGGCTGCATGTAGC
Organism: Rhinolophus ferrumequinum; assembly: GCF_004115265.2. Classification (NCBI taxonomy): domain Eukaryota; kingdom Metazoa; phylum Chordata; class Mammalia; order Chiroptera; family Rhinolophidae; genus Rhinolophus; species Rhinolophus ferrumequinum. The sequence continues at coordinate 738,669 of NC_046294.1, forward strand.
TGGGGTCACCCCGGGGTCCCCGATGCCTAGTCCTCCAGGAAGTGGCCCCAGTTGCCACGGGGTTTCTGGGGTGGGCATGGGGGCGGGGGGCATGGGGTGTGTTGGCCGGAGCGTGAGGACCTGTGTCTGCAGCCCTGTGACAGCAGTGCCTTCACCGTGCTGGCCGAGCTGCGCAGGTGTGGCCTGACGGACAGCGAGACCTGCCTAAGGAGCCTGACGCTAAGTCTGGGTGGGGGCCAGACGGTGAGTGCAGACCCCAGGGGCCTGGGGGAGGGGGCATGTCCCTCACAGCAAGTGACCACTGCCCAAGCCTTGATGCTGACGTGGGCAGCGAGGGCGGGGCTTGGCCCGAGGCTCCGCCCGCCCCACTGGCTGTGTCCACTTCTGTGGGTCTCCATGTGATCGTCCCCAAAGGGACAGCTCAGGGGGCACCAGGGCCTCTGCACCTGCCCCAACCGGCCCAAGAAGGGGGAGGCCTCTTTGTTATAAAATCACTTTGGTTTTTACATGATTAAAAAAATGCACAGTCCTCAGTCCCTGTAGAAAATGGGATGACCACAGGGTCCCGGGGAGACGCAGGTCATCAGCCGCTCCCCGTGAGAGCCCATGCCCAGCTGGCAAGTTCTTGCAGGCACTTATATACCCCCTGGGGGCCTCTGGGGGCACTGACGGAGCCCTGGCCCCCAGCCTGTGACACACATGTGCCGCCCCCCCCCACTCCCAGGTCGTCGTGGTCAAGGCCAGTGGGGAGGTGTTTGTGAACCAGATCTACACCCAGCTTCCCGTCTCGGCAGGTGAGGGCGCCGGCCCAGCACCCCCCATTGTGAGGGCCCCACCCCTAGAATCCTACTGAGACCCTCGTCCCTTGTGTCCACAGCCAACGTCACACTCTTCAGACCCTCGACCTTCTTCATCATCGCCCAGACCAACCTGGGTCTGCAGGTGGACATCCAGCTGGTACCCATCATGCAGGTGTTCGTGAGGCTGGCACCTGAGTTCCGGAGCCTGATGTGTGGTAAGAGGCACTGCCTACCCTGGATGCCCGAGCCCCCCTCGGGGGCCAATGGGGGTTCACGGGCCTCATGCACCCTCCCCCGCCTGCCCAGGTCTTTGCGGGAACTTCAACCAGAACCAGGCCGACGACTTCCGGACCCTCAGCGGCGTGGTGGAGGGCACCGCCGCGGCCTTTGCCAACACCTGGAAGACCCAGGCCGCCTGCCCCAATGTCAAGAACAGCTTCGAGGACCCCTGCTCCCTCAGCGTGGAGAACGGTAGGTGTTCATCCACCTGCTCCCCAGGCTACGGAGGTCCAGGAGTGGCTCCAGCTGTCCACTCGAACTCTGGGGGAGGACGTCAGGTGGTAATCAGGCAAACTGCCAACACGTTATCCTTCCGGCCGGCCCTGGTGAGTTCCGGAAGAAAAGGAACAGGGTACTGCAGGGAGGGCCCTTTGTGTGCTGCTGACCCAGGCAGGGGCGCGTGTCAGGAATTGGGGTAACAGGAGGGGCGTAGCTCCCCTCTGATGCCCACTGTCTGCCCCGCTGACCCCCTCCTCCCATCCACAGAGAAGTTTGCTCAGCACTGGTGCTCATGGCTGACGGACCCGCAAGGCCCGTTCACCCAGTGCCACGCCGCCGTGAACCCTGGCACCTACTACTCGGTAATGCCGCCCCCCCTGCCTCTCTCCGCTGGTCCACGGCAGCCCTCGGGGGTCCGGGAGGCCTGGGTGGTCCCGAGGGTCATGGCAGAGGGGTCTGGGGCCGGTCTCCTGGCTCCAGCCTTATAACAGGCCTGGGGGCCAAAGCAGAGACTTCATAGCCCTGTGGGCCCCAGGGCCCAAATGAGACACCAAGATGCTGTGGAGTCAGGCTGAGTGGGCAGGGCTGGACCCTTAAGGTCACAGAGACAAGGGCCAAGGTCCCCCAGCTCCCAGCCCATCCCAGCCCAGCCAGGGAGCGTGGCCCGAGTGTCTGCACACGCTCTGCTGAGGGAGTGGGGTCCCTGGTGAGGGCTGGGGGGTGGGGGTCCTGCAGGAGACAGGGGACCAGCCGTGTGGGGGACTCTCGCCATGTGTGGGCTGGGGTCCCTGACGGTAACCGGCCGCCCCGTCCCCAGAACTGCCTGTTCGACACGTGCAACTGTGAGAAGAGCGAGGACTGTCTGTGTGCGGCGCTGTCCTCCTACGTGCGGGCCTGTGCGGCCAAGGGCGTGCTGCTCAGCAGCTGGAGGGACGGCGTCTGCAGTGAGTGTGCAGGGCCCGGTGTCCCCAGCAGCTAGAGTACATGCTCCATGGGCCCTTCCCTGCACCGGGCTCAGGAACCAGGGAGCACCCAAGCCAGTGTGGCCCCCAGATTCTGCTGAGGAGGGCGGGCCTGGCAGGACATGGAGCCGGGGGCCGGGGACGCCCAGTGTGTCCTGAGTGCTGTCCCCTCCCTGAAATCCCACAGCGAAGCCCATGGACACCTGTCCCAACTCGATGACCTACCAATACCACATCAGCTCCTGCCAACCCACCTGCCGGGCCCGGAGTGACCAGGATGTCACCTGTGGCGTCAGCTTTGTGCCCGTGGATGGCTGCACCTGCCCTCAGGGCACCTTCCTGGACGACATGGGCAAGTGTGTGCCAGCCATCAGCTGTCCCTGCTACCACGGGGACACCGTGATCCCCAACGGGGAGTCGCTGCATGAGCGTGGGGCTGTCTGGTAAGAGCCCCTGCAGGTGGGCAGGGGGTGGGACGGGGGGGGGCAGACTTTCTGACCGGCATCCCTTCACAGCACCTGCACGCAGGGCACACTGACCTGCATCGGAGGCCCCGCCCCCGCCCCAGGTGAGTTGGGAGAAGCAAGGGCGCCCCCGGTTATCCTCCCGAAGCTTCAGGACTAAAGGCCGGCAAATCAATGTGGCTGCAGGGTGTCGATCAGCCCTCTGGGCTCAACAGGGAGGCACGGGGGTGTGGGCATGCCATGCACACGTGCCACACATCACACACGTGCCCACATGCGCACACACACATGTACACACATGTCCACATGCATGCACATGCACACACACTCACCCTGTCCCAGGGCAGCCGTGGACTCGGTCGGAAGGAAACACATGCGTTGAGTATGCAGCAGTCATGTCCCTCAGAGCAGACCTGGTGGGTGGTGGTGGGGTCCCCTGAACGGCCTCTCCATCCCCAGTCTGCGCCCCCCCCATGGTTTACTCCGACTGCCGCAATGCCACGCCTGGGGACGCCGGAGCTGGCTGCCAGAAGAGCTGCCACACCCTGGACATGGACTGTGTGAGTGCCCCATGGCCCCCATAACCCCTGAGACCCCTGGTGACCCCCCAGTGCCCCCACACCTGCTCGCCCCCCCGGGCACCTGTGGAGATGTCCACCCAGGCTGGTCCCCGGAGGACCCCTGCCCGAGTGTGCTGGGCCCTCTGCCCCTGTGGCCCCCACACAGCCCACCCGGCTGGGCACAGGCCCTGCTGTCTGCCCCAGGGGACCCTCCACTCTCATGCGGGGGCTCTGACTGTTCCTGTCCACTGAGTCATGTCTGCCCGCCCACAGTACAGCCCCCAGTGTGTGCCCGGCTGCGTGTGTCCTGATGGGCTGGTGGCCGACGGTGAAGGTGGCTGCATTGCTTCGGCTGACTGTCCCTGTGTGCACAACGGGGCCAGCTACCAGGCCGGCCAGACCATCCGTGTGGGCTGCAACACCTGGTACGGGGGGCTCGGGGCCCAATCCTGGGGGGAGGCTGCCGCTCCAGCCATCGAGGCCCAAGCCTGGAGACCACCCCCAGTCAGGCACCGGAAAGGCCACCGCGGCCTCTAGGAGGGGGGCCCTGTCCCAGCCCTGCCCTGACCAGCAACGTCCCCTCCTAGCACCTGTAAGAGCAGGATGTGGCAGTGCACGGAGGAGCCCTGCCTGGCCACCTGCGCCGTGTATGGGGACGGTCACTACTTCACCTTCGACGGGCAGCGCTACAGCTTCAATGGGAACTGCGAGTATACACTGGTGCAGGTACGCAGCCCCCGGCCTCCCCAGCCTCCTGCCAGCCGGCATCGCTGCCCCATCCCAGCCTCCTTTCGGGAAGCTCAGCGGGGTCCCCTTGTCCCCACAGGATCACTGTGGTGGGAATGGCAGTGCCCAGGACGCCTTCCGCGTCGTCACTGAGAACGTCCCCTGTGGCACCACGGGGACCACCTGTTCCAAGGCCATCAAGATCTTCCTGGGGGTGAGTGGGGGGCCAGGTGGGAGCTGGGGCACCCCCTTGGGAGGCTCTGGGGAGGCCTAGGAAGGCTGCGTTCCCGTGGCTGAGCCGTGATGGGCACCATAGGGCCGGTAGACCCCCCGCCAGGTGACCTGGAGTCCTCACCAGGCTCTGAGCGACCTCTCCCTGTGCAGAGCTATGAGCTGAAGCTGAGTGACGGGAAAGTGGAAGTGATCGAGAAGGGTGCAGGGCAGGAGGTGCCCTACTCCATCCGCCAGGTGGGCATCTACCTGGTGGTGAACACCGACGCCGGCCTGACGCTGCTGTGGGACAAGAAGACCAGCATCTTCCTGAGACTCGGTCCCGAGTTCAAGGTGGGACCCCGCACCGCCGGCCTGCCTTGCTCCTGACCAAGGGGGTTGGGGGTGTGGGGTGGGGGAGAGAGACAGAGAGACAGAATCATAAAGAGACAGAGGCAGAGAGACAGAGGCAGGATGGGCCCAGGCTCGCTTCCTGGGAGGTGGGCAGCAGGAGACCCTTTGCTGTGGGCGTCTTCGGCATGCCACACGGGCCTCTGCGTGGAGCGGGGCTGTGCACGGGGGGCCTCAGACTCAGGCTTCCTCCTCCTCTTGGGAGATGGATGGGGTCAGAGAGTAGGGGTCAGGGAAGGGGGTTCTGGCCCTCCCTGCACTTTCCCTGAGCTCCCACCCCTCGCTGTGTCTGCAGGGGAGGGTCTGCGGGCTCTGCGGGAACTTTGACGACAACGCCGTCAACGACTTCACCACACGGAGCCGGTCTGTGGTGGGTGACGTGCTGGAGTTTGGCAACAGCTGGAAGTTCTCCCCGTCCTGCCCGGACGCCCCGGCCCCCCGGGACCCCTGCACCGCCAACCCGTCCCGCAAGTCCTGGGCCCAGAAGCAGTGCAGCATCATCACCGGCGCCGCCTTCACCGCCTGTCACGCCCACGTACGTGGGATGTTCCTCTGGGTGCCTGGGAGGAAGGGATGGAAGGCGGGGGACCAGCGTCACTTTGCTGGGGGTGGGGTCACCCTTTAGGACCAGCCTATGCACAGTAGGATGGGTCTGGCCAACCACATGGGGCCATGGATTAGCTGTCCCTGAGCTTCAGGGAAAACAGGCCCAGGCCAGCACCACCACGCCGACCTGATTCCCCCAAGAGCCTGAGGGGTTGGAGTCCCCAGAATCTGAGGCCTCTCCCCCACAGGTGGAGCCAGCCAAGTACTACGAAGCCTGCGTGACTGACGCATGTGCCTGTGACTCGGGGGGTGACTGCGAGTGTTTCTGCACCGCTGTGGCCGCCTACGCCCAGGCCTGCCACGAGGTGGGCGTGTGCGTGTCCTGGCGCACTCCGGACGTCTGCCGTGAGTGCCCTTGCTCACCCATGGGAGGGTTTGAAAGAAAAATGAAATGGGGGGACATGTGGCTGATGGAGAGATGGCAGGCATGATAGAACCTTCTGGAACCGAGGGGTCAGCAGAGATCATTCCCCCTCCCCAGCCTAGCCCAGACAGATCCTGGCCAGAGAGTGGTAGCTGGAGAGCCATGCTGGCCGCGTTCCCCACCCCCGACGGGTGGTGCTGCTGAGAAGCCATGGGGGCCCCACGCTGGCCACCCTTCCCACGGCCCGTCTCGCCCATGGGAATTCTGGGCTCATGCCCTTGGGGGCCACATCCAGGAGGCACAGGGGAAGGAAAGGCATCAGAACAGCCCACAAGACTTGGTCAAAGATGGGGGTGCAGGGGAGCCTGCTGGCCACCTGGTCTTGGGCTGTCCCTCCAAAGCCTCTGCTCCCCGGGGCTGCTGGGAGGCTGGCTCCCGGCTGAGAGCTTGGCCCGCTGAGCCCGTCCCTGCCCCTGCAGCCCTGTTCTGTGACTACTACAACCCCGAGGGCCAGTGTGAGTGGCACTACCAGCCCTGTGGGGCGCCCTGCCTGAGGACCTGCCGGAACCCCCGCGGCCAGTGCCTGCAGGACGCACGAGGCCTGGAAGGTGGGCTGCTGTCCTGCTGGTCTGGGAGGGGCTGTCCTGGGGATCCTGGGACCCTCGGCCAGGCTAGACTCTTCCTGACCTCTTCAGGCGCCTTTGTGGACACAACCTCGTGCTCCCCATGGCATTGTGGGCAAGGCCCGGGGGCAGGGGATGGTGCCAAGGCCGTGGGTGTCAGGGGGCTGGGCAGTCTGTCTGGCTGGGACTCAGGCCTCTCTGGCACGCAGGCTGCTACCCCAACTGCCCGCCAGAGGCCCCCATCTTCGACGAGGACCAGATGCAGTGCGTGGCCACGTGCCCAATCCCGACCCTGCCACCACCCTGCCAAGTCCGGGGCAAGACCTACCTGCCAGGGGCGGTGGTGCCCTCAGATGAGAACTGCCACTCCTGGTGAGTAACCTCCCTGCGAGGAGCCTGGGTGGAGCTCATGGGGGATTTGCCCGGCCCACCACCCTCGGGGCCTCTCCCCACCAGGGCCCAGAGGGGTCCCCGTGGCCTGAATTTCCTGAGGGGTCCGACCAGAGCCTCCCTGTTGCAGGATGGGGGTGCTGGGGCTAAAGGGAAGGGGGTAGCAGGATGGGGCCAGGGTGGGGGGAGGTTGAGCCTGTTTCTACCCAAGGATCCCAGGACAGGTGCCCTGGAGAGGAAGTGGCCATCAGGACGTCAGGGGGGCTCACTGGTCATTGATTGGACGGGGCTCCCTGAGAGGCTGTGACCTCAGTCTCCCCAGGGCACCCCTGTGGGGGTACTCTTGCCCAACCTCCCCTGGCACAGTGGCATGCCCTAGACTCCTAGACTTACCTTCTTCCTTCTGTCACCAGCGTTTGCACCGAGAGTGGCGTGCAGTGCACCTACGACACCGAGGGTGAGAAGCAGATGGCCTTCCTTGGGTCTGGGGTCTGGGGCTCCCCACCCACACCCCACTCCCTTGACGTGTCTGGCCGCTCTGTTCTCCACAGCCTGTGTCTGCACCTACAACGGGCAGCGTTTCCGTCCCGGGGACATCATCTACCACACGACGGACGGAACAGGCGCCTGCATCTCCGCCCACTGTGGGGCCAACGGCACCATCGAGAGGAGGGTCCACACCTGCAGTCCTACCACCTCTGTCCCCCACACCACCTTCTCCTTCTCTACACCCCCAATTGGTAAGGCAGACATGCTGGGGACCGTGAAGGCTTCCCCTCAGCCCGGGAGGGTCAGTCTCGTGGAGCGTCCTGGAAGCACTGACGTTCCCAGTCCTGCTTTCAGGGCTGAGCCTCCCAGCACAGGGCAGGGGCTGCGAGCAAAGGTGCCCAGGCCGGCCCTGACTCACTGCACCAGGCACCCCCAGTCCTCACGCCCTCTTGGGGGCATCCAGAGCCTTAGCAGAGGACCCCAGGAGTGAAGAGTCCCCGGAACTTTGGCTTTCAGGGTTATGTCTGCACATTCTGCTCAGGAAATGCCCAGGGGCACACTTTCCTTCACCGACATCAATTTGCCTATTGATTCAACTGCCGTGTATGGGGCACATCTGGGAACGGGTTGCCCGCTCTCCCCAAGCTCCCATCATAGACCGAAACACACAGGCAGACTGACATGGTGACACCCCCAGGCAGCTGACAGACAGGGCCCAGGGCAGGTGGGTACCTTGAGGACCCCAAGTCAGCACTGGCCCCTGACGCTTGGCTTCTCTGCCTTCTCTGCCCTCAGTCGTGAGCTCAACGGGTCCGCCTGGCACGCACCTCAGCCCCACCACGAGCCGACCGCACACGGACATCCTGAGCAGAGCCCCTTCCACGGCCACGGGCACATGGCCCTGGCCGGCGCCTTCAACCGCCTCCGTCTCTCCCCAGCCTGGCTGTGGGGAGGAATGCCAGTGGTCACTATGGCTGGACATAAGCCATCCAGGACGGGGCATCGACAGTGGTGACTTTGACACACTGGACAACCTCCGTGCCCACGGGTACCAAGTGTGCCAAGCACCGCGGGCGGTGGAGTGCCGAGCCGAGGATGCCCCCGACGTGCCACTCCAAGCCCTAGGGCAACACGTCGAGTGCAGCCCCACGGTGGGGCTGATCTGTTACAACAGGGACCAGGTTTCGGGGCTCTGTGACAACTACCAGATTAGGGTCCTGTGCTGCTCCCCCCGTGCCTGCCCCACCTCCAGTAGTCCAGCCCAGACCACCCCTCCAGAAACTTACAGGACAACCGAAACTGGGCCCACACCAGGGACCACATCTGTGCTGAGAGGAAGCACGGCCTCCCCAGGCCTTGTCACCACAACTGGCCCAACCACTGTCTCTACAAGTCACAAAACACCAGTCCTGCATGTCACTACGCCTGCCCCAGACACCCCTACGCCTGCCTCAGCTACCACGACACCCACCCCAGGCACCACTACGCCTGCCCCAGCTACCACTACGCCTGCCCCAGCTACCACGACACCCACCCCAGGCACCCCTACGCCTGCCCCAGCTACCACGACACCCACCCCAGGCACCCCTACGCCTGCCCCAGCTACCACGACACCCACCCCAGGCACCCCTACGCCTGCCCCAGCTACCATGACACCCACCCCAGCTACCACTATGCCTGCCCCAGGTACCATGACACCCACCCCAGCTACCACTACACCTGTCCCAGCTACCATGACACCCACCCCAGACACCCCTACGCCTGCCCCAGCTACCACTATGCCTGCCCCAGGTACCATGACACCCACCCCAGCTACCACTACACCTGTCCCAGCTACCACGACACCCACCCCAGGCACCACTACGCCTGCTCCAGGTACCACGACACCCACCCCAGCTACCACTACGCCTGCTCCAGGTACCACGACACCCACCCCAGCTACCACTATGCCTGTCCCAGGTACCTCCACAACCATGAAAGCAACTCTCTCCACCCCTAGCCCAACGCCAGTTTCAACGACAGCTTCAACCATAACCTCTGTGTCTACCACCACCCCGGAGCCACCCTCACCTGAGCCCAGTGAGGTCTCCTGTTTAAAAAAGTCATGCAGCTGGACTGACTGGATCGAGAGCAGCTATCCTGGGCCTGACATAAACAGCGGAGATTTTGACACTTTTCAGAATTTGAGATCCAAAGGGTATAAATTCTGTGAAAGGCCCAGCAAGGTAGAGTGCAGGGCAGAGCGCTTCCCCAACACGCCACTGGCGGAGCTGGAGCAGGATGTGCTCTGCAGCGACACGGTGGGACTCATATGCCTGAACAGGAACCAGCTGCCCCCCATCTGCTACAACTACCAAATCCGGATCCAGTGCTGTGAGTGGGTGGACACGTGCAGAGGCAGGACCACCCTGCCCGCAACATCTGAGGCCACACACTCGACCTCACATGAAACCAGAACCCAAACAAGCGCCACCAGGACCACTGCAGTCCCCTGGACCTCCACACGACACAGCAGTGCCAGCTCAGCACATGTGTCCCCATCTACCAGGATCAAACCCAGCACACATGTTGTCACCCCACCCAGGACCACCACCTGCCAGCCACAGTGCACGTGGACCAACTGGTTCGACGTGGACTTCCCATCGCCCGGGCCCCACGGAGGAGACCTGGAAACATACAGCAACATTGTCAGAAGTGGAGAGAGAATCTGCCGCCGGCCCGAGTACATCACTCACCTGGAGTGCCGAGCCGAGAACCACCCCGACGTCAGCATCGAGAGGCTGGGCCAGGTGGTGGAGTGCAACCCCGACGTGGGCCTGGTGTGCCACAACCGGGACCAGACGGGCAGGTTCCAGATGTGCCTCAACTACGAGATCCGTGTGCTGTGCTGCGAGCCCCGAGAAGGCTGCCCTACCTTCCAACCTGTCACAGTACCCAGCACCCCAAGTGTGAGGATCACCAGCCCTACTGAGACCACCTTCCACATGGGCACATCCAGGACAACCTCTGTGCCGAAAACCAGGACAACCTCTGTGCCAGAGACCAGCACAACCTCTGTACAGAAAAGCACAGCAACCTCTGTGCCGAAAACCAGTGCAACCTCTGTGCCAAAAACCAGCACAACCTCTGTGCCGAAAACCAGCGCAACCTCTGTGCCGAAAACCAGTGCAACCTCTGTGCCAAAAACCAGCACAACCTCTGTGCCGAAAACCAGTGCAACCTCTGTGCCAAAAACCAGCACAACCTCTGTGCAGAAAACCAGTGCAACCTCAGCTCCTACAACCAGCACCACCTCGGCAGCCACAACCACCACAACCCCTGTTCCTACAGCTGAGACAACCCACCCCACACCTGGGACCACGACCTGCCAGCCACAGTGCACCTGGACCAACTGGTTCGACGTGGACTTCCCGTCTCCCGGGCCCCACGGAGGAGACCTGGAAACATACAGCAACATTGTCAGAAGTGGAGAGAGAATCTGCCGCCGGCCCGAGTACATCACTCACCTGGAGTGCCGAGCCGAGAACCACCCTGACGTCAGCATCGAGAGGCTGGGCCAGGTGGTGGAGTGCAACCCCGACGTGGGCCTGGTGTGCCACAACCGGGACCAGACGGGCAGGTTCCAGATGTGCCTCAACTACGAGGTCCGTGTGCTGTGCTGCGAGCCCCGAGAAGGCTGCCCTACCTTCCAACCTGTCACAGTACCCAGCATGCCAAGTGTGAGGATCACCAGTCCTACTGAGACCACCTTCCACATGGGCACATCCAGGACAACCTCTGTGCCGAAAACCAGGACAACCTCTGTGCCAGAGACCAGCACAACCTCTGTACAGAAAAGCACAGCAACCTCTGTGCCGAAAACCAGTGCAACCTCTGTGCCAAAAACCAGCACAACCTCTGTGCCGAAAACCAGTGCAACCTCTGTGCCAAAAACCAGCACAACCTCTGTGCCGAAAACCAGTGCAACCTCTGTGCCAAAAACCAGCACAACCTCTGCGCAGAAAACCAGTGCAACCTCAGCTCCTACAACCAGCACCACCTCGGCAGCCACAACCACCACAACCCCTGTTCCTACAGCTGAGACAACCCACCCCACACCTGGGACCACGACCTGCCAGCCACAGTGCACCTGGACCAACTGGTTCGACGTGGACTTCCCGTCTCCCGGGCCCCACGGAGGAGACCTGGAAACATACAGCAACATTGTCAGAAGTGGAGAGAGAATCTGCCGCCGGCCCGAGTACATCACTCACCTGGAGTGCCGAGCCGAGAACCACCCTGATGTCAGCATCGAGAAGCTGGGCCAGGTGGTGGAGTGCAACCCCGACGTGGGCCTGGTGTGCCACAACCGGGACCAGACGGGCAGGTTCCAGATGTGCCTCAACTACGAGGTCCGTGTGCTGTGCTGCGAGCCCCGAGAAGGCTGCCCTACCTTCCAACCTGTCACAGTACCCAGCACCCCAAGTGTGAGGATCACCAGTCCTACTGAGACCACCTTCCACATGGGCACATCCAGGACAACCTCTGTGCCGAAAACCAGCCCAACCTCAGCTCCTACAACCAGCACCACCTCGGCAGCCACAACCACCACAGCCCCTGTTTCTATAGCTGAGACCACCCACCCCACACCTGGGACCACGACCTGCCAGCCACAGTGCACCTGGACCAACTGGTTCGACGTGGACTTCCCGTCTCCCGGGCCCCACGGAGGAGACCTGGAAACATACAGCAACATTGTCAGAAGTGGAGAGAGAATCTGCCGCCGGCCCGAGTACATCACTCACCTGGAGTGCCGAGCCGAGAACCACCCCGACGTCAGCATCGAGAAGCTGGGCCAGGTGGTGGAGTGCAACCCCGACGTGGGCCTGGTGTGCCACAACCGGGACCAGACGGGCAGGTTCCAGATGTGCCTCAACTACGAGATCCGTGTGCTGTGCTGCGAGCCCCGAGAAGGCTGCCCTCTGACCTCCGTGACCCCCACAGCAGAGTCTGCCTCCACGATTCCTACCGTGACGTGGGCAGCGCCGTCCACCCCCATATGCTACTGCAGCGTGTCTGACCAGCTCTACCCTGCAGGTATGTGAAGTCTGCCTGGTGGGGTGTGTGCTGCCTGTCACTGATATCCCATCCACAGAAAGCCATGGAGTGAAGGGCAGGTGCCTTGTCTCTGTGACAGGGCTAGCTGTGGTCACAGGAGCGCCACAGCCATCTTTGAGGATCTATTCCCCTGACATCTGGCAGGAAGGCCACCTACCACTCCAGCCCGAGTGGACCACAGGCCGCCCAGGGCTGCTCCCCACTGTGGGCCTTCCCGCATGGCTCCACTGACGGCTCTTGTCCCTGTCCCGCAGGATCCATCATATACCAACAGACAGACCTGGCTGGCCACTGCTATTACGCTGTGTGCAGCCTGGACTGCCATGTGGTCAGGCAGACCGGCCAGGCCTGCCCCAGCAGCGCGCCGCCTCCCACCACGGCGACCTCCCCGCCTGGGTCCTCCCCTTCGGCCCCCGTGCCCGTCACTCAGGAGGGATGCCCAAATGCCGTCCCGCCAAGAATGGTAACCTCCCCCTTCCTGCCCTTCTTGAGGGCTCGGTGGCTAGTGCGGCCACCCCAGCCTCCTTCCAATTAGGCTGTGGCTTCATCTGGGCGACTCCCAGGCCTGTGCAAGCTGCACACTGGGAAGTGGCCCAAAGGGGGTGCCTGCTCGGTAGCCGGGAGTGTGGGGCCCGAAGTTGACTCTGCTGGTTGTGGGTGGCAGGGGGCCAGAGTGGGTGGTCAGTGCTGTGGGCACAGCTGGACAGCCAGGGAGGGTGTGTGGGGTCAGGGCAGAGGCCCGGGAGCAGAGTCGGGGGAACCACATGTGGGGACAGTATGGAAATTAGCAGCGAGGGGAGGGCACCTTCATACCCCCAGAGGCCCGCCCAGCCATCTGGCACTTGGTGGGTAGGGAGGCCTGGCACGAATGCTGGTCCCACAGGCACCATCCCCACCCCCGTTTCCCTGCTGGCCTCTCTCTTGGGAGACTGACGACTGACAGCAGCATTATGAGTCCTGAGCACCCAGGGGTGGCCTGTGGGGGCGGGGCCTGCAGCTGTCTTTGCTTCCACAGAAAGGAGAGACCTGGGCCATGCCCAACTGCTCTCAGGCCACCTGTGAGGGCAACAACGTCATCACCCTGCAGCCGCGCCCGTGCCCGCAGTTGCAGGAGCCAACCTGCGCCAACGGCTACCCCGCCCTGAAGGTGGCAGACGAGGACGGCTGTTGCATGCATTACCAGTGCCAGTGTGAGCCGGGGTGCCAGGCTGGGCGGCCGGGCTGTGCAAAGGCGGTGGGAATTGGGTTAGATGCCAGAAAGTACTTCGCACGGTGTGGCAGTGGATGGGTGGTACCAGGCTCCAACAGGGGTGCTCAGTGCACTGCTGCCCGAGCCCCAGAACCCTGGGAGCAGCTGGAGGAGGCGGGGGCTCTGGCCCCCACTCTGAGGCCCCATTGGTTCTGAGCGGGTGCTGGGCGTGCGGGTCCCAGTGACGGGTCTGGTCAGAGTCCTGGGTCCTCTGGGCCCCCCACTGAGGCCCGTGCTCGCACCGCAGGCGTGTGCAGCGGCTGGGGTGACCCCCACTACATCACCTTTGACGGCACCTACTACACGTTCCTGGACAACTGCACCTACGTGCTGGTGCAGCAGGTGGTGCCCGTGTACGGCCACCTGCGCGTGCTCATCAACAACTACTTCTGTGACGCTGAGGACGGGCTGTCCTGCCCGCAGTCCATCATTGTCGAGTACCAGCAGGACCGTGTCACGCTGACCCGCAAGCCAGTGCGAGGGCAGATGACCAATGAGGTGCGGACACGCCGGCCGGGCAGCTGCTAGCGGGCAGGGCAAGGGGGTGCAGGCGGGGCCGATGGCACGTCCTCCTGTCCCCCTCGCTGTGTCCGCGTCTAGATCGTCTTCAACAGCAAAGTGGTGAGCCCCGGCTTCCAGAAACGTGGCATCGTTATCTCCCAAGTCGGCATCAAGATGTACGTGACCATCCCCGAGATTGGCGTCCAGGTCATGTTCAGCGGCCTCATCTTCTCGGTGCAGGTGCCCTTCAGCAAGTTCGCCAACAACACGGAGGGGCAGTGCGGTGAGCCCCAGCCCTGGCCGCCACCTGGCCATTGTCACTGTGGGTCCACTGTGAGGAGGGCCGGCCTTGGGCAAGCTCACGGGGGGTGCTCTGCATGGTGAGGCCGCCTGCACGGCTCGGGGCCTCCAGGGTCTTCAGCTTTCTGGCTGCACCAAGAATGAGCCAGCGTCCCAGCCCAGAGACCCACACCTGTCCGTGCTCCTGGGGGAAAGGGAAGCACAGGGAGGTCAGAGGGCTGGGCCAGGTCCCTCAGCTCACCCATCAAGTACAGCCTGGGGACACTGACCCACGGCAGGGTGGGCATGGTTGTGTTCTCCCCAGCTGTCTGACTCTTGCCACCCTGCCCCAGGCACCTGCACCAATGACCAAAAGGACGAGTGTCGCCTCCCTGGGGGAGCAGTGGTGACCTCCTGCTCTGACATGTCCGGCCACTGGAAGGTGACCGATCCCAACCAGCCATCCTGCTACGGGCCTCCCCCGACACCCACTGCAGTCGGGCCCACGACCCCGCCTGCCCCATGCCCGCCCTCGCCAATCTGCCAGCTGATCCTGAGCGAGTAAGATTCTGGGGGCAGTTGGGGAGGGGAGGCTGGGGAGAAGTGGGCCTGCAGGGGGCTCCCGAGGGAGGAGACCAGTGGACAGGAGAGCGCCCATGGGACTGACCGGCCCCTGTGTTGGTCACCAGTGGCCATCGTGGGCTCCAAGCAGAGCCAATGCTGCCGTCCTGCCAGGCACAGGGCTTGGTGTGGCTGGCGAGCATGTGCGCCTCGGGCATATGAGGGGCTGGGCAGATGTTGTCCCTGGGTTTGCAGGCAGAGGATGGGGGAGCCCAGGGGAGAGTTTGCAGGAGGAATGGCCATTGTGGTCAGGTGGCCTGGAGCCCAGGGTGCTTGGAGCTCAGGTGGGCCCAGCGACCCTCCTGGCCCTTCTCCAGGGAAGGCCTGAGCCTGGCTGCTGGGTGCAGGGCTGCCCCACGACCCGTGTGTCCCTGTGCTGCAGGGTCTTCGAGATGTGCCATGCCGTGATCCCCCCCGGGCCGTACTACCAAGGCTGTGTCTTCGACCAGTGCCACATGACCACCAGCTCGGACGTGGTGTGCTCCAGCCTGGAGCTGTACGCCTCGCTCTGTGCGTCCCACGGCGTGTGCATTGACTGGAGGGGCCAGACCAACCACACGTGCCGTGAGTGCCCGCCGGGGGTGGGCTTCCTGGGGAGAAGGCTGACCCCAAGGCAGAACGCGCTTGGTTCCTGGAGAGATAGGAGGGCCCCTGGGCCGGGGTGCAGGGTGGGGTGGGCTCTGACAGGCTGGGCTACGCAGGGCATGCAGGGACGGGGCCTAAGGGGTGTCTTGCAGGCTGCAGGCCCCCCCAGCAGGTGTCTGGTGCTCAGCACTTACCTGGGGCCTGGCGTGGCTCCTGGCTGGCGCACGCGGCCTCAGGTTGGCTTCTCCCTCCACACAGCCTTCACCTGCCCGGCTGACAAGGTTTACCGGCCCTGCGGCC
This sequence comes from Rhinolophus ferrumequinum, assembly GCF_004115265.2. Taxonomy (NCBI): domain Eukaryota; kingdom Metazoa; phylum Chordata; class Mammalia; order Chiroptera; family Rhinolophidae; genus Rhinolophus; species Rhinolophus ferrumequinum. The sequence goes on from NC_046294.1 coordinate 754,404, forward strand.
CCTCCAACCCCCCCACCTGCTATGGCAGCGACAGCACCAGCCTTGTGTAAGTGCTGCCCTCCCTCCCAGACCCCAGAGCCCCTCAGATGGCCTCCCCCACCCTGGAGAGCACAGGGGTCAGGCCAACCGTCTGCTCCCCGCAGGGCCCTTGAGGATGCCGGCCCTGTCACAGAGGGTTGCTTCTGTCCAGAGGACATGACACTTTTCAGCACGACCATGGACATCTGCGTGCCCACAGGCTGTCCCAGTATGTCCCATGGCCAGCTGGGCTTGGGGCTGGTGGGTTGTTCCTTCCACCCGAACGCCTTCTCAGCTGGACCCCGGGGCTTTCAGTTGTGGGGTCCACGGGTCCTGCCCTGAAGGACGGGGGTGTGGCTGCCCAACTGTGACCTTGTTCTCCCTCCCTCCAGGGTGCATGGGGCCCCACGGGGAGCCTGTGGAGGTGAGTGTGACTCTGGCAGGTCAGGAGGGGGCAGGGCTTCCCCGGCAGAGCGGGTGCCCTGGAGCAGTGTGTGGGTGCTGGCCCCAAGGCTGGCCACGCCTGTCCTCCACTGGGACGTCCTCCTTCTCTGCTAAGACACCGTGAAGGCAGAGGCCAGCCACCAGCACAGCTGTCTCCCATCTGCCCCAGGCCCCCAGGGCCTCAGGCAGCACCCGCACTTTGGAAGCCCTTTCCCTCGGGTTCCCCTGCGCCCCCTGCTGGCTGAGGCCAGTCCAGGACCAGGCTCACATGTGCCTCCCTTGCAGCCGGGCCACACTGTCCACATCGACTGCCAGGAGTGCACCTGTGACGGCAGCACTCGGAGTCTGAGCTGCCGGCGGCAGCCCTGCCCCCTGCCCCCCACCTGCCCCGAGCCCGGATCCGTGCCTGTGCCTGTGGCCCCACAGGCAGGCCAGTGCTGTCCCCAGTACCACTGCGGTGAGCCCCGTGCTGGGGGGACGGGGGTGGGGCTCTGGCTGCTGTCCTCATGTCTGCTGAGGGTCCCACACGCACTGCATTGGCTCACTGCCGGCCTGCTTCGCCTGTGAGGGGCAGGTGGTGCTGGCACCGGGGGGGCCACAGCCGAGGAGAACGGGCCAGCACCTTCCCCTGCTGCAGTCTCATCTGGTGACTCCAGCAGGAGCGCTGGGAGGGCAGGAGCTTTCCTGCACCCAGGTTGACTAGAAGCCTCACCCCTTGGGTGACTGGTGCCCCCTGGAGAGCCTGCCACCCACCCCCTGGGCAGTCAGCACACGAGGAGACCCCCGGGGATGACACAGGCCCCTGAGTGCCTCCTTCCCGCCCTCCGCAGCCTGCAACGCCAGCTACTGCCCGCCACCTGCAGACTGTCCTGAGGGCTCCCACCAGGTCCTGACCTACAAAGAGGGGGCCTGCTGCCCCAGCCAAAAGTGCAGTAAGTGTGCCAGCCCAGTGGTCCTGAGGCAGCCAGCTACTTCCCGGCCCCCTCGCCAGCCTTGCTAGGGGGAAAGCTAGGGCTTGTGGTCCTGTGGACGGGACACTCTAGTGATGGGGTGGGCACCTGTGTGCCCAGGAGGCTGGCAGTAGTGAGAATGGAGGGAGGCGGGCGGCGCGGGAGGAGTGGGTGTGCAGACCTGTCTGTCTCCTGAACAGGCTGGACCGTCTGCAGTGTGAATGGCACCTTGTACCAGGTAAGGACCAGCCAGAGGTCGGGACAGGTCAGGGCCCCGAGGCACAGGAGACTCAGCATGCCCTACCCCTGCCGGCTTGTCCCCTAGAATGTGTCTCCCCGCTGTGCGAGGGTCCCGTGGCTCAGGTGGGCACTATACCTGCCAGTGTGGCTGAGGCCTGAGGCTGGGCCGGGCTCAGACCACCCGCCCTCTGTTCTGAACACAATGAGGGCTGCCCCAGCCGTCGTTTCTCCCAGCTGGGCCCTTGAGAACATAGGACCTCCACGGAGGCTCAGCCTTGGGGCTCTGCCACTGAGGGTCACCCTGGGGAGGACAGGTCAGCCAGGCTTGGAGAGAATGTCGGGAAGGCAGGGGCACCAGGCCTGGCCCCAGCCCACTGACGCTGCCACCCTACTCTGCCCAGCCTGGGGCCGTGGTCTCCTCAAGCCCATGTGAAACGTGCAGATGCGAGGTGCTCGGCGGTGCCCAGTCGGACAGGTTCATGATCAGCTGTGAGACCCAGACCTGCAACACTCACTGCCCCGTGGTGAGTGCCCGCCGCCCCCACTGCTCTGAGCCTCTGGGCAGTGCCGGGCAGCTGAGGCTCAGGCTACACACCTACCCCTCCCCCACAGGGCTTCGAGTACCAGGCGCAGAGCGGGCAGTGCTGTGGGCTGTGTGTGCAGGTGGCCTGTGTCATGAACACCAGTGACACTGCTGCCCACCTCTTCTATGTGAGTACACGCAGGTCCTGGGGGTGGGGTGGGGGGGTCACAGGCTCGCGACAGGCTGAGGACGAAGCCAGCCTCCCAGGAACCCCAGGGACGCCCACGCTCAGGGTGAGGCCCACCCCTCCCTGTGGGGTGCCCTGTAGGCAGAGTGACAGCGGGGGACTGAGCGGGCAGGACCCTGGTGCACCAGGGCCCGTGGGGAGCTGTCATTGCAAAGCATGCTCCTGGCAGAGGCCCTGGGGGACCCTGCCGCAGGCTGGGGACACACGCAGTGCTGTCCTCTGCTAGAGGGAAGTGCCTTGGGGAGGTGCACTCACCCTGCTGGCCTGGGCCTCCTTGCAGCCTGGTGAGTCCTGGTCAGACCCTGGAAACCCCTGTGTGACACACGAGTGTGAGAAGCACCAGGATGGGCTTGTGGTGGTGACCACGAAGCAGGCATGCCCCCCACTCCGCTGTCCTGCGGTGAGTTCCAGGAGCCCAGGGTGGACAGGGTTAGGGAGCTGCGGTCAGCCCCACATGAAATGCCAGCAGGGCGCTACCCTCCTGCGTGGGGCACTGTCCACTCCTGTGTGTGCTTGGCCTGGCGTCCTCGGTTCCCCATTTATAGTGGCTGCTCCCACACTAGTGACATCCCCCCTTTTTTGGCACAGGACCAGGCTCGGCTGAGCGACGATGGTTGCTGCCTCCTCTGTCCCCAGCCTCAGCCCCAGAACCGTGAGTGGCCGTGGCCGTGGCCGTGCCCGTGGGGGCGGGGGGAGGCCCTGGGAGCGCCTGGCTGATGCTGACCTCTGCACTGCCTCACACGCTCCCCCCAGAGTCCACGTGCGCTGTCTACTACCAGCAGCAGGTCATCCAGCTACAGGGCTGCAGCTCCATGGAGCCCGTGCGCCTTGCATACTGCCAGGGCAACTGTGGGGACACCACCTCCATGTACGTGAGCCCCAGGGCTGGCAGGCCCGCATGTTGTGCAGGGTGCACTTGGCCCGGTGTGGGCGGGCGAGGGTGGGACAGGGAGGCGAAGTAGCTGAGGGGGCGGGGCCAGCAGGGGTCCTCAGGTGGGCGGAGACCCAGGGCCTTGTCCTCTTTGCAGTCATGCTTTTCTGTCTCCTGAGACCCCAGACTCACTGAGCCCTTGGTGACTTACTGGGGCCAGTGAGGGCCCATGTGTGCCCTTCCCCACCCGCGGGGGTATTCACACCACCCAATCGGCACGTGAGCCAAGCCGCCTCTGAGACTTGTGGTCGTGACGATGCCGTCCGCCTGCCGTCATTGGCCCCTGGCTGGCCGCAGGTCTTTGCTGGGGGTCTGTGGTGGGCTCGGGCGGCGTGAGCCCTGGCGCTGAGCGGCCTTCCCTGCAGGTACTCGCTGGAAGCCAACGCGGTTCAGCACAGGTGCAGCTGCTGCCAGGAGCTGCGAGCCTCGCTGCGCAATGTGACCCTCAGCTGTGCCGATGGCTCCCGCCGCGCCTTCAGCTACACCCAGGTGGAGGAGTGCGGCTGCGTGGGCCTGCAGTGCGACCCCCACGGTGACCCCGAGCGCGGCCACTGGAGCAGGGGGGCCCGCGCCCCGCCACTCGCCTGAGAGACAGCCTCCCTCCCAGACAGACAGCTGAATTCCCTGCAGCCCAGCTTCCCAGGCCAGGACCCTGAGCCCTGGTCCCGGTGGCCCAAGTCCAGGATGCATGGTCACCCACCTCTTCCCTCTCCAGTGTCCAGCCTGGGAGGGCGGGCAGGTGGGCGCTCCTCCCAGACTTAAGCATTGGGTGGGGTCTTATCAATGACTGTCACCTGGACGTGCAGTGGGCAGCTCGGCCGGCCACCGGGAGGCATAGCCTCATCCTACCTCCACCCTGGGCCTCAGGAAAGGGCCAGCGGTGCCATAAATACACTTGGAGCATTTTGCAACTCCCGACTCTGTGTGATTTTTAAGCCTGTTCATGAAACGCAGGAGTGGGGCGGGGCAGCCCTGGGCCACTAGGGCTCCCACCCCAGGCTGTCGGCCTCAAGGGCTCCTCTGTTGGTGGGACTGCAGCCATCCATTCTGGGGACAGAGGGAGGGAGGGAGGCCCACGTGGCCGCCCAGGGCTTCAGGACACGTTTGTCCGCCCGCTGACCACATCAGGCACTAGAGGGTCTCACCCTTCTAGGGGAGGGCTCCATCTTCTCCCCACACAGCATCCAGACGTTCCCATCACACGGAGCCGAGCCGGGTGTTTGTGTGTGCGTGTGTGCGAGTGTGTAGCGTGCATGCGTGTGCACATACAAGCACTCTGAGACCAATCCACTGCAGAGGGGTGGACATGGCCTCAGAGTCCTGTCACTCTCCTCATTTGACCTGCAACCCCCAACCTTGTTCTGAGAATGTCCACATTCGTAAAGCTTATCCTTGGAGGCCCCAGGGGAGGCCCCCAGACACCCCCAGCGACATGCTGGCCTCAGGCTGGTCCCAACCCCACAGTGGGGTGGGCAGGGCTAGCCCTGAGCTCCAAGGTCCGGAGGCTGAGCAGGCAGGGTGGGGTGTGGAGGGGGCCCACCGCCTACACAGGGCCAGTGAAGGGCGCAAAGAAGGGTGGGGGCAGGGAAGCCTGAGGCCTGGACACAGGCGCTTCCTGTACAGGAATGCTGGGAGTCCCGAGTTGGCGGGGGGAGGGCACCCAGAGCGAACGAACCAACAGAGCCAGGCACCAGCCAGCTGACCCCCGCAGTCATTGCTGGCACTCAGGCTGAGCAGGATGCTGACAGGACAGGAGGCTGGCAGGCTGGACAGTGCTGCCCTCCGGGGGTATTCTGGGGCTCAGGGTCCTATGGACACCGGGTGGGGGCGGAGTGGCCAGGCGTAGATTCAGGGCAGAGGGCGTGTGTCATGCAAAATGTCAGGCGGGGTCTCTGGTCCCGCTCCCCACATAGGAACGCAGGACATGGTGAGGCCAAAAAGGAACAACCACAAAGCCATAGATAGGGGAGTCATACCGTTACAGTCTCGCTGGCGGCTGGGTTGGAGACACAGGAAGCAGGAGCCACACGATCCGCAACCTGCCATCCACTTTTCTCTGCCAACCAACCTCACTTGCTAACTGCAATCCGTAATCCACACTCCACCACGCCACTACACCACACTACACCACCCTCTGCTAGCTCAGCCGCGGCAGTTCTATCAGTGGCTAATGGCTAACCGGTAACAGCCGATGGCCAACTAGTCACAGCTGATGGCCGTCTACTACCCGAGCCAGCACCTTTCCACGTGAGGCCGAGAGCCTGGAAAATGCTTTCTGGGTCTCTGTTTCCACACTGTGCCTAAGCACATGTCCTCTGTGACAGCAAGAGGGGTCCCTCCCCTCATCTCACAAAGGGAAACCGAGGCCTGGGAACACAGATTGGTGGAGGTCAGCAGCCAGGACACAGGAAGCTGGTCCCATGTCCTTTTGTCTGGTGGGCAGTTTTCCCATCCGGGCTCCTGGAATTCGACACCCAGGGCCTGCACCTGGCACCGCCTCAGTTACAGGAACCAGGCCTGGCCTGGGGTGGGTCTGGGGCCGAGGCGGGACTGGGGCCAGGCACCAAACTTCCATCTCCAGGGTTCGGCCACCACGCCTCCGGCTCAGGCCTGGGGCTCAGGATGCCGGGTCAAGGGCCCCTCCAGCCAGCCCACTCCTGGCATGGCAGGGCTGAGCCCCGTGGGGAAGGGCCTGCCCAGGGCCACAGGGCCCTGGAGGCTGACCGTATACAGTGTGCCCACCCGGCCAGCCCTGCCCCTCCCACCCTGTGCACCCCGCCTCCTGAGCCCAGGCCTGAGCTGGAGGGGTGGGGGCCGTGCATCTCACATGGCTGTGTGCCCTGGCCACGTGGGCAGCTGAGCGACCTCAGAGCTTCAGGCCTCCTGTCAGTGGACAGGCGGGGAGCTGAGGGGCTCCTGGGACCCTGGGTGGCCAGGCAGAAACAGGCTAGCAGCTGGTGGGGCAGCTGTGACAGGAGAGGGCCACAAGGCAGCAGGAAGTGCTGGGCCCTCGGCTTCTGGGAGTCGCTGCCCGAGGGACGGGCTGACCCCACAGCCTCTCGGGCGGGACCTCATGGACGTCACTGCCCCCCCGAGCGGATCAGGTGACTGAGAGAGCCACCGCTTCCTCTTGTGTGAAATGGAGGCCATGGGTGACTAATCCACACCCCCTGGGGAGCACACAACTTCCCTGCCTGGAACCCCGGCCCAGGGGCAGGAAGTAACCGGATAGCGGGTCGCTGCCCGCCCACCATGGCCACCGCAACCGCTGGCCAGGTTATGCAAGTTGTCCTTTCCGGAAAGAGCTACAAAGCTGGGCGTGGCCCACTGAGGTCACCACACTGCTTTGCCGGCTGGGGTGGCTCCTCCAGACTGAGAACTGCCCCCCCCACCATGGGACACCGGAGGGGTGGGGGCCGACTTGTCACCACTGGGGTGGGGGCACTTGGCCAGAAGAGACCCCAGAAAACCAGGGTTGGCCTGGGCAGCTCACCGCCCCGCCTCCTGCGGCCCCTGGAGTCTGGCAGGGTTGTGGGAGAGGAGAACGTCCATTAGGGGACTGGGTAAGACACTCGTGGTCTGACCGGGAAGGGGTATCCCACCCTCAGGCTTGGGGGCCCAGGTTGGGGTGCAGATACTGGGGGGCTCCTGGAGATGGCGAAGGAGGGGAACACAGAACACTGGGGAGCCTATGACCAGGGCGGGCAGGTTGAGTCCCCGCCTCCTGACCTTTGCTCCCGGCACGCGCACCCCACCCAGGGACACACAGAACTGCAGACTCCCACCCTGGCCCCCACTCTCCGGGGAAGGCTGCTTGGTCTGAGGCCAGAGCTGGGGTCCCCGTGGGAGGCCTGGCTGTGGGCACACAGGACACAGCTCTGGCCTCCTCAGCCACAGGCCTAGGCCCTGGGCAGCGGGCTGGCTTCTCAGACAGACCAGGGGTCTTGGGTCCCTGCCTGGCCCAGGGGCACAGCACTGGGCACAGTGACCTCAGGGATGGCCAGCTAAATTCTGGGAGCAGAGACCCAAGAAGAATGATTTTTGGGGACAGAGTGAGGACTTCTGTACTTGGGGAAAAGGCAGGAGGGCAGCTGGCAAGTACCGGCCACTCACCCTGGGCACAGCACCTGCTGGATGCTGGACGCACGGCCCCTGCTCTCGGGGTGTGTCCAGTGGTCAGGACGGCCTTCCAGGTGGGCAAGAAAGTGAGGCACATTGTGCTGGTCCCTGCACGAGACCTGGACATACCTCAGCCCAGTGACTCACCTGTGGCAGGAAACTGCAGAGGCCACCTGCAGACAAAGCCCAGGGCAGTCAGTGGTGGCACCACCAGGACCAGTGACAGCCCAGCAGGGTGGCCAGACCCAAGGGCAGCCCCAAAATCATCAGGGTACCCCACACCCTCGACACCACTGGAAATGTCACCGAATGCAGTCACTTCTCCAGCAGTGTCAGGGCCGTGCTGTGACCCAGTGGGAATGGCCACACTCTGGGAGGGGCTGGGGGTCAGGACACGGAGCCGGACCCTGATGGACGGAGGGGAGATGCACATCTGGGAGGCAGCACGGCTCCAACCCTGCTGCCTGGGGTGCGTTCTTCCAGGAAGCTGGCAATGTCATCACACGGGCGTCAAAGGCCCTCAAATACCAGGTCAATTGTGACTAGGACGGAGGGCATGGAGGGAGCTGCCCAGGCAGCATGGGTTTCCCACCAAACCAGGAAGGACAGCAGCCATCTCGGGGCCAGAGCCTGGCGCACCCCAGGAGCCACTGTGCCGTGGGCGAGCCAGTGCTCAGGGCCTGGCTGTGTCTGGTTCGCAGCTCGGGGCGCCCACAGCACAAGCAGACAGGACAGATCATTGGGAAGGAGACGCCGGGGAATGAAGCAGACAAGGGGGCAAGAAAAGCTGGCTGAGGGCAGGAGTCTGGGGGAGGACGTCCGGGCAGGGCGCAGGGTCGGAGGTCGGAACCTTCAGTGGCCCGAGGTGGCCTCGAGGGGAGATGGAAAGGTGGCCAGGCCAGGCCCAGCGAGGACCAGGCTTTAACTCTGAGTGAGGTGGTGGGGGTCGGCCTTGTCCTTCAGTCCTGCTGCTGGGTGGAGGGGGTGACAGAAGAAGCAGAAGACCAGTGGGGGGGGTCGGAGGGGGCGGCAGGAGGGTGAGGAGGGGTGGGAGCTAAAGTGACCAAGTCTTGATGGACTGGGGGGTGAATGGACAGGGCCACTCCATCGGGGAAAGGAGAGGCACCCTGACCTGCAATGGGGCAGCTGCGGGAGGATTCGGGGACCACGGGAGCGTAATTGGGTCCCGCCAGCTGTTTGAACACTAGACGCAGGTGATGTCCAGCGGGGAGGTGGACGTGTGGGTTGGATGCAGCTCACAGCCTTCAGTTGGGGGGAGCACCGATGGAGTCAGTGCAGACTGGAGAGCGGGCAGGGGAGGGCGCGTGCTCAGCCTGAGGGGCAGGCAGGCTGGACGCAGAGTAGGAGGGGCTCCTGTGTGGGCCTCGTCCAGCTCTGGACTCTGGACAACTCTGGACCTGGGAGGGGAGGACTGGAAGCCATGGGCTGAATGCCCTGTATGCAGCCCCAAAAGCGTTAGTGACATAAACCAGTTTCTGTCCACTGGGTGCTTGGACAGGGTGGCCTGGAGGGGACAGGCCAGGAGAAGGTATTTGCAGCACCTATGACTGACGTAAGGACCCTCTCTGCAATGGTGGCTTCTTACCGCTCATGAAATCCACCGAGAGGGTCACACCAGGCTTTACTTCTTTACCAAATGGAATAAAAGTAAAATGTAAAGTGTTGCCATTACAGAGCCCACGTGTCCCGGGTCCCAGTGGAAAACGTATTTATGAGCGAAGTTCCAAGGAGCTTGGATGTGACCTGGAGTATGCCCAGAGCTGCAAATCGACACTGACCTGACATGCACACAAAGGACACAGTTAGGCCGTGGGGACCAGCCCCCAAGACTCAGGACCCCCACCTCACCCGGTGCCCATACCCCTGGGGCCTCAGAGGCCCAGTGGGGGGCTGACGGGGCAGGGATGGCAGGAAGGACCTCAACACAGATCACAGCTGTATGCAAACCCACCCCACCCCAAGGCAAGCAGCCCACCAGGGCTCAGGGAACTTGGTGCCACTTGCGGAGAGTAGGTGACCAAGATCACACCCCCATCCACAGGCCACGAGCGGTCTCCCTCCCCCTCTCCCCGGTGCCAAGCTCTGGGCCACCCTGTTCTGTGAACATCGCAGGCCCCCAAGCAATGAAGGGGCAGAAGGAACACACTTGGGGGCCCCAGCCTGTCAGCGGATGTGGTCCACCTTCAGGGGCTGCATTTGAGCAGGACACAGCACACTAGGGGAGTCAGCCCAGGTGCAGAGCCAGGTGGCCTCAGGTGAGAGCAGGGGCCCCAGGTGCAGAGCCAGGTGGCCTCAGGTGAGAGCCAGGTGGCCCCAGGTGCAGACCTAGGTGGACCAGGTGCAGAGCCAGGTGGCCCCAGGTGAGAGCAGGGGCCCCAGGTGCAGAGACAGGTGGCCTCATGTGAGAGCCAGGTGGCCCCAGGTGAGAGCAGGGGCCCCAGGTGCAGAGCTAGGTGGACCAGGTGCAGAGCCAGGTGGCCCCAGGTGAGAGCAGGGGCCCCAGGTGCAGAGACAGGTGGCCCCAGGTGCAGAGCCAGGTGGCCCAGGTGAAAGCAGTGGCCCCACATCTCCCATCCTCAGACTCAGTCTTGTGTGCCCCAGGTGGAGCCCCCAGTGGGGGACTTCCTGCCCTGTGTCCAGATTCAGACCCGTTCCTGAACCCCCACGCCAGCCTGGGGGCAGCTCCTGCCCAACGGGTCTCAGCGGGAAGCCGGGGCTGGGGCTCCCTCTCTGGGGTGGGGCCTGGATCCCCCCCCTGGACAGGTCTCTCATCCAGCAGCCACGCTCTGTCCCCAGCTGACACCGACAGCACGCGCAGGTGGCGGGACCTGCCCTGGGTCCTGAGCCCACCGAGGCGGGCACACAGGCCTGTGCCCTGCGCACGAAGCCCCCACCTCTGCTCCCAGGGACGCCGCAGACAGCTGTCACTGAGGCGGTGTCCACGTCTCCAGCTGGGCCTCGGGGAACCAAGTCTCTCCAGCACCCGCTCAGCTGGTTTCCAGCTTGTTTCTGGAGAAGCGAGGGCAGGGAGCACCGCTGGCATGTGGGTGTGTGCGTCACCGCACGGTCCTGGCCTGGTGTGCACGAAGGATGGGGGCACCCTGGGGACACGGGACAGGGCTGCTGAGCCCGGGAGAAGCCCCCCCGCCGGGCACAGGGCTTCGCTCTGACCTCCGCCCACCCCCTCCACACACACTGTGCGCCCCTCGGGCCTTGGTTGGGCACCCTGTGCCCCACTATATGCCGACCCTCCCGGAGCAGGGTCGTAGGTCAGAGTTCAGGCTCACCGATGGCTGACCTGACGGCAGCTCTAACTTGGCCTGTGGTCTCGTGGCCCAGCCTCTGGGGTGTTTACACTGTCCCCCAGGCTGTTTGCTCCACACACTTTCCCAGGGGACAAGGGAACCCATCAGCCTCCTCAAGGAAATGCAACATGATGAAATGGGGGAGCTGGGGATGACACCTGGGCCTGTGCCCCCAGGACAGGCAGGCGCATGGGGATACCTGCTACTCCACACGCTCCCCCCCCACCCGCCTGGGGCATAGCCAGGACCAGGATGGCATGGCCCAGAGCAGTGGGGTGTCCCTGGTCTGCGTCTCCCAGTCACTGGTCACTGCTGGGGCCCCGACGCCAAGGCAGGGGGTGGGGCCTGGGTGTGGATGCCCAGCCACCCTGGTCTCCCTCGGTACCAGGTACCTGTCAGTACTGGTGGGGAGGGAGGTGGCCCTGGGCCATGAGGGGCCACGTCTGGGCCCCTCTGCCAACTTTGTGGGTACTGAGTCAACACTGGGGTTCCTGGAGGGAAGGGAGGGCCTGTTTGTCCACTGACACTTGGTTAATCTTTCCCATTGACCCAGGACACTGAGGCCCCTGCCACTGTTTGCTCTGCCATGTGCTGATTTAATCCTGAGCAAATGTGGGCTTAGGGGCCTGCCTCTGACCTTCTCCTCTGTCCACACCCGCCCCGCCCATGCGGGGGCCAATCTGGGTCACACTGGGCCATACCTGTCCCCACCGACCTGGCCCCGCCCCCCGTGGGGGAGAGCCCCAGAAGACTTCACAAACCTAGCCCTGTATGGGGGTGCTCCTTCTCCAGGAGATTCACCAGGGATGAGGGCAGAGGAGGGGGAAGGAAGAGGAGGAGGGGAGAGGGGGAGCGGGAGGCACCCCTTGCACCTGCCTTCGGACCTGCCACATCACGGAGTCCCTGGAACCACACCACCCCTGTCTACCTACTGACCATTCAGGCTGACTCTGCCCGGAAGACAGTGGCTGCCCCTACCCTGCTCTCCCTTGTTTCCTCACTCTCCCCTTGACTTCCCCTCTCCTTGTTTCCCCTTCCCCACCTCCCTTTCCCACTTCTCTCCCTTTCCCTTCCCCCACGGTGTCCATATCCATGTCCAGCTGAGGTCCCCCACTGGCCTCCCTCTAGTTCATTCTGCAAATCACAGCCAGGATAGAACTTTAGGGAGAACTTTTTGAGTTGCTATGAGTTCAAAGTTATGGAAAAGTTGCAGAAATAGTAAAAAGAGGTCCTGTCTGCCCTTTACCAGATTCCTGCAGGTTATATTCTGCTCCCTCTGCTTTGCGTTTGTTCACGCTCAGGTGCGTACTCTCTCTCTCTCTCTCTCTCTCTGTATCTACATATTTTTTCAGAACCACTTAAGTTTTTTTTTATTCTCCCCTTTCTTCTGCCTCCCCCCACCACCACTCCATTTTAAGCTATTGTTTCTCAGTCTAATTGTGTAGGACACAGCTCCCTGGCCCACGCTGGTATTATGAGACTTGCGCTCTCCCCAACCCCGGCTGAGGCAGTCGGTTGCTCGTCACTGGTCGGCTGCTCCCAGCAGCTCACGGCAGCTCTCGCCGGCTCCCGGCAGCTCACGATGGCTGCTGGCCACTCACACTGGCCCATGGCAACACAAAGCAGCCCATGGCAGCTCACACTGGCTGTCGGCCACTCAGGGCACACGATAGCCCACGGCAGTCCACAGCAGCCCAGCTTGAGAGAGAGCCGTTGTTCACAATATTAGCTATAGAGGGTGCAGCTTACTGGCCCATGTGGGAATCGAACCAGCAACCTCAGCGTTAGGTGCACGGCATTCCAACCACCTGAGACACCGGACCAGCCCCAGAACCACTTAAGTTTAAGAAACATGCCCCTTCACCCTTAAATAGGTATGTCTGTGTGTGTCCTAGAAACAGGACAGGGGTCACACTCAGTTGAGTCAAGAATGATACATCACCCTCTAAACCACAGTCCTCAGTTAGCCAGCCCCTGTTGTCCAGACCATGTCCATTTCTCCCAGTCCAGGATTTGAGCCAGGACACATGTCACATGAGCATGGTCTCTTTAGTTTCTTTTGATCTAGAATCTGTCCTCAGCCTTTCTCTGTGTTTCTTGACCATGACCTTTTTGAGGAGAGCAGGCCAGTTATGTTGCACAGAACCCCCAAATCTGGGTCTGTCCACAGTTTCCTCAGGCTCAGGTTGGTGCAAGTGCTTTAGCAGGAACAACTGTGTCCTTCTCGGTGCATCATAGCTGGAGTCAAGTGATGTCAACTGAACCCATCACTTGGCTCAGGGAGTGTCTACTGGGAAGTAACCATTTTCCCCTCGAAATTAAAAAGGGTCTTGGGGGATATGCTTGGGGACCATGACAGTGTTCCACTGCCCCTCAGCCTGTCACCACTAGTGTCAGGATCTGTCGAGGGTTTTCTAATCACTCCCACTCCTCTTGGTTGGCATCCTGTTGTAGGAAGAGCTTTCTCTTCTCTCCCATTTATTTATTTTTTATTTATTCATTTATATTGGTAGTCTCATGAACTTGTATTTTCAGAATAAATCTTTTTAAAAATATAAATCAATCAGCAACATGCTGGACTGGGAGGGTCTAAGCTCTCATTTTCCATAGAAACATTGAAAACAATAAGGAGAAACTGTCTGAACCAAGATTGCCAGAGCTACAGAAGACAAAGCTTTATAGCAACCAAGCCAACTTACAGTAAAGAAAAAGCCATCTTCAAAGACCATCTAAAGTCTGGAGAAGTTGAAGTCAGACTCTTTGGAAAATTAAGACACTCAAAAGCAGCCATGTATACATGTGAATTTAGAAAGCCACACTCAGCCCAGCCACCCTGAGCTGATCCCCAGGCTCAGAGCGAGTATACCAAGTGTTGAAGGACTGCCTCAGCACAGGGCCAGGCTGTAAAAACAGGGAAAGCTCCTGATATTCAAGGAAATTGTCAAAACATTAGTTGAGCATGAGCTAAGGAATGGAGACATCAGTGATCACACACAACATGGAATAGTCTTTGTAAAATTTGTTTGGAAAACTCTCAAAACAAATGGACCACTATAGCCTTCAACAATAACAACAGCAACGAGAAAGAAAGAAAGAAAGAAGGAAGGAAGGAAGGAAGGAAGGAAGGAAGGAAGGAAGGAAGGAAGGAAGGAAGCAGAAGGGGAAGGATAGAGAGAGAGATAGAGAGAGAGAGAGAGAGAGAGCTAAGATAGAGAGATAGGATAAGAACTGCGAAGCAAGAAAGGAAAGAAAGAAAGAAGAAAGAAAGAAGAAACGAGAAAGAAAAGAGGTCAGGCACAAATAAAGGACGGACCGAAGGAAGAAAGGAAAGACAAGGAACAGCAACCACTGGAGAATGGGGAGAATGTGATTTCCCAGAGTTTACCATATTATAATAGTGAATGCTCCAGTTTTCAACAAAAAAATCACAAGACTTACAATGAAACAAGAAAATATGGCTCATTCAAAAGAGAAAAATAAATGTACAAAAATCATCCCTGAGGAAGTCCAGATATCAGTCTTACTAGACAAAGACTTTAAAACAACTGTCTAAACTATTCTCAAAGAGCTAAGAAAAACATGAACAACAACAAAAAAGGAAATTAGGAAAGTTATGCATGTACAAAATGAGATATTAAGAAAGAGATGGAAATTTTAAAAACAACAACAACAAAACAAAACAAAACCCCAAAAAACCAACATAAATTCTGGAGCTGAAAAGAACTGAAATGGAAAATTCACCAGAGGGGTTCAACAACAGACTTGAACAGGCAGAAAAAAAATTCAACAAACTTGAAGACAGGACAATTGAAGTAATCAAGTTTGAGAAGCAGAAAAACAAAAAGAGTAAAGTGGTTAGAGCCTAAGAAACTTGTGGGAAACCATCAAATGTGTCAACATATGCATGACGAGAGTTCTAGCAGAGAAGAGAAATGGGGCAGAAATATTATTTGAAGAAATAATGGCTGAAAACTCCCAAGAAGCAAATAGGATAAACCCAAAGAGATCCTTACTGAATACATTATAACCAAACTGTTGAAAGACAAAGAGAAAATCTTAAAAGCACCAAGAGAGAAGCAAATTGTCACACACATGACATCCTCAATAAGATTATTAGCGAATTTATCATCAGAAACCTTGAAAGCCAGAAAGGCAGTGGGTGACATATTTGAAGTACTGAAAGAAAACAACAGTCAATAGAGAATTCTGTATCTGGCAAAACTTTCCTTCAAAAAGGAGAGAGAAATCAAGACATTTCCAGGTAAACAAAAGCTGAAGGATTTCATTACAACTCGACCTACTCTACAAGAAATGCTTTCAGGTTGAAATGAAAGAACATTAGACAGTAAATAAAATCTGTATGAAGAAATAAAGATTTCCAGTAAAGCTAAATATGTAGGCAAATGTTAAAGCCACTATGATTGTAATTTTTGGTTGTGACTCCACTTTTTATTTTCTATGTGATTTAAAAACTAATGCATAAAAATAATTATAAATCTATGTTAAATTATAAATCTAAGATGTAATTTGTCTTAATAACATAAGAAGGAAATGGAGCTATGTAGGAGTAGAATTTTGTTTGCATTTGAAGTTAAGTGGGTATCAGTTCAAATTAGACTGTTATAACTTTAGGGTGTTATATGTAATCCCACGGTAACCACAAGGAGAATATCTGTAGAATACACACATAAAGAAATGAGGAGGAAATCAAAATGTTATCACTACAAGAAATCAATTAAACACAAAAGAAAGCAGTAATGGAGGAAATGAGGAACAAAAAAGCTCGATAATATACATAACCAAATAGAAAAATGGCAGCGGTAAGTCTGTCCTTACCAGTAACGATTTCAAATGTAATTGAATCTAAATTCTCCACTCAAATGGCAGAGATTGGCAGAACTGATTTAAAAAAACCATAATCCAACTGTATGCTGTCCACAAGAGATTCACTTTAGAACTAAAGACACATATAAGTTGAAAGTGAAATGTTGGAAAAAGAACTTCCATACAAATAGTAACCAAAAGAGGGCTGGCATGGCTACACTAATACCAGACAAAATAGACTTTAAGTTTAAAAAGGTTACAAGAGAAACAAAAGGGATATTATTTATTGATAAAAGAGTCAATTCAACAGGAAAATATAACAATTTTAAACATATAGCCCCAAAATATATGAAGAAAACATTGACAGAAGTGAAGGGAGAGATAGATTGTTCCACAGTGATAGTTGGAGACTTCAATACCACATTTTCAATAATGAATAGAATGACCAGACAGAAGATCAATAAGGAAACAGAGGATTTGAACAACACTATAAACCAATTATACCTAACATACATATAAAGAACACTCCACCTAACGACAGCAGAATACACATTTTTTTCTCAAGGGCACATGGAACATTCTTCATGATAAACTGTATGTTATGCTCCAAAATAAGTTTTAATAAATTTTAAAAGATTAGAATCATGCAAAGTATCTTTACCAACCACCGAGGAACGAGGCTACAAGTCAATAATAGCGGTAAAACTGTTACATTTACAAACAGATGGAAATTAACAGCGTACGCTTAAACAACCAATAGGTCAAAGAAGAAATTAGGAAATACTTAGAATTGAATGAAAACAAAACACAACATACCAAAACTTAATGAGATTCACCAAAGGAAGAGCTAAAGGGAAAAATTTTGTAACTAAATACCTATATTAAAAAAAGAAAGATCTTAAATAAATAACTGCATACCTAAGGAACTATAAAAATAAGAGAAAACTAAACCTAAAACCAGCAGAAGAAGGGAAGTAATATGTTTAGAGCAGAGGTAAATAAAATAGAGAATATAAAAGCAGTAGAGAAGGCCAACAAAACCAAAAGTTGGTTCTTTGAAAGGTCAACAAAACTGACGAAACTTTAGCTGGATGAACTAAGAAAAAAAGAGAGAAGACTCAAGTTTCTAAAATCAGAAATGAAAAGGACATTACTATTGATTTTACAGAGATACCTATAACTACAAAAGAACATTATGAATAATTTTATGCCAACAAATTTGATTACCTAGAATAAATGGACAAATTCATAAAAGCACAATCAAACAAAACTGACTCATGAAGAAACAAATTGAATAGACTAGTAACAAGTAACTAATAATGGGATTGAATCAGGAATCAAAACCCTCCCAACAAAGAAAAGCCCAGGAAGAGGGCTTCACTGGTGAAATCTATCAAACACTTAAAGGATAATTATTATAATACAAATATTTGTCAAACTCTGCCAAGAAACTGTAGAAGAGAGAACAGTTTCTAACTCATTCTAGGAGGGCATCATTACCCTGACACCAAAGTGAGACAGAGACTCAAAAGAAAACTAGAGACTAATATCCCTTCTGAATATTGACGAAAAAATACTCAACAAAATAGTAGCACACCAATTAAGATGCTTATGAAAGGGATTATACACCATGGCCAAGTGGGTTTTATTGCTGGGATGCAAGGATGGTTCAACATACAAAAATCAACCAATCACCACATTCATAGATGAAGGGAGGAAAAAATCCACGTGATTATTTTAATCGATTCAGAAAAAGAATTTGCCAAAATTCAACGCCCTCTCACCATAAAAACACTCAACAAAATGAGAATAGAAAGAAACTACCTCCACATAATAAACGCCATGTAAGAAAAACCCACAGTAAACATAATACTCAATGGTGAACGTTGAAAGCTTTTCCTCTAAGATCAGCAACAAGGCAAGGATGCCCGCTCTCACCACTTCTATTCAACATAGTCCTGGAAGTTCTAGCCACAGGAATCACGGAAGAAAGGGAAATAAAAGGCAACCAGGTTGGGAATGAAAAAGTAGAACTATCCCTAGTCACAGGTGTCGTGATCTCATATATAGAAAACTCTAGAAGTTCCACCAAAGAACTATCCACGCTTCCTATGGTCTGAATGTGTGCCCCCCAAATCCTCATCCCAAAGGTAATGATATAAGGAGGTGGCGTTTTTGGGAGGTGCTTAAATCATGAAAGTGTAGCTGCCGTGAATAGGATTAATGCCTCTTGCAAGAGGCTCCAGAGAGATTCCCCAGCCCCTGTTGACTTTGCAAGAAGTCAACCCAGAAGAGGGCATTCACTAAAGCTCGACCATGCTAGCACCCTGACTTTGGATTTCCAGCCTCAGAACTGTGAGAAAGAAATTTCTGTTGTTTATAAGCTACTGAGTCTTGGTATTTTGATACAGCAGCCCGGACAGATTAAGACCGAGTTAATAAATGAATTTGTCAAGTTGTTATACACTAGCAATGAACAACCTGAAAAGGAAATTAAGAAAACAATTCCATTTACAGTAGCATCAACAATAACAAATAGTTAGGAATAAATTGAACCAAAGAGGCAAAAAAACTTGTACAGTGAAGACAACAAAATATTGCTGGAAGAGTAAATTAAAGAATACATAAATAAGTAGAAAGATATCCCATATTCATGGATTTGAGGAGTAAATATTGATAAGAAAACAATATTATCCAAAGCGAGATCTATAGATTTAATATAATCTCTATCAAAATTCCAATGGTGTTTTGTTTGTTTGTTTTTGCAGAAATAGAAAAATCCATTCTAAAATTCATACAAAATCTCAAGGGGTGTTGAACAGCCCAAATATTCTTGATGAAGAAGAACAAAGTTGGAGGACTCACACTTCTTGATTTCAAAACTTGGTACAAAGCTACAGTAATTAAAACACTGTGGACGGGCATAAGGACAGATGCAGAGACCAAGGGAATAGACTAGAAGCTGCAGAAATAAGCGGAGCTGTGTGTGGCCAATGGGCTTTTGACAAGGGTGCCAGACGAACCAATGGGGAAAGGACAGTCTTTTCAACAAATGGTTCTGGGAAAACCAGATATCTACCTGCTGAAGAGTGAAGTTGGACTCTTACCTCACATCATATATGAAAATTAATTCAAAATAGATCAGAGACCTAAACATAAGAACTAAAACTAAAAAAACTCTTTTAAAAATAGGGGGAAATCTTCGTGGTGTTGTATGTGGCAATGATTTCTTGGATATGATGCCCAAAGCCCAGGCAAGAAAAGAAAAAACAGATAAATTGGACTGTGCAAAAATTAAAATCCTTTGTGCAGCAAAGGACACTGTCAAAGAGTTCCAAGGCAGCCACAGAATGGAAAAAATATTTGAAAACAGATAACAAATTAATATTCACAATAGTAAGAACTAAAACTTAACAAGAAAAAAAAAAAAAGCAAACAACCCAACTCAAAAATGGGCAAAGAACCTGAACAGACATTTCTCCTGAGAAGATATGCAAACAGCCAATAAACACAAGAAATGGTTCTCAACCTCACTGATCATTAAGGAAATGAAATTCAAGTCCACAATGGGGTACCTCTTCACACCCATTAGGATGGCTACTATTAAAAAAAAAGGAAAAGAGCCAGTGTTGCTGAGGATGAGGAAAAACTGGAAGCTTTGTGCATTGTTGGTGGGAATGGAAAATGCTGTAGTTGTAGAAAATAGTTTGGTGAGTCCTGAGACTGGCGATATGAGCCAGCCATTGCACTCCTAGGCATATACCCAAAGGCACTGAAAGTGGGGACTCACTCAAATACTTGTGCACCACGTTCATAGCAGCACCGTTCACAATAGGCAAAATGTAGACCCGAGTGTCCGTGGACAGAGGGATGCATGCACAGAACATCCCTCCATGCTGGAGTGTCACTCAGGCTTAAGAAGGAGGACACTCTGACACACCTGCTGCAACGTGGATGGACCTGGAGGACACGAAGCTCAGTGAATAAGCCAGATGCGGAGGGTAAATCCTGGGTGATTCCACTTCTGTGAGGTCCCCACAGCAGTCAGATTTATGGAGGGAGGACGTAGATGGTGGGGCCGGGGGCCGGGGGAGGGGGACAGAGTCTCTGGGAAGACGGGAAGGTTCTAGAGATGGATGGTGGTGATGGTTGCACAACGTGAATGTACTTAATACCACTTAATGTACACTTAAATGGTCATTTCTATATGTTCATTTTACTACGAAACACCATCCCCTAGGGTTTCATTCTTTGAATGTTCTAATCCCCCCAAACTCAGAACCCAATCTCCTCCCCTCACCAGACCTTGCCCACCCTGCTCCAGCTGCCCTGCCCCCCATGCCCCCGTCTCAGCCACACCAGGTGCCTTCAGACCCTCCAATCGGCCACACTCACCCCTGCCCCCGGGCCTTTGCACCTGCTGGGCCTCTCGGTAGAGTTGCCCCCCTGAGTTGCAGGAGACGCCTCCTCCCCTCCCTTCAGCTCATCTATCCTCCCCAGCCCACACAGCTACCATGCTCTCTGGGCTCCTGCAAGGGTCTCGCCCTAAACAGTCACAATTTTGTGAGCTCTGAGGGGCGGGGACTTTGTTCTGCTTGTCCCGTGGAACCCTCAGTGGCCAGGGCAGTGCCACCCTGGGATCATCAGCATTTGCTGGAAGGAAGAAAGGTAGGAGGGAGAGAGAGGGAGAGGAAACAGGCAAGGGAAGGGATCTGTGTGAAGACCAGGAAAAAGTAGGAGAAGACGTTGTGGGGTGGGGTCACGGCCTTTTCATGGGCTGGGGCCCACGGGGGGAGGCAGGAAGGTCTCCACACTCTTGCAGCCTGGGCAGGGTCAGGGCGATGGGCCAGGCCCTTCTCACAGGGGAGCAGCTCTGGGGACTAGGCTGCCCAGATGCAGTGTGACCTGCAGGGCTGTCACAGCCACCTCTCTGCACCCCACAACTCGGCATGGGGTGAAGGTGCACAGTAATGTCTGTCAGTGGACAAGCCAAGGCCTGGGGGGCCACCATGGCCCAACGTGTCCACCATCTGTTTCTTCTGGAAACACCCTGAGTGTGTTTGGGGCGGGGGCGGAGCTCAGCCTCCCCAAAGCCCAGGGTCTGGGCCACCCAGCCCTGGACCTGCCTGGCTCATAGCCACTGGTCATCACTGTGTGCCTCAGCTCCCGGGCCCTCGGGATGTAGACCAGGGCTGCTGGGACCCCCATGCTTCCCACCCTCTGAGTCCACGCAGCCCTCTGGGGAGCAGGAGGCAACATGTGTAAACGCCCCCTCCCCAGGACAGCCCCGGGCAGGCTCCGAGCTGACCTCGAGTCACACGCCTGTCACTCCCTGGCTATGCCTGACGCTTCTGGACCCTCAAAGGGTCCAGTGGCCAAGGGGGAGCTGGGCAAACAGCCAGCACTCAATAAATGCCTGAGGCTTGAGGTTTCCAGGGACCCTTGTCCTGGTCTGCAGTGCCATGGTGGGAGGCGGGGACGCGGGGAGCTGCGAAAGGAACCCCTGTACACCAGGGCTGAGGGGTGGGCTCTTTATTCACTCCTGGGATCGTGTGTGCCTCTGGCTCCGTGTGGCCCAGGGGGGTTCCCCTGCACAGTGCAAGCCCGAGGCAGACAGCTTCCTGGCACGGTCTCTGGCGGGGCCCTCCCCGAGCTGCAGGAGGCCGCTGGCCCAGGCCCCCCTTCCTGGCAGCCCGCTCCCCTGCCCTTCCTTTATCTTCTGTTCTCGGCTCCCTCAACTGTGAAGGGGTAAACTCACTGAGCAAACAGGCTGGGCCCGAGACGCATCCGGGATGTCTCAGCAGCCGCGACCCTGCCGCCCCGACCGCCTGCCCAGGACAGAGGTCTCATTCAGTGCATTGCTGAGTGCCTACTGTGTGCGGGCAGTGAACAGATGGGCACGGCCCCTGCCTGCATGGAGCTCACCTTCTGGGCCGGGGGTGGGCAGGGACGGACATGAACACGAAACCATGAAGAGAAACGTACATTCGAGGCCCCAGACTGAGGTGCCCAGGCTGCTTGCATGCTGGAGGCGAGGGGCTGCCCTGAGTGGGGCTGGTGGGCATCTGTGGGCCACGGGGTGCTGGCTGCGTCAGGCTCGCCCAGCCACCAAGTGGGTACAGATTGAGAGCTGGAGCCCTCGGGGGGCGGGCATGACGGGCGAGGCCTGGCAATGGGGCTTCAGGCCGAGGGAGCCCTCCTCCCTGAGGCCTCAGCAGGGTCCAGAGACCCTCAGCTTCCTTCCTTCTGGTGAAGGCGAGCGCCTCTACAGCCAGCGGCCCAGACAGTGCACACCCCACCCGCTCAGGGACAAATGCCATGGCACGGCTGAGCACTGGCTGTTTTCGTGGAGCGAGGCAGGCAGGCTCGGCCGGGGCCCGGGCACCGGAGGGCCAAGCAGGGGCCCCAGCCCCCAGGCCTGTCCTGCGAGGCCCCCACCCAGCCCTTCCTTGGAGGCCCTTCTGCAGTGGGGACAACTGGGTGGATACGAACGGTCTGCGGAGACTCCAAACACCTTAGCCCTGAACCTTCAACCTTGGAAATGACAGGACGGGCGCAGGAGCCGTGGGTGGCCAGAGCACACGCCCTGGGGTCCCAGGAGGGCACGGGGACCACAGCCCCAGGCCCCCCTTGCCAGGCCGAGCAATGGCTTCCCAGCCTCCCCACCCCTCCCCATTCCTCCGACAGCAGTGAGCACCTCTGGTCAGCGCCCCCAGGGCTGCTTGCTGACCACCCCCTTACTGAGTGGGGGGCTGCAGCGAGACAGGACCCACCTAGCTGGCCCTGCCTCCCAGGGCTTTGCTGGCTAGAAGGGCCGCCAACACCACCCTCCTGTCACCAGGTGGATTGGTGGCCCCTCTCCCTTCTGATTCTCAGAAGCTGCTGGGGGCCGGGGTCCTGCGTCTCTGAAGCCCAAAGCTGAAAATCCTTCCTCTTCCTTCCGTCACTTTCCTGCTGTGGCCCCTCCCCGAGAGCAAACACACGTGGCTGGGGGGGGGACAGGACAGTGTCCCTCCTGGCCCAGGACCTGGGCGCCAGGCCAAGGCTTCCTGCTATATAAGCCCCAGGCCCCCAGGGCAGCGAGCACCTTGCCCCACTCTCTCCTTGCCTGCCACCCGCCTGCCCGTGCCAGTCCCCAGGATGGGCGCCCTGAGTGGGTGCCGGGCACTGGCGTGGGCCCTCATGGCCCTGGTCTTGCAGAAAGCAGGTAAGGCTGAAGCCTCGCTCTCCATCTTCACTCAGGGCTGCCTCCCAGCAGGATGGGCTGCTGGCTGGGGGTTCTCCTGCTGAGAACGGACAGGTGGGACCCCAGCCCTTTGTCCAGGAGAAGCTCGCTCCCCCTGGGGAAACCAGCAAAAGGGTCTCGGCCTCCAGGATGAGACGGGGGGCGCTGGTGAGGGGCTGAGGCTGGGGTTCTCTCCCATCAAAGTGGGTGGCACAGCCCCTCGCACCACTGCAGCCTCTCCACTGGCCCTCCATGGCCAGTCTGGGGGAACAGCCGTCGGGGCAGCCCACACTGGCTTGAACAGGGTGCACCCGGAGGAACAGGGAGCCACATCTGAACCCAGTGCCTGCGCCTCGCGTCACCCCGCTGCAGCCCGTGGCCCTCAGCATCTCAGCAAGTGCCACAAGCCCTAACATTAACTGTCCACAAAAAGGATGAGGCCCCAGGGGTCTGGGCAACGCCTGCCCCACTGGTCCTGGCCGTGCTCCCGCCCCTCCGTTCGGGGGTCTGGCAGGTGGGCATGGGCCCAGTGAAAGGGAGGCGGTCGTCTCCCTCTCTTGGGGGTGAGCAGGGCTGCGAGGTAAAGGGGACTTTTCTATAGCAACTCCTGGTGGGGGTCCTGGGCCGCAGCCGGTTGCAGTGTCCCCCGGCCTGCTGCTTGGCTTGGGGCGCCGTTTGCACAGCCACGTCTCCTCTCAGCAGCCTCCTCTGGGCTCCTCCGGGCCGGGCCGGCCTCAGTCTCAGGCACCCGAGCTGTGGGCCTGTACTGAGGCCCACCTCGTCCTCCACTCGTTCCCTCTTCTTGGGGGCAAGTCCCTTGGGTGGGGGGTGCACTGTGGCTGGTGGGGTTCCCCGGGGCTGAAGCCCCATTCGGGGTGGGTGGGGATCAGTCCAGTGTAAGGTCTTCACACCAGCAGGTGTGCACCCACACTGCTGTGGGATGGGACGCTGGCAATGTGCATTTCTCTGGCCAGTGATGGGGACCCAGGCTTACTGAGCTGGGCCCTCGCCCGACGAGGGCCCTGCAAGAAGCCGGTTCTCATGGAAACCTGGCCTGGGACCCAGAGGAGGGGGTGCCATTTGACCTGCGTCCTCTGCACCTGGGGTAGGGCCAGCGGCTGGCAGGGGCCAGGCACGGTGGGAGGGGCTGCGGCTGCAGGGTCAGGGGTGGAAGGAGGGAGCGGCTGAGCTCCTGGGAACCGGGGCCTCCAGAGGAAAAGTGAGTGCAGACCCACTGCCTGTGGTTTCCAAGTGTCTGGGGTCCGGTGGGAAAGTCCAACAGGAAGCAGCCTGCCGAGCCCACCCCACCCCCACCCCACCCCACCCCCAGCAGCCCCACCAGGGACATCCAGGGCCCCACCTTGAACTCCCCACAGAGGGCAGGCCTGAGGAAGGAATCCTGGGCCACGTGAGTGGGGTGCCCGCTGGGCAGAGAGAGGCCTGAGGGCTCCGTCCTCTGCCGTGAGGCTGTGAGAGGCCCTGGTCAGGCTGCAGAGGAAGCGCAGCCTGGAGGCGACGGACACAAGGGCAGCGACCTTGCCTGTTGCCCTTAGGGCTCCCACGCCCCCCATCTGCCATGACGGACGGACGGCTCCAGCGTGGAGCTGGCTTTAGTCTTGGGTTTCTGCTAAGTCACGCCCGGAAGCCTCCCCAACAAAGCTGGTCTTTGTCCTTCTCCGAGGGACGTGGGAGGGGGCTGAACCCTCTCCCTGAGGAGGCCGGGGTCAGCGGGGCCAACACCTTTTCCTGATTCCATTATTTTGCCCCGTCACTGTGAGACGAGGGGTGAGGGGCCACCCCCAAGTCCTAGCCAGGGAGGGTGGGGGTCAGAGCAAGGCCACAGAAGAGGTGCAGCCCCCTGTCAGAACCCTGTGTCTCGGTGGACGCCTTGCTCTCTGTGAAACGGACCACGGGGGAAGCCAGAGCCTGTTCATGTGGCCACCACACTGCAGCCCTCGGAGACCCGCCACTCAGGCCCAAACATGTCCAGCTTCTCGCTGACTCCCAGCCCTGTTCCTGCAGAGACCCAGGGCATAGCTGAGCTGAGCTGGCCGAGCGCAGAGGGTGTCATGGAGAGCCAGATGGTGGACACTGGTACGTGTCCCAGGCCCCCGGTGGTGGGGCTCCCCAGCAGGTGGAAGGGACCGGGGAGCAGTGGGGACAGACCCCTTTCCACATCAGCTACGTGTCCCACAGAGACCCCTCCCAGATCCCATCTGCCCAGGGCAGGAGATAGTAGAGGGGCAGCTGGAGCCAAGGAATGAAGGTGCAGAGCAGAGGCTCAAACACTCACACACATGCACACACACTCTTACATGCATGCACACGCTCGCACATACATACATAGTGTGCACACACACACACTCACACACTCAGGGTAATGTGCACACAGAGCAGCCCAGGGCAGGAGCGTGTCACGGGCAAAGAAGACCTCACAAGCGGCCGACATGAGTCCTGGGCTGGGTGGCTTGGCCGGCGGCCAGTCCTACCCCAGGGTGGTGGGGGAAGGGGCGGTCCCACGCGCCCCGCGTGACCTGCCCTCACTCTGCAGCCCAGCAGTTGACCTTCATCCAACCCATCGAGGTCTTCCCCACGATGAGCAGTAAGTGGACGCTGCCCGCTGCCGATGCGGGAGGGGGTGTAGGCCAGCCCTGGGGGCTGTCACAGGTGTGGGGTAGAGCTGGGACAGTGAGGGGCCGCTGGACGGCCTTGGGCACAGCTGGGAGCTTTCCCTGTGGACAGCTCTCCTGGGGCTGCCCCAGGATGCTGGGCAGGGCGTCAGGGAGAATCAGAGATGCCGAGGGGAGTGAGACAGGTGCAGTGCTAGAGTGCTCCCTCCTGGCTCCCCACTGCCACACCGAGTCCCTCCTCCTGGGGAGCGCTGCCCGTGGGGGCTGGGTGCGGGCGGGCAGTGGCTTCCAGCGGGGGCCCCACCAGGCTCTCCCCACAGCCCTGAACCCGGCACACAATGGGCGGGTGTGCAGCACGTGGGGCGATTTCCACTACAAGACCTT
The DNA here is from genome assembly GCF_004115265.2 of Rhinolophus ferrumequinum. Lineage (NCBI taxonomy): Eukaryota > Metazoa > Chordata > Mammalia > Chiroptera > Rhinolophidae > Rhinolophus > Rhinolophus ferrumequinum. Next base: position 780,265 of record NC_046294.1, read on the forward strand.
CGATGGGGACGTCTTCCACTTCCCGGGACGCTGCAACTACGTCTTCTCTGCGCACTGTGGCACCACCTACGAGGACTTCAACATCCAGCTCCGCCGTGGCCTGGCCGGCTCCAGGCCCACCATCACCCACGTCATTCTCAAGACCCAGGGGCTGGTGCTGGAGTTCTCCAACGGCTCTGTCCTCATTGACGGGCGACGGTGAGTCCCGCATGGGTGGGAGGCCAGGGACTCAGGGGGCCCAGAAGTCAGAGCTGTGGGGAGGTTGGGGACTCGGCCTGAAGCCAGGGCCCTGGGAGGACCAGTACTCTCCACCCCAGGGAGGAGCTGCCCTACAGCCGGGCCGGCCTCCTGGTGGAGCAGAGCAGCGACTACATCCAGGTGAATGTCCGGCTGGTGCTGACCTTCACGTGGAACGGAGAGGACAGCGCTCTGGTGAGACGCCTGCCCTGCCCTCCTGCCCCAGCTGAGGGAGCCCCGCAGATGGGCTGGCGATTGGCGGGCGGGGCCTGCCAGTCGCGCAGAGGCTGGAGCTGCTCCTCCCCTGCCCGTAGCTGGAGCTGGACCCCAAGTATGCCAACCAGACGTGTGGCCTCTGTGGGGACTTCAATGGGCTGCCAGCCGTCAACGAGTTCTATGCCCACAGTGAGTGTTCCCCAGGGTCAGGGAGGGCAGGCGGCCAGCCAAGGGCGGCACAGTCCCAGGCAGGCTGCGAGGAGGGGCTCGGCCAGGCACCGGGGGGTCCTGGGCATGGGTCGGGGGCCCCTGGCAGCACCCCCTGCGTTGCCCCCAGAGCCTCTGTGACCCCCACACGGAGTGTCTCCTCTCCCCAGACGCGAGGCTGACCCCTCTACAGTTCGGAAACCTGCAGAAGCTGGACGGGCCCACGGAGCAGTGCCAGGACCCCCCACCCTCTGAAGCCGACAACTGCACAGATGGGGTGAGCGCCTCTCCAGGGGCCCAGCACACCTGCAGCCCCTGCTCTCCAGGGTATGGGGACAGGTGGAGGACAGGAGCTTGGGTGTCAGATGAGAGATGGTCTCCTAGACCCAGGCAGCACAGGACACGGCCTCCGCTCTCCAGGTGGCCCTCTGCACCCACTCTCTCCCCCCACGGCACACATCTAAGCATGCGGACAACACACGTGTGAGGGCGTGCATACCTTGGGCTACGCGTGTGCCCGTCTGCGTGTGCCCGTCTGCGTGTGCAAATACATCCCCCCCCAATCCTGCTAAGAGTGGGACACTCAGAGAGCCCAGGGCAGGAATCCCTTCCAACGAACTGGGAGGACCCCACCTTTGGAAATAGCCTGGAAGCTCTGGGACCCCCAAAACTAGCAGAAACCGGAGCCTCAGATCAGGGCACAGAGGCACAGCCCACCTCCAGCTGCTCAGGCACCCCTGCCCCTCCCCCTTATCCAAGCTGCCCCCGGTGACAGGGTCTGCACCTTTCCCGGGGGCCCCATGGTGTGTCCTGGAGGCCTGGGCGGGTGGGGGGAGTCCAGCGTCATGGGTCACTCCCCAGAGCCAAGCAGAGCTGTGCCCCCAGCGGTGGCGAGCTCACAGAGGTCAGGCATGAAGGGGGGAGGGAGGGAGGGAAGGAGGCACACAGAGGGGTGGAAACAGCCACAGGGAGGAAGGGGATGCCTGGCCTGGGTACAGGTGCAGCGCCAGGGTCCCCACCCGACCTGACATGGAGGGCAGAGTGTGCTCAGCCTCATTCTCCCCAGGAGGGCATCTGCCACCGCACACTGCTGGGCCCGGCCTTAACCCGGTGCAACTGGCTGGTGGACCCCGGCGTGTACGTGGCCGCCTGCGCCCAGGACCTGTGCCGCTGCCCCACCTGTCCTTGTGCCACCTTTGCCGAGTACTCCCGCCAGTGTGCCCATGCAGGGGGCCAGCCGCAGAACTGGAGGGGCCCTGACCTCTGCCGTGAGTGCCCCACCAGGGCCTGCGCCAGGGGCCACACTGGGCCCAGCCTCAGGCCCTGAGTCCCTGGGGAGGGGCTAAGGGTGAGACCCCTGGGAGGACACCCAGCGTCTGGCTGGGGACAGAGGGCAGATGGAGCCACTCTGGGGCACACAGTGAGAAGGTGGGCGGAAAGCAGAGGGGAATTTGTAAGGCCTAGGGTTCTGGGGGCCCAGAACGCAGGGGGTGCTGGGCCTGCACTCCCCTCACCTCCTGCCTCAACCAGAAGACGGCCGGTGGCCAGCGGCTCCCGGGCTCAGCTGTGGCTTCCAAGGACGCTCGGTGGCACATGGAAGGCAGGAGTGGAGGTGGCCTAGCTGGGTGCCTGGGTGGCTTTCTGGGGGCCAAGCACTGTCCCCTCCCTGTAGCTCGGACGTGCCCCTTCAACATGCAGCACCAGGAGTGTGGCTCGCCCTGCGCCGACACCTGCTCCAACCCCGAGCGCTCCCAGTTCTGCGAGGACCATTGCGTCGATGGCTGCTTCTGTCCCCCAGGTAGGTCCTCCTGGCCCTTGGGGACTGTCCCCCACCCCCATCCCCATGGCAGCCTGCGGGCACTCTGCTCCCAACACCCAACCCCGGCCTCAGCTGCCCGCTCACAACCCCCAGGCACGGTGCTGGATGACGTCACCAACACGGGCTGCCTGCCCCTGGAGCAGTGTCCCTGCACCCACGGCGGCCACACCTACGCCCCGGGGGCCTCCTTCACCACCAGCTGCCTCTCCTGGTAGGCCCTCTGTGCCTTGAACCACCGGCTGGGGGTGTGTGTGGTGCGGTCCACCTCCTCCCTCACGAGTCCCTCTGTTCACGGACCCTCCCCCAGCACCTGCTCAGGGGGGCTGTGGCAGTGCCAGGACCTCCCATGCCCAGGCACCTGCTCCGTCCAGGGCGGGTCCCACATCTCTACGTACGATGAGAAACTCTACGACGTACACGGGGACTGCAGCTACGTCCTGTCCAAGGTGCGACCCAGGGCCCCGACCCTCCTCCCTCCTCTGCCCCCAAAAAGGGTCCCGTGATGGCCACCAGGGTGGGTGAAGCCCCCACAGCCCCCTCCTGGGTCCCATCCGAAGGGAAACCCCCAGGTCACACTCTCAGGGGGCCGAGGGGCTCCTGGGCCCTGAGACAAGCTGCCTGGCGCTGGCTGTCCACCTGCACCCTGCCTGCGCGTCCCAGGCACCACACACACTCAGCTCTCCATCCTTTGCCTGTCAGAAATGTGCAGACAGCGGCTTCACCGTGCTGGGCGAGCTGCGGAAATGTGGCCTCACAGACAATGAGATCTGCCTCAAAGCCGTGACGCTGAGCGTGGCCATGGACATGGTGAGGGCCCTGCCCACGTCACCCGCGGCCCCTGGCCTGGGAGAGGGGCCCAGACGAGAAAGCAGATGGATGAGGACCGAGATGGGGAGGACACAGGCTCCACCCCGGCCCCAGTGGCAGCCCCCTGCCCCACGGGTGTCCAGAACCTCTCCCAGGTTCCAAAGCTGTGCGCTTCCATGTGTTTCTCCACAACTGACCCGGCCCACCTCCTCTCGTAGACCATCCAGATCCAGGCCAGCGGTGGGGTGTTTGTGAACTCCATCTACACCCAGCTGCCCGTGTCAGCAGGTACGTGGCCCCTGGGACTGCTCCCAGAGAACTTGCAGAGCCAGCGGGGCCCTCGCCACTTCTCTGTGGTCACGTGCAAAGTGGGTGTCAGTAGTCCTGCCTGTGCCTGCTGGGGGGACCCGCCGTCGGACACGCTCCATGCCTGGCCTCTCGTGGTTAGTGGTCACGGCCCAAGCAGGCATGTGAGCTCCTGCCTGGCTCTCAGATGCCCGTGGCGTGGCTGGGGTCCCCTAGATGCCTGTCTGAGCCCAGCCCGCCTCCTGGACTGTCCTGGGAGCACGGGGCTCAGGCACTGCTGACCGCTGGTCAGCACGTCCAGGCCTGACCTCCGCACAGCCTCTGACCTCTGACCCGTCCCCCCCACCACAGGCAACGTCACCATATTCAGACCCTCGACCTTCTTCGTCCTGGTGCAGACGGGCCTGGGGCTGCAGCTGGAGGTGCAGCTGGTACCCACCATGCAGGTGTTTCTCAGGCTGGACCCCGCCCACCGCGGCCAGATGTGTGGTGAGGCTCCCTGGGCCTGGAGAGGAGGGGTGGGGGCAGTGGGGGCAGGACTCAGGGCCCTGCTGAGGCGGGGGAGGGGGCGGGCAGAGTATATAGGAGGCGGGGCCTAGGAAGGCAGCTCTCCCCGGGCACCCACTGTCTGACCCCTGCTGGGGGAGGCGGCCACATGGCCCTCCCTTGGTGGAGGGGGCTTTGCACAGATGCTGACCGCCACCAGAGCTTATCTGCAGATGGTTCTGGAACCCAAATACAGGCTGGACGGCCTGCTGACACCCTCCCCCACCTGCCCAGGTCTCTGCGGGAACTTCAACCGGAACCAGGCCGACGACTTCCGGACCCTCAGCGGCGTGGTGGAGGGCACGGCCGCAGCCTTCGCCAACACCTGGAAGACCCAGGCCACCTGCCCCAACGTCAAGAACAGCTTTGAGGACCCCTGCTCCCTCAGCGTGGAGAACGGTACCCCGACCCTGGGGGGCCCTCGCGTTACTGCCTGTCCACACAGGAAGCCTCACGTCTTACCTGGGGTCTGGGGTGGGAGGGACCCCACTGGGGGGCCCCAATAAAAGGCGTGCGTGTAGGCGGCAGGGTCTGGGGTGAGCAGTGGGGTGCTGGGACCCCGTCTTCAGGGAGAGCATCTTGCTGCCCTGTGAGCACTGCCCAGGTGGCAGGTGGGAGACCCCCAAATCCAGTCAGCTTCCCAGGGCTGAGGGGCCCCCACAGGGCGTGAGCAGGAGGCTGGGGGCAGGTGTGGGGGGTGGTGGGCCACACCCGGTGGCAATCAGCCCCTCCCGTCCACTCTCCCAGAGAACTACGCCCAGCACTGGTGCTCTCTGCTGACCAAGCCTGACGGCGCTTTCTCGCCTTGTCACTCTGTCGTCAGCCCAGCGTCTTTCCACTCGGTGAGCCCCCGACCAGCCGGTGACCCCCAGGTCCCAGGGTACAGTGGGTGCTGGAGCGTGACCTGCCCCGCCTAGAGCTGTCCCCCCAAGCCTCCCTTTCGGGGGGCTCCTCTCTCGAGGGCCGCGCTCCCTCCCAAGGTTGCAGAGGAGGCTCCTTCCTGCCCCTCCCTGCTTCGGGGACCCCAGGCAGCCCTGGATTTGTGGCCACCCATTCCCTGTCTACGCCTCTGTCATATGGCCTTTCCTTTTCCGTGTCTGCGTGCAAGTCTCCTCTTACATGGACACCAGCTTTGTCAGATCAGAGCCCCCCCCTAGTGACCTCATCATCAGCCAGTCACATCAGCAGGGTCCCAGTGACACTCCCTTGGGTTTATCTTTCAGGGGCACACAACTCAACCCACAACCAGGCCCCGAGACAACTTGGGGGAAACTCAAAGCCCTACAATGCACATGGGTTGGCACGTGGAGGGCGGGCCCCCCTCTGCCCCTTGTGGAGTCCACCCTGCCCCTCCTTCCCGTCCAGGCCCCCCACCTACAGCACAACCAAGGACTCATCCTGGTCCTGCAAAGACCCTTCCCGTGGACACCGCCCGACCTCCGCCCGGCTTCACGCCTGCCCGCTGGGTCCCCAGCCCAGCCTGTCCCACCACTGAATGTGCAGCACGGCACTCCTGGTGGCCTTACACCAAGGCAGGGGTCCTGGGAAGGATGGACAGAGAGAGGAGGGACTCAGGTGGGCTGGGGTCCCTGACGGTAACCGGCCGCCCCGTCCCCAGAACTGCCTGTTCGACACATGCAACTGTGAGAAGAGCGAGGACTGTCTGTGTGCGGCGCTGTCCTCCTACGTGCGGGCCTGTGCGGCCAAGGGCGTGCTGCTCAGCGGCTGGAGGGACGGCGTCTGCAGTGAGTGTGCAGGGCCGGCTCCAGCTTCACCACGATGGCGGGGCGGGGGTGCCGGGGACCCCAGGGGCAGCAAGCCCACCCACAGGTCTCAGAGAGAGCGTGGCGCTTCTTCTTCCGGTGGGACCAACAGCCTCGGTTCTTATGATCCCCGGGACCCAGGGGGGAAACTGAGTCAGGCCCCTTAAAGCCCAGCTCGGACGTAGTAAAGCGAGGCTGGACGGGGCCACCCCAGCTCTGACCCGAGTGTCACCCCCACCCCAGCCAAGTACATGAGCAGCTGCCCCAAGTCCCAGAAATACGCCTACATGGTGGATGGCTGCCAGCCCACCTGCCGCGCCCTGAGCCAGGCAGACGTCACCTGCGGTGTCAGCTTCGTGCCCGTGGACGGCTGCACCTGTCCCCATGGCACCTTCCTGGATGACGCTGGCGCCTGCGTGTCTGCGGAGGCCTGTCCCTGCTACTTCCACGGCTCCATGGTGGCGCCTGGGGAGGTGGTACACGACAATGGCGTGATGTGGTAAGGGGCCCCTGGGGGCAGCACTCCCCGCTGTCACTGTCTCCCCCCGCCAGGCAGGGGTACTGCCTCCCTCTGTCTCCCAGAGGATTCTGAAACACAGAGGGGCTCCCAGGGCAGGGGAGTCCCCCACCCCTTAGCCCTTCTGTAAAGAGAGACCCCTCCCTGGGCCCGGGAGGGTGTTCTGAAGGTCCCGTATCCACAGAGGGTGCCATGGTGGGGCTGCTGACTCTCAAGCCAGCCCCAGGTCCCCCTGCCCCTCCCCCAAGGAGGCTCCTTCACCAGTGGAGCCGGGTCCTCAGCATCTGATCCGCTGCCTCCCTGCACCTTTGCACGTGTCCTCAAGCAACTGCGGGATTTGGGGTCTTTGCTGCGACCCTGGGAGTAGGCACCATCCTTACCTCATGACCAGGCCTGGGGCCCATGCACCTGCCCCGCCGAGATCGAGGTGGGTTTGTGAGGCAGCGGGTCCCAGGCCAGTTCTCTGTCTCTCGTAGCTCCTGTGCGAGTGGGAAACTGAGCTGCCTGGGAGCAGTACAGACGAACACAGGTACTGTGTCCTGTCCTGCCCAGCTGGCCGGCCCGTGGGCCCCCAGCTGGGGGGGGAATGGAAAGGGTTTTTCCTGGCCTGGGGGGGGTCCTGGCGACGTGGTGGGCCCTCCCAGCGTCCCCTCCCTCCGCAGGCTGTGTAGCCCCCATGGTGTACCTGGACTGCAGCAATGCCTCCGCGGGCACGCCTGGGGCCGAGTGCCTCCGGAGTTGCCACACGCTGGACGTGGACTGTGTGAGTTGGCGGGGAGGGCACAGCCACGCTGCTGCCCTAAGGGTGTGCCCACTCCAGCCTGGGTGACACGCAATGGCCTGTGTCCCCTCCCTGGGTATTCCCGGACCATAGCAGGGGACGAGCTGCTGAGCGGCGCCTGTATGTCCACAGTTCAGCACTCATTGCGTGTCTGGCTGTGTCTGCCCCCCGGGGCTCGTGTCGGATGGCAGTGGGGGCTGCGTGGCCGAGGACGACTGCCCCTGCCAGCACAACGAGGTCACCTACAGGCCCGGGGACATCATCAGGGTCGACTGCAACACCTGGTGGGTCCAGGGTCTCTCCAAGGCAGAGCTCTGCAGCGCGGTGGGGGTGGGGGGAGAGAATGGCAGCCGAGAGGCCACAGGGACAGCGGCCTGAGCAGACCCTGGCCAGGAGGCAGGAGAGGAGCTGAGGCCCGGCTCTGCCCCCACCCTTGGGAGGCCCCATTGAGTCCAATTCATTCTCTGGAACATACCCCAGGGGCAGGGGCCAGACAAAGCTGCCACCAGGGCCACAGATGCTAGAGCTGCAGAAGCTGCTTCATTTGACCCCTCACGATCAAAGGAGGGCCAGGGGCTGGGTCCCCATGCTTGTCAAGGCCGGAGCCCCCGTGAGCAGGGCACCCCCTCCCTTCACCTGTAGCACGTGCAGGAACCGCAGGTGGGAGTGCAGCCACCGGCCCTGCCTGGGCACCTGTGTGGCCTACGGGGACGGCCACTTCATCACGTTCGACGGCGAGCGGTACAGCTTCGACGGGAGCTGCCAGTACACGCTGGCCCAGGTATGCAGCGCCCTCGCCTGCCCCACAGGCTGGCAGGCCCAGGGCCTGACCCGCGTGTCACCTCTCCCCATTCCAGGACCACTGTGGGGGCAACAGCACCACCAATGGGACCTTCCGCATTGTCACCGAGAATGTCCCCTGTGGAACCACGGGGGTCACCTGCTCAAAGGCCATCAAGATCTTCCTGGAGGTGAGGGGGGGCTGGAATGTTCTCCCCCCTTTGCACCTGCCCTGCCCCACTCTGTCCGATCCGCCAGTGTCCCCCAGCTGTATTGTGTCCTGGGATGATTAAAACAAGTGGACACAGCCCAGGGATTTAAAACCAGAGAAATCCATCCTCTCCCCGGCCTGAAGGTCAGGACTTGGACATCCAGCTGTCCCAGGGCCGAGCTCCCGCTTAAGGCTCCAAGGGAGGGTCGTTCCTGCCCTGTCCAGCTGCTGGGGGCTCCAGGCGGCCCTTCCTGGGCTTGTGGCCACAGCCCTCCAGTGTCTGCCTCTGTCACCACGTGGCTTCTCCTCTGTGTGTCCTTTCCCCTTCTCTTCTCTTATAGGGACCCGGTCATTGGGTTCAGGCCCAGCCTAAATCCAGAATGATATCTAGGGATCCTGCACTGAATCAATCCGCAAACCCCCTTTCCCCAATAGGTTCCAGGTGTTAGGACGTGCGCACGTCCCGTGGGGGGACAGTCACCTGAAGGGTGGAGAGGGGCACAAGGAAGGCAGCAGCGCTAGGGGGCGGCGGGAGGCGGCCCGTGTGCCCTGGGCCCCCCTCTGCTGGCCTGTGGCCCCCGGCTCCCAACGCACTCTGCCCAGCCTCCCACCTCAAGTTCACCGACAGTGTCAGGAGTCCGGGTCTTTCTTAAGGCCACAGGGTGGGCTCTGGCCCCAAAGCTGGCCCCTCCCTCAGCTGCCATGCGCCCCCTGCAGAACTACGAGCTGATCCTCCACAGTGGCACCCACAAGGTGGTGCAGAGGGGGCCTGGGGGAGACCTGCCCTACAGGATCCGGTACATGGGCACCCACCTGGCTGTCGAGACCCGCAGCGGCCTGCTCGTGTCCTGGGACCGGAAGACTAGCGTGTTCATCCGGCTGCACCAGGATTACAAGGTGAGGGCAGGAGGGTTGCAGGACATCTCAGGCCAGGACAGAGCCCTTCTCCTAGACCTGAGCCTCTGGCAAGGGGTGTGTTGAGACCAAACCAACCAGCGGGTATGTCCAAGTCCTGTTGGAAAGCCACTCTGCTCCCCGGTCTCTCAGCTCAGGGGTTCCATGCCCCTGGGCTGAGGTTCTATGGGGAGTGGGAGCTTGCCTGCCCAACTGCCTGCCCACCTGTCCACTGCACCATGCCCTGAGCACCCCATCCTCCTCCTGCAAGTTCACTGGGCACTGCCTGGGGGAATCGGGTGCCCTGCAGTCACCCCTCCCAGGCCAGGCTGCCCCCTGCAGCCCCAGCCCCACGTGCCCATGTGTCGCTGTGTCTGCAGGGGAGGGTCTGCGGGCTGTGCGGGAACTTTGACGACAACGCCGTCAACGACTTCACCACACGGAGCCGGTCTGTGGTGGGTGACGTGCTGGAGTTTGGCAACAGCTGGAAGTTCTCCCCGTCCTGCCCGGACGCCCCGGCCCCCCGGGACCCCTGCACCGCCAACCCGTCCCGCAAGTCCTGGGCTCAGAAGCAGTGCAGCATCATCACCGGCGCCGCCTTCACCACCTGTCATTCTCAGGTGGGCTGAGGGGCGGCGGCTCTGGGTGTCAGGGGCAGGGTCTCGGGGCGGGTGGGGTGGGGCTGAATGTGGCCCGGGTTGGGCCTCGGAGGACGGTCTTCACACACCGTCTGGACCTCCCACCAGGCAGGCGCCCAGGTCCCCAGTCTTAGCACAGAGCTACCTCACTGCTTCCCCCAACCAGTCAGCCTCCTCCCCCAGAAACAGGGCTGGGAGCCATCCAGGCCCTTGTGTCAGCCCCTGCTCCCACCTCATCCTCCCCACAGTCCCTGACCCGCTGCCCCCCGCTGGGACACATGGTGCAGAGAACCAGGGATCAGCCTTAGACTCCCCAGGGCTCCTTCCTGCAGACAAGGACCCAGTGCCGGCTCACACACACGGTCCCTTAGAGCAGCACTCGCTGGGGGAGGGGAGCCGCACCAGCGTGCCGCCCGACTCCTGGCCACAGCCCTCAGGGTCCTGCCCTTCAGCCGTCTTCCATGTCCTCTATGAACCTGACCTGCGACCCCTGCCTCCGGTGGTACTGCCCATGAGACGGGTCCACGGGGCTCTGCCACCTGGGAGGGAGAAGTATGGCTGGGGGGGGCAGCCCCCCTCATCCCAAGGACACAACAGCACCCCTTTTGTCAGGACAGGGTCCCCCGACGGTTTCAGGGGGGCTGGTCTGCACTTGGGCGAGATGCTGAGCGGAGGCAAGGGACGGAGGGCAGGGGAAAAGTCAGAGAGGGGCGCGGGGGCGCGAGCGAAGATGCCAGGGGGGCAGCAGCCTTCTGGCCACAGAAGTCACAGGTCTCAGGGGGCAGGTGTGTTGCTGTCCCCGACCCGGGTGGGACGTCAGCTCTTCTTGCTGAGTGGCCCCTCGGCTCTCTGCCCCCAGGTTGACTCCACCAAGTACTACGAGGCCTGCGTGAGCGACGCGTGTGCGTGTGACTCGGGGGGCGACTGCGAGTGTTTCTGCACCGCCGTGGCCGCCTACGCCCAGGCCTGCCGCGATGTGGGCGTGTGCGTGTCCTGGCGCACCCCGGACGTCTGCCGTGAGTCGGGCTCTGTCCGTGGTGCTGAAGGGCGAGTGCGGGAGGAGGCAGAGCCGCCCTGGGCCCTGGGGCTTGACCCGCACACGTGTGTATAGTGGATACCCAACACACACACCACACGTGTGCACATACATGTCCATAAGATCCAGATACACAGGTCGTCCCAAAATGAGGTGAGAGACAATCATTCCGAGTCCAGGGCTAGGAAGTAAAACTGGAAGGCTAGGGGTGGGACCCTGAGCCCCCTCCACTCCTGAGACAAGCCCAGCCCAGACGCAGCCTGGCACTTCCCTAGCATGCCCAGGGGAGGAGGGGCCTGGCGGGCTCCCTTAGCCTCTGTCCTCCACGCTCAGCCCTGTTCTGCGACTACTACAACCCCCACGGGGAGTGCGAGTGGCACTACCAGCCCTGCGGGGCCCCCTGTCTGAAAACCTGCCGGAACCCCAGTGGACATTGCCTGATGGACCTCCCAGGCCTGGAAGGTGAGGGGCAAGCTGTTCCTGGGGACCCACACCTCTTCATCCTAGAACGTCACACAGGCATGGGGGGCAGTGCCAGAGGGCGGTTGGGCTCCTGCCACCAGCACAGCACAGCCCGGGACAAGGAGGCATGGGTGGGTGGCCGCCCCAGGCAGCACTGACCACCTGGTCTGAGAAGGTGAGTCTTCTCCCCACCCTGTGCCCACCTCAGGCTGCTACCCAAAGTGTCCTCCCAGCAAGCCATTCTTCAGCGAGGACCAAATGAAGTGTGTGGCCCAGTGTGGCTGCTACGACCAGGATGGGAACTACTACGATGTGGGCACCAGTGTCCCCACAGCAGAGAACTGCCAAAGCTGGTGAGGGGAGCAGTGGGGGCAGGCAGGGCAGGGGCTGGGCTGGGGGTGTTGGCCTGTGTGCTGCACGTCCTCAGCTCTTCTGTCTCCACCCAGTGACTGCACCCCCAGCGGCCTACAGTGCACACACAGCCTCGCAGGTAAGAAGGAGCCAGGTTGGTTAGGGGGCTGGGAACTGGGGCCCCACTGAGCCCTGTACCTGCCATGTCCCCCAGCCTGCAAGTGCAGCTATGAGGGCAGGACCTACGGCTATGGGGACACCATCTACAACACGACCGACGGGCTTGGCGCCTGCTTGATTGCCATTTGTGGAAACAATGGAACTATCACCCGAAGCACCACCGAATGTCCCAGAACCTTGTCCACCACGCCCTTCACCTTCACCTCCACCACAGCCCTGCCCTCCACGACAGGTAAGCTGACCTGGGGGAAGCCTGGGGCTCTGGATGATGAGGGAAGACCCAGCAGGAACTCGGTACAGGTGTCCTGGGCATGAGAGATGGACAGGGACCCTGCAGAGGCCCGGGGACCAACGCTGGGGCAGGGGGACATGGGTCACCCCACCTCTGGGCAGAGGAGGCTTATGGCATCCCCTTCCCTCATCCCCACAGGCCCGGTCTCCACCCTCCCCACTGTGTGTGTGCACCAATTCTGCCGCTGGTCTGCCTGGTATGACAGTGACCATCCAGAGCCCGGCATGGGAAGTGGGGACTTTGAGACGTTTGTGAACCTGAGGCAGAGGGGTCACCAGGTCTGCCTGGCCCCGGCCAGTGTCGAGTGCCGGGCGCGGCAGCTGCCTGACACGCCCCTGGAGCAGCTGGGCCAGAAGGTGGAGTGCAGCCTGGAGCGGGGCCTCACGTGTCTCAACAGCGAGCAGAGCCCCCCAATCTGCCACAACTACGAGCTGCGGGTCCTGTGTTGTGATCTCGTGCCCTGCAGCACCCCCCAGGGCTCGAGCACAAGCCAGGGGCTGTCCCTGTCCACTCCTGCCCTCCAGACGACGGTGGCCTTCACCTCACAGACCCAACCCGCTACTCCCACCACGATCACGACCAGGACGGCCGGCAGCTCCGTGGCTCAGAGCACCACCTGTCAGCCCCGATGTCAGTGGACCGAATGGTTTGATAAGGATTACCCCAAGTCTGAGGAGGCCGGAGGGGACATCGAGTCATTCGACAGGATCAGGAGTGCGGGGGGTGCCGTGTGCCCGCAGCCCCAGGACATAGAGTGCCGGGCGGAGAACTTCCCCAACAGGACACCCGAGGAGCTGGGCCAGCGCGTACACTGCGACCCCAGCTTCGGCCTGGTCTGCAGGAATGACGAGCAGGTGGGCCTGTTTAAGATGTGCCTCAACTACAGAATCCGTGTGCTGTGCTGCAGCCACGACCACTGCGGGGAGCTCACCACAGCCACCTCCGCCCTCATAACTGCCACCAATGCCGCCACCGCTGTCACCTCCTCCATCACCACTACCACCTCCTCCAAACCGTCAGCCTCACAGGCCCCCCTGGGCAGCACCACAGCAGTGTCCTTCCTCCCAACAGAACCAATGTCTTCAGCAACGTCTCCAAGCCCCAGGCACACAGACACGCTCGTGACATCCGCCACAAGGAGTCCCACGTCTCCTCCAGGCTCCACAAAGCCCAGCACCACGTCACTCCTGATTCGCACAACCCCTCAGGGGACCACAGGGGGCACCCCACAGGGACCCACCACGGGGGTGGAGACAATGCGAACCACCACGGCTCACTCAACTCTGAGCACAGCAGCTGGCACGGTCGCCACGAGCCCGCCATCCCCCTCACACACTGGGATGAGCACACAGAGAACCCAGGGGTCGGCCATCACTGAGGCCACAACCAGCCAGGGCACGACCGGCTGCCAACCCAAGTGTGAGTGGACAGAATGGTTTGACGTGGACTTCCCTACCTCGGGGGTCAGGGGTGGAGACATGGAGACGTATGACAACATCAGGGCTGCTGGCGGCAAGATGTGCCGGGAGCCGCAGAAGATCGAGTGCCGGGCGGAGAGCTACCCCGAGGTAAGCCTCGACCAGATCGGACAGGTGGTCAGCTGCAGCCTGCGGGCCGGGCTGGTGTGTCGCAACCAGGACCAGAGGGGCCCGTTCAACATGTGCTTCAACTACAACGTCCGCGTGCTCTGCTGTGACCACATGAGCCACTGCCCCACCGCCAGCACTCTGCCGCCCACAACCCCCACGCCTGCCTCACCCAGTGTCTCCCGCACGACCCCCGTGGGGACCTCCCATAAACACACAACCCCTGGATCTTTGCCCACGGGCACCAGCATGGGTGAATGGTCATCGGTGGTGACAGGACTCCGGACCACGGCCACCACCAAGACGTACCTCTCTTCCCCGAGGACGATGGAGACTGTTCCCATCCCCACCTCTCTCAGAACGACTGAGACAGGCACTATCCGCAGTACCACTTTTACCCCAAAGCCTTCAACCACCATGTCAGCCCCGCCCAGTGCCCCCCGCACAGCACACCTGGTGACCACGCCCATACAGACCACCGCAATGTCCCTGCCCACCAGTCCGACATTTGGGACCACCCTGCCCTCCAGCACCCTGATGCCTGGCTCCTTCTCCACCACCACGACATCCCAGACCACCGGGAACTGCACGCCACGGTGCGCGTGGACAGACTGGTTCGATGCGGACTACCCCAAGCCCATCCCCAATGGCGGGGACTTTGAGACCTACGCCAACATCCGGGCAGCTGGCGAGCCCATCTGTGAGAAGCCCCAGGCCCTGGAGTGCCGGGCCGAGACGCTTCCCGACGTCCCCCTGCAACAGGTGGGCCAGGTGGTGCTCTGCAGGCTGGAGGAGGGCCTGGTGTGTCGTAACCGAGACCAGCGCGGCCGGTTCAAGATGTGCCTCAATTACCATATCCGCGTGCTCTGCTGCGACAACCGCCACTGCCCCACAACCCCGGCCACCACCGCAGTGACCAGCCCAGGGACCAGCCTGAGGCCGACGTCCCTAACAACCCCCAGCCCCACCGTCGTCAGCTCAGCCAGCACCACTGCAACCCCCCGGTGCCAGCCTGCCTGCCGCTGGACCGACTGGCAGGACAGTGACCGGCCCCGGCCGGGCCCCTATGGGGGTGACGTTGAGACCTACATTCAAATGGAAGGTCTGGGCAGCCAGCTCTGCGCAGAGCCGGACGCCATCGAGTGTGAGGCCGTCCTCTTCCCGGGAGTCCCCTTGGAGCAGCTGGGCCAGGTGGTACTGTGTGACCCGGAGTACGGGCTTATCTGCAGGAACAACCGGCAGGGGTGGGGCCAGACCTGCTTCAACTACCACATACGTGTGCGCTGCTGTGACGACTACAGCCATTGTCCCAGCACGGCCACAGCCACCAGCACCAGTACGGGCAAGGAGACCACAGCACTCTGGACCACGGCCACCACACAGTCACTCTCCTCTTCCCCAGGGACCACCCAAAGGGTCACCACTGCCACCACTGAGACAGGTCCCTCCTCTCCCGGGACCACCCAGAGGGTCACCATGCCCACCACTGAGACAGGTCCCTCCTCTCCCGGGACCACCCAAAGGGTCACTACTGCCACCACTGAGACAGGTCCCTCCTCTCCCGGGACCACCCAGAGTGTCGCCAGCCACACGACCCAGACGCCTCTCGCCTCCTTCAGGACCACCGAGAGGGCCTCTGTCTCCAGTCTCTCTGCCTCCACAGGGACCCCGCCCACAAACACCAAGCCAGCCTGGCCCAGTACCCCCCACAAGGTCCCCCTGGTGACCACACCCATACAGACCACCCAAGGGTCCCTGCCCACCGGTCCCACCTTTGGGACCACCCTGCCGTCCAGCCCCCTGACGCCTGGCCCCTCCTCAACCACCATGACATCCCCGACCACCGGGGACTGCACGCCACGGTGCGCGTGGACAGACTGGTTCGATGCGGACTACCCCAAGCCCGGCCCCAACGGCGGGGACTTTGAGACTTTTGACATGCTCCGCTTGGCCGGCCACGTGTTCTGCGAGCGCCCCCAGGACATCGAGTGCCGCTCAGAGAAGGCGCCAGATGTGAGCCTGACGGACGTGGGGCAGGTGGTCCAGTGCAATGTGAGCTTCGGGCTGGTGTGCCGCAACCGCGACCAGCCGGGGCGCGTGCCATACTGCCACAACTTCCACGTGCGCTTGCTGTGCTGTGACCGCCACTGCACCTCCCCGCCGGGCACCACGGCTGGTACCTCCCTGTCCCCGAAGACATCTCGCACCCCACTGACACCCACCACTATCGCCACCACGCACGCCAGCTCCTTGCCCTCTGCTGGGTCCTCCACAGCCTCCACAGGGACCTCCCAGGTCCAAGAGTCCAGCACTAGTGTCACCATATCGCCCACCATGCCTGAGCTGGGCACCACCCTGCGCCCCTCCACGGCTGCCTCCACAACAACAGTGCCCCAGGTTAACACTCAGACCTCAGCCATCCTGACCCCCAGCCCAACGACCTCAGTGACCAAGTCCACTTCCTGTCAGCCTCGCTGCGCCTGGACGGACTGGCTGGACCAGACCTACCCGGTTCCAGGGCCTTCCGGTGGGGACTTTGAGACCTTCGCCAACATCCGGGCAGCCGGCGAGCCCATCTGTGAGAAGCCCCAGGCCCTGGAGTGCCGGGCCGAGACGCTTCCCGACGTCCCCCTGCAACAGGTGGGCCAGGTGGTGCTCTGCAGGCTGGAGGAGGGCCTGGTGTGTCGTAACCGAGACCAGCGCGGCCGGTTCAAGATGTGCCTCAATTACCATATCCGCGTGCTCTGCTGCGACAACCGCCACTGCCCCACAACCCCGGCCACCACCGCAGTGACCAGCCCAGGGACCAGCCTGAGGCCGACGTCCCTAACAACCCCCAGCCCCACCGTCGTCAGCTCAGCCAGCACCACTGCAACCCCCCGGTGCCAGCCTGCCTGCCGCTGGACCGACTGGCAGGACAGTGACCGGCCCCGGCCGGGCCCCTATGGGGGTGACGTTGAGACCTACATTCAAATGGAAGGTCTGGGCAGCCAGCTCTGCGCAGAGCCGGACGCCATCGAGTGTGAGGCCGTCCTCTTCCCGGGAGTCCCCTTGGAGCAGCTGGGCCAGGTGGTACTGTGTGACCCGGAGTACGGGCTTATCTGCAGGAACAACCGGCAGGGGTGGGGCCAGACCTGCTTCAACTACCACATACGTGTGCGCTGCTGTGACGACTACAGCCATTGTCCCAGCACGGCCACAGCCACCAGCACCAGTACGGGCAAGGAGACCACAGCACTCTGGACCACGGCCACCACACAGTCACTCTCCTCTTCCCCAGGGACCACCCAAAGGGTCACCACTGCCACCACTGAGACAGGTCCCTCCTCTCCTGGGACCACACAGAGGGTCACCAGCCACACGACCCAGACACCTCTCGCCTCCTTCAGGACCACCGAGAGGGCCTCTGTCTCCAGTCTCTCTGCCTCCACAGGGACCCCGCCCACAAACACCAAGCCAGCCTGGCCCAGTACCCCCCACAAGGTCCCCCTGGTGACCACACCCATACAGACCACCGCAATGTCCCTGCCCACCAGTCCGACATTTGGGACCACCCTGCCCTCCAGCACCCTGATGCCTGGCTCCTTCTCCACCACCACGACATCCCAGACCACCGGGAACTGCACGCCACGGTGCGCGTGGACAGACTGGTTCGATGCGGACTACCCCAAGCCCATCCCCAATGGCGGGGACTTTGAGACCTACGCCAACATCCGGGCAGCCGGTGAGCCCATCTGTGAGAAGCCCCAGGCCCTGGAGTGCCGGGCCGAGACGCTTCCCGACGTCCCCCTGCAACAGGTGGGCCAGGTGGTGCTCTGCAGGCTGGAGGAGGGCCTGGTGTGTCGTAACCGAGACCAGCGCGGCCGGTTCAAGATGTGCCTCAATTACCATATCCGCGTGCTCTGCTGCGACAACCGCCACTGCCCCACAACCCCGGCCACCACCGCAGTGACCAGCCCGGGGACCAGCCTGAGGCCGACGTCCCTAACAACCCCCAGCCCCACCGTCGTCAGCTCAGCCAGCACCACTGCAACCCCCCGGTGCCAGCCTGCCTGCCGCTGGACCGACTGGCAGGACAGTGACCGGCCCCGGCCGGGCCCCTATGGGGGTGACGTTGAGACCTACATTCAAATGGAAGGTCTGGGCAGCCAGCTCTGCGCAGAGCCGGACGCCATCGAGTGTGAGGCCGTCCTCTTCCCGGGAGTCCCCTTGGAGCAGCTGGGCCAGGTGGTACTGTGTGACCCGGAGTACGGGCTTATCTGCAGGAACAACCGGCAGGGGTGGGGCCAGACCTGCTTCAACTACCACATACGTGTGCGCTGCTGTGACGACTACAGCCATTGTCCCAGCACGGCCACAGCCACCAGCACCAGTACGGGCAAGGAGACCACAGCACTCTGGACCACGGCCACCACACAGTCACTCTCCTCTTCCCCAGGGACCACCCAAAGGGTCACCACTGCCACCACTGAGACAGGTCCCTCCTCTCCCGGGACCACCCAAAGGGTCACTACTGCCACCACTGAGACAGGTCCCTCCTCTCCCGGGACCACCCAGAGTGTCGCCAGCCACACGACCCAGACGCCTCTCGCCTCCTTCAGGACCACCGAGAGGGCCTCTGTCTCCAGTCTCTCTGCCTCCACAGGGACCCCGCCCACAAACACCAAGCCAGCCTGGCCCAGTACCCCCCACAAGGTCCCCCTGGTGACCACACCCATACAGACCACCCAAGGGTCCCTGCCCACCGGTCCCACCTTTGGGACCACCCTGCCGTCCAGCCCCCTGACGCCTGGCCCCTCCTCAACCACCATGACATCCCCGACCACCGGGGACTGCACGCCACGGTGCGCGTGGACAGACTGGTTCGATGCGGACTACCCCAAGCCCGGCCCCAACGGCGGGGACTTTGAGACTTTTGACATGCTCCGCTTGGCCGGCCACGTGTTCTGCGAGCGCCCCCAGGACATCGAGTGCCGCTCAGAGAAGGCGCCAGATGTGAGCCTGACGGACGTGGGGCAGGTGGTCCAGTGCAATGTGAGCTTCGGGCTGGTGTGCCGCAACCGCGACCAGCCGGGGCGCGTGCCATACTGCCACAACTTCCACGTGCGCTTGCTGTGCTGTGACCGCCACTGCACCTCCCCGCCGGGCACCACGGCGAGTACCCCCCAGCTCTTGAAGACCTCCCCCAGCTTGACGCCAGCCACTATGTCCCCCTCCGTCCTCAGTACGCTCAGGCCCAACGCCTCTCCCAGCTCACCTGTCCCCACCACACCCTGCCTGTGCCGGGCATTCGGACAGCTCTTCTCACCAGGTGAGTGGAAGAGCCTGTCCTCTCCTCATGGACCATCCACCCAGGATACTTTTTCCTCGTGTCCCCGAAGCCCTGCTCTGTGACTGCCGATCCTCCTGCTGACCCAGGTGTCCCGTCGTTCTGATTTTCTCCTCCACAGGGGACGTCGTCTACAACAGAAGCGACGGAGCCGGCTGCCATTTCTATGCCATCTGCAGCCCACACTGTGAACTCGAACGCTTCCAGGGTGCCTGCTCTACCTCCGCCCCCCCAGAGCCCCCATCCTCCGTGTCCCCAACCTCCCCGACCTCCCCGACGGGGGGCTGCGACCTCACCGTCCCTCCCCGACAGGTGTGCACCCTGCCTCCCTGCCTTCCCTACCCTTGTGTGCATGGGGTCAGGTGCTGCGGAGGGCTCCAGTGGGGCCGACTTTGAGCCCCTCAGTGACCTTTCACGGGGAGCTCTGGGTGGAGGGAGGCACAGGGGTGTGGGGCCGGGTCAGCAGCTGGGGCTGCACAGGGCAAGTGGACAGCCCTGCCCCAGGCCATGTGAGACCCAAGGGTGGTGGGGGTGGGTCTCGCGAGCCCACCCAGTGACACTGTGACTGCTGTCACCAGGTGAATGAGACCTGGACTCTGGAGGACTGCACGCTGGCCCGGTGCGAAGGTGACAACCGCATCGTCCTGCTGGAGCCGGAGCCCGTGACCAAGGTCACCTGCGTGAACGGGCACCTGCCCGTCAGAGTGCAGAGCCAGCAGGACCCCTGCCAGTACCACTATGAGTGCGAATGTGAGAGAAGCAGCCGCGCGCAGCTGGGCAGCACGGGACACACATAGCACAGGCACCGCGCTGACCAGACGCCACACGGGGACGCCAGGGCGCCTGAGACCAGGGAGAGGAGGGGTGGGAACAGGGGTGCATAGGGCATGGTTCCTGGGGTCCTGAGCGACCTTTTGTGGAGCCGCCGGCAACAAGGACCACAAACTAGGTGGTTCAAAAGGGCAGGGACAAGTCTCTCGCAGGCCCAGGGGCCAGAGCCCGAGAGCCAGGTGTCACAGGGCTGCTCCTCCCACAAGCTCCAGGGGAGGGTCCTCCTGCCTCAGCCAGCCTCTGGGGCTCCAGGCATCCCTGGGCTGTGGCGGGGTCACTGTGTCACCCGTCTCTGCCTCTGTCCTCACGTGGCCTCTTCTTTCTGTGTCTCTTCTGAGGACACTTGTCACTGGATTTGGGGCCCACCTGGTAAAGCAGGATACTCTCATCTCCAGACCCTTAAGTTAATGATAGCTGTGAAGACCCTTTCCCAAATGCGGTCACAGCCACAGGCTCTGAGTGGGCCTGTCCTTGGGGGCCATCAACCAATCCACTCACCCATTTTAAAAATGAGGCAACAACTGAGGCTGTGGGGGCTTGAGCCACTCCCCAGAGGTGGCAGCTCTGGGCGGCACCATGTGAGGGGACTGTCTTTGTCCACAGGCACCTGCAGTAGCTGGGGGGGCTCCAACTACATCACCTTCGATGGCACCTCCTACTCTTTCCGGGACAACTGCACCCACGTCGTCATGAGGGAGATCCGCCCACGCCACGGGAACCTCACGATCCTCCTGAACAACTACTTCTGTGCAGCCCCCGCGGCCTCCCCCCGCTGCCCCCGCGCCCTCAGTGTCCACTATGAGTCCATGGAGATTGTCCTCACCACCAGCGTCAACGCCGACGGGCAGGAAGAGAGCCTGGTGAGTGTGGGTGCAGGGTGCGCCTGGGGCCCCACGGAGGGAGGGTGCCTGCACGCATTCCCCCTGCCCGGAGGTCGGCTCCAAAGGGGCTTCAGAGAGGGGGCAGGGCACGCCGCCACGCAGGGCCCTGGGCACAACGGGGGCGGAAGGCTGTGGAGGGAGGGCTGCCCACAGCCAAGAGCGCCCTGGGAACCCAACCACCGCAGACTGGGCCCCAGGGCCTGAGGGGAGCGTCTGTGCTCTGGGGTGCGCCCACCACCCCCGGTTACATGTCCCTGGCTCTGTCCCCAGGTCTTGTTCGACCACGTGCGGGTGAGCCAGGGCTTCAGCAAGAATGGCGTGCGTGTGTCTGTGACGGTGGATGCCGCCATGCACGTCGACATCCCGGCCATCGGCGTCAGCGTCACCTTCCACGGGGAGGTCTTCCAGGTCCGGCTGTCCTACAGCCACTTCAGCCACAACACCGAGGGCCAGTGTGGTGAGTGGGGATGTGACAGGAAGCCCACAGGAGCACGGGCGACTTCCATGGCTCACAGGGCCTGCTCCTCCCTCCAAGCCCTGCCTGTGCCCCCACCCCCACCCCGGCAGCCCTGCGGTGCCAGCTGCCTGCCACATCCCCACCTCCCAGATCAGGACCCGCTCCCCCTGCCTCCTGCCCCAGGCAGAGCTGCCTCTCGGCCTCAGCAATCAGTGTTTCATAACCGAGTGAAGGGTGGGGAGGAGTGGGGAGAGGGGAAAGGCTGGAGAATGGCAAGGCTGGGTGCCCGCTTGGCCCCTGTGGTGACCCTCCCGGCTTCCACACTCGCCAGGCACCTGCACCAATAACAAGATGGATGACTGCCGCCGGCCGGATGGCACCATGGCCCCCACCTGCCAGGACATGGGCAACACCTGGCTGGTCCCTGAAAGCAGCAAGGAGGGCTGCTGGGCACCGACGGGCCCGCCCCCGACCACCAGCTCCCCGGCCCCGGTGACCACCACACCCTTTTCCACCCAGTGCCCCCCAGCGCCCCTCTGTGAGCTGATGCTGAGCCAGTGAGTCCCTCCCTGTGGGTTTGTCCATCCTGGGGCAGCGAGCCCTGCCCGGGCCCAGGACCCAGCTGTGCTCCAATCTCTAACTGCCCCTGCCGCAGGGTCTTCACTGAGTGCCATGACCTCATCCCGCCCGGCGCGTTCTTCAGCACCTGCGTCAGTGACAGTTGCCAGGCCGGCCGCCCCGAGGTGCCCTGCCAGAGCCTGGAGGCCTACGCGGCGCTCTGCCGTGCCCGGGGCGTGTGCAGCAACTGGCGTAATGCCACTGCCGGGCTATGCGGTAAGTGACGGGAGGCCACCTCGGGTGCTGGCCTCTGGCCTCCTCGGCCTGCCTGACGCCCGTCTCTGTGTCCCCAGACCTCACCTGCCCGCCTGCAAAGGTGTACCAGCCATGCGGCCCTAAGCAGCCCATGACCTGTGACTCCGGGTGAGTACCGGCCACAGTGGGAATGGTGGGGGCGGCGAATGAAGAGTCTGGGGGCAGCAGGAGGAGACAGAAGGAGGAAGGCTCTCCAGCCCCAGATCTCTGCAGCGCCCTTTCCCCACCCGACCAACCTCTGGTCCTGACCACATGGGTGTCCACGGCAGCCGACCAATCCCTGCACTCCGTCCATGCCCGCCTCCCTCCGCCCTCGCCTTACAGGAACCAGAGCCCAGAGAACGAGGGGCTGGTGGAGGGCTGCTTCTGTCCCGATGGCCACACTCTCTTCAACTCATACACGGACGTCTGTGTCCCCAAGTGCCGTAAGCACCACCTGTGGCCTGGGCCCTGACCCAGCACAGCCAGCGGGTGGGACATCCTGGCCTGGCCTGGCTTGCTTCAGTGTCAGACCATGTGCCAAACGGGCCCAGCTCCAACTCCGTTCTGCCAGCGGCAGTGTGGTCTGGAGCCCTGTCAAGTCCCCTGCTCTGTGACACCCCTCGAATTCTCCAGGGGCTTCTGCTCCCAGTGGGAAGACAGAGGCTTTGACTGGGGGTGGGGGTGGCCAAGGCTGAGAAGACATGTCCCTATAGCCTCTGCTACCAGGCCGTGAACCCCACAACCCCTGGTGACCCCCTTTCTCCTTCCCTTCCAGCCTGCGTGGGACCAGATGGGTTTCCCAAATTCGTGAGTGGCTCTGCCCCCAGCTGGCCCCCCTTGCTCAAGCAGAAGGAGGGAGGGAGGACCTCCATCTTGGGGCGGCCCCGTGATGGGGCTGGTGTGGGGTGCCCAGGGGTGCAACATGTCCCGGTCACTCAGGCTGCTCCAGAGGTGGTGGCTACAGGGGGAGGCTGAGGACTGTCCTGGCCAAGCTGAGCGCTGGGGCCTGACCTGCTGCTGGATGCAGCCTGAGAGACCGAGGCTCAGTCCAGGAGCCCTCAGGAACCCCAACCTGGTCTGTTGCAGCCTGGAGAGCAGTGGGTCAGCGACTGCCAGACCTGTGTGTGCGACGAGGACTCCGTGTCGGTGCAATGCGTCCCGGTGCAGTGCGAGCCCCAGGATCGGCCCCTGGAGTGCAGCCGGCCTGGCTTCCTGACCGTGACCAGGCCCCTGGCCAACAACCCCTGCTGCCCAGAGACGCTGTGCGGTGAGCCCTGCACCCTCGCAGGCCAGGCGGGTGGGCAGCGAGCACAGGAGGGTGGAGAGTACAGGCTGGCAAGGCCTGCAGGGCAGAGCAGGGCCACAGCGTCCTGGCTGGACACTGCCGGACCACTGGTCGGGGGGAGGGGGCTCCTGATCCTTCCTTTTTCCACCTAAACACGAGGCTGCCGACCTCTGGTCTGCCCAGGGGCTTGGGGTGGGCGAGGGAGGGGACAGTTGAGGACCTAGAGGGGATCCAGAAGGGCCGCCGAGAGGTCAGCCACCACGGGAAACCCTGTGGGGAAACCCTGTTACACTGGGAACTAGCAGGGCCAGAGGGCAGGGGCACCCCCCAACAGCACCCCAACTCTCCTGCAGTCTGCAACACGACCACCTGCCCCCTGGGCCTGCCACAATGTGGGCCGGGAGAGGAGCTGACCCGCACCCAGGAGGAGGGCAGCTGTTGCCCCACCTTTGGCTGCCGTGAGTGGGGTGGGGGCTAGTGTTCGGGGCAGGGGCGTGTCTGAGCACCTGCTCCCACTGCCCAGGAAGGCCCTCAGTCCTCCCTTTTCTTCCAGGGCCTAAGCTATGCATCTACAACGGCACCGTCTACGGGGTAAGGGCTCGGCGGAGGATGGCAGGGCGGCCGGGGGTGACGGCCTGGAATCCTCTGGACCTCCTCTCCTGGTCTCCACATGAGCAGCCCTGTCTGCCCCCTCCCGCCACGACAGAAGATAAACAGAGAGGCTCTGAGTCCTCTAGAGCTGGGTGGGGACACGGGAGGAGAGGGGAGTGGTGCCTCTGTCAGAGCCTGGTAGGGCTGTGAGCCCCACACCTGCTGCCCCTGGGACTTGAGCTTCAGGGTCTCCTGCAGCTTCCTCCCAGCAGGACCACTGGGGCAGGACCACGCCCTCCCAGCCCCCTCCCGCCTGCCTGGGGTCCCTACTCACTCAGGGTCCTGCCTGTCTCCAGGTCTGTGCCCAGCCCGGGGGCATATCCATAATTCCATGTGAAGAAACAAGCCGCCTTCTGTGGGCCTCAGCTTCTCCCAGCCCACCCAGCCGCAGGCAGGGGCCCTGGCCCTGGTGCCCAACCCAGTGCCCTGAATGTCACTCCCCTCCATCCACTGCAGGTCGGTGCAACCTTCCCAGCGGTCACTCCCTGCCACACGTGCACCTGCCTGTCTGTGGACACCCAGAACACTACCGTGCAGTGTGAGGAGGATGCCTGCAACACCACCTGTCCCCAGGTGAGCCCACCCATCTAGGCATAGCCAGACCCCTGACATGCTGCACGGTGGCAACCCTGAGTCACTGGGACCCAGGCCCCCAGGGAGGGCTCTCTAGCTCAACCTTTGCCGGAATCTTGTTTTTTCCCAAAAAGAGGTCATGAAACAGGAGGATAGGGGGAAAGGTTGGGGGCAGGACCGGCAGGCTGCAGGGGCAGGTGGAGAGGGGTCTGGGAGCAGGGGTGAGGCTCAGTCAGGACAATGGGGCGGGGCAGCTTCTGCCCTGGTGGCCATGGACAGCGACACGGCTTCAGAGGGTGGGGGCTGCTAAGGAGGCTGCCAGACTCTTGGGGGCGAGCAACAGGGCTGGGGAGCCGGGCTGGGGGTGCAGACATGACCACCCCTCTGGCCCTCAGGGTTCCGAGTACTCCAGAGTGGCTGGGCAGTGCTGCGGGGAGTGCGTGCAGACGGCCTGCCTCACGCCCCATGGCGGGCTGGTCCAGGTAAGGGGACCCTACCCTCCAACCCTCAACAGCCCACGACATAATCCCCACCCTGGCCTCACTCTCCCTGGTGCATTTCAGCCCAACGAGACCTGGGTCAACAGCCTCGTGGACAACTGCACGGAGTACCACTGCCAGGCTGAGAACGGAGTTCCTGTGCTGACCCCGAGGCCCGCGCCCTGCCCTGACGTGCCCAGCTGCAGAGTGCGTGCCCCAGGGATCCCACCAGCCCGGCTGTCTTCCGGCCTTGCCGGAGAGGGCCCGCCCACACCACCCCCTGGAGGCCACACCCTGTCCCGCCCTAGAGACCCCCTCCCTTCCAGGAGGCCACGCCCCTGTCCCACCTTAGAAACCCCGCCCACGCTCCCCCAAGCCAAGCCCCGCAGGAGGCCCCACCCCTGGGGCCGCGACCGCCCTCAGCCCGCCCTCTGTCCCCTGCTGCAGGGCACCCTCCGGAAAACCGGCTGCTGCTACTCCTGTGAGGAAGTGGGTAAGTAGAGACCACCTTCCCGTCCCCGCCCTCCAGCCCCGCCCAGCCTCCGCCCATTGGCTCCTGCCCGGACCCCAAGAACCTGCCCTGAACGGCAGATCCGGAGGGAACTAGGGAGGAAGGGCCCCAGGTCGGGGTCCTCAGAGATCCCCTTCTCTTCTGCCCAGACACCTGCCAGGTCCGAGTCAACAGGACGGTCCTGCGGCACCGGGACTGCGAGGCCCCCGTCAACGTCACTTTCTGCGAGGGCTCGTGTCCAGGAGTGTCCAAGTGAGTGACCCCGCCCCCCTTCGCACAGCCCTGCCCACCCGCTGCAGGCCTCCTCAGGGGCCAGCTGCCGGCCACACGGGGTCAGCACCCAGGCCCCATGTGTCCCTATCCTTGGCCCAGCTTGGGGTGACTACAGAAGAGCTCCCCTCTCTCCATATCCAGCTGGAGAAAGCCTACGGCCTCCCCTGACCCTTAGAGCCAGGAGCGGGGAAGCTGAGGCACAAAGCCGGGGGACTGCGGTCCTGGACCTGAGTCCAGACGCCTGGGGGTAGTGTCTGCTTGGGGGGTGGGCAGAATCAGGGCCTTCCGTGGACCAGATTCTTGGGGCAGAGCTGCTGGCAGTGTCCTCGCCAGAGTCAGCCAGGCTGCGGCCAGCTAGTGCCCTCAGCCAGAAGTGGAAGAAGGGCCGGGGAAGGTCCCTGGAGTAGGGGTCTGCGGACTCCTCGAGTTTGAGGGGGTGGTTCAGGGAAGAGAGGGTGCCTGGCCAAGAAAGGTCAGTGTTCAAAGCGATTCTGAGTGCCCACAGAGCTGGCCAGGCCAGGACGGCGATGCCCCACGTGCTGAGGCAGCAAGCGTGGGGCTGCCCGAGGGTGGTGAGCTGCCGACTTCAGACCCCAGAGAAACCAGGGGGCTGGGGCCGGCTGGGGCGGGTGCTGAGGGTGCCACGTGTCTGCAGGTACTCCGTGGAGGCCCAGACCATGCAGCGGCAGTGTACCTGCTGCCAGGAGACCAGGACCCACAAGGAGGTGGTGACCATGCAGTGTCCCGACGGGACGGCCGTCCAGCACACCTACACCCACGTGGATGACTGCAGCTGCACCCCAGCCTGCATACCCTCTCCTGCAGCTCCTGAGGACGGCAAATTTGCCTCTCTATCCTCGGAGTTCATCGATGTTTGATGCCATTCTGCCCCTGTCCCACTGCCCCGGGTGAAACCCACACCCTGGCAGGGGACACTGCAGCTTGAGGAGAGTGCCAGAGCCCCTCCGGCCTGTCTTGGCCACTTGCCCTGCCATCAGGGCCAGCCTTCATCTGAAAGAAGCGCTGGCTCCACCCAAACTCACCCCTTCCTGGTGTCAGAAGGATGCCAAGTGCAAAACTGCACATCGGCGGGCGCCGTGCTGCTCCTCACCGGGGACTCCTGCCACACCCCCAAGTCCCGTGGAGCACGGCTCCCCTCGGGCAGCAGACTGCAGACTGAGACCCGTCCACACCAGGCCGGCGGCCACCAGGGAGTGGAGTTTGGCAAGGTGGCTGCATGCCCATGTCTGGACCTGGGGCTGAGGCTGTGATGGCCGAGGGGTGGGCCTGGGAGGGGTCAGTGCCCCGAAGCTCCTCCTCTGGTCACCCTGCCCCAACCTTGCAAATAAACACCGAGCATCATGTACACTTCCAGGTCTGGGTGTCTTCCACCGTGTCCGCCCGGGCTCTCCTGTCCATCCATGGACCCAGCTGTGTAGGGTCCACAGGCTTTATGCACCCCCAGCCCGGGGCTTGTGCTGGGAGGGAAAGGCAGGGCAGGGGACACGGAGGCCCAGGTCAGTCTCTGGCTGTGAAGGCACTTGCAGGAGCCAGGAGTGCGCCAAGGGCTCAGAAACAGCCTCACCATTATTTCAAACACATGGGGTTCATTAGGAAACTGGTTCACAGATGTAAAGATTGGACCAGCCAACAGGAAGAGGCGCCCCAGACATGCGTCAGTGCAGGAAGCAGCTGCCCCACCAGCCAGGGCTGCACGGTGGGGTGGGGTACATGGTGCTGCTCAGACCCTGAGGGGAGCCACTGCTGCTCCTGCTGTGCCCGCTCCCCATCCTGTCCATACCTCCCTCCCACGGTGTGTTTTCTTCAGGGCACTTGTCACTCAGCAACTTGTACATTTGTTCCTTTCTGTTTCCTGAAGACAGGCTTTCTGCCTGTCATTCCTGTCGCCCTGCCCAGAGCAGAGAACACTGCCTGCGTGGGTGGGGGAGGGGGCAGGCAGGGTGTGGCCAGCAGCAGCACTGAACTGCGCTTACCAGGCCCACATGTGCACTTTGGGATGCGAGGGCGCCCTGGCTTTGGGCTTAACCACGCAGGAAGGACAAGAAATGACCTCTAAGTGGGCAGGACGGTTATAAGCAGGGCCGCCACCTGGGAAGGCAAAGGCAGTGCTGGAGGGGGCGAGTGGGCGGGTGTTCCTGTACCTTCTCCACATCACATGACCTGCATCCACGCTCAGTGTGTTTCTCCCACCGCACATGCAGTGACAGTAACTCACTTTTACAGAGTTCCTGCCCCTCCCCACAGGCTGGGGTCCCCAGCTCCGGGGGAAGGTGGATCTGGGGGCTCAGCCTGGGGGTCCTGGACTCTTCAGTGGCCGCTACCAGCACTCTGGACTTTCCTACCCACCAAAGTGGGCCTGGTCAGGGCAGGCCACTGGGGAGATGGGTCCATGGGTTGACGAAGCTGTAGGTGAGGCTGGCATCCCCTTGGTCACCACTGGCGTCAACTTCTATAAGCTTAACCTGTGTCCCACAGACTGAATTCCTGGGGGTCCCGTGTCCAGGTCATGCTCCCACCCAAGACTTCATTAACTCACATGCAAAACAGCAGTGATCCATAAACCTCAGTCATTCTTGTGGCACAACTGTTTCCTTAAACCCATGCACCTCTTTGCAACTTAAACATATTTGTAAGGCACCTGGAAGAAGAGTGTCCTTTCTTGGACCGGAGTTCACATAAGTGAAGTGTTTCCTGTGTGCCAGCATACGTTCCCATTTAACCCTGACAACCGCCCTATGCAACGCACGCCATTGTTTCTCCCAACTTACACATGGGGAAACTGAGGCACAAAGCCATGAGAAGACTTGCTTCAGTAAGGGGTAAGGCTGGGCTCAAGTCCAGGCAGTCTGACTCCAGAGCCCACACGGTGGCCACAAGACTACTGTGGCCAAAGAGGAGATAACTATAAAAATCAACACAATGAATAAACAAGACAGTGTCACCTGAACTTGAAATATTTTCCAAAAGGGATTTCTGGTTTCCAGACAGAAATGTGCAAGTTTTTCCCACAGACACAAAAACCATGACAAAGATAGACAGAAACTTTAAAATACCAGCACCTGAAAACAAGGAAATGAATTATCTGTAAAACTGACAGATATCCTTCAAAGAAGGAGATTTTGGGGAAGCCCCAGTGGTGAAAGGGGGCCACAGGGCAATATTTGAAATAATAATAATAATAACAGCAATCTTTCAGAACTGAAGACATGAGCTCTTAGACGGAAAGTACTCAGTGAGCCAAGGAACACAAAGAAGACATCCACCCCTAGTGCCTGATAGTGAGATGTTGGAATATCAAAGAAAAGGACAAACCTCAAAGCGACCAGAACACGACACAGTTTGCCGACAAGGGATAAGAATCATTAATGCTGGATGCCAGGAGACTGTGGCACAACATTTCCACAGTGCCGAGGGAAACTACCTCTCAACCCTGAATTCTATACCCAACTAAACTATCATTTAAGAGTGACATTTAAAAAAAAGACATTTTCAACAGAAAGTTGACCTCCCACAGACGCTGTGTGGAAGAGCTACTAAAGGAGGGTGAACGCTAACAAGAAGAAAAGGTAAACGCTGGTTGAACGTATGAAAGGCAAACAACAGTCAGCAAAGAAATCGGTAACCCACAGCGGTACAGCCAAACAAGACACACCCCTCTCAGAAACCAACAGATCAAAAACAGGCCTTCATAACTTTAATGAATAGGATTTATCAGTTTTTTTCTTCACTGTTAGTGCTTCTTGGTCTTATTTCCTTGCCCTTAGATCAGAAACACGGTCCCCTGCCTTGTTTTTTAGAGCTCTCCAGTTTTACCTTCTGTTTTAAAAAACCTTTTTTTTATTGTGGTGCAATACACGTAAAATTTGCCATCTTAACCATTTTTTTTACATGTACAGCTAAGTGGTATTAAATACAGTCACACTGCTGTGTGGCCGTCATCACCATCCATCTCCATAATTCTTTCCGTCTTCCCAAACTGAAACTCTGTCCCCATGAAACACTCCCTCCTCACCCCCTCCCCCAGCCCTGGCACCCACCCTTCTACTTTCTGTCTCTGTGAATCTGACTCTACTTAATATATCCTGTAAGTGGAATCACACAGGATTTGTCCTGTGTCGGACTCATTTCACTCAGCTCAATGTCCTCAAGGTTCGTCCGTGTTGAAGCAGGTGTCAGAGTCTCCCTTTTAAGGCTGAATGAAATTCCACTGTGTGGATGGACCACATTCTGTGTATCCAGACACTTGGGCTGCATCCACATTGTATCTGCTGTGACTCATGCTGCTATGAACACAGTATGTACATATCTCATCAAGTCCCTGCTTTCAATTATTTTGGGGAAGTGGACTTGCTGGGCCACATGACAATTCAGTTGAATTTTTTGAGGAACTGTCATACAGTTTTCCACAGCAGCTGCACCATCTTATATTCCCACCATCAGTGAACAGAGTACACCCCTCCATTCATTGTGACACCCCCACCTTACACCCCACAGTGCTGCCTGAACTGAAGGTCAAGTTTGCAGGAAGCATCTCTCTGGGTTCCCCCTTTCTCTTGTCATCTTTTAAAATTTTTCAGGAAGAATTTTTCAGCAGGTTACCTAACATTTTGGGCTATTTTCCATGAGAAGTTCCCAATTAACCTAACGCACTGTACTCCTGGAAAGAGATGTCCCTGTCAAGCGGGGCAGGGGGCCTCGGGGGTACAGTCCCAACCTATCAGTCTGTTCTCTTCCCAGGGACCACGTGCTGTGGCTGCGTCAAGTGGCTCTGAGCCTTGTTTACGAGCCCGTGCATGAGCCACTGGGGACTCTGCCCTGGAGATCAAGGTCTGTGCCACGTGGGACACCCCTGGCTCACAGCTGACTTCTTGATAGGCTCTCCTAGGAGAGGTGTCAGGACTGCCAGCAGCGGCAGTGGGTCCCAACTGAGAGGACTGACCGCTCCGCCAGGCAGGACGCTTCCCCCTCACGGTCTCTGGAGACAGCGCCCAGATGCACTTTTTAGGCTTGTTTGCCTGGACAAGCTCGCTCTGCCTCATTCTGGAGGTCAAGAAGTGGAATGTCACCATAGCCCGAGTCGCCGAGGGAGGGCTGAGATGAAGCGTCGGCTGCAGGGTCCCCACCTGCCCCAGACCCTGCCCACTGGGTCCTGAGGCCAGAGGGGGCCGTGTCTTGGTCCCCAGACTGCTCTGTGCTCTCGTATTGCTCCAGGCCAGTCCCCCCGCCGTCAGCCCGGTGCAGCCCTGAATGTGGGGCTGTGGTGCCTCCCTCCTAAGCCTTGGGGGCCCCTCGTCCATCAGGTGGACCCCCGACCCCGTCGCCTGGCCTTGTGGGCCCACGTGGATCTTGTGTGGCCTTCCACAGCCCAGCAGAAGCCTGGATAGGACCCTTGGGTGACCCCAGCTCACCTGCCAAGCTCATCTGAGGCCAAGAGCCAAGATACATCTGGAGTCTTCCCGTGTGATTCGTGAAGGCAGAGGGGTGTGGGGGCCGGGCAGGCGGTAGCCTGTTCTAGAGCTCGCACGAGGGGTGCTGGACGGTGCCCCCTGGAACTGACCGCCTTGTGGCAGTGACTTCCCTCGGAGTCCAGGCTACCCAGGGTCACATTCTCCTGCAATCTGCTCCCTCCGTACACAGAAGCCATGTGCCACGTGGGTTCCACGACTCTTCCAGCCTGTCTGGGGCCCGAGATCAGGAACTGCAGACGTAAGCAGGAGGCACAGAGGCCCATGGTGGGCAGCGTGGAGGGCAGAGCTCCCACCAGCCCGAGCCCCGGGTCAGCACGGGGCGTGCCCACCTGCTCCGGCGTCACCCCACACTCTGTGCGTTCCACCTGCGTCGTGCCAGCCACTCAGCCCGCACTCACCCAGCCGTATACAGGGACAACTGCACACCAGTGTCACACATCAGGGAAGGAAAGTGACGGGGCTTCCATGCCGAGTTAATAACCCCTGCCGCGCAATATCTGTAATTTTTCACTTTTCCATCTTCTCCTACGTGGGGTTTATTGCTTTAATGTTGGCAATACCTTACAGTTAACAGGGGCTGAAGGTAATTCTCTTAGTGACAAAGTCACCAATTGGTGGAAAGAAGAGTTCCTGTGTTCTGCGGGGTGTAGTGTTTACTGCGAGCCAGCCAGCGGGGCCCGAGGAGGCAGCACAGCTCCAAGCACCTGGCTGCTTCTCGCGATGGCTCGTGTCATTCAAGAAAATGTTCGTGCAAAACCCCATCGAAGCCTCATCGCCAGGAGAGCCACATGCTTTTCCTCGTGTGCTGATTCCTTCCCGTCCACTGAGAACCCGCTCCGTCCTCCCCCTGATAGAAATGTGGGGCCAGCACTGTATTTCGGGGACTCAAAATGAAGAAAGTGAGGGGCTTTGCCAAGTCTGGGAAGGCCAGTGCTCTGGTTTCCCTGAGTTCAAATTTCACATTAAATTTGTGGCTGCAGTTTTCTGCTTCCACAGATTGCTTTTCAGAAATGAACAGTTCAAAGGGATGCTTTGAAATCATTTTCAAAAGTAAAATCAGACAAGGATAATAAATTGGCTGTCTTCGCCAGCACCAGGGACGATGGCCCACTCTGTGGGGGGCGGGACCCCCATATCTGTGCTCCTGGGCCACTGTGACCTGATTCCTGTTGGCCCTCGGCCACAGTTGGTGTCTGGCCTGGTGAGGCTGAGACTGGAATCCCTTCCTCATTTGTTCCTTCAGCTAGTGCTGCCCGAGCGCCTGCTGTGTGAGTGCTGGGGCCTGAGGTCAGGAGGGGCCCCCACACACGCCAGTGTCTGCCGTGCATGGACAATACGCAGGAGAGACAAGAACACGGGCCGTGTGGAATGGCACGAGAAATCGCCAGGGTGGCCGGAGACACTGCCCAGAGTGGGGATGTTTGAGGAAAGACTTGAGGGGGCGAGCAGCCGTGCAAGGGCCCTGGGGAGGGCACGCCAGTGCGGCTGGAGCCGAATGGGGCAGTGGGTGGCAGAGGCAGCAGAGAGCCTGGGGCCCCTGGCAGGGCTCTGGCCTTCACCCCAGGAGACGGATATGGTCCAGACAGGCAGTGTGAGGTCGGACGCAGGACAGGGCACCGGAGAGCAGGAGGCCGCACCGCCCCCACCCCCACTCCCTGGCCCTGCACGCCCAGCTGGCCCCCGAGGCCATCCCGGTAGCATAGCGTCCCCACTCCAGTCTCAGAAACACACCCTCCTGGCAGTCCCTCCTTCCAGCTGCCCCTTCACTGCCACCCACACAGCCTCCTGGAAGTGTCCCTGTCCCTTTGTTCCATGTGAATCCTGAGTTGGGCTTTTATTCTTCCCACCTGAGTGCATCTGTCCTGTGCTGAGGACCTCAGGGCCACACCTGACACAGACGCTCTGCGTGGGTCACAATCACGCCCTCCCTGCGTCCACACCCCCTCATTGCCCTGCGGTTGTCAGCGCTCCCGTGGCAGTGTGCCCCCCTTGGAACTGTGGGCCACGTGTCACCGCGCCACCGGCCCTGCCCCTCAGGAGGCCTCCTCGTGCACGTCGCCCTGGTCTCCTACGTCTCTGCCTCGGCCCCGAGAGCACACAGATCTAGCCAGCCGGGCCTGAGACCCACGGGGACACGTGAGAACTTGCTGGCCTCCTGTCCCCGCCTCCCACATGGGAGGGCCGTGTGTGTCCCTCTTCTGGTCCTCAGAGGCCTTGGGCTTGGTAAATTGGCCATGATGTCCACCTGCGAAGTCTGTGGGACTGCGTGTTTGCTCCCCAAATTCCTGCTGAAACCTGACCCCTAGTGGATGGTATCAGGAGGCAGGGCCTTTCGGAGGTGACTGGTCATGAGGTGGGGCCCCCATGATGGGGTCAGTGCCCCCTCGCCCCTTCTCCATGCAGGTCGCAGGGAGCAGCAGGCCGTCTGCGACCAGGAAGTGGCCCCGCAGACTGAGTGCCAGCAGCGTGATGTTGGCATTCCAGCGTCCGGAGCCGAGAAGAGTCAGTCTGTCCTTCGAGGCGTCGGGGGCACTCTGGTGCAGCCGCACAAAAGGACTGACTCCATCTCTATTTTCAGATGACAGGATCAGCACATGGAAAACCCACAGAATTGATGGAAAAACCACTACAAACAGGAAGAGAACTGAAAACAGGTGACAGACGGTGGCAGGTCACGAAACCAACAAGCCAATAGCCTCACCCGACCAGACCCAGTGACAGCAGCCCAATTAAAATAGCGAAACAAGCCCAGGCATGACTGTGACAGTAAATGCCCAAACGCACGCAGAGAACGCTCTCCACAGTGCTTGCTGGGTGCGGCGGGAGGTGGGGGTCGGGGCTGGTGCGCTCTCCCCGGCATTCAGGGGGCATGAGACTCAGTGACAGAGGGAGCGGAACCGGCTGCTGCGGGCGCTCCGGCCTGTCGATGGCAGTCCCCGGATGTCACGGTGGGAAGTCAGTGCCTCCATGGCAGGCTGAGGACGGGCAGGCCCCTGCGGGAGGACGGCACGACCGCGCTGCATCACGGGGCCTGACGAGTTCTGCACCCGGCTGGGGCTGGGCCCTGGGCTGGCTATGGGACCTGGTGGCTGGGAGCGAGCGGCATGGAGCTGGTGTGCCTGCTGGGCTGGCCCGGCACCAGCAGTGGTCCCAGTGAGTGGAGCCCGGACGACCCTCGTGACAGCCGAGGAAGGGGTCCCGAGGCTGAGCCTGGCTCCATGGCACCTGTGTCCTGGGAAACACAGTGTGGCTGTCCTCTGTGCCATTAGTTGGGGCCCCAAACAGCAGGGAGGGGCAGGGCCGCGAGGTAGGAGGCAGAGGCCCTGAGCAGCAGCCTCCTGTGGTGACGCCATCAGGCCTGGGGCCCTGGGGGCGAGCCCAACGGGCAGAAGGCAGAGCTCGGCCTCCTCCCGCCGCGGCCAGGCCTGAAGGGGTTCTCCGACCACATCCTTAGCTGGAGGAGGAAACCAGCTGGGCTCCCTGAGGACCACCGGCAACACCACGGCCAAGCATCCAGGGCGGTGATCCCCTGCCCTTCCCAGGGGGGCCCCAATGTGTGCCAGAGAAAGGAGACGGCCCAGCACACAGATGGGCCCATGGACACTAGGGACCCCGAGCACTGCCCAGGCTCCATTACAGCTGGGTGCACGGGGCCACTCGTCTACCCACTGATTGCTCCCCAGGCCCTGGAACCCTAATTGGGATGGCCCAGCCCATGACGCCTTCCCCTATGGCAGGAATGGCCAGGGGGAAACCCTAGAACCCCAAGCCAAACAAGCCATCAAAACCACCCCACACCTGGGATGGGACGGCACGGAGCAGGGCCACCCAAGGACACAAGAGGTGAAAGCGTCCCCATCGCAGCCCGTCCTCCCACCCGGCCCTGCAGATGGCATGGTGGCCGCAGGGGGCTGTACACACCCCCCCCACCCCGTCCTCAGGCCGCGTTGTGTGGACACACACTCGGGGCCTGAGTTGGTCCCAGTGTCCTGGTGGCGCTAACACACTAGCAGGTGGCTGAGAGACGAGGTGACCTAACGCGGGGGCTCCTTAGAGCGAGCCGCGCCTCGCGGCCCAAGTCCATTCTGACCCCCGGGGCGAAACGGCGGACGTCCCCCACACAGAAACAAAGCAATGAGGCCGGGCACCTTGGGGCCACACCTGCCACCCACACCCACGCCACCGGAGCACAGCGCCCGGGACTCCTGCCAACTTTCACTAGGAGACGAAAACTCACACGCGAGCTAAAACTTTAGGTTAAAGTTCTGCTCCACTCGGTCCTGTAGCCAGTTTACCACAGTGAATTTATTCTGATTGCGTCATCGATCCTGCCTATCACGAGCTATGTGAAAAAATAGGAACAAAAATGGTAAACTTTCCTCAGAGGACTTTAATTCTCTATTTTTATATAGATCATTTATTAAATTAGAAGCCTGAAAAGTAAAAATATATTTTACAATCAAAGAAAAATCTGGACACTGGACCCCAGGAGAAGAACCAGAAACACAACGTCTGAGAGTCACTTTTGCCGACACCAGCAGGTGCTTGTAAAGGGACAAAGGCCCCAGGAGCCGCCACCGAGAAGGTGGGGGAGGAATGTGACCGCCGGACGCCCTGTGCTCGCCTTCACGGCGGGGGCTGAGGCTGCAGGAAACATCAGCGCCCCAAGGCCGCCGTCCAACATCGGCAGCCACCCGGCCCCGTCGCGGTGGCCTCCTCTCTGCAGCTGGGTGACAAGCCCCACAGAGGGACCGCAGTCCCTACGAGGAGCAGGCGTGAGCTTTGACATGAAAACAGCGCCCGTGGAGGCAAGCAGTCGGCGCTGACTCATAAAGGTCCTATGGGGGGGGGGGGGTGCGGCTGTGACCTGTGAGACGGGGACAGTGTTCGTGGAGAAGCAGAGACGTGCCAGTGTGCTCACCCTAACCCTGTCCCGCTCCCGCACACTAAGGCCGCGCCTGGGGCTGGGGACCCGCGCCCGTCTGTCCTGTGCCACGTGCTCAGATCACCAGTCCCAGGGCAGCGCGGCAGCCCGGCCCCACCTTCCTGCCCGGGAGACGTCTGCTCCAGACTCGAGACCCGAGACCAGCGCCTGACCCGTGAGGGGGGCCGCCCGAGCTCAGAGCCAGTTCGTGTCAGCGGACTCCTGCCTGTCGCCGGCCCCACCCCACTGCCCACATCCCCAGGCTGATAGGAAGCCCCCGTGACATGCAGCTGCCCTGACCGCGGCGGGAAGCAGCCTTCTCTAGCTGATGGGCCTCGTGCTGCCACGCCACAGCCGTCGCGTTGTCAGGGGCCTGTCTGACGTCCATCCAGGAAGACCCCAAGTCCAAAGGCTGGGGCAACAGCTGCAAGAGGGGCAGCGAGGGCGGCCTAACACGCCCCGAGCCTACACACGTGAGTGGTCAGTGCGTGCACACGGCTTCAAGCGCATCGCTCCTGAGAAACTGCTCAGACTTCGCACTGTCACCAGGTGACACCCAGCCTGTCCCCATCCTGCATCTGCGGCCAGGGCCGGGCCTGCGTGCAGCCCACAGGTGCACATGCGCCTGCAGCCTCTCGGGAGCCTTAAACGTGGCCTCACCAGGGGGCCGTGTGTGTCGCCCAAGCCGGGTCCTCGGGCACGAAGCTGAGATTAAGGTCAGCAGTGAGCCAACAGGTCCCAAACACCCTTTAATAAGCAAAGTACTGTATCTTATCACTTTTTACCCCCAATTTTAGGTTCTGAGCAAGAGTCGGTCAAGGAGACAAACGACCGCTCGGAATTACATTCCACAAAGCTGGCATGGAACACAGCAGGAAAAGACGTAAGGGATCCTCGGAGCCCAGGACAGCCCTGATGGCCCGCGGCCCCGCCAGGGGGGGCTGGCTGGCTGTTGGCACTCAGGCAGAAACCTGTGGCTGAGGCCCAGCACCGCCGCGCCAGCAGGACACCGGGGAGCAGCCCAGGTCCACACGTCAAGGGAGGCACGTGAGTTTTCCTTCAGTTTGCAAGTTCTAGCAACAACCGCACACCAGTTGGTAATGGACTGTGTGTGCCCTAAATTAATAGAGGCCTGTCCCAGTGAAGTCGAATGACGGGAGACTGTTATAAAGCAAAGGACGCGCGATCCTTCCTGAGGCCCTGGCCGAGGCAGGCCGCTCCCACCAGAGCACCTCGGGGACAGCGCGAGGGGCAGAAGTGAGCGGCGCTGGAGGATGCACGTCCCCAAGCCGGGGAAGGTGAGTGTGCACACAGGACACGGCTCACGTGTCTGAGCGAGAGGAAGCCACCCACACCACACCCGCCCCAGAGCGGCTGCCGGGAGCTGAGGACCCACATGCATCCCAAACGGTGTGGACGGGGCTACACGGACGGTGGGCAGAGGAAGGGGCTATGCGGGGCTCTCACAGGAATCGCGTTGGGACAGTGCTCCCTGGGAACCCGGGGTTGGCAAGTCCAAAGGGCCCGAGGCACCGTGGCAGCGGGTGCGTGGTCTAGGACTCCTCCGCCATCTGGAGCAGGGAGTTGATGGCTGCGCCCTTGTCCCCTCTCTGGGCTTCCAGCACGGAGCGGATCACCTCGTGCTCCACGTTGGGGAACATGTCCTGGATGGCTTTCAGGTCCTCCTCGCTGCAGCGGGCCGGGGCGTTCACGGCTGCCGGGGGCAAGGCCACGGGCACCATGCCCGGGCTGCACACGGCGGGCACTCCTGCAAGCACAAGGTGAGTTTAGGGCGTGGGGGTGCCCGCAATGCACGAGGCTGCTTCCGGCTGGGGGAGCAACGTGGCACCCCACCGGCCTCCCCGAGGGGCCCCAGGTCTCTCAACCACTGACGGGCGACGGCACCCAAGAAACACAATTGCAGAAGCAGCCTGGGCTCACGGGAGAGAAACGGAGGCGAGCAGCACCAAGGGCCAGCCCTGCTTCGCCCACTCACCCCCCAGCAGAGTGGGGGCTGGACCTCGGACCTCATGAGCCCGGTTCACAGTGGGGGGGGCAAGCGCTCACAGGTCTTGGTCCCTTAGGGACATGTGGACCGACACCCCTGACCAAAAGCCACAACACAGGTCCCTCCTCTGAGGACGCAAGTGCAAACAGAACGGACGCTCGCTGACCCAGACGTCTGGAGTCCGCAGCCTTCCCCTGCCACGCACCCTGGAATCCACTTTCCCAGCTCGGCACCCAGCACGATCAGAAGGGAGGGAGGGAGGGAGGGAGGAAAGAATGGCAGGCACTGAAGGGGGCTGCACGCCGGCTCGGGGCGCACACGACACACGGGAACCACAGGCAGAGACGCTCCGATGACTAGGAATGTCGGCTGGCATGCGGGCGAGGGGACAGGTGGCACAGGGCCTCCCGGTGCTCAGCCCGTTGACCAAGGTGGGGCCCTACTACCCCCTGCCCGCATCACCCCTTTGTGTGGGAAGTGGGGGACACAGCGGACAATGCGAAGGGCCCAGATGCCCCTGGGAGGGACCGCAGAGCTGGCCTGGGGCCGGGTCTCCAATCCCTGAGGCCTGGGGCAGCCCGGCCCCAAGTCCAGGCGACGCAACCCGTGAGAACAGACACATGTTCGGGTGGGAAGTGACCACACAGGCAGCTAGCAACACAGGACCGTGGGTAATACCTCCCCAGAGTAAAGCGGAGCTTGGCGCGCCAGTGCTTCACACCTCAAAAGCACAAACCTCCCAACCAGGCCCACGGGCGCTCAGAAATGATCTCAGGCTGTGACTTCTCTCCCCTCCCAAATCCCCAAGACCCTGGGGCAGCCACACGCTGCCTCCACAGTCTAAGTCAAAGCCGCAGGACGTGGGGGTGTTGAGGGCTGGGAGGTGGCTGCAGGGCATGACGGCGGCCACCACACCAGGGACGGACGGGACAGCTCCTGAGGCACCAGCAGCGAGAGGGGCGCAGACCAGCCCCCCTTCCTGACCCCTCGGCCAGGCCTAGCCAAGCACCTGCCTCCACACCTGACCCAGCGCCGCCAAGCCTGCCGTGCTGTGAGGTGGACCCTACTCACAGGTGAGGCGATGGGGCCTGTTGAGACGGCGTCACCCAGGCGGTCACTGTGGGGACGGCGGGCCATGCTCAGCACACTGTGGGAGCACGGTGACCCCTCCTGCCATCGCAGGCGCTCTCGGGACAGGCGATAGCCTGTCTTGTCTGAGGCAAGTGTACCGGCCAGGGTGAGCTCTCACGGCCCCACACCCTGCCGTCGGCACAGCCCACGCACGTGACACACAGGGCTGCCAGCAGAGGACAGAGCGGGACATCAGGTCTGCGTCACCCAGGCCTTGATCCTCATGCTGATCCCCACAGGGCACGTGCTAGGGCTCTGGCCACCGTGTGCGCACCCCGCAGACCCGATCCTGCCCGTATGGACTGGCCACAGCGGGAACGGGGAGAAGGGGCGGCATTTAGACAAGACTATGAGGGCGACTGCAACGTGAGTGCCACCTGTGGGGACAGAGCCAGGAGTGCAGTTCCCAGGCTCTCGGCCTCACGTGGAAAGGTGCTGGCTCGGGTAGTAAATGGCCACCAACTGTGATTGGATGGCCATCAGCTGTGGCTAGTTGGCCGTCAGCTGTAACCAGTGAACTATTGGCCACTAATATAACTGCCGTGGCTACATTAGAAGAAAATTGGAGCCAGCAGAAAATGGGGGCTGAGCTAGCAAGAGCGGATTGTGGATGCAGTTTGCGTGGCGGATTGCACTTAGCAAGTGGGGCTGGTTGGCAGAGAAGCAGATGCAAGTTGCAGATCGTGTGGCTCCTGCTTCCTGTGTCTCCAACCCAGCCTCCAGGGAGAAGAGAGTGGTGTGACTCCCCTGCCTATGGCTCCGTGGGTGTTCCTTTTTGGCCTCACCATGTCCTGTGTTCTTATGTGGGGAGCGGGACCAGAGACCCCGCCTGACACCCCGCATGACACACGCTTTAAGACACAGGCCTGCTAGGCCCCGGTCAGAGTGGACGGGCGCGAGACAGTCACAGCCCGTCCAGCG
This sequence comes from Rhinolophus ferrumequinum, assembly GCF_004115265.2. Classification (NCBI taxonomy): domain Eukaryota; kingdom Metazoa; phylum Chordata; class Mammalia; order Chiroptera; family Rhinolophidae; genus Rhinolophus; species Rhinolophus ferrumequinum. Next base: position 820,492 of record NC_046294.1, read on the forward strand.
CCTGGCCAGCCAGGTCCGTGTGCCCGAGCATCAATGTCACCGAGTGTGGATGCGACGATCAAGCCCTCCCGTGAGCCGTGAGCGTGGACGTGCTGGGGGCTGTGCGCTCAGCTCCTGGAGCGCACACACATGCAGGAGACACCCAGCAATAAGACAGGGCGAGGGCACTTCCCGGGGGCACTAGCGAGAACGCCACACTGTGCACTGAGGTTCTCGGCTCACAATCAAGCAGCGTGTCACCCCTAAACCGACACATTCTTCCGCACAACTCACTCAAGACACCACAGCAATCACGTCACGTCACGTCACTGTGGCCCAAGGCGGCTGCTGCGCGGTGCAGGCAGGTGACCCACAGGGGCCTTCCTGCCCGCTCCCGTGCAGCCTGGCCTGGGAGCTGCCCCTTGGCAGGAAGACAGGCAGCGACACGACTGGGGGCAGACGTGAAGGGCGTAAAGCCCCTCACGAAAGGGCATCAAGAAGAGGAAGCCGCGTGGCCGGCAGGGCCCACGTCCCTCTCCGGTCAGTGTGCGCAGTGAGCACCGAGCAGCACAGGGACAGAGTTCTAAGCCACAGCTGAAAACAAAACCCCGACTGTCACTTCCCGTCACACCATGTGCGCATTTCCCAGTGGCGCTGAGCTTCCGTGTTCCTGTGTCTGCTGTGACTTCCAGGTAAGGGGAAAACGCGATGGGGGCACCGACTGGACTTACTTTGTCTTAAATTCAGGTGTGGTGCTAACACTGGTGGTTTCTGCTGCAGGTGTCACAAAACGGCCCTTCCCTAGACTCTCAGAGCCGTCAGGGTTGGGACCAGACCACTCGCCCGGCACTGCAGAGCGGGAAGGGGACACAAAGCAACTTTGCTCTGTACTGAGAAGCGCCAGCACCGCCACCTCTGATCAGACCAGAGACAGGCCCGAGGGGCCACCGGCCTGGCGCTGCAAACCTGCGGAGTTGGCCAAGGTCGGGGCTCCAGGCCAAGGGAGGAGGGCTATGGAGGGGGTACAGGACTGGGGCCTGGGCGCTGCTGCCCAAGGGACAGCCGAAGACACGCAGAGGGCACCAGCGCTCACGCTCTTCCCAACTGACGCTGCCCGGTGGCAGGACAATGCCCTCGTCTGCAGGACATGCGACTGCAGAGGGGGTGGCACAGTGGCGGCCCCGGTGCGTGACTGGGTCTCAAAGGGTTCAGGCTGACAGTCTTTCCTCCCCTTTGTGACGTTTCTGTTAGTACGTGACTGTTCAAAATGTACAGAAGGACACACCAAGGACAAGCTCAAGTCTCCACTTACGAAGAACCTACTCTGCCTTAGACAAACACTTCAGGGCACACACAATTCATTTCACCCACAGGAACACGGTCTTTCACACACTAAAATGTTTACCAACTACATTTCTACGTCGCCACAAATTTCAATTCACCTTATTAGTGCCAAGTTAGGGAAAAATCAGCTTCTATTTCCTCCCTACACACACAACTCACAGGTGACACCACCTGCCCTTGCTGTGGGAAGGCCCTCATGCCAGGCCAGGCCTCCACGCCACGCCCCCAGCCCCCACACCTGCCACCCAGCAAGGGAGGAGCAGCACGCACCTGTGATGGGCACGTAGCCGACACCCTGCTGGTACACGGTTGGCATCAGTACCACGGGCTGGGGCTGCATCACCATGGCAGCTGGCAGTGGCTGGAAGACACGAAGACGATCCTGGGGTTAGAGAAGCACACACTACACGAAACCTCTGCACACTTGTCTCACCGAAAGCGTCCTGGGAGGGACAGCGCAGGGTGCAGCCCAGGCAGGGAACGCCAGAGTGCAGGGCGCCCGTCCTCCTTAAACAACCTGCCACACCGACACCCCAATCCTGCTGTGCTGGAAGGTCAGAGGGGACTGACTCCGGCTATATCACTTCATTAAGCATAACAATTGTTTTGTGTTCATGTAAAAGTGTCTGCTAAAGACACATGATGAAATATTTATGAGCAAAATCAAATTGACGCCGAGACTTGCTTTATAATAGTCCAGCACTAAGAGGAGGGAGGGATGTGACAAGAGCAGCACACGGGATGACTGCTGGGCAGGGTGACCAATCCCCACAGGCCTGGACTCTTCTCTCTGCTGGCTCGCGGGCTGCAAACTTTCTATATAAAACGTTAATAATGACACCACCTCACTGACACACAGGAGATGGCAGGAACTCACAAGAGTGGCCAGGGGCTGGGGACGGAACTGCACAAGAGCCCCGGCTCTAAGGGCTGGTGGCCCCGTGGCTCGGCCGTGCTCTCCAGCACCTTCGTCCCCAGTCCCCTGCGGGCAGGCCCAGCCCCTCAAGGCCACAGGGGGCCATACCGCAGATGGCCCTGACCCTACACGGCCACCACACAATGCTGCTCCTCCCAGGACAGTGAGCGGCTGTCTCTTCTTGGGACCACGCCCTGTGAGTTGGGGTTGCGGCCTAGCTCCTCAGGGTCAAAGGGTCCCCGAACAAGGAGCTGAGGTTGCCACGGGCCGTGTCCCTGCACACGCCCACGCCCGGCGCGCTCACCGAGTAGGACATGACCAGGTTGATCATGCCCTCCTTGTCGTCCCCCTGCCGCCCGCTCAGGCAGTACCACTTGTCCTCCACCTCGCCGTGCTTCAGAGCCTCAGAGATCGTGATGTGTGTCCAGGCGATGCGGTCATCCATGGAGAAGGCGCGCTGCCGGAACAAAAGGGAGACGGGCCTGAGACCTTGGAGAGCCGGCCTCGCCCCCAGGAGCCACGCCCCCTTCAGGGGCCCCCTCCAAGACCAGGTGGGGCTGCCTGGACACGCAAGCCACCCTCCCCCACCCCAGGTCCCCCAACAAGCCCTGAAGGCCAGTGAGCACACATGGAGGAAAGGAGGCGCTCTCCCTGCTGACCACAGCCGTCCAGACGGAATAGCGGGCGAGGAGGAGGAAATAGGAAGGGCAGGTACAGGGCAGACGGCTCAGGGACCAAGGGCCCCCCCCGGCTTGCTGTCCACCCTCACGCCTCCCAGCTGTCACCTGCTGGGGCACCTGCCTGGCCTCAGGAGGGACCAGGTGCTCCTGGACTGGTGCCCAGAGGACCGGGCTGAGGAAGAGCCCCACTGCGTCCAACCCACACTCCCCAGGGACACTCTGCAAGGCGTACCACCAAGAACCCGAGTCCCACCCAGCCATGGGTGACCCACTTTATATCTAACCTATTCACAAACAGCTGCCTCGATGTACCTGGTTCAGGGGAGGGGGGCGTGTTAACACTCAGAGGACTCGGGGTCTGGTGGTGTCACTGGAGATGATGCGTGTGCCTGGTTTGGGGGGGACGTGCCAACACTCAGAGCACTCGGGGTCTGGTGGTGTCACTGGAGATGACACGTGTGCCTGGTTTGGGGGGGACGTGCCAACACTCAGAGCACTCGGGGTCTGGTGGTGTCACTGGAGATGACGCGTGTGCCTGGTTTGGGGGGGACGTGCCAACACTCAGAGCACTCGGGGTCTGGTGGTGTCACTGGAGATGACGTGTGTGTCTGGTTTGGGGGGAACGTGCTAACACTCCATTCGGAGTGCTCGGGGTCTGCTGTCACTGGTGATGACGTTTCTGAATGCAGCTGTGAAAGAACCGACACAGGACACACATTTCCCACGATTGGGGACACCATACACCGTGTCAGGCATGCCTGAATTCCTGTAGCTGCCCCCACCGCCAGGACGACAGGCGTCCCCTGCTCAGCCTGGTCCCGAGTGCGGAGCCCAGACAGAGGCCGCCCTCTCACCTCGTCGAAGATCTCCAGGTAGAAGGAGTCCACGCCCGGGGGCACCGTGCAGTGGATGACTTTGTTCCAGCGTGGGTTCTTGGCGCCGTTGTGGGCCGTGGGTGTCTCATACACGGCATAGCCCAGCCGCAGCCGGCAGTACGGGTCCATGCGGGTCACACCGTAATTCTTTGCCAGCTTGGCCTGAAATAAAGCCGGCGTCAGAACACAAGGCAGCCACCATCCCAGGCTTACCTGTCCGCACCCCTCCCACCTATTTCCAGGTCTGTCTGGCCGTCTGACAGAATGTGGCTGCAGACCTGGCACCAGGTGGGAGAACGTCACCCACCGTAAGTCTGGTGCCGAGCCAGCAGGTATGACGACGATGCTGCAGGCACGGCGAGGGCACAGCGGGCCAGAGGGGGGTCCTCCGACGCTCCTCAGAGCAGGCCGCGGAACAGGGTGACACGCAGGCCACCCCGGGACAGAGCCAGGAGCCAGAGAGTAAGGGACACGAGGCTCGGGACGGGCGGGTCCACAAGGGCCTTCCCTGTGCCCGGGGTGGGGACAGACACGCCTCGGACCAGCCGCACCGGCTCCCCGGGACGAGAGTGTGTCACGTAGGTCAGGAGCCCAGCCCTGAGCCAGACAGGCTTTTGGCACAGGAAGGCTGCTTTCGCAGGGAGGAAAAACGAGTCTTGATGAGTAAGAAAGACGGAAAGCTCTGCAGATTAGGTCACTGACCGGGAAGTATTTACTCCAGGAGGATTATAGACCTAAATGTGAAACCTAAAACTGTAAAAGTCCTATAAAAGAAACAGGAGAACATCTTCGTGACCTTGGCCCAGGCTCTGGAAGAAAACGTGGGGTACTGGACGCAGTGACATTAAGGAGGTCTGCTCCCTAAAAGACGCTGAGAAGGGAGTATCTGCAAACACCCATGTCTGGTAAGGACCTGGATCCCGAATGTATAAGCAACTCGCAAATCTTAGGAACAAGAACAAAGCCCAGAGAAACAATGGGCAGAAGGCCTGAAAAAGGATCCTGATGGCACATAATAAGCACGTGGAGAGGTGGCCCGACCATCAGGCCCGGCAATGCAGACTCGCCCCCGGGAGACCCTGGAACCTCCTGGGAAGGCTCAACCCGCCCCACTGGCCAGAGTGGGCCCACTGGCCAGCCCTGGGAACCTGGCGGGAAGCCAATGGTGCGGGAAGTGAACCACAGCCACCTGTGACTGGGAGGGACTCACTCCCAGGCACGAGCCAGGCCATCCCACAGAACGCTGTGCATCCTACCGTCATGGCTAATAAAACGGGTTACCTGAATTAAAAATTCTTCATTGCTAAAAGTGCTGCCATCTGAGCCTCCGCGAGGTGTCGTCCCCTGGCTGGCGCAGGGTCTGCCTTGCTTTGCCATGCTGCCTCTGCCCGGCCCACAGCGAGAGGCCCACGCCCGGAGGGGCGCTCCTAGCACACAAGGGTCCCTGCACCCTGCCCTCCATTCTGCCCTCTGGTTGCCGACTGACTGTGTCTACTCTTTTTGTCTTTGCCTGTTTGGAACTACGTGCTGTTCACTCTTAACCACAGCTGTGACTATCCTTCTATGCCAGGCTTTCTCCATTCTTGGGTCCTTCATTCTGTCCCCTTTCGTGGGGGCTGGAGCACCCCCTGGAATGCTGAGAGAGAAACAATGTTCTCCGGAAAGCTGCTGGTTTACGCAACAGCCCTCAGACAGCTGCAAATATTCTTCTACTGTCCTCTGCACCAGTTTGCTACAGCAGCTCCCAAGGCTGCAAACTTCCCCGGAAAATGCTTTAGAAATTGCCCTGGAGTTTTCGGTGAAACAACAGTAGGAACGTGAGACCGGCTGACCGCCCGGAGCCTCCTGGCACCTGTTTTCATCGTGCTTCTGCCTGGCTGCTAAGGCCCTTTCGTCTTAACACCTTAAAGAATGTCAGGACGTGCCGATGATTTTGTGTAAGCGAGGAATACCGACGGGACCCCGTGGCTGTCACTCTCCTCACTCTGCAGAGGCCCCGCCTGCCCTCTGCTATGGCAGCACACGCTCCTCCTCCCTCTGCTCCGGGGACAACTACGCAGGCCTGTCCCGGACACTTCGGAGAGGCTTTCCTGCAATGCCACATGCCCAGTGCTTAAGGAAACGCCATCCTGCTCATTCTGATCCTTACTGGGCACGACTACATGCTGGGGCCAGCCAGCCAGACGTCTGTGCCTCCCACAGCTGCGTGCAGCACACACACATCACACATGGAATGTGTGACAACACTGCCGCTTGTGGGGAGTGACCAGGTGAGAGGAATGGGGCACACGGGAACATGGGGTGCTCCTGAGGAGGTGAGGGAGCAAGCGGGGACCCGTGGGAACATTCCTAGGGGAGAAAAGGATCAGGGAGGTGCACAGTGGGGAAGGGACCAAGCAGAGAGACCTGCCTGGCCGCGCTCGGGCCACCCCGGGGGTTGGCAGTGGGGCGGGCAGAGTGCTGCAGCCTGGCCCACAGAGGGTGGAGCCGAGAGCTTGTGAGTGTGACAGAGAAGTCAGGGGAAGCCCAGGGCTGGAGGGCTGAGCTCCTAGAAAGATGGAACTGCTGCCTACCGCTGGGGAGAAGCAGGTTGTGAGGGGCTGGAGCAAAGAGCTCCATTTGGGGCACATCACATGTGAAACCCCTACAGGACGTGCAGGCAGAGGCCCCAAGGACTGGGTGTGCACACATGAGTCTGCAGCTGAGCTGAGGGCCGGCTGGGGCATGTGGGCAGGGAGGAGGGGGCTGGCTGGGGACTGAACCCCCTATCAGTCCACCAGGGGACAAGGCCAGGGGCGGCAGGCCAAGGGCCAGTGCACACCCTGTGAGCCAAGGCGAGACTGTTCATCACAAAGGAAGTAGAAGACCATGAGTAACGCTACCAAAAGGCCCAACAGGTGAACCACAGTTCTTCTGACCATGGGCCAGGCCCACGGAGGTCCAGGGTGCCGTGTGGGCTGAGATGGGGGTGGGGTGCCTTACAGGTCTGTGGTGCTGGCAGGAGGCAGCCCTTGTGACAGTAGTGCATGAATTCACTGATACCAGAGGGCACGCAGAGAGGGGGTACCGTGCTATCCTAGAAACATGAGCATGAGCGAGGGTGTAAGGTGCACTGTGATGGAAGGGGGCTGGGCTGCGAACCCCGGCAGCACGAAGAGCGTGGCCGAGCGTCTGCCGTTGTGCAGCACCTGAAAGCCCCGCTTTACTCACGAGGCCCAACAGGGGTTCCTGCGTCTACTGCACTGAGCACTTGTGTGAAGCCGTGCGACTCAGTGACTGCCCCTCTTCACGGTTTTATAGAAAGTTCTGGTGACCAAAAGCACTTCGCCTCCTGACAGTGTACGTGGTCCAGGCTGTGAGTGGTGTGTGGGCTCCAGGGCCCAGTGGCAGAGCCGCCCTACCCGTGCCCTCGTCTGGACAGTGGCGGTGCGTCTATCCGCCCCACCCCCGGCTGCCCCCAGAGCAGGGAGACCGTCTGCATTAAGGAGCAGAGCCCAGCACGGAGCAGGCACCAACAGAGGCTCACGACTAACGCTCTGAGGACTTGGGCAGCACCCCGGCTAACTTACCATCGTTTTTCGTCAGACGTACGTTTTAGGAAAAAGCAGAATCAGAGAAAGTTCCGCACAGAAAATGCAGCACGAAAGCCCACAGCCACCGGCGGCCGCCCCGGGGAGCGGAGGCAACACCCACCTGCACCACCGTGATGTTCAGGCGGCCCACCGTGCCCACCGCCCCTCCGTACTGCAGCTGCTGGGCTGCCTGCGCGTCCAGCTGGATCTGCTGCTGCTGCTGCGTGGGCGCTATGCGCAGGAAGTCATGCGGGAGCTCGCCGATGTACACCTGCGGCCGGGAGAAAGGGCACAGCACGTCAGCAGGAGGACAGGAGGGCAGCTGCCCTGGGCCTCACTTTCTTCACCTAGAAAGGGAGGGGCCCCCGGGGTCAGGGCTCCAGCCTGGGGGCCTCTCATCCCCAGCCCGCACTCTACCACTCGGCAGGCACTCAACGCACACCAGTCAGAGAAGGTCACGACATCGCTGCCACAAAAGACGGGTCCACGCTCAGACCAGGCTTGCTGGATGGTTTCCCGGATCGTTTTCGGGTGTCATGCACTCTGCTACGGGTCTGTGTCCATGACCCGTTCGCGCTGGGCCACTATGACTACAAGCAAGGCCTGTCGATTGCAAGACATTGGTTCAAATGAATGAATGAGACGGGAACGGAGCCGGGAGCTGAGACTGGGAGACCCTCTGTACTGATACACCAAACACGCCCATTTCAAACAGTTCAAATTCAAAAACACCCACAAGACAGTAAGACGAAATCAGATTAATAACAAGCCACAAAGACCTCGGCCTCTGCTGCTCGCAGAAGCCTCTGTCACCAGGCTCGCGGACTGGACGACACGAAAGGGACGCGCCAGGAGGGTGAATCCCGGGAAAAACCCAAACGGCTCGCAGACAACAGTCTGCCAAGAAACACTGGAGGAGACTGAAGCGACAGCCAGTGGTGGCTCGTGGCGGCCGCCCCGGAAAAGGTACCAGGGTGGAAAGGAGCAAAGGACCGACGGCCGTGTCCCCGAACCAGGGAATGAGGGCTCCACAGCCAAGCAAAGCCGGCCAACGCGGGAGGGCTGAGGGCCAGGACAATGGCGACGCTGCCCTTCCCCGAGCAGGGGTGCAGGGTCTGGAGGGCTCAGAGTCAGAAACGCCCAGATAGACCAACGACTAGTGAAGACCACTAGGCCGACAAACCCCGTGGAAGGGAGGAGCCATGGGGCCACACGACGGGAGGCCTGGCTGCTGCTGGACAAGCTGGAGCCACAGAGCCCAGAGCTGCCTGCAGAGGTCCCAGGCCCTGGTCCTCCTCAGCCGCCCTGAGGGGACGTCACCCAGGGCCTCCTTCCCAGCCCAGGGCCCTGAAGGGCTGGCTGCTGAGGAAATCACGCCAAGGGGAAAACCCCAGTATAACAGCGTGAGCTCTGGCAACTGCTCCCGGGCCCCCGAGTTCAGGGCTCCAGCCTGGGGGCCTCTCATCCCCAGCCTGCACTCTGCCACTTGGCAGGCACTCAACGCACACCAGTCAGAGAAGTGCCCACAGCCACCAGGGCCCCTGAGATGGCCAGACGCCTGCTGGCCCTGCACGTCACAGGGGTGCGTTACCCGAGGGGGCTCGCTGGCTCCAGAACGGGCAGAGGGGCCAGTGTTGAGAACGGGAGCCTCCCACCCGTGCCCCCAATCCGTGGGCCTGGTCTCTTGCCACTCTTCATAGAGCAAGTACACACAAGCCCTCTCGGGCGGGGACGCGTGTTAGGGGAGCGGCGGTTCGTCACCTTTTCTGCGCCCGATGCCCCGCCCAGGCCCCCGGGCTCCAGCACCCATCAGGCTGGAGGAGGAGCCGCAGGTGCCGGGAGGCCAGGGGTTGCCAGGAGAAGCGTGTAGCGTCCCCAATAGTCCTGGCAGCCACATCTCCCCAGGTGTGTGGCTTGTTCCCAGGAGGTCCCGGGGTGTGCTCTGAAAAGAAGGCCCACGTGACGACCCCCGCAGGAGGACTGAGATGGCCGGGGCATCGCAGCTTCAGACAAGACAGACCCCACCGCCAGGCCCTGCGGGAGCAGAGCACCACTGCAGTGGAGAAGCCCGAGTCCCTTCGCTGGCCTCCCTCCCAGAGTTCGTCCCAGCTGACGGGACGGGGGGACCATCCATGGACCACGCCCAGTTCCTGTAGTCACCATGGCTCGCCATGAACAAATCAGCTTACAGGAACACTCACGCTAACCAAGTTCAAAGCATTAGTGTACACAGATCAAATTTGCACTTATTGTGAGGAATAAATGTCACCACATGCCACATACTGCAGCTCTGTGGACCCAGCGGGGAACGGGGATACACCAGGGACAGCCGCCGCGTGTATGCAGTGCCAGTGTGACAGTAACGAGGGGCTGCACAGACGTGGGGGCAGGAAAGGCCTCTCTTTTCCTGCAGTATTTCTGCCTCCAGTCTGTTCCCATCATCAGAATGGGACTTCCAGGTGTTACGTTCTCTTTTCAATGTACTCTTCTAGGTTTTCCTCAAAGAGAATACAACTGCTTTTTAATGGGGGAAATAAAGCGACACTGAAAAGTGAAACGATCCAGTGTTATTTTTCAACAGCAGTTTAACTACAGAATTATAAACATGAAATGAGGATTTACCATAAACTGCTCAAAAAGAACATTAGAAGAGGAGAAAGGTGGCCAGCACCCTGAGCCGGTGGTCCCGGCCAACAGCTGCAGAGACAGGCCAAGCAGACACGGGTTCTCCAGGTGACAGCCTGGGGAGGCCACCAGCCATGGTCCCCCTCCCAGCTCAGGGGTGCTCTACAAGATGCTGGCAGGTACTCCCGAACTTGTCGAGGCCCCAAAACACAAGGAAAGTCAGAGACGGTCCCAGAGCGCAGGCGACTACGGAGACAGGACGGCCACATGGGCCCTGGGTGGCATCGCAGGACAATAAGGGGCAGTCCCAGGAAAAGTGGGACATCTGAATAACAACTGCAGTTAACAATCACGCACCACAGTCAGGTTCTTAGTCGTGACCCGCACACAGTGACGAGACGTCAACAACGGGAAAGCAGGTGAGGGAACCCAGCAGCTCTTTGTACTATGTTGGCCACGATTCCAAAATTTAAAGTTCATTAGAAAAAATTGTAATGTAACCTCCAAACAAAGGAAAGAAAAGGAAACAGTGTTTCAGTCCTTCTGAAGTAAACTAGTGGTTATGTAACCAGCACTGCTGGGCCCTTGGAGATTTCTGAATTCAGATCCAAGGGGTCCAAACGAGGGGGAAGAGTCCTACACCTCAGAAAGCCCCCACTGCTAAGAAACCGGTTAGCGTGTCATACGTCACAGGTAAGCCGAATGCCCACGTGACTCCTATCGGTTCAGTGACCAGACTGGAAAATGGCATGAATAAACGTGGATTCCTAGTGTGTACTAAAAATTCAGATTCAATATATGGTGATGGAAAGAGAACTGACTCTGGGTGGTGAACACACAATGGGATTTATAGATGATGTAATACAGAATTGTACACCTGAAATTTTTGTAACTTTACTAACATTGTCACCCCAATAAACTTTAATAAAAAAAAAAAAACTCAGCACTAATCCTAAAGTTTATTTTTGCCATGTTATGATGAAGGAAATGTTTGAACAGCCATATCAAAATATATGCTTTCCTGGCTCCAAGACTTGGGAAGACAACAGGACAATTCACCTTGATAACAGATCAATGATGGGCCATACTTTTAAATATAACCTGCTTACGTTTACCACACGAGTGCACTGAGCTCAGCACTAATAAGCCACCTGTAACCCGTGTCCAGACCTAACAAGTCCACTTCTGGGACTGACTCCTATGGAAACGCTCCCACAGGGTGCGGCTGCCTCCTTGCTGGACTGGCACAGCACCAGGAAAAGGGGACATCCACCATGGGCACCCAGGCCCGTCGGGCCAGGTACAGCCACACGACAGAGACGTCCCTGTGCCTCCCTGTGCCTCCCACCTCGCGGGCAGCTGGAGGAGGGGGCGCAGCATGACACTGGCAAAACCACAAAGTGGGCTTTATGTTTCAAAGCGCTGGTTTAAGAAATTACTGGTCAAGAATGGTGGGGGAGGGGAGGAGACGGGGAGATGTGGGCTTCACTTATACTTTTCCATCCTGCTCGTTACTTTTAAAAACAATCTTGAGGAGGCTGGGCTTGTGGAGCTCCTACGGTGGGCGGCGGGCGCCCAAGATCCCAGCCAGCAGATTTCTGATCAGGAGTGTTAAAATGAGTCTGCGGAAGCAAGCCCCCAGTGACTTCTTAAAGCAAATCACTGGATGGCCAGTTGTGGTGAAATTCAATTCTGGAGTGGATTATCGCAGGGCCCTGGCTTGCCTGGATGGCTCCAAGAACATGGCCTCGGAACAGACAGAAGGACAGGCAAATGGACAACCGAAGGATAAATACAGGATGCATTTACCCATGGGAACAACGTGCTGTACATAAGTACACAGAAGAGAAGGACGTGAAGATACCAAGAGTGCAAAGCTTTTCTTCCTGGGATATATTTTTTTATGGGATTTTGGCTCTTTTTGATATAATTTGTCCTATTTCATGATGGTTGGCGACTTTTCACTGACATGTAAGATAAATGTATAAAATTGTGGATTTAACTGTAAAGAATTTTTATATTTAAGTTTCATTCATTTTCTTTTATCTTTATGTCAGTGTGCAGAATGCAAAAAGAATAAAAAAAAAAATCTCGTCTAACCGTGTGCAGCTTTATTGTGCTCCACAGACAGAGAGGGCACATGAGTTACTTTTATATAAAAGCAGCACAAACTCTCATTCCATGAACTCTCGGGATTTGAACTTCCCCTAAAACTAAAAGCTCCTTTTATAAATATTAGTCTATTTTCAATGTATTTCTAAAACTGTACTTTCACTTCTTAGTCGCAGGTGCCCCTGAGAGCAGCACAGCAGGCCTGCGAGTGACAGCCAGTGGGCCCCAGCCCCCCCCCCCGCCCCGTTTTCAGTTCCCAAGACAGGAAGGGCGCTTCCGTCTGTATAAAGTACACTAGTGGTTACGCAGCCAGCACTGGCGGGGCCCCTGGAGGAGTCAGCCCGCGACTGGCAAGGCCAAAATGCTGGAATGTCCCACGTCCGCCAGAGCCCACAGTGTCCACTCGAGTTCTGCGAGGCACTGAGAGGCTGAGGTCCAAATGAACGCAGAGGCTGAAGAGAGGAGAAGAGGAGACAAATGAGAGCGAGCGAGGATAACCGTGATTCCCCAAACTACAACAACTGACAAGAGAATGAGTGACTTGAAATGGGGTCTCTACCAGAATTCCATGGCACCTGGCCCTGTCGCAGGTGCTGCTGCCAAGACCACCCTGAGTTGGAACCCCCGTCCTCATTCAAACCAAACAAAACCAGCCAACCAGCGGGCGGAGCGGTGCGCCAGGACCACAGAGCACAGGCAGGTGGCACCGCCTGGGTGGTGGGCACATGGGCACATGTTGCCAGCGCCTTCCAGCCTCAGGGCGTGTATGAACGTTCCATAAGGCAATGTTGGGGGAGTCACTGCTCTCTTCCTAGTTAACGAAAGAAGACAAATAATACCGGTCAAGTCATTGCGTGCTGAGGGGCGTAAGCGTTGTCAACAGTCGCAGCAAGGTGGGGGGGGTGCAATGGAAAGAGAGCATCTGAGCGGTGTGAAGGTGTCAGTCAGGCAGCACCTGGGGGAGACCAATCCAGCTAGAGGAAACACCTGTGTACATGGCCTAACCAGGAACTTCTCTGGCACGTGAAGGGCCAGCAGGAGGTGGCTGGGACAGAGTGAAGGACACCACTCTGGGAGTGATCAGGGAGGTCGGAGGCGGAGGCTGTGTGGTCAAGAGTGTGGGCTTGGAGGGCCACTGAAGGGCTCAGCTTTGAGTCAGAGAGAGGAGGGGAGGGGCGGGGTAGGGCAGGGGCCGGGCAGGGGAGGGGCCGGACGTGCTGGGCCACATGTCTGGCCGCAGGGTAGCACAGCAGGTGGACCCCTGGAGCGAGTGTGGCAGCAGCTTGTGGGTGGTGCAGAGGCTGACTGCTCTGGAGGCAGAGCCCGCAGGACTTCTGAGGGATCTAGGACAGGCAAGGTCGTCCCCAGGTTCTGCCTGAGCAACGTCAAGGATGGAGCTGCCACCAAATGGGGGTGGGGAGCACACACACCGTGCAGGAGCCTGAGGGAATACGAGGCTATCTGTCTGGAACATTCTAGGGAGAAGGCAAGGAGCAGAACACATGGGTCTGGAGTTGAGGAAGGTCTGGGAGGACACGGGAGTCACTGTCCTGGATGGGGGAGGGACGGAGCGAGGCCAGAGAGGAGGAGCAGGGGCAGAACGCCCACGGGCGGCGGCGTTCTCAAGGCCCTGGAAGTCACCTGGGGGAGTTTCCAAACACCTAGAATGAGCTGCAGCCACGTCCCCTGCAGGAGCACCCTCCTGCCACCTGCAGTCACCTCCCTCGGAGCACACACGCTTCCCAGCCTCCAGGGCCTCGTGGCCCCCCAGCCGATGCAGCTGCCCCTCCTGGGCTCCACTGTCCTGCACAGCCAACTGCCCTCAGCTGTTGTCGAAGGAGAAAGAAGTGGCAGGAGGCATGCAGAAGGGGAAATGGGGTGCACACAGCTGGAGGTGGGGGTGGCACGAGGAGCAGCCAAGCTGAGAAAGAGAAACAGTTCATAGGGACCCAGCAGCTCACAGGTCCAGGTGCCCCCACAGGCCAGGCCTGGGGCAAGCATTTGACCTACATGGCCAGTCCATGGGCGTGACAAAGGTTGACATATGAGGACACCAGACACTAAGCAACAAGCCCAAAGTCAGAGCTGACTGTCACTCAAACTGTTTACACCGAGAACTCCAGGGCAGTTTACCAGCTGCTAACAGAGCAGAGCAGCGGCGACTGGAGAGAGTTCAGAATGTGGCAGAGACAGGCGCGTGGGCCCCTACTGCTCCACAGCGCGGGGCGCCCCAAGGAAGGCAGCAGAGGAAGGGCGCGGACTGCGAGAGGATGACCATCCATCCACCCAGAAACGCCTTTCAGGGGTCTGTACTGACAACTTACAAGCAAACCCGAGTACCCCCAAAGGAAGGACGAGCAGGAAGCACCAGCAGGTGACCCCACGTGGAAGGCCTGAGACAGAAGGATGAGAAGGAGTAGTGAACACGCGCCCCCTGGTCCTCGGAGGAGCAGGGCCAGGTCAGACGGGACCCACCTATGGACCAGACAGCCCTGCGGTTGGGAAGAGGTCACGTGAGGTGGCACACTCATCAGGAGGGGCAGCATATCGGGTTAGTGCAGGTCCTGAAACAGCTGCATGGCGCCAACTCTAGGTAACCGCAAAACCAACACGCATGCAGCACTGTGTGTGTTCTCCAAACCAGTGGAGAACGAAAGATTGAGTTTAAAAAACTGTATTTGGGCAATCCAAAAAGAGGCAAGGAAGAAACAAAAAACAGGACAAATGAAAGTACAAAATACTTTTTAAAAAATATGTGTGTACAGGGCCGGCCGGTGGCTCAGGTGGTTAGAGCTCCATGCTCCTAACTCCGAAGGCTGCCGGTTCGATTCCCACATGGGCCAGTGGGCTCTCAACCACAAGGTTGCCGGTTCAACTCCTGCAAGGGATGGTGGGCAGCGCCCCCTGCAACTAAGATTGAACACGGCACCTTGAGCTGAGCCGCCTCCCAGATGGCTCAGCTGGTTGCAGCGCGTCCTCTCAACCTCTCAACCACAAAGTTGCCGGTTCAACTCCTGCAAGGGATGGTGGGCTGTGCCCCCTGCAACTAGAAAAACGGCAACTGGACCTGGAGCTGAGCTGCGCCCTCCACAACTAAGACTGAAAGGACAACAACTTGAAGCTGAACGGCACCCTCCACAATTAAGATTGAAAGGACAACAACTTGACTTGGAAAAAAAGTCCTGGAAGTGCACACTGTTCCCCAATGAAGTCCTGTTCCCCTTCCCCAATAAAATCTTTAAAAAAAAAATGTGTGTGTACGTATAACAATATAGTTTACTCTGGACCACCCATCAGCCTGGGCCCCCCTCAGCCTAGGCCCCCCTCAGCCTGGGCCCCCAATCAGCCTGGGACCGACCCTCTCAGCCTGGGCTCACTGGAACCTACCCACACATCTATGAAGGAGTCTTGCCAAAAAAAGTTGAAGCTGCCTCCAAGCCTGACAGCTGTCCGTCCCCTCAAGCTGATGGGCACCGCTGTAGTCTAAAGCAGCATGCCCCCCCCGAGTTCTAGCATGGAGGGCGGGAGCCCCCCCCAGTTACTCCTCCTAGGTGCCCGTTGGGTGCTTACTGAGAGTTGTGGACTGAACAGAAACACTGGGTAGAAAAGGGTTGTCATTAGAAAACTACGAGCATTGTTAAAAAGTGGGGCAAACAGCACAGGGCTGGGCCATCCTCAGACTATTAAGGGAAAACGTGACCCTGGAGATACAAACAGCACGTCTGCTGAACCTTAGGCAGAGAAGCCCATCAGCTGCTGCGGGGAGAAAGCAGGACAGAAGGCGTGAGGCCGGCTCAGCGTGGGCGGCACCTTTTCTCACACGCCATCTCACCCACCCCTCAGGCGCCCCACGGGCAGCAAGCATGGACAAGGGCCACCTCAGCCTCCCTCCCTGGTGACTCCCCTTTCTCACTCACAGTCCCACGGACTCTGCCTGTCACTCCTTTATCGCGGGAGCAGGAGTGGGAGGCAAGGTCAGGCTTCCGAGCCAGCCCCAGTGAGTGAGTCCAGGCTCTGGGCAGCCTGTGCCAGGGCTGACCCCATCCTGTTCAGGCAGGGACACGGCCCTAGGGCACAGGGCTCCCTCAGGACTGCTGCCCAGCCAGGACCCAGGGCAGTGAGCACAGCCAAATGCTACCTTTACCAGCACCAGCTGGTACTGCAGCTTCTTGACCCGTCTACCTGCACGGCACCCAGCATACAGGGACGCAGGGCCCAGACAGGATGGAGTCCATGCACCCTGGCTACCAGGGAGGTCTCCGCGAGGATGCGTGCCAGGCAAAAATGTTGTTAAAAAAAGTAACACTGTAGTGAGCAGATAAAACTCCAGAGCAAACCCATCTGCCAGCCCAGGCCTCCCATGTGGAACAGCGCCCGGCCCCGCCTGTCCCTCTCTCACAGTGGCACAGGCCCTGCCCTCAGGACCCTTCTTGGCCTTCCGCAGCCCGCCACACCCCACCTCGTCTAACAAGTCCTGCTCATTCCTGTCTCAGGTCCCTCCAAGAACTTTACCCACCCCAACTCCCGGCCCAGGACCGGCCACTGTTTATACCTAAGTTAAGACCCACAGAGCTGACGGCGACCATCCCCGCCGCGCTCGTCTGCCTGCTTATGCGTGCCAGTGGTTCCCCATGCCACACTGTAAGACCCCCCACCCCCTCCCTGGCAGGCACTGCACCTGCTCGTCCCAAATGTCATGATCAGCAACACTGGCTGAGTAAGTCACGTGTATTCCAGGGGCACTCAAGACCCTTGCCCCTGAGGACACCTTCCTGGAGGCCCCCAGCAGCCGGGCCCAGATCTAACGTTACTGTGTTTACAGGCCATGGAGAGCACCCCGAAAACATCTGCAGGTCTATGTGCGCTGCACACCAACACATGGACATAAGGCCACTCGCCTGTTACAGAGAACAGGCCGGGAAGCACGGTACACATGGCAAGAGGGACAGAACCTCTGACGGCCCAGGCCCCACGTGCGGGACGGGAACGCCCGACCCCGCAGCTGCTGTCCCGTGGTGCCAGCTGCCCCAGCTCTGTGCAGTCCCCGCGCCGACCGCTGCTCCGCACAGGGGGGCCGACCCTTACTGAGAGCGCACTTCTGGCCACTGCGCCCCGCACCGCACGTTCACACTCACCACCAGCGAGGTCCGCACCAGGTGGGTGAGGACACGGGACAGGTCAGGCCCCCTGCGCCCACTGCTCCCTGGGGGACGCGGAGAAGGGAGCGGCTCGTTTGGTTCCCTTGCTTCTCTGACCAGCCGGCTGTGCAGCAATGAGAACCGGCTGGCTGTCAGCCCGCCGTAAGTCACTGTGGAGGGAGGACGGGGAGAGGGGAACCGTCCCTCTGCTCAAAGGCAGAGGGAATCCGGAAACCTCTCTGCCGCCTGGGGGCCGGTTCCAGAGAAACCCGGTGTGTGTGTCACGTCCAACGCAAAGCCCTCAGGACTTCTAACAGAACCTGGGTCTTCGTCACTCAGAAAAGATACTCTCTGGAAAAGATTCTCCTCTAGTCAGGACAACCGCCACCAGCGTTTGTCAACATCCCGTCCTAGGGCCGAGGGGCAGGCGCGGGCGACTGGGCTTTACAGGCAGAGCGACTGAGTGAGGGCAACGGTGGCATCACGGGACAACGTTCCCCACGTAAAGGGAACGTCTGTCTACTGCACATTTTGAGCCGCTGCCCATAAAAACTTCCCGGCGCGTGACAACGCGCCCCCACCCCGCCTGCCAGAGCTGCGCGCGGCCCCGTCCCAGGGCGCGTCTACACCGGCTCTCCAGGGCAGCGCGCGGGCCGTGGAGACCGACGGGAGCCCCGGAGACAGCGCGGGTGGGAAGGGCCGCCCGCGGTCCTGAGCTCCCGTCCTCTCGTTTGCAAAGGAAGGAACTGAGGCTGCGATAAGTGGCCACTTAGGGACACAGCTGGGCCCGGGGGCCTCCCTCTGCCCCCGCGAGGGAGGGGAAGCGGGCGGAGTCCGTGGCTCGGGGCCTCCTCCGTGGGGGACGGTCTAGGCCCGGGGCGGGGGCGCTCTCCATTTGGGGAACCGGCCCCGGCGAGGGTCCGTCCCCATCCGGGGACCCGCCCCTGGCGCAGGAGCCTCCTCCATCCGGGACCCACCAGGGCGCGGGGGCCGCTTCCATCCGGGGTACCGACTAGGACTTCGGGAGACTCCTGTGCCGGGGAGGCCACAGGGCGCAGGAGACGCCTCCGTTCGGCGGACCGGCCCTGGCGGGGCGTCCTCCACCCGAGGGACCTTCCGGGCCTGGGGGCTTCCTCCCTCCCGGGGGCCCACCCTGGTGAGGGCCTCCTGCACCGGGGGGCCGCACCCCGGAGCCCGGAGCCCGTGGTCGGGCCTCCCCGAGAGCCCCGGAGGCCACGGACGCGCACCGCCGCCCGCGCCCTGAGGGGAGAGCCCGCCCGCCCGCCGTCCGCCCGGGGTCTCACCGGCCCGCGCTGCGTGCTGACGGTGGTCGCCATGGTGCTGCGCCGGCCCGCGCCTCGCCCAACGAGAGCTGACGTGCCGGCGACCCTCCGCCGGAGCCTGCGACGCCGACGGTTGTCCCCAGCGAGGCCGCCGCCGCCGCCGCCACAGTCAGCTGACGGCCACCCCGCCCCGCGCCGCGCACTGCGCAGGCGCCGCGCAGCCCCGCCCCTTCCGGCGCCGCGCACGCACGCACGCGCCGTGCCGGCGGACGCCTGCGCAGTTGCTCCCCGCCGCGGCCGCCCGAAATGGCTCCGGAGTGCGCGGTGGGCATCCTAGGCGGTCCCGCGGCAGGTGCGCAGGCTGAGCGGCCCCCCGACCGCACGGACTGTGGGGTCTGCTGAGCGGGTCTCCTGGCGGCGCCGGGAAGCCTCAGTGGCCCTCCCCACCCTGGGCCTTCGGCTGGACCCGGGCGCAGGGACAGTAAACGCAACCAGCCCCAAATGAGCCTGTCCTGGTGCTAACAAGACACTGAGTTGCCTTTCAGGGACAGGAGACCAAACCGCAAGACGTGCCACCCAGGCGTGGGCAGAGGAGAGACCTTTGACCTCCAGCTGCACCCCGACAGATCTGAGTGGGACCTCCGGTGTCCTGCGAGCCGACTGAGCGTTCAGTCACTGCTCTTTCTCTTCGCAAAAGCCAGTGCCATGGTAGCGGCCCCTGTGTGAGTCGGGCAGCAAAGCTGTTACGTAACAACAGGGGGGCCTTACCCGGGAGTCATCAGGGAGGAGGGCCTGCTGCTGGGAGGGGGGGCCTGGGGGCGCCAGTGACCCTCCCTCCACCGAGGGCCTCTGGTCACGATGACAGACCACTGAGCGGGGCCAGGGGCAGCGCCAGGCTCTTGGAGGAGATTCTGTACCTTGGTATCAACGAGCAGAGAAGGAGGGTCCCGATACCAGCCACGGATGGACAGCCTCCTGCCAATGTGCAAGCCTCCCCGGTGAGGGGGATTGTGGATTGAGGGGCCAGAGAACGAAAGCCCTTGATTGACCCAAAATCCTCCGGGGGGAGGAGCACTTGCATGTATACTTTGTAAAAGTGGGAGTCAAGCTAAAGGAGAGGTGACTGTGGGCTGCCGTGCTTCACAGGCCTCGGGAAGATGGGTGTTCAGGGCAGGAGAAACAAGGCCCCGTGCACGACCTTATCTTCATGGGTGATGTCGTCTAAGTCTTTAGTGAAGCAAGGACTGAAGCGTTACCTACCAATGCCCCTTGTTAGGGGAAATGACCGAAAAAACAGAAGCTATGTCTGCAGCTTCTCCATCTTCTGTACTTGTGATGAGGCCCAGGTTGACGATCGTAGCTTCCTTCTTCCACCACTCGTTCCAGGTTCCCCTCCGTAGAGACTTATTTTCCATCAGAGAAGGAAGTGCAAAAGGCCTGCCTTCTGCTGGTCCTTCTGTTTTGTTGAACATAAGCAGTTTCACAAAACATCAGAGCAGTCGGGGCCACTGTGACCACAGTGCATCAATACAAAGCCATGATGGCTCCTTGGTCATGTGTGAACACAGACGACATGACAGCCTCCACGCCAAAAGACTAACATCTCCTTTCCTGGCTGGTATGGCTGTTGCTGCTTACCAACTCCAGCTTGAGCCTTCCCCTAGTCTTCCCTCCTAGGTAAGAATGAAGAAGGCTACCCCTGCTTCTGACAGCACCTGATCCAGAGCAGAACCCTGCTTGCTCAAAGCTCCCCCATAATCACTGACAGAAGCCCAGATCCTTTCTAATGCCCTCTGACACGTCACCCTGTGCTTCCCTGCGGTGTGTGCTGTCCTTTGCTGCAATGAGTGACAGTCCCACCCTGTTGAGTTACAGGTGTGTTCCCGGTGGTCTGACGGGACAGCATTGACACACCCAAGGCTTGAATTGTCCTTTTCCTCTGTGTCCACTTCCCAGAGTCTTCTGAAGTAAACAGCCCACGGCACAATCTGTGTCATCACCATTTTGCCAAAGCAGCTCAGTGTCTCAGCCTCTTGACCTCCCATCTGTCCGCCCTCCACATGCGCCACGTCCCAGGCCACCGCTGGAGATCATTTGAGGGATTGGGATACCACTGCATGACACAGATCCCCAGGGCTCGACTTCCCTCTGGCAAGGATTTTATCCACATGCTCATCAAATATATAAGCAACCCAATTCTAGAATCCTATTAGGAGAGTCGGTTTCTGGGGACACTTATGGTGGCAATTACTGTATCAGTCAGGGTCCCAGCAAGAAACAGATGGCATGCTCAGAAAGATAATTGGAGGAATTTTAATAAACGGACTGTTTATAAGGGAAGGGCAGAGTTAAGTGAACAAGCAAGACACTGAAGCGTGGAGGAAATTTGAGCTTCAGGAAGCCACTACCACTCCTGGTCTTAAAAGGACAGAGAGGCAGCAGTAGCCAGGAAAAGGCATCCTGGGCTGACGTGTGGGCCATGCAGAGGGAGGAGGCCACCTGCCAAACCGCAGGCTTGCAGGTGGGGTCTGAGGAAGAGGCATTCCGACCTGTCTCCTCCTACAGTGTCTCCCCTGAACACAGCCCAGTGGTGCAGCCTGTAGACGTCAGCTCCTCGGGGCACAGAGAGAGGCAGAGAAAGGTGGAGCGTGGACCTGGGAGGGAGGGCAAATGGAGACACTTCTGCACATGCATCTAGTTACCAGCAATAACCAAAGGATTCAGTTTTGTAAAATACCATTGAAAAGAGCAACGAAAGAATAGAAGGGACACAAAACTTCTTAAAAAGTGAGCAAAAGTGTTAACGTTATAAAACGTTATTGAAGGAGACCTGAATAAAATGAGAACTACATACCGTATTCATGGACAGGACGTCTCAGATCTGTCACTTCTCCCCCAAATTGTCCTACAGAAGAAATTTTCATTAAAACTCCAAAAGGGTTTTTCGAAGAAATTTAACAAGCTGATTCTGAAATGAATGCGAAAGAACAAAACAATAACTGACACATTCTAGAAGGAGGAGGAGGAGATGGAAAGGAACTGTCGTAGGAGAAATAAAAATGTCTTATGAGACTACAGTAATTGAGACTGATACTGACATGGGGATAGACAAATTTACCAGTGAGATGAAATACAGATACTTGATTTATGAGGGTGCTGGCACTGCCGAGCAGTTGGGACAGGAATTACTTTCAATCAATGGGCTAAAACAATTGGCTACACTTACAGAAAAACTTAAATCAGACCCCTACCTTAACACCAAACAAAAAAGCAATTTCTGATGGAATTGATCCAATCAATACTTGATGAATTCAATAATCTATGCCATGTTTGGAAAGGATACAGCCAAGAAAAGCTGTCACCGCCCTCTCTGATCTGTTGAGAAGCACTGAGCAGGAGTTGAGGAGTTGGGAGGTAACAGGTATGATGACGAGAGCCGCTCGGTGAGCCAAGCGCAGGATAAAGGTGTTCTACATACCAGGGCGACCTGACACTCGGGGCACTGACCAAATATCCCTGAGAAAGGCAGAGGGAGCTGGTGAGAAAATGGGAGTTAGGTGGGCCAGAGAAGGGGGTTTCAAACCTAGAGTGGGCGTTGGGGCCACCGCAAGGTGTAACAATGAGCCGACACCACGGAGCTTTGAGGACGAACCGTATGGCCACAGAGCTGGGCAGAGAAGACACGTTTGGCAGGAGAATTAAAGAAGAAACAATGCTGGAGGCCAGGGGTCCAGCCCAGTGTATTTCTGCTGAGAGTCGACTATAAAGGGAACCCTAACTTCAACACTGGTTCCTCCAACTCATTGCCTACATTCTCTGAGACCCGGTGCCAACATTCAGACACCCAACCCTGTGTGTCACCTGAGTGATGTCACCACTTGTGCAGTCATCACCGAGTCCAGTCCATTTCCACGTTGTTATGGGAGTCCCACTGCCCTCACCCTTCCTGTGTCTGGGCTCCAGCTCATAATGGCACAGGCCAGTGGTCACGGAGCACCCTACGCACCCAGAGCCCTGGATGGGCATTCTGTGCACCTGTTACTTGGGGTCCTTGAATAATAGTTGACATGAGCCACATGTCTGAGTGCTTCATCTTGCCGGGTGTCATTGTAAGTGCTTTACACATACTGTGTCATTTAAGTCACACTACTATCCAATGGCAGCCGAGCTTCTGTTGCCTACGTTAGAGACGGAGGTAACAGAGGGGAAGGGTGAAACACTTACCACGTCTAACACCAGGTAATCGGTACCCACGACATAAACGCTTCCCACAAGTCACGAGGAAAGAGGAAACCAGACAGACGAGTGAACAGATGTTTAAGTTGGCGATTCAAACAGGGAAGCCCAAAGTTTGACAGGTATACGAAGGGGCACTCAAACTCACTAATAACAAGATAAAATGATGACGAGACACCACCTCACGTCCTCAGAATAGTAAAAATGCAGAAGTGAGAATCGAGGGGCTGGGAGCTGCCACATGGTGGGCGGAGGCAACTGCTCTCGGTGGAGCACACGCCTGTGCCCTGTGGCTCCAAGCCAGGACGCCTCCCACGGGTCCTCAAGGGGATGCAGGGAGGCTGCTCGTTGCACAGCCATTTGTGTAGCAGAAGTCGGTAGCCTGACCACTCATCTGTAGTGAGTGAACAAGTACAATCTGAGGGGTGTACACTGGAATGCAGTGAAACAGGTGTTTGCAGAACAGCTTGGATACATCTTTAAAACCCACACCGAGTATATGAAGCCGCCATTTCCAAGACACTGGACATCAGCCAACAAAGGCCAGTGGTCCCCGTGAGACAGGAGACAAGTGAGGGGCCCAAGGACTGCCGCTGCTTACTGCCTGGTGAGTTTCCAGGCGGCATGACCCAGGTGAAAGCAGTGGTGTCCCTGATCAGAGGACACTCAGCCAGGCTTGCCAGCGAGGCCACCACTGTGGACAGAGCCACGCGGGAGAGCAGTGCCGTCTGCAGAGGCTCCTCCTGGCGTCTTCGGCTGGGTACAGATCAGTACTCGCTGGGGACACAGCTGCCGAGGTGTGAGAGAATCATAGACACAAGACAGGTGGCCCACACATGGCCAGGAGCAGTCCCTACACCCAGCGTCAGAGCAAGACATCGGCTAGTGTACTCGGGAAGGTCTGATTTCATAGTGCCAGGGAGAAAGGGGGGCATTTTAAGATGCTAAAGGGGACCTAAAGACACTGCAAGTTCATACCGCTCGTGGCAGAGCTTCGGAATCCTGGGAGCAAAACCTGGCAGAGCTGCAGGGTGGAAGAGGCGAGTGCAGAGCGCGGCTGGGGACTTCAGCACCTTCTCTTGACATCCTGCAGCAGGCAGGACCTCGAACAAGACCAAGACAATTTGGTCTGATTGACATCGACGGAGAACTCCACCCCACAGCCTCTAAGTGGACCCCATAAGTATACGCTGACCGTTTATCCAGACAGACCACACGCTGGGCCAGAAAACACCTGCAGTGATTCATATCATACCATTTATGTTCTCTGACCAAAGTGGAATTAAATTCGAAATCAATAATAAAAAGATATCTGGAACCCTACCACCATCCCCCCGCCAAATGTTTGGAAACAAATAACCCATGTAGCACAAAAGAAATAAAAAGGAACATTAGATAGCATTTTGAACGGAATGAAGCTAAAAACACGACACATTGTGTTTCGTGGGCTGCAGCTAAAGCCGCATGTCGGGGAAGCCCATGCCTGCATCGGAGGGCAGGGAGGTCTCAGATCACTGCCACCAGCACTCACCTCAAGGCACAGAAAGAAATGCGATTCCTGATTCTTCTGCCTATGAGTCCCTCTCCACCACCTGCTGCCTGGAAAACTCCTATTCATACGTCAGGGCCCGCTCCATGCTCCTCCTGTATTGAGGCTCCCTCTACACTCCTGGGCAGCTTTAGCTGCTCCCTGGGATGTGGGCTCACAGCCAGTCCCTGACCGTGCCTCTGTCGTGGCCCTCGTCCCTCATCCCCCGTCCCCCGCACAGAGGCTGGTCATCTCTGAGTCACACCTTAGATGAGCGCAGGCCCTTGCTGCAGGTACCAAGGGGGTGTTGCTGAAGGAGTGACAATCACGCAGCCAACCTGTGTAGTAGCAGCGCTCGGCACCCAGGCTCCACACTGGGATTTTACAATGCCCTCCACTCTTCACAGGAGCCATTCAGCCCTATGTCAGGGAAACTGAGGCTCCGGGAGCCGCTTGCCCAGGTTCACACAGGTAGTGAGTGGATGCAGAGATGAATGAGTTGTGAGAGATGGATTCCGATATTGGGAGTATGTGTCAGAGCCCCGTACTCTCTCCGCGCCCCCAGGAGCATGTTACAGGTGTGCCCAAGGAAATACAAAAGTCAGACGCCCCCTACAGGGCATGTACACAGGTAAAGCAGCCACCTTCTAGAGTGACCTTAGCGCTTTCAAGAGAATCTGCGAAAACCCAGACTTCCTATACATAGCCTCTCTTGCAAAGCATCAGGTGTGAATTTTTGAAGTGTTAACTAATTCAGAGAGGTTCGGAGGGGGACGGAGGGGGACGTTCCAAACCACAGGATCTCTGGGAGCAAAGCTGCTTTGTAGCCAAGCAGGGTGTTGGTTTTTCTTCCTGGCCTGGTACATCACCACACGCAGCCACCCTGTGTCCCTGTCTGGTTGTAAGTGAACAGGTCGCCCTGGTGAGGCTGGTCTTGCGGGTACCAGCCTCCTTTCCAGCCCTCCCCACCCTCCTTTCCCCTCCCCTCCCCATCCCGGTGCCCCCCAGTTTCAGCCCTGCATGCTTTCCAGACGCCTAAGTTCAAGGGTACTAGCCCATCCCAGCCCCTCCTCTGCCGCAGGCAAGAAGAGCTCTCCTGCTGGATCTCTTCCAGAACCTTCTTTCCTCTCCTTTTTTTTACTCTCTCACACACAGATTTCAGAAAAGCATGCTCTTCTCTATGTGGCTCTGCGGTGGGTCCCCTGGGTGAGGACCGTGAAACCAGCAAGTGCAGACCGGGCCCCTAGGCTAGGGCAGCTCCCACAGGTTCGCAGACCTGCGCCCGAGCTCCCAGGCGCCAGCAGGCCACTGTTGAACCCTGAACCTGGCCGTGGTGGAACTTAACGTGCAGAAGCTCCCGTGAAATAAACGATGGAAAAGAGAAAGGCAACAGGCAGGTACTCTATGTGGAGAGACGACCACAGGACCGCAGCACATGAGAAGGCGGCTGCAAGCGCCCTGCACATTCACTCCACAAACTTCACGAACAGCACATGATGTCCCAGGGGCCCTGGCCTGCTGTCCCCCGGTCGCAGCGGCCGCATTTATGTTGTTTAGAATTGTGTCGTCCATGTACCTGCAGGAGTAGACAGTGACGCTCCTGAGCTCACCTAAATAAACCACCAGCAAACAGACTGCAGCGAGTGAGTGAGGGATTAAAAGAAGAGCTCTACACGTCACAGTGGGAGCGGGACTTATCTCAGCGTGCGGGCTAGGAAGTCTATTAATGCAATTCAGTGCGTGAGAGCTTCAAGGTGAAGACAAAGCTTCGTAAGGCAGGGATGCAGGGAACTCCTTCATGTCAGGAGGCTGGAAGCCTCCAGCAATGCCCCTTTTTATTAGACACAGAGGCTTCTGTGAAAACCTGGAGTCAGACATGGAGGGCGAATCGGGGGAGAATTGACACGCTAGCAGCACAGAGTGGTCTGATCCACAAATAGGATACCTCTCTCCGTGTTTAGCGATGATCTTTAAATTCCCCCCAAATGTCGTAAGTTTTCACGGTATTGCTCTTATCCATTTCTGCTAGCTTTCTAGTTCTTTGACATTTTTGATGCCCTTCTACATATAGTTTCCAAATTCTATTTTCAGTGGTTTGCCGCTGACGTGCAAACAATTGTTTTCTGTATATCGATTTTCTTTCCTGGGGCAAAATGGACATAACATAAAGTCGGCATCCTAGCCATTTCTGAGCCCACAGCTCAGGGGCCTAAGTACACTGACACTGTTTGTGCCACCATCACCACCGTCACTTCCAGAACTTCTCCATCATTCCCAATGGAAACTCCACGCTGCATGTTGATTTGCTATCAGTGAAGTGTGAATTACTTTGCTAGGGCTGCCGGCGGTGGCAGAGGCTTAAAGCACAGACACTGGGGGCTGCCGGCGGTGGCAGAGGCTTAAACCACAGACACTGGGGGCTCTCTGAGGCCTCTCTCCCTGGTGTGTAGACAGCTATCTCCCCACAGGGTCGTCCCTCTGTGTGTGCCTGTGTCCTGAGCTCCTCTTCTCATTATTGCATTAGTCTTATTCAAGTGGGGGCCACTCTAACAGCCTCATTTTCCTTGTTCACCTCTGTAAAGACCCTCCGTCCAAATCAGGTCACACCCTGAGGTGCTGGGGTCAGGATTCCTAACGGGAATTTGAGGGACCCAATTCAGCCATTATACTGGCCCTTGGGGATTTTTTCTTTTTTTAAAGATTTTCTTTTTAATTTTTAATTTTTTTTTAAATTGGGGAATATTGGGGAACAGTGTGTTTTTCCAGGATGTCAGTCGTTGTTTTTCAATCTAGCTGTGGGGGGGGGGGGGCGCAGCTCAGCTCTAAGTCAAGCCGTTGTTTTTACTCTAGTTGTGGAGGGCGCAGCTCCCTGGCCCATGTGGGACTCAAACCAACGACCTTGGTGTTATGAGCACTGCGCTCTAACCACTGAGCCAACCAGCCGCCTGGGGGATTTCCTCTGTACGCAATTGCATCATGTGTAATGACATCATTCTGGGTTTTTAGGCCCCCAGTGCTGAGCACAGGCGTGTCTGCTGGCTCCCGGCCTCAGCACAACGTCAGGTTAGGGAGCTTTCCTCCTACTCCTAGTTTGCTAGTCGTTTTTAAATCATGAATGCATGTTGGGTTTTGCCCAACGCATCCTCAGTATCTGCTGAGACGATCACGGATTTTCTCTTTTAGTTTCTTAGCAGAGGGAGGCATCCAGGGGGCAATGGCTCAGGACATGCTCTGTGTTGCCAGTTCCTAGGAGTGTCCTTTTCACCTCCTAACAGTGGGAAGTCGGGCTGCATGTCACAGTGAATGCTGTCTTATGATCACTGTCACCTTGGCAGCAATTGTGACATGTGGCCATGTGGTCACTGCCAGCACATGGAAATCTTGGTAGGCCCTCCCGTGGGTCTGACGGGACAAGTGCAGCCCCTGCACACCTGTCTCACAAAAGGCCATCAGAGGGCCACCTGGAGGGAGTGTGAGTCCTGACCGTTGCCTGGAATTCTGCTAACACTTTGCAGTAAGGTTGTGTACGTGCCGGCGTCAGAACCCGCAGAATTGGCACCAGCAGCTTAGAAGAAACCCCTGGATGACCACTGATCATCCAGTGGACCACTGATGGGGGAGGTACACAGTAGGCTTGAGCAGGTGGAAAGACATCCCTGCCCTGGACAGAGTGACCCCGTCTTGGACAGAAGTCACTTCTTCCTACGTGAATTCATAAATTCTAGGTAACCGCAATCAAGACTCCAGACCCTGTTTTACTGAGTCAATGAGTCGGTAACAAAGTTCTTACGGAGAAGCAACCATGCTGCAAGAGCCAGGAACCCACTGAAAAGGGAAACCTGTGAAGGCATTTGTGTGGAACAGACGTGAAAACATCCCGGCAGCCTCTATGCAGCTCAGTGTTTCCATGTCTTTATCTCTCCACTGTGGATGGGAACAGCTCTTCCATCACAGGATTGGTACCAGGGTGTAAATATGTTTAAATGCTGAGGAGAGTAGCTGGTGTGTGCTGTGCTCAGAAGGTTAGGTGCCATCAGCTTTATCGCAATTACTGATGGATGTCACTAACTTCCCAGTGGGTGTCTTCAGCCGCAACTTCACCCCTGGGCACACTCACCCCATCTCTGTGAATGGAGGCACCACCCGCCCCGCTGTTTAGGCCAAAAGAAAGCTGAGACTTGTCTGCGACTTTTCTGTCCCCCTGACCCTCATTTCCAGCCAGTACCGGGCCCAGCAGGGGGGGTCTGAGTGATCTGAGTTAGGATTTTGGCTAGAAATATTTGGGTGATCCTTTGGCGTAAAGTGCCACACCTGCAGGGACCCTTGACAGAGTGCTCAGCGGGAGTCGGGGCAGTGTGCTGCTCCTCCTGTGGCAGGTGGCACGATTCAAGTGAGTCCCTGGGAGAGCCACCAGAAGCCCGGGTTGAGTTTCCTCGGGAAAGCCCTCACTCGTGTGCCCCGCCTGCCTCGTGGGGCCTGAGGACCCCGGTGTGGACAGCTCTCAGCCGGCAGGGCAGCCACCACAGGGGGAGGCGGGAGGGCAGGCTCAGGGGAGCACCAGGCCTCCTGTCTCTTCCAATTAGAATTTAAATGAGGGACCTTCAATTTGATGGATGATTTGTGGCTGTCCCTGGGCCCAGAGCACAAAGGCCGGGAGTCCCTGAGGTCCCCACCTGCTCCATCTGGCCTGACGGGGAGACGACGGGCTGGCGAGACGGGCTCAGTGCCCCAGCTGCCGCCTTTGTCCCGCCTCTGAGAGCTGAGCTGTGGACCCCCAGCCCACAGGCCTATGTAGTGGCTGGGCTCTGACAGTGACCATGGGGTCTGACTGAGCACTGGGCGGGATGGCCTTTCAGGGAGAGAATCACCTGCCTGGAGCTGTGTGGCCTGTCGTTGAGGGGCGTGGGCCTTGGGACTGCACATAGCCCTGGCTCTGACCCAAAAATGGACTGCTGCCCCTGGGGCAAGTCTCCACGTGTCCTACTGGTCTGCTAGAGCCTTCTGAGGCCCTCACCCTGGGTCATCTCCACAGACTCGGCTGTGGGTTCATTCACAGGGGCCCCGAGCAGGTACAGACCAAGGCCAGTGAGTGGGGGCGGGCAGACAAGTCAGTGGGTCAGGGACGGGGACACAGGGAGCAGATGGGCCCATCAGGTCGGGGACCTAGACAAGGTCAGGCTGGAGTCTTCACCAAGGGGCCTGTCCAGGAGAGTCCAGGAGCCTGGGACCAGAGATCCCAGGGCACCCACAGGAGCGGACAAGTGGCAGGAGAGCCCTGAAGGAGACTGAGAAGGGCTCAGTAGGAGAAGGGGAGAGCAAGGGCGGGGGACACGGAGACATGGCGATGGGACACAGAGGCCCAGGAGCCGGGAGCTCCGAGCATGGAGAGCACTGAGTGGGGTCACGGCTCCCCAGAGGCACCAGTGCAGGAGGACCTCCGCTGTGAGCCGCAGTCTGGGGTCAGGGGTCGTCACCCACCCTACACTGCCCACCACATCTGAACTGTGGCAAGCGGAGTTGAGCAGCAAATATGCGGGGGAGGGGCCAGTGAGGCATCTTCCTTGCACCAGTCCCCCTCCCTCCCAGGATCAGCCTTCTGGCAGCCCAGCCCCCAGAGCTGTGCCCAGCTCCCCACTCACGCCCCACAAGTGCTCTCACGAGGCCCAGCCATGTCTCTCTCCACAAAGACACGAGTGCTCAAGAAAGTGACATGGGACTCCAACAGCTGCACCCCGCCCTAAACGGTGTGACATTCCGGTGACCAGCAAGAATCCCCAAGCGTAACCCTTCCAAGAGACCCATGCCCACCCCCCACGGGCTCCCACCACTGGGCTGCCTCCTGAAAGTGCATGGGTTGCTCGGGCGCGTGGGGCGGGGCGGGGGCACCTGCTGTGTGGCTCACCCCCAGAAGTGGCTGGGACACGGGGACCTTGGGAAAGGACTCAAGTGTTCCTGGTGAGCCCGTGTGCGAGCGCGTGTGCAAGTGTGTGATGGGGTGGAGCCAACCCAGAGCACAGCAGGTAACAGACACCAAGCCACACGGCCTCACACCGTCACTCGGCAAGTCTGTCAGGTCCAGGCCAAGTGACAGGTCGTGGGGTTCTGGAACAAAACCAACACAAAATCCCTTACTAAACACCAATTTCATGGGGAAGCACTAACATTGCAAACATGCGAATCTAGCAGCTGCCAGAGTGTGGAGAAGAGATGCGCAGGCTTACCTCGTGAAACAGGCAAATTCCAGGGAAAATTGGCTCAATCCATTGAGTTATATTAACGTTAATTACTAACATTCAACATCATTATTAGGTATTTTTCTCCCGCACATCTGAGGAAAGCTCTCTGCCTGTGCTTCTCAGACATGTGACCCAGTTCTGGGGGAGAGAGGATGTTTGATGGACTACTCTTAATTCCGAAAAACAAATAATAATAATAATGAAAACCAAATGGAAAACATACATAAATGGTCTCAGCAGGAGGCAGGAGCAGAGGGCACAGGAGGCGGGGCTGGTCCTTGCAGTCCCGGCAGCACTTCTGGGGCTGGGGGCTCTCCAGGGGCTCAAGCCATAGGTTATTAAACGCGTCAGCACAAAGACAGTCACACTGAAACACGTGGCACATTGGGGCACAACTCAGCGGCCCACAGGCGTCCGCGAGCGTTGATGTGCGCGTTGTCCTCGGACGCGCCCTCCACGCGGAGGGTTCTCTGCCCACGGCTGGGGGCACCTTTCCTTTCCACCTCAGTCCTCCATCAAGAAGGACCCGAGGGAGAAGAAAACACGCCCCCACCGGGCGGTTGCGGCGCCGCACTTACTGCCTTCGCATGATAAGTGTGATTTCAGGCGAGGCCGCTTCCCCTTTCTTCTCCGCCGTGGGGCGCGCGGTCCCCTGCGGGACGCTCTGCTTCAGCTCCCGCGCCAGGGCCGAGGGGGCGCGGGGCTGCGCCGGCTTTCGAGGAACCGGATTAACGCTCCAAAAACACCCGGCCAGGGCTGGGGATCCCGCTCGGGAACAACGCCCTCCTTCCTCCTCGCACTCGCGCCGGCCGGGGGCAGGGGTGGGGGGCGCCTGGCTGCCCCGGCCTTGCTCCCTGCGCTGTCCCCCCATCCATGGGCACCGAGTCCCCGCGATCACGGCGCAGCCCCTGGACAGTCCGCGGTGGGGGAGGGGGGAGGGAGGGGAAGGAAGGAACAAAAGCCCCACTTTTAAGAATATGACCCCAATCTTTTCCCAGGCTTTTTAAAAAAAATTTTTAATTGAGGTAAAAACATCCATAAAATTTGCCATGTGAAGCACTTTTAAGTGTGCAGTTCAGCGGTATTCAGCACATTCACACGGTGCAGCCACCCTCCGCCAACCCCGCCTCACTTCTTACTCAGGTGCTAGTGGGATACGCAGCGGGGGAGCACGCAGGTGCTTCTGCCTCCCGCCCTCCACCCCAGGTAGAGCCGAGCAAAGCCATGCGGCCTTGGGTTTTAACCCCCCCAGAGTAAGAGCTCCCTATACTCTGGGGGCCTCCACCCCTCCCACCCTTGTGCTGACCCCCAACCAAGCTGGGGGGCTCAGAGCCTCCTGGGGCCCTAGGACAGTGCACCCCACCTCTGAATTATTGCAAAGTCTTTCTGTGTCCTAAGGCCAGATGGTCGTCCCTGGAACCTGCACCCCTTAGTCTTGGGGTCCTGGGGTTCCATCTCTCGCAGGACAACCCTCCTGGTCAGAGGCAGGCACACACCTCCTAAGCCAGCCTTGCTTCCTGCTCCCTCTTCACTGGTCCTCACCTCCAGGAACTGGTGACCAGCAGCCCGCTGTGCTGGAAGACATTGGAGTTCTCTCTTGGGGTTGTTCCCAGGGTGAGCTGAGCGGGACGGGGTGATAGGTAGCAGGGCTTGGCTGTTCACAAAGCTTTGTATTTCCATGATGACAACAGGTAGTAAGGCTGCCTGACACACCTCCAGCAATTGTGCCCCTGGAGGGAATTGGTCAAGACTTTGTTGTGGCAAATGACCTACCTAAGACCAGACAGAGTTCAGTGGGAAGTGACTTAGGACACAGGACAGGGGCCCTCCTAGGCCAGGGTCGGGGGCAGGCCCAGGAGCCTTCAGAGACAGGGCTGCTGTCTCCACCCACGTCCACTCTGTGCCTCACCCATTGCAGCCCACACCTGGCCCTGTCAGCCCTCTCCTTTCCCTCTTTCTCTGTAATCTGGCTTTGCCATCACCTCAAGACCCCTGGGGGCAGCCCCACCCTCACAGCTCCCAGGCTTCTGTGTCCTCTGGTCAAATGGGCAACACTGCCTGGGGGGCACCTTTGGGTCCCAGTCCCAAATTATCAAAAGGGAGAACCCAGTTGGCCCTACATGAGCAGATGGCTCCTTGGTCCAATGAGCCAAGGCTGGGTCTCATGGGACACCAACTAACATGACTCAGAGATTAGGGCATCGAGAGCAGGAGGAGCCTGACCTGGAGACAATCCCGTAGGTCTCTATTATGCTGGAATCGTAAAAGGGACGCTTAGAAGGCCTGACGATAGAAATATCGAAAATGTATTTAGCCCGCAAAACACCATTGCCAAAATTGAAAGTCAAATAACAAGCTCAGGAAAAATATTTGCAACATGCGTGCCTGAGAGAATGCTAATATGTTTAGTACAAAAAGGGCTCTTGCAAATCAATATGAAAAACCTGAACGTCTCAGAAGAAAAATGGGCAAAGGACACGAATAAGTGACTCTCAAAAGAAAAATGCAAATGGTTACTAAAAACGTAAAGAGAACCAAAACCAAAACGCTCAGCCTCGTCAGTAAGTGAGCAGGCACACGAACAAAGACAGCTGTTGCTGTGTATTAAAATCGCCAAGTGTCAAAACAGGATCCAGCTCCACGAGGGTGCCCAGAGGTGGTTCCTCAGCATTCGTGACAATGGAGTGTGACCGGGAGCGAGCAGTCCATTTGGCACAACTGCTCCGGAGGGCACAGTGGTGATATGGGTCCGAAAGCTTATGAAACACAGTGCCCCGTGCCCTCACGGCCCTCCGTGGGCAGGTTTCCTGTAGGAAAATGATCAGAGAGGCCCGCAAAACATGCAAGTTCAAGTGGAGAAAACCACGCATCCTTGCTCATAAGTGGGAGGCATTACTACATCTTACACGGTATGAGGGTCAGTTTTATGTGTCAACCTGACAGGCCCCGGGGGCCCCCAGCACTTGGTTGAACGTGACCCTGGGTGTGTCTGGGTGTTTCTGGGTGAGAGTAACGTCTGAATCAGTGGACTGACTGGAGCAGACCGTCCTCCCCCTGTGGGTGGGCCTCGTCCAATCAGCTGACGGCCTGGATAGAACAAAGGCTGACCGTCCGAGTAAGAGGGAGTCCTCCGGCCTGACTGCTCAGCTGGGACGTCCGTCCTCTCCTGCCTTCAGACTGGAGCTGCATCGTCCCTCTCCTGGGCCTCCAGCCTGCTGACTGCACATCTTGGGACTGGTCAGCCCCCGGGGTCACGTGATCCAATTCCTTATAACAAGTCTTTCTCTTTCTCCATACATCCTGCTGGTTCTGGAGAATGCACAGTCATGGATGCCTGCACCTCCTGTAGTCCCTGAAGACAATCCTGCGAAAGAACATGGCTGACAAGGAAAGGTGGTCACTCAGCAGCTGCTGTGTGCCAGGCTGGGCTCTGGCCCTGAGACTCACCCCAGACACCCAACAAAGACCCGGCCTCGTGGGCTGAGTTCCGAGAGGAGATGAACTAGAGATGATAAACATAGCAGGGAATATAGAGTAGACGCTAGAAGGTGACGTCTATTATGGAGTAAAGAAAAGGTAGGGCCAGGTGAGAGGGGTGGAGTCTGGATGGGGCAGTTTGCCCTTGTCAGGAAGGGTGGTCCCCACTGAGACGCTGACTGTTCTGGGCTGACAGAGTCCCCCCAGATTCACCTGTTTTACCTTCAGCACCTCAGAATGTGTGTGGGGCTGGGTCTTCAAACAGGTGATTAAGGTAAAATGAGGTCAGTGGGGGTGGGCCCTCATCCACTGTGACTGGGGTCCTTAGAAGGTAAGGACACAGACATTCACTGAGGGAGAGTGCCATGTCACCATGAAGACAGCTGTCTACATGCCCAGGAGAGAGGCCTCGGGAGGAACCAGGCCTGTCCACGCCTGGCTCTCGGACGTCCAGCCTCCAGAATGTCTGTTGTTTAAGCCCCCGCCTGTGGGACTTTATTATGGCCACCCTGCAAACGGGTACCCTGACTCTTAATGGAAAGCTTGCCGGCCCCAAGGGAGCGAGCCCAGTGTATGTGTAAGGGAAGACCCTCTGGGCCGAGGCAACAGCGGTGTAACGGCCTGAGGTGGGGATGTGCCTGATACTCACCAGCCTCCGGCAGGAGCCTAGGTGGCCAGCTGGTGGGCGATGAGGTCAGAGAGATGCGGGGGAGGGGTGCCCACCTTGGCTCATACCCTGAGTAAGATGGGACTCACGGAAGGGGGTGGGCAGAGGAGGGGCGGGGCCTGATTGACAGGTCCCTTGCCTGCTGCACGGAGCCGGGAAGAGACCAAAGGAGAAGTCAGCATGAGTACACGTGTACACCAGGAAGTGAGATGACTCAGGGAGTCGGGCAAATTGCTAGAAAGATACAAACTACCCAAACCAACTCAACATGATGTGTAAATCAACGTTTCTTCTTCTTGAGTTGTTAGGGGTTCTTTATATATTCTAAATACAAATCTTCTATCAGAGATACATTTTGCAAATACTTTCCCCCAGTCTGTGGTTTTTCATTTTCTTTACACTGTCTTTTGAAGCACAAAAGGTTTTCATTCTGAAGAGATCCACTTTATTTTTTTTTTTAATTTTATGGTTTGTGCTTTTTTGCGTATCTAAAAATCTTTGTGGACACAAAGGTTTTCTTCTAGAAGTTTTATACTTGCAGCTCTTCCATTTAGTTCTACAAACCATTTCTACTTCATCTTTGTGAATGTTACCTAGTTCATTCTCATTGGATTTGTAAATAGTGTGAGGTAAGGTCTGGGGTTCTTTGCTGACATGTCTAATTCTAGAACCTTCTGTTGAAATGACCATCCTTCCCCATAGATGACCTTTGCACCTTTGTGTCTCTGTTGAAAGCCCATGACCATAAATGTCATCGTGGATTTCTAGACGCTGGTGTCACTCTCTGTTTCGTATATTCTCTTCAAGCCAACAGCTTTCTGTCTTGACTTCATGAGATGGAATCAGGTCATGTGAGTGTCCCAACTTTGTTCTTCTTTATCGTTGTTTGAGATTTCCTTGGTCCTTGCATTTCTTTTTAAATTTTAGAGTAAGCTTGTCAATCTCTGGTTGTGGTTTTGCTTGAAATCGCATTGAGTCTATAGATCGATTTGGGACGAATCGGTATCCTCAATAATATTGAGGCTTGGAATCCACGAACAAGGTATGACCCTCCACTCCTGTAGGTCCTTTTAAGTCTCCAGTGGTATTTTATAGCTTTCTGTGTGCAGGTTTCACCTGTACTTTGTTCAATTTACCTCTAGGTATTTCACAGTTTTTGAATCTTATTTTTGAATGGCACATTTGTTTTTATAATTTCAATTTCTAGGGGCTGGCCCAGTGGCTCAGGCAGTTGGAGCTCCGTGCTTCTAACTCCGAAGGCTGCCGTTTCAATTCCCACATGGGCCAGTGGGCTCTCAACCACAAGGTTGCCGGTTCAACTCCTCAAGTCCCACAAAGGATAGTGGGTTAGAGCGTGTCCTCTTAACCACAAGGTTGCCGGTTCGACTCCTGCAAGGGATGGTGGGTTGCACCCCCTGCAACTAGCAATGGCAACTGGACCTGGAGCTGAGCTGCACCCTCCACAACTAGGATTGAAAGGACAACAAGTTGACTTGGAAGAAAGTCCTAGAAGTACACACTGTTCCCCCAATAAAGTCCTGTTTCCCTTCCCCAATAAAATCTTTAAAAAAATTATATAAAAAATTATAATTTCAATTTCTAATCGTCCATTGTTAGGACACAGAAATAGGATTTATGTATTTTAGCTTTGCATCCTGTGACTTTGCTAAGCTCACTAATTAGTTCTAGTAGCATTTTAAGACTTAGGATTTTCTACAGTTACGTCATCTGCAAATCAAGATTGTTGAATCTTTCCAATCACATAAGAGTATAAAGTATAACTTTTGTTTCCTGGCCTTATCACCTTGCTAGGTCCTCAAGGACAATGTTGAAATAAAGTGCTGATTGTGGCCGTTTTTGCCCCATTCCTGTCAGTCTTTCACCACCAAGTATGATGTCGCTGTGGGTTTTTGTAAATCCCTTTTATCAGGTTGAAGGAGCTCCTTTCTAGTCCTAGTTTTCCTGAGGTTTTGTTTTCTTTTAATTCATGAATGGGTGTTGAATTTTGTCAAATGCTTTTTCTTTGTGTATCTATTGAAATGATCATGCAATTTTTCTGTTTTAGATTGCTAACGTGGTGAATTACGTTGACCGATTCTGAAATGTTTAACTTCACATCCCTGGAATAAGCCCTGTTTGGCCATATGTATTGTTCTCTTTATATATTGCTGGAATCGAATTGCTAATATTCTGCTGAGGACTTTTGTGTCTGGGCTCGTGAAGTATATTGGACTTTTCTTTTCTTGTCGTGTCCTTATCTATATTTGGCGCCAGGGTTACAATGGTCTCATGTAGAGTCAGGAAGTGTTCCCTCCTCCTGTGTGTTCTGAAATACCTGTGTAGTGCTGCTGTTACTTCTGTAAGTGTTTGGTGTCATCCTCCAGACAGGCCTCCTACCTGGACTTTCTCTGCGCCAAGGCCAGCACTGGACAGGCTGATGGAAGCCGGGCCATGAGGGGTCATGCTCTTGACCCCCACAAAGATAGGGAGATGAAACTTTCTGCTGTGAACTCATTGAGTTTGAGAATTTGTGCAACAGACACAAGGAAAGCTGCAGGAGGCAGGTGGCTCCCCGGCCCTGGTGCGAGGGCAGGCTGGCAATAGGGATGCAGGAACTGGCTGACAGTGGACACAGTTGCCTGGAGGATGGTGGAGAGGCAAGTTGAGGGGTCCCCCGGAGCCCTGAAAAGGTCAATGGGTACAGGTTGCAGGGACACAGAGAAGACTGAGAAGTGGCTGGAGAGGGAAGAAAAGACGTCAGGAGCCCAAGGCTGGGTGGGAGCGGGGAAGTAGGAGTCTTGAAAGCCAAAAAGTTTAGCTCAGGGGTGTCCAGATGAGAATGGTCAACGAGGCCAAATGCTGCTGAGGGCATGAGAGATGACAAGTCCTGTAGGCTGGGGAGGTCCAGGTGACCGAAGTGGGCACCGGTCCAGTAGAGGGAGACATGGAGGCCACGAGGCGTGTCCCTGGCAGGTGCCTCTCCTGCAGGCACCTGGGCCCAGCACCCATTCCCTGCCTGGGGATGGCCCTCCCCCATGTCTTGGGCACCCTTGACCAGAAGATTCCATGTCTGCCTCCAGCCAGATCTCACAGGTAGATAATTTCTGTAGCCCCAGGTCTCAATTGCTCCTTAAATCCGGCCACACCCCACCCCGTAGCCTGGAGCTGAATGTCTGTCTGCGGTGGTCTGTTTAACGCTGTGAGGTCCCCATGGGCAGGGCCCTGACTGGCGTTTGCACAACTTTTGAGGTCCCAGCACTTAGCACAGCCCAGTGGAGCAGACTGGTACTTTGAGGGCTGTCTCCCCTTCCTGAGCTAAGACAGGGGAGAAAGATACAAACAGGTCCTCCCAGGTCAGGTGCTGGAAAGATTTGGGAGTTTCTTGAGTTCACACAGCCCTCCCCCCAGGGCAGTCTGGGGCAGGGGTTTATCCTGAAGGGAGTGAGGGCTGCTGGCCGTGAAGAGCCATGAAGAGCAGGATCAGGCAGCAGAAAACGTGCAGGTGAGGTTTGCCATCCAGGACTTGGCCACAGATTCCACACTATGTCCAGGAACCCAGAGACTCAAACTCTGTGCGACCCCTCACATCTGCAGGGTTCTAGGGTGCCTGAGCCCAGCCCTCACTTCTCATCTCCCACCATCCTCTGCAGCACTAGCTTAAGGAAGCACAAGTGTTTTTCTGCAAGAAACACGTATGGCTGGCTCTGCGGCCGCCTCTACGGATCTGTCGATGTCCGTGCACCCCCAGGCCCAACCGCCCAATCCGACGGAGGAAGGGTCCGCACCAAGGCCCGGGAGCCGCCTCCCCACGAAGGCCGCTGCTGGGTGACCTCAGGTGAGTTCCTTGACCTCGCTGTGCTGGTCACGTTGTATACCCGGGAAAACCGAGCGGAGGAGGGCAACATCCTGGCACGGCCTCGGGAGGCGCAAGGTCGTGGTTGAGCCACGCGCTCCTGCAGCGCCGCCGCCCCAAGCGAGGGGAGGGTGAGAAAGTCCTTCCGACTCCGGTGATCGCGGCCAGCAGGCACGGCGCGGAGAGCCGGGGGCCGCAGACTGTCCACCCCTATCGGGTCCAGGCAGAACCCTCGCGCTCCACCTCCGCGCCCTCTCCACTGCCCCACTGCCTGCACCGTCCCGGGGACGCTTTGAGAGCAGGGCGGCGGGCTGGAGATGCCCAGGCCCTGCCCCGCCCCAGCCTCGCCCCGGACCCGCTCGGATGCCGCCCGGACCTCGCCAGGGATTCGACTCCTAGAGTCCAGCTCCGCCGAGCGCTCGCGGCGGTCGGGCTGGCGGCGGGGCGGGACGGCGGGAGCGGGCGCCGATGATTGGATAAATCTTCTGATTGGCAGGTGCGGGAGCCACTCGCAGCCGCCGCCTCTGACGCGGGCTACTCTCGTTAGGGCTCGGCTCGGCTCGGTTCTGCTCGGCTCGGCGGCTCGAGTGCTCGGCTCGGCTCGGCTCCGCGGCCGCGGACCGACTGACGGGCGTGCGCTGGGAGCGCGGGACGCGGGGCGCGGGCCTCGGCGGCGGCGGCGGCGGCGGCGGCGGCGGCGGAGGAAGCCTAGTGCCCCCGCCCGCCCTGTCCTCTCGCAGAGGCGGAGGCAGCGCCGCGGGCCGCAGCGGAGCGGGGCGCGGGGGGCGGCGGCGCAGGGAGGCGCGGGGGCGCGGAACGAGCGCGGCCCGCCGGGCGCCGCCGACCCGGCCCAGCGGACTGACCGACGGACTGACGGACGCGGACCGACGCGGCCCCTCCCTGCCGCCGCCGCCCGCCCGCCCGGGGCGCCCACCTCGCCGGCGCCGGGCCCGGGAGCGATGACATCGACGGGGAAGGACGGCGGCGGAGCGCAGCACGCGCAGTATGTGGGGCCCTACCGGCTGGAGAAGACGCTGGGCAAGGGGCAGACAGGTGCGTGCGGGCCGGGCCGGGGACCGGCGGACAGGGCGTTTGGGTGAGGGGTTGAGGGGGCCAGCTTAGGCGGTCCGGGGGCACCGAGGGGGACCGGCGGCACTGGAGGACCGGGGAGGACCCGGTCGCCCGGGAGTACAGGGGCGCCGGGGGACCGGGAAGAACTGGGGGCGCTGGGGAGGACCAGGGCGCAGGGGCGCACAGGCCCGCAGCAGCCGGGGAGGCCCTGCTGACGGCGCTCCGAGCGGGGGCCCCGGAAGGAGGCCGCTCCGCGCGCGGTGCTGCAGGCCCAGCCCGGCTCCGGCCGGCGGCCGCGAACAATGGGCGGCCGGGCGCCGGGTCCCGCGGCGGAGCCCCGCAGGCCGCGCGTCTGCGGTCGGCCGGGCGCGTCCCAAGGACACGCGGCGCGGACGGGGGCGCACGGGCCCGGCCAGCGCCCCTCGGCTCTGGCTGCAGGTGCGCGGCCCCGGCCTCATTGTGCGCCGGAGCGACCGGGCCCATTGTGCCGCGGGAGGAGGGGGCCGAGCGGGCGCCCATCTGCCGTCTGCCGAGGCCGCGCTAATAGGCGTGCCGCCCGAGCAGCTGCGCCCCCGGGGCCGCGCGCCCCCGGCCGCGACCCCCAACTCCGGGCGGCCGGCGGGGCAGGGAGGCCGCTAGGTGATGTCTGCGGGCCAACTGGGCC
This sequence comes from Rhinolophus ferrumequinum, assembly GCF_004115265.2. Classification (NCBI taxonomy): domain Eukaryota; kingdom Metazoa; phylum Chordata; class Mammalia; order Chiroptera; family Rhinolophidae; genus Rhinolophus; species Rhinolophus ferrumequinum. The sequence goes on from NC_046294.1 coordinate 860,748, forward strand.
ACCTAGGCCAGGCCAGGACCTCTCTCCACGGTGGGTGAGGGAGAGTGCCCAGGCCACTCGGAGGGCTGGACAGCGCCTTTCTCTCCTCCCAGCCTCTGCTGGGAATGTCTGCGACACTGCACTTCCCCAGGGAAGGAGAGGGAGGCTGGTGCTGGGCTGGAGCTCGGATATGGGCCATGGATCCTTCCAGACGGCGGTGGAGCAGACCCTCCAGCTCCGAGAGGGAGGAGGGGGCTTCCTGGCTCTTCCAGTGGTCAGGTTAGGTCCCAGCCAGGCAGCCCATCTCCTCACCCGGCTGGTGTTCAGAGTTGCTTTGTGGGAAGCTGGGCTCAGCCATTTTCTTTCTTCTCCCAGGATGAGCCTCTCCTGGCGCCCAGAGGTCCGATTGGCACTGATCTGCCAGCCTCTCTGGGAGGTCCCTTAGACCTAAGACAGGCAGGGGAACAGAGGAAAGAGAGGAGGGTGCAGCAGGCCGGGCCCACCCTGCCGGTGCAGGGTGGGGGCCTAGGAGGCAGCTGCCCTAGCAGGGTGCTGCCAGGGTGGCACGGAGGCAGAGCAGGAAGGTGGTGTTTGGGAGGAAAGTGGGCCAGCCCCTGGGTCTCCGGGGAGGGCAGTGGCTGTGGCTGTGATGTAACTAAGCAGAGAGCATGAAGGTGCCTGGGCTGGGGGTGGGCCCCCTCTGCCCACCCTGGGTACACAGCCCCCTGTGTCAACTGCTGAAGCACCAAGGGGCCCCTGGAGGTTGGGCAGCACCCCTGGGAGTGGAGGTGGCATGGCCTGGGTTCACGCAGGAGGAGGTGGCAGAGTCGGGGCTCCACTGAGTTCAAAGTAGGCATGTTTCCTGGGAGGACCGAGTGCAGTTGGTGAAATCCTCAGTGGGGGAGGTGCCTGGGGCAGCAGAATGTGGGAGGCAGTGAAATAATCTAATTATTGTACCAATAAAATGTTATTATAAGGAAACATCGGGTGTAAGTGATGACAGGAATGAATTTATGCAGCGCGTGCGCCGGCCTCCGTGGGTAGGCCTGGTCTCCGTACTCTTCATTGAGTTACACTGTCGTACAGTTAATTACAGGAGGTTCCCCTGTAATTAACAGTAGTGAATACAAAAGGGTGTGCTGTGTGTATGTGTGTCAACAGCGCGCTGCCATGTGCTGCTTAGAAAACAGCCCAGTGGTTCACGAAGCCAGCAGCCTGTCTTGGGCCTCTCCCCTTGTGTGGGGCCGTACTGGTCCCGTTGGCGGGCCAGCCCCGGGGGTGGGGGGTCTGTTAGTTCTGTGTCCCCTGTGGCCCCTTGGTGGTTGGGGCACCTGCTTCCCAGGACGGCTGGGGAGCTGGCTGTCCTGTTGGAGCCCATCTCCTCGTGCCTTCTGCTGAAGGGTCATTGGGAGTTGGGTGGACGTGGGTCCTGAACGTGTGCAAGTGCCTGGCGAGGCCACTTGGCTTACTGGCTGGTCTTCAGCACAAAATGCCAAGAGGGTTGTGATTCCCCAGGCCTGACTTTTTCCTCCAGAGATAAACGTCTGACCTTAGCTGGGGGCCGGGCTGTCTGCCACAACACCTGAGTGCAGCTGAAGCGCCCACTTCGGGATGCTGTGTGCCCCCGAGGCCCATCCTGCAGCAGTGAGGGCCAGGGTGGGGGCTGCGTGTCGGCCCCTTCGGTCCAGCCGGCTCCCCTGTCTCACGGGCGAGTCACCTCGGTCCTCCCTGGTCTGCAAAGCAGAAGCTGTGACCGTGAGGGAGCCGTTCGGGTGGCGCTGAGCCGTGTGGGAGAGCCAGCCGGCCGCTCAGCCCGTCTGTCGCAAGACAGGGCCTGTTGGAAGGTAGGCCAACTGCTGGGCCCCAAAAGACTGCCTTTGGGGTTTCAGATGAAGGGGGGAGACGCTGCAGGTGTGGGGAAGGCTGCCACCTCCGTCCGCTGGACGCCCCTCTGGTGGCCAGTGGCCTGCAGGGCCCAGGCTACACTTCCTGTTCCATCTTTTCAGTGGCGGGTGGTGTGCAGGGCCAGCTCAGCGAATGGGTGCTGTCACTCGTGGGGCTGGGCCGTCTCCCTTCTCTTGCGTCTCCCCTGCACGCTGTCCTGGGCAGCCTGGTGTGGCCTCTGCATGCAGCCCCTGGAGAACTCCTCCACCACATCATGATTTCTGGCCGAGAGATGGGGCTTCAGGGCTGGGGGGCAGGTGTCACTGCGTGGGGAGGGATCCACTGCCAAGGCCTTTTCATCTGGGAAAGCCTTCTTCAGCTGGGGTGGGAGGAGCCTGTGACGATGGGACAGGTGAGGGAGGGACAGGTGAGCCGGCGCGGGGGTGGGGGGGAGTCTGGCAGACCCTGGGGTGACCAAGGCCTGGAGTTGGATGTGGAGGCAGAGCCATAGGCAGCAGTGGGAGGGGAGGGATCTGGGGCTGGGAGTGCTGGCTGAGGAGCTGGCCCGGGGTACCAGGAGGGGCTGAGGCCGGGAGAAGGAGCCAGCCTCTCTGTGTGGGCAAAGGTGGCCAGAGCAGCGTGGGTGGTCAGCGAACACCGGCCCCGTGTGGACTGCCTATGGCGTCTGGTGCTCACTGCCACGGGCAGGCCACCCCGGCAGCCTTGCCGTGAGGGCAGAGCCTGCCCTGTGTGTGACAGGCCTGCCTCAGTGTAAAGTACAACCTGCTTCCCAACGAGGACACGGGCTCCGACGCAGCCCTGTGGTCAAGGGCGGCAGGAACGCGGTGTGCGCAGTGCATAGGCTGATGCAGACGTGCCAACAAACAGATGGTTTAGGCAGGGCTCGAGGGCAGGGGCTCGTGGGGACCGCCACTGTCTCCCCAAACCTGTGCAGTGCTGGGACAGGCCCGTGCAGGGCCACCGAGCACCCACCAGTGACCAAGCAGACAGACAGCCCTCCTCTGGCAGCACAGACCCTCCCCCAGGGAAGTCCCCTGCCCACTCCCTGGGTGGTGGGACTCACGCCTTGAAGGAGGGGCAGTTTCCCTGCAGGTAGGGATGGGAAGGTCCTGGGGGTCCCACTGTGGCTGCTGCGACTCTGAGCACCTCTGAATTTTCAGGGTCCCACCTGCCTCACCAGTGGCAGTGGTGACAGGCTCTGCAGGGGCTGTTTATAGCAGGAAGGGCCTGTCACACTGAGGGCATGGCACAGCACAGGTGCAGCAGCCGGAAATGCTCTTTGCAGGACCCAGTGTGCCCGCTCGTGGCTCGGACTGGGAGTTCATCTGCCTGCGATGTGGGTTTCCGCAGGAAGCATGGAGGCCTGGCAGCCCCCACCCCCAGGGCTCCCAGCTTGATGCAGGGGACATGAGGGCTGTGCCTGTAGGGCCTTTGCCAGTGTCTGGCTCGGCCTCTGCCCTGCCCTGCGCCCAGGGTGCAGAGTTGTCTCTGGAACCACACAGGAGCCGGTGCTCCTGGCTGTGTGTGCAGAGGCGGGGCCAGACTGGCTGTCACTTTTCCAGATGAAGCTTGGCCAGCACTGGCCACGGCCCCAGGCCCTGAGGGGCTCCAGGTCCCGCCCCATCCCCGGGCTACCAGGGGTGGTGTGGCAGGGGTACCCCATCCTCGCTGGTGGCTGATGGTGGCGTGTGTGGACCGGGGCCTCAGGGCTGGCTCCCTGTACCCCGCCCCCCCCACCTCAAGAACCACGGAGTGTTTGCGGGCTGGGCCCCACGCAGGACGCAGTCTCCCACCACCCACAGCAGCATTGGGCCAGCACTGGCCACCCCGAGCGCTCTCCCCTCTGTGCTTGCCTTTCTCTGGCGATTTCTTCTGTTTTTCACTCTCAGTGTTTAGCTGTGGGGTGACCTCTGGGCATGAAATCGTAGGAGGAGGGGGAGCTGGGGGTGTGGGGTGGGTGCCACACCGTCCTTTCCTCCCTGTCTGCGCGTGGCGCCTGCTGTGCCTGGAGCAGACAGACGGGCCTCCCTGCGCCCTGCTGCCCCGTGTTGGAGCGTCGGAGGGTCCGGGGCTGGCGCTCCCCAGGAGAAGGTAGGACACCCCTGCAGTACCTGGGGCTCCGGTTTGCAGAGCACCTGTGCCTTTGAGGCCGCCGGACACAGAACCGGCTTCTTTGGGGACCTGGGAGGGTCAGGCTGCTCTAAGTCGGCACCTCAGCTGGGTGGCAGCCCAGAGAGAGGAGACAACGACCATGGTGGCCCCTGTATGGCTGTGCCTGGCGCTGCCCGGCCCAGGACGTGGACAGTGTCCCCGCAGTCTGGAGCTCCCTGGAGGGGGGACGCTGCACTCTCCGGGGCCTGTTGCCACACAGTGAGTGTGTTTAGTGGGGTACTGTGGCGGGAGAGGCCCCTGCTGCCCTCCCGTGGTCCCGTGTGCTGCCCATGTGGGTTTGCCTGTCCAGCCACTCGGCCAGAGCCCAGGGTCCTGGTGGCCACCTTGGGACCCACGGGGCGTTTCTGTACCACTGGTCCTGGAGGCGGTCCAGGACGGCCCACAGGGGCTCTGGTGCTCTGTAGCCCAGTGGCTTTACGCCTCAGGTCCCCCTTCTATAGAGCAGGGTGTCCTGCAGCTTCTGCAAGGCTCTGGTGGCTGGGGACAGTGTTGGGCCCACCTAGGGTCTCGGGGGAGGGGAGGGACCCCTGGCACCTCCGGGTGGGTGGTCCCATGCTGCCTGGCTTTGCAGGAAGGCCTTTGCATGTGGGGAGAATTGGTGTCTCCTGAGGGCAGCTACGATGGGCCTTTCCTGGTGCCAGGCCTGGTTGGCCACTGTGTCACCTGCATGCTGGCTCGTGTGTCCAGGGTGGGCCTTCATGAGCCTGGCCCAAAGCCCAGGGTCCTGGCTAGTGAAAGCTGAGCTGCCGGAGCCCTTCCTCCAGGGGTGCCGGCTGGCCGAGCGGGGCTGCCCTGGGCCGGCTGCCTCGGACTCTGGACAAGATGGAGGCTGGGCTGGGCAGAGGCCGCAGGGACAAAGCGGGATTGTGTGGGCTGGGCCCTGAGAGCCTGCCCAGGCCTTGTTCTGCAGCCTCTGAGGGGCCAGTGTCCCCAGCCAGCAGCTGGGAGCCCCCCCGCAGAGCCGCTCCAGAGAAAGGCCCTTGTTCCTCCGGCTGGTTTTCTTCCTGCTTGTTCGTTCGGCCCTTGGAGGCTGGGCCTCGGTTTCCTCCCTGTGTGCTGGGGTGACAGCGTCTTTGGGGGAATTTCGAGGGTTTCACAGGTTGATGTGTATAGAGCAGTGGTGCATGTTCTGGGGATACTCCCCCTGGCTGGGGGTGCCGACCTGTGAGGACAGATGGCGGCTGCCACGTCCTCATCTGTATAGGGGCCTGGGGCCTGCGTGCTGACCAAGGTACCCAGAGCACCTGCACTACTGACGCCCAGAGTCCTGGAGGGCAAGGCTGGCCCTCCTGGGGTCCAGGGCGGGGGCGGGAAGCCCAAATAGCTGCCTGCCCGCGAGGCCTGAATGGCGCAGCCAGGGCCTGAGGACACGTCAGGCTGCCGCTGTGGCCCAGTGCTGTGGGCGGTTTGTGGGGGCAGCATAGGCTGCCCGGCCAGGAATGTGGCATCTGTGAGGGTGGTTTGGCTGGCATCCCGGGCTAACTCCAGAGCTGCTGGGCAGCCGCTGGCTTGGGCCGAGGGCCCGGATGGGAGGGGCTGGGGAGGCAGTGCCTGGGGGGCCCTGCCTGCTGAGGGGTGGCTGCTGGGAGCCTGTCGCGTCCCTCTCCCCGCCAGCTTCGGCTTGGACCGCAGGCAGAGTGAGTGGCGCTGGGGATGCTGGCCTGGCTGGCCTGGTTCAGGGCTCACCTGCACCCTGACCGTTTCCCTGGGCAGGGGCCTCTCCCACGGGCTGGGCTGAGACGAGAAAGGTGCTGGCCAGAGGTGGCCGCTGGGTGGGGCAGGGCGGAGAGGCAGCCCGAGGCTGGGGAGCTCATTCTCTCTGAGACATGGGGTCCGGCACCAGGTCGGGCTCATGTGTCCAGCTTCCGTGGGTGGTGACACTGCCCCAAACTGGAGCCCAGGTCTGTGAGAGGCCGCTCGAAGCCCCTCTCCGGTTTAGGAGCAGCAGGCTCTGCTGCCCCCCCACCAGACACCCCGTGTGTGGCCAAAGGCCTGGGCAGCCTCGTTGGGTAAGTTGCCTCCCTGAAGGGTAGGGGGCTGGCACTTGACAGGTGCCCATGGCGGTTTGGGGAGCCCTAAGGGAGCGAGTGTGGCCCTAAGGCCTGCGGTGAGGGCCATGGCAGGAGCTTTCCAGCCCACTCTCCTCTTTAGGATATGTGAGGAGCTCAGAGTGCGTGGGACCCAGCCGTGTGCAGCCCCTCGGCCAGCCCCACGGAGTCAGGAGTGAGCTGGTGGGTGTCCCATCCAGATCCCCTGACACACCCAGGAGTCAGCCCGACGGTACAGAGCACTGTGACCGCCAGGGTCTCTGGGTCAGCCTGTGTGCAGAGTTGAGGCAGGCCCACTGGAGTTTGGCGAACTACCCAGACTGCTGTCAGATAGTCACGTGTCTCCATGCCTCAGTTTCCCTATTCCAGCTCAGGCGTGATGGTGGGTGGTGGTTCCACGAAGGGACGTGCTTGCTTGGCACAGCTGCTGCAGTCAGCGTCACCCTTGGGCCTCGTGCTGGGCAAGGTGCCTGCAGTGGCCCCCATCTGGGCCGGGTGCCAAGGGAACAAACCAGGACAGACAAGTGTGGAGTGTGGGTGTACTCTCACCCCTCTGCGGTGGGATTTTCCTGGAGCTCTTGTTTGCAGGGTGGTGAGCAGGGAGGGCAGGTGGGGGTTGGGGCAAAGCCGGGCCACGCCAGCACCTGGCCAAGGGGTGGGGGGCGCACGGTCCCCATGCCTCAGACTGGCCCTTGCCCCACCCTGCAGGCGCTGGGCAAGTGAGGGGCTCGTCCTGTCTGTCCCTTCTGCCACACAATGCCACAGTGCCCTGGGGTGTAACCTGCTCTGCCTGAGTTCCTCCTGGGCTGACGTCTCCTGCCCAGCCTGCTGCCATCTGGGCACAGCTTCCTTTGTCCTGGGGGCCACCCAGGGTGGGGGTCTGGAGTTGGTTTCTGGGACAGCAGTGGCGTCTGTCCGAGGTACAGTTTCGTTTTCCTTTGCACACAGGCATTTGCAGACACAGAGAGGGGTGCCCAGGATCCTGTGAGCCCACCCAGCCCCAGGGACATGCAGCCAAAGGCACTCCCCCCCACACCCAATTATTTGGAGGCAAATCCCAGGCATGTTTAGCTATAAATATTTTGGGGTATGTGTCTAAAGATAGAGACTCTTTTTAAAAGCATATTACCATCATCACCCTGAGAAGTTAACACAATTTCCAAAACTCACAGAAACCCAGATGGTGGATCGACTTTAACTGGCCATTTCCCGGAGCCTGAGTCCCAGGTGGCCAGCCCGTCTGCCTGCAGCACCCAGAGGCCGGTGGGGCCTGGGGCCTGGGCCTGCCGGGCTGGGCGGCTCCCAGGTCCTGATCTGGCATCACCCGAGGGCTGGGTGTCCCCGCAGGTCAGGTGGGCCTGAGGGTCTACATTCTGAGTCCTGGGTGACACTGATGCTGGCGGGACATCACTTGGAGAAAACCAGGTGTGGTTGTGACCCGTCCACTCCTCGTTCCTGACCTCTGACCCCTGGGGCGCTTGGACAGGCGACGCCCGACGCCTGCTCTCCCTTCCATCACGCTGGTCTTCACCCTCTGGGGCGCATTGGCCCTTTCACCAAATGCCAGTTTGCGTGCTTGCTGTGGGCCTGGGGCCTGCCGAAGGGCAGAGGGACAGACAGCGTGTGAGGTGGTCAGAGCTCAGGGGGTGGCCGCGGCCCTCGCTCCCCCAGCACCGCCTCCAGCTCTCTCCTCACGGATGGAGCCCCTCTGTCCCCACACCCGGCCTGTGGCTTCAACACATGACCTCCGTGGGAGCAGTGAACGCTTGGCCACCCCTGCTGTGTCTGTTTTAGGGTTTCCTGCCTGGTGCTGGGGCTGCTGGAGGCAGCGGCACACCCCCCTTTCCTCCAGGTGGGGCTCAGGCTAGGTTTGCAGATGCCGCCCCAGCTATGCCCACACCAGGACTGTGCCAACCACCTCCGTGCATGTGGGAGCTGCTAGGAGTCCCTGGTCCAGGGGCCAGCTATCTGGAGCACTGACCCTGGAGCATGGCTGACACCTGGGGGGCTGTCAGGAGCAGGAATGGGGGCCCAGCAGCCTGGGACCCCTGCTCTCTGCACCGTCGTCCCCTCGCGGGTCCACTCTGGCAGCCTTGAGCCTCCTGCCCTCCCTCCCTAGACTCCAGGGAGAGCTGTGGCAGGCCCTCAGGCGGTGCCCCCTTCTCCTGGGGGCATGTGGGATGAGGCCAGGGCAGCAGGACCTGAGACCTTCAGGAAGGAGGGGCGGGGAGAACCGCCCTGGGCCGGGGCTGCCTGTGGGTGGGGAGCTGTCCAGCGCGGCTGTGCTGAAGTCTGCAGCTCCAGCTCCCCGGTGTTCTGGAACCCCAGAGCAGCTGTGCAGGCCTGTGGGAAGGGCTGGGGTCTTGGCAAGTCCCACGCCCATCTCCCGCTGTGGGGTTTGGTCCTGTGCCCACGAGGGCAGGAGGCAGAAGCTACCTGATTGCTCAGGGGCGGCCCAAGTCCCCCAGCCCGGCCAGTGTGCTCCCAGGGGAGACCCCGGCCCCTCGTACCTGTTTCAGGCAGAAGCAGCTGGTGGCCAGTTCTCCTGGTCTGCTGCTGACTTGCTTGTGGGCAGGGGAAGGTCAGGACCCTGCAGAGCTGACAGCGACTGTCACCGAGTGTCACTGAGTGTGGGTGCCGTGTGGCACAGAGCAACCCGGAGGCCTTGACCACCAGCCCATACTCTGCACCGTGGGGGCTCCTGGGCTACCCAAGGAGAGGCAGGCACACTGTGGGGTCGGGTCCCCTGGTTCACACCGGGGTCTCGTTGTTTGGATGTAATACTGGCCTTTCTGCAGAGTGCTCCGATGTCGGTGGCCGGCCTTGGGGTGGCGAGGGGGACCCCAGCTGGGGCCCAGCTCTGGGTCACAGGCCTGCCTGCCTGAGTGTGGACAGACGTGGTGGGCCTGAAGGCGCTGGCTGGTACCCTCCTGCTGGCCCCACCTCGAGCTCCCAGGAAGCTTCCTGCCCACACAGGGAGGGCCTCTGAGGCCTGGGGGTCTGTGCCTGCAGCCCCTCCCTGGACCTGGGGCATTGCAGGGAATTGCCAGGCCCCTGGCCCTCATCTCTGCCCAACCGTCCCAGCCCAGACCTCCACCCTGGGTTAGTTCTGGGGTGGGCCTCTCTGTTGGGAAGCTCGAGGCTGTGGGGGCGGGGGCGGGGTGTTTCCTGCTGGCGGGAGGGAGGCTGGCCGACAGCGAGGGTTGGTGCTGGCTTATCTCAGAGGCAGAGGGCTCCTCAGACTGGAGGCTTGCTGACTAAACCCTAAATCCCAAAGGATTTATAACTAATCATAAAGTGGCACAGATGGGCCATCCTCCAGCAGATGCCAGGGGTGAGGGAGGGCATCCGCATGCGGACATGGGTGGATGGCCTGGGTGCAGGGGGGCCGTCAGAATTTTGGCGGGGGCTGCAGGGCAGGTCCATCTGGCTTTGCTGCTGCCCTGGAGCCACCCGCCAGACACGGGGACAGGCCCCCTCCCGGTCCCTCTACCGGTGGGGTGCTCATACCCATGTTCCCCTTTGGGACCTCTGACCTCAGGGCCCCATGTCGTGCCACCCTCTCTGCAGCGCACACCCTCCTCATGGCATCTGTGCCCTGCCTCGGTGACTGCGGGAGGGGGACGTAAACTCCAGTTGGGTCACTTGAGGGTCAGTAGTGGTTGTCCCCACACCCAGAGACCAGAGAGGTGGCCACTCCCAACCCAGCCCATGCCATCCCTGGTTCACAGGTCACTGTGGGGACCAAACTTCCATCAGGGCAATGCTGGTGATGTCCCCACTGGGAGCCGGGCTGGGGGCAGATGACCTCAGGGGAATTGGGCTGAGGCCACGTCAGAACCTCGGAGCCGGTCAGTGCTCTGGGCCTGGCAGGGGCTCCGGGGCCTGGGCCCCTGGCTCAGAGTCTCACTCTCTGGCCCTCCATCCAGGGGCTGCAGCGTCCCAATGACCCCAGTCATGTGGTCTCTGTGACAGTCCCGCTGTGCCCAGGTGGCTCGCGCAGGGTTCTGTGCTGACTCGGACCTCGTCAGCAGCCCTTTGTCATTGCTGCTCAGGGAGGTGGACACTCAGGGCACCTCTGGGAAGCTGGCTGGGGACCGTCCTTATCTGGGCAGAGACCAAGGGGCAGCCTGGCCTGGGAGAGGCTGGGCCCCAGGCCTGTCCATGCCAGTCCAGGCTGGGTGTGGGGCTCCGCTGCTGTCCCATGCCCTCTGCAGGAACCCTGTCACTGAGGCTTGGGAAAGAAAGAGGCCCCATGGGAGTCCATCTGTCCTGCAGCAGGACTGCTGACGGCCGTCCTCAGCGACTGTGGCGGCCCTTTGGCGAGCTCTGTAGGAGTCCAGTGGGCAGCCAGGCCCCTGCGAAGGGGCTGCTGGCCGTGGGCACTCTCCCCAGGCACTGTCTCACGGGGCCTCTGGTTCCTTGCTGGGCCTTAGGGGTTCACTGGGGCGAGTCCTGTCATACCTGGGGGGCTGCAGTCCTGTGCCACCCCTGTGGGAGCACCTCTTCTCTTGGATGCCAAGTGGTCTTACCCTGGAGGGGCCAGCAGCCCCCAGAAACAGGTCAGGTGTGCAAGGTGGTGCCGTCAGCTCCGGGCAGGTACAAAGCAGGTGTTGACTGCGTGTTTGGTGTTTGGGGAGCGAGGCGCCCTGTGCCTGTGCCACTCCCTGCTCAGGAGCCCAGGGCAGGGGGCGGCCAGTCCTGTCAGTGGGCCCACGGAGCCAGAGCCGGGGACCTGTGCTGTGCTGGCAGGATGAGGTCAGGTTCTCTGGCATGTGTGGGCTCAGGACAGCTAGCCTCCGGTGGCATTCGCATACGGGACTTTGTAAAGCAGGCGTGTGCCCAGCGGGTGTGCAAGTGCAAAGGAGGCACGTGTATGTGTTGAGTGCCCTGCCTGTTCCAGTTGGTCAGTGGGTGGCAGTGGTCCTGGGGGTGGGGAGGAGGGATGTGGGACAAGCTCCACAGCCTGGCTTGGGGCTCGGGGCTGAGGTCAGGAGGTCAGGAGGTCAGGGCAGTGGTCCCCGGGGGGACACGAGCAGGGACCCACGGGGCGGGAGCAGCAGCCTGAGGTCCTGCTTTGGCCACAGGCACACAGCGGGGGAGGGGTCACTCCTCATCCTGTTGGGGCTGAGCTCATTCTGGACACTCACACCCACTCGCACCATCTCGACAGCAGGGTCCACCTCGCAGCCCCTCGAGGAAAAGACTGGCTGAGGTGACTTCCCATCTGGCTGCGTCCCTAGAGCCCCAGGCAAGAGGGCCTCCTGGAGGTGGTCTGTGGCGCCCGGGCCTGACACGGATTTGGCAGGACGTGGAATGCCTGATGTGGGCAGACGGCTCGCTGCCTCTCTCCTCTGTCACTGTCCTTCCGAGCAAGCTGCCCGCTGCCCGCTAAGCAGATTCTATTATTACCCCACGCTGAAGATGACATCCGCATGGCCCTTCTGGGGATGGGCAGGCCATGCTGGCTCCTGACCCCAGCTGGCTGGGGGGCTAGGCCGCGGGGTTCCCGCTTCCCTCCGGCGTGCAGGTAGGGCCTAGGTCTGGCTGACTGTCTGGGGAGCCGGTCCTGCTGAGGGCCAGGCGGGGACGGCCGGCACGCTGCCAGTCCGGCCCCCACGCCTTGGCGTCCGTCTCATGTGGCACCGGCTGGGCTCCCTGAGCCTGGCACCTACCTCAAGCCTGCTGCCCGGGTCAGGGGCTCCCCACGTGCAGCTGTGGAAGCTCCACAGTCGGGGTGTCTGGGCCGTGGGACAGGAGGAGGAAACCAGGCCCTGGCCTGCCTGCAGCCGTCACCCACGGCCGTTCCTCTGGGAGAGCTGCCCAGGGGCCCTGGGGGACTGGTGTCCTGGGGAGGCACCGGAGGGCCCCGGCTCACGTGCCCCCAGCTCCCCCCACGAGAGGGCCGGGAGGATGGGACACGCAGTCATCCGAGTGATTGGGGAGACTAAGTCAGGGAGAGTGTTTAAAACGTGGATGGGTGTTTTTCTAAACTAAGTCCAAATTTGACAGAGGGCAGAGTGGCCTGCTCCCCTGTGAGGTGCTCAGTTTTTTGTGATGTCCTCATGGAAACCCCCGTGGGGGACAGGAGGTGCTGGCACAGACCAGAGACGCTTGCCTGCCGTGCCGTCATTGTTGGTTCCTTCTTTCCCCGCCTGCCTGCTGGGCCTCCGGAGCCTGTGTGGCTTCCAAGGCCCACCTGGCAGCCCCCCTCCCCCCGGTGCCAGTGAAAGGGCTGCTGGGTGCTGGGGTCCCTGGGCCGAAGGGGGGTGGGTGGCCTGTGCCTTCCTCTGCTTGACGACAGGCCACGGGCCGACGTGGGAACCTGTGTCCTGTGTCGGGCTGGGGACCCAGACAGTGTGAGGGAGGGAGCTGGAGGCAGGCCAGGACACAGGGGTGTTGGGCCTCTGGGATGTGGTGCCCCCAGGTCCTGCTCCACAGCTTGGGGGCCGTGGGAGGCCTGGAGGCTTCTGGGAAGTATTTCCACACCTGCCTTAGGTCCTGAGCCGCTCAGCCTGGCTCTGTGCCTGAGGGTCCCCCATGCCCAGCAGGTGTGTGAAGTTGGATGAGGTTGCACCTGCCCCAGAGATGGCTGTCGGTCATCCGTGATGGTGTGTGTGTGATGACTCCCTTGGGCTTCCCAGGGTGGGCTTCTGACCTCATCACCATGGTAACGCCATCACCACGCCTCCATCCTGCGCCAGCTGGAGCACAGGGCCTGCCTGGCGGGTGGGAAGGCCTCAGTGCTCTGCTGGGCCGGGCGGCGGGGCCTGGACTGCAGGCTGTCCACCTCTCCTGGCGACCCTGCCAGCCAGGCACTGGGTCGCTGACGCTCAGTCGCTCCTGCTGTCCACCACTGCTCTGTCCCTCCATTGCCTGTCCCACCCCACGTCCACACGTGTCCCTGGGGCTGGCCAGGGCACTGCCGCTAGCGGTGCCTCCCGGTCACACATCACACGTCACACGGTGGCGTTCCCACTGCAGCGTTGACCCTGATGGCACCCTCCCTGAGTCCAGCCTCCTGGCACTCGGGGCCTCTCGCTTGCTGGACCCTCCCTTCACGACACCCTCTGCTGCCTGCTCCCCACAAGCCTCCAACCCCACGTCTTCCTGGGGTCCTTCAGGCCTGCCCCCCCTTTCTGTCCCCAGCCTGTGGGGCTTGGCCTGCAACCCAGCCTCAGCCCCCAGTCCTGAGGCTTCTGAAACTAGGGCACCAGCTTAAAAAAAACAATTTACCAGATTGAATTACTGGATAGAACTGGATTCAATCAAAATGTTTCATTGGTCTAATTTTACAGTATTGAATTGAAAAACCAGTTCATAAAAATCTAATGTGCTCATCTGCCACCGTGGGACTGGCGACCAGGCCACCGTGACTCTCGAGGCTCAGGAGGGGTCTCCCCGCCCAGGGGGAGGGGAGGTTCTGGGCGGGGTGGGCCAAAGGGTTGCTCTACCCAGTGCACCCCCAGAACGAACAGTTTCACAGCACTTGTGCCACACACTGAGTCCCCATGGACACCCGCCCATGCCCGCGTGTGACTGGCAGGGTTGTGGGGTCCGGCCAGGCTGGCGAAGGTGGGTGCCTCAGGTGCTGGCTCTCTCCTCCCACCTCCCTCCCACCCATGGCCTCAGGTTGGGTGTCCAGTACCTGGGGTTGTGCCCTCAGGATGCCATGCTGAGCGCACAGTAGGCGAGCACCCCCTCCAGAATGCTGGCGGGGTGGGTGGGCTTCCCATGGCTGAGGGAGGCCCGGGTGGGCACTGCAGGGTCTGAGGGAGCCCCGGCCTGGAGGTAGGGACAAGTGTCCAAGCTCTGGACTTCAGCCAGAGGACTGCAGCTGAGGGAAGAGCGTCCACCCTCCGGCCTGGCTCCAGGGTGGGTGGGCCCCTTTGGGGGCTCCTGGTACTGGGAGCTTTGGCACTGGGGCTAGGGAGGGAGGGGGAGGGGGGCCCAGTTGCATCACACAGGGCTCCTGCTGCCTGCGCGGTCGCTATGGCAACCTGGTGCTGCTGAGGCTGGGCGCCCCTACTCTGTCTGCTGAGAGGGAATCCCCTCCCCCTCCGTTGGTGGCCTCCCCCGCCAGCCTGGGGGTGGTGCAGCCGGGGAGGAGGGGTATCCCACTGCCTGGAGCTTTTGCAGCCCTGAGTCCCACCTTGTGGGACGCAGTCCAGTGTCCACACAACCCAGTGAGCCGGCCCAGGGCAGCGATTAGAAGAACTGGGTGGATGCAATTTTGTGGGGGCTTCGTGCCACAGCCCCAGGCTCCTGACCCTGCCTCCGGGACCCCCAGGAGTGGTGGCCCTTAGACGTGGGGTCCCTAGGCAGGAAGACAGGACAGGCTGGCACCCTCCTGCTCCTGCAGCCCCCACAACTCTGCCTTGAGCACCACCTGTCCCCCCACTCCCGGGCCGTGCACCTGACCTGGAGGGCTGTGGCCGGGCTGGGGACCATTCACGGCCGGCCGCCCGGTCCTCGCGTCCCTCTCAGGTGACCAGGTCCTGGCTGGTGTGTCGGGCATTAGTGTTTCTTTGAGGAGGTAGCTCCTCCTTGGTTCCCGGGAGAACAGGCGGGCGTTGGTGGCTTTCTAGGGAGCTGGTCAGAGCCCCTTCCACACAAAGGGTCATGTCCTGTCTACCCGCCTGTCACTCTCTGGGGGAACCAGGGCACTCAGTTACTTCTGTGGCTGCCTGCGTGCTGGGGGTGATGCGTTCATGTGACATTCCAGAGAAGGCAGACTGTGGATACTGGCAGTGACCTGACAATGCGAGGTTGACAAAGCGGCACGAGGACACATGAGGAGGCGGCCATCACTGTCCTGAGGGTGGTACTGGTTTCACGGGTGTGCGTCCAGGTAGAAACTGACAACTGCACTTAGACATCGTGTGTCGGTGACACCTCCATGGGGAGAAGAATGGCTGCGAGGGGGCTGCTGGAGAAGCAGGTTTTAGGGAGCAAACCTGGGCTCAAAACACAAAAGGAAAAAGATCCCATGAGCTCGGGCCCTGACCTGCGGTCACCGGGGTCTGCTGCTCGCACTGGCCGCCTCAGGCAAGTTGCTGCACCTCTGAGCCCAGGAACTTCCTGCCAAGGGACACTCATGGGGGTGTGAGCCTCGCGGAGGTGTGAGCAGTGCCCCGGGACAGTGACGTGACCGTGGTGACGTGCTTAGACAGAGCACTGGTGGTGGGGCTGCTCTGTGTTTTTGTCACCTCGACTGCCCCAGGACCTCTGGGCTTCGGTGGCCAGTCCCCCACTGCAGAACGCGCCGCCTCCTCAGCCCATCGGGACTTTATCTGGGGCAGCAGGTGCAGGTGGGGCCCATTCAGTGGCCAGGACTGACCCTCTGCCCGGGAGTCCCCCAGCCTGCCTCGGGATGGCAGGGCAGGCGGCTGGCCTCTGGGGTTGGGCCCTCCCTGGTGGGGGCTCAGCCGGGGAGGTGAATGAGGGACAGCACCGGCCACCAGCCACCCCCCAGTGCAGACGGGTACTGGGCCTGGGCAGGGTCCAGAGAAGGGGACTCTGGAGACTGGAGTCAGGGGGCTTCGCCTGGCCTTTTGTGTGGGAGGCCCCCTTGCTGGGGGCTGCAGCCAGTGGACTGCTCTGAGCCCACCGCCCAGCAGAAGGAGCCAAAAAGAAGGGGGGGTACTGAATGCCGCCTGCCTTTTCTGCTCCTGTCGCCATGGCAACAGATGGCAGTTTGGCAGGGGAGAGGAGGGGGAGGGCTTTGTACAAGGCGGCTCAGACCAGCTGGGGAGCCTTCAGGGTGGGGGGTCGGGGTCTGGCCACCAGGCTGAGCAGGCTTCACCCCTCCATCCCCCAGAGCAGCTCCCATTGCGCTTCAGGGTGGGTTTAGACACACACCCATCTGAGCTTCCTTTCTCTGGGGCCTCACCCCTGCTCACAGTGGCCAGCTGGCCCACTCTCACCCACCCCTCCCTGTCTCCTCACCCCTGGGCCAGAGGGCCAGTTGGAAAGAGGCCAGTGCCCCCATCTGGACAGCCCGTGCACCTGGGTTGGCACCACATAGAGGCTGCAGCTGGGCACTGGGTGTGGCTGTGCCCTGGCCGGCTCCCTGGCCTGGAGTTGTGGAGAAGGCCTGGCTAGGGCACAGCAGCCCCACCCCTGTTGGGCCACTGGCTGCAGGGGTGCCCACCCCAGGGATGAGGGCCCGCCCCTAGGCACTGCCCCATGACCGTGTCCCAGCCAGCCCTGGGGCCATACATCCTCCTCCCTCTGCACCTGGGAGGGCCCAGGCTTGGCCCAGGAGGGGGCAGGAGAGGGGCCAGGCTTTGTGTATGGAGGGGAATCACCTGGTCTCACGGAGCCCGAACCTACCCCCCGCACCCCTGCACCCCTGGCTCCTGTGGCACCGACCTCATCCTGCTCCAGGCCAGGCTGGCTCTTCCTGCACGAGTAACTTCCCCTCTGCAAGCTCCACCCAGGCTCTGCTTTAGTTCCCTGTATGTGAGCATGAGTCCCTGCACGTGCACGAGGCTGAGCGTGAGTGTATGAGACGGCCCCCTTCCCGGGGCCCGTGCACACTCACCTGTACCAGGTGAGGCCCAGCTGCGCGGTTCCCTGCTGAGTGCTAGCTCCTGAGCGGAGTCCTTGGGCCTAGCCCTGCCCACCCCATGGGCCAGGAGACTGCTGGCCACCGGCCTGTCCACTGAGGGGACAGGCTGACCAGCCAGTCTGACATCGAGACCCTGTAGTTGCACTCAGAGCTCCGCCCGGGGCTGGTGGGGGGCCAGGGCAGGCGCTGCCTCCTGCCCTGGCCCACGAGGTGCCGCTGGTTTGGGAAGCCCTGTGCCCAGGTGGAGCCTGCCACCCTGGCCTCCTGGGAAGGATGGGTGGCTCTGGGGCTGGTTTCTCTGGCATCCCACGGCCTCTAGGGCTCTGGCTGGAGCAGGTGGGTGCAGCAGGTCCTGCCCCAGAGTCTCTGTGCTGGCCCCAGTGCCTGTAAGCTCCCCTGGGGCCCCAACCATCACGACACACTGGCAGTGCCCCCTCGCCCCACAGCCTGTAGCCCGATGCCTCCCAGAGGTTTCCTTGGGACCCCCAAGGGCAGCCTTGTTCCTCTGAGTATAAGCCCTGACCCCCACCCACTCTTCTCAACCCAGGGAACCTTGCTCTGTCCCCTGCCTCAGGTTGGGGAGCCCCCCTTGCTCTGCCCCCTACAGCCCCTTGGGGAGCCCCCCAGGGGGGACTGTCCCAGGACAGGGTTTCCCCATCAAGGGCCTTGGGTTGGCTTGGGGGATAGAGGGGAGACTGACCTTCCTGGGGAAACCAGGGGCCTGGTGACAGGGCCCGTGCTCCTCCGCCAGCTGGTCCCCCCTCAGGGTCGCCCATCCCAGGCATGCTGATGTCTGCCCCCCAACCCAATGTGTGGGTCCCAGCTCCTTGATAGACACCCTCCAGGTCAGGAGGGGACTGGGCCTGGGGCATCCGGGGCTTATGGGCTCAGCCCTGTCTTGGGCTCTGTGTCCCACCACCTGCTGTCTCCTGATCCCATGGAGTCCAAGTGGGTGCCTTCCCAGGCAGAGCTGGGGGGAGCAGGAGGAGGGTTCCTGACCTGAGTGCGGGGTCCGCGGGACCTGCCCCCCCAACACTCCACCAGCCCTCATACCACCTTTGGGGGCCCTGTGGCTGAGGAGCGGGAGAGCTCGGCAGTGGCTGTGGCCCTCGGGGAAGGCGCAGGGACGTCCTGTGCAGTACGCTGGCTGCTGGTCCCAGCTGTGGCTGCAGGCAGAGAGGATATGGCCACCTGGCTGGGCTGAGCCATGGACACCAAGGCCAAGGGCAGCCCCGGCCAGTGACCAGTGCTGCAGGGCAGAGGACTGGGGCCACCCTTGGTAGCCAGAGACTCATCGTTGGGGTGTGGGGTGTGAGTGGGGCTGTCCTGACAGCTGTGTCTGGCCACCCCCACTGGACGGCCCTTCCCTGAGGGCTGGGTGCCCTCACATCCTGGACACTAGAGCTGCCATTTCTGAACAGCCCTTTTTAATACAACAAAACCGTGTTCTGTAATAGTCATGTGACAGGCAATGAGAACGAGTTTTTCTCTCCATCTGTGTGCAGCCGCTGCTCAAGGTAGTTCTGTACTTAGTTTTTACCCATTTGGGCAACAAGAGTTTCAAGTCCGAGGCCAGCTGGGACCCAGAATAAGATGGGCAGAGGTCCTTACTGACTTCATGGCAACCCTGGCACACAGCGTTCCTCCCCTTGGGAGGGGCTCTGTGGCGCCCAAGTGGCTGGGGCCACCCTCGCGAGGTGGGAGGGGGCGAGAGGCTCTCTGGCCCACGTCCCGTCCGGGGAGGCGAGCCCGCACCCTCAGGGGTGGTGGTGGTCTCCGTGGCTCCGTTGACTTTTATCAAGGTGGGCACTTATTTTAGCAACACGCACGTGGGCTGAAATGGCACCTCACCTTGGTGAGGGACGAGCTTTTGTGATTCCCGACCTGGTTCTTCAGTAAAATACAGTAAAAGTTGGCGCAGTACATGAGGTGAGGAAATAGCTGCACGCAGTGCACATGCTCCGCCTTCCACCTTCACCAGAGAGATCACTCCGCCAAACTCCTGTTGGGGTGTCCAGCCTTGTTCTCCACTGCCGTACCCATCTTATCATGAGCGGTGACAGGGGCGGGTCCTGGTCTGCAGCCACACCCAGGGGCCTGTTCCTGGAACTGTTCCCAGGGCCTCTGAGGTGTGCCTATTGGTTGACTCTCAAAAGTAAGGCGCCATGAAGCGGGTTTGCGTAAGTGTCCGTGTGGGAGTGTCGTTCCGTGCTGGGCTGGGAGTGTGCAGGATTGCGCGACGGGGTCATGTGACCACCTAGAAGGACGATGGGCCCTCGTGCCTCGGCGTCCTGCTCTGAGACCTGGTTTCTATGCATTTGGGAAAATCAGGGGTTTCAAAGTCCGTTGAGTGGATTCTCTTTTCTGACATCCCACAAATGTTTACATGCGTGCCAATCCGTTTGCATCACCACGACTGTCTCCAAGAGCCCTTTGGATTTCCTGGAGTTCCCAGCTGCCTTTCTTTTCTCATTGCGCTATTCACTATCAGTTCACTTAAATATACATATGTAAAGAGGCCATCACTCTCTCAAGTGCCTTTTTTCATGGTGCGCTCCCCAGACGCCCACCAAGCTTTCCCAGGGCCCACTGCTTCCTTCTGGTCAACCTCCTCATTTTGCCAGCTGACTTCCTACAGGGAGTCAGATGGGAGGACGTGCACTGAGTCTGAATGTCTGCGCTCAAGGTGCCTCACGGGAGCCCTCTGCCCCCAGCGCTTTGGAGACTTTGCTCCATAGCTCTGACCTTCCCTGGGGCTGATGGGAGGGAAGACAGTCCGACTGACCTGCCCTTTTCCTTGCCCCCAGTTACAGCAGAGCTGCTCCGAAGTGTTTTTCTTATTGAGCTGACATGTTTTCCCTGCATCTCTTGACCCTGCCACGCTAATCCATGCCACGTCCAAATCCATGATCACGTCACCGTCCTTACCCCGTCGGTCGGCAGCGTTTAACAGAGCTGAGTCTTGCCTTGTTTTCCTCCCTCCACTTAGCTTACGAAGTTCCACATGCCTGGCACTAGTGGGGACCCAGTGAACACTTGCTGAGTGGGTGGGTGGAAGGAGGGCTGGGTGGGGGGCGGATGAAGTAAGCTGCTGGGATCTCACTTTCTAGAGACCATCACATTGTGGGATGGGCAGTCCACGGGCTCTTTGGCTCTGCTTGGGACATCATTTCTTGCATAATGTCCCCTGTCCACTCTCAGCTACTCCCTGTGGTCAAATATTGGGCTTTCTGGGTTGCTCATCTCAATTGTTCTGTGCTCTCTGTCTTCTTACCTCTTGGGGCATTTCCCCATGTGTCTAGTCCTTATGTCAGCAGTTTTTTCCTGCCAGTTACTATTTATTGTCTTTAAGACCTTTGGCCTTTTTCTGGTTTTCCCATCCTTTTTGTAGACTTCTTGTTTTATAGATGTAGCAACTTACTAAATTTTGGTAAGTCAATGCAATAAACACTAAAAGAGTTTTTAGATATCTGTTTGTACAGGTTCAGTTCTGTTTCTTTCTCGACTTGCTCTAGGAGCCTGTGGTTGGCTCTCTACCTAAACGAGGAGGCTGGATGGGTGGCGTGGCACCTTCTGTGTGAGACAGGAATGTTTTCTTGGCTGGGTCTCTCCAGGGGAGAGCCCTGCCCAGAGCTTAGAGTATGGTGTGTCTTGTGGGAGCGTGCTGCTGGGCAGAGAGGGGGCATTTCGATCCCTCAGAACGAGGAAGATTGGCTCAGAGCGGCTTCCTGGCTGCCGTGGCACTGGACGATGCCCCTGGCTGCTTCTGTCTTGGCATGGAGAGAGGGACGCCAACCCACGCTGTCCCCCCTCTGTTTGCAGCCCCACCCGCACACCTGACAGTGACAACTGAGCCTCTCTAGGGTCCCCTGGAGACCGGCAGTCCTGACTGTTGTCCTGTTCCCTGTCACCTGCCCCCTGCTTTCCTCCTTCCAGAGGTTTCCAGAATGTTTTGAGATGTCTCCTTTCCACTGCCAGTCTCCCTCTTTTTTAATCCAGAGGGTGGAGTCAATAGGAGGCAGACACAAAGGACCTGGGTCTGTGGGGGGCAGGCACTGGCCCCAGCCCGACTCCTCCCAGGGTCCCCCCCACCAAGCATCTTCTGGCCCCTCCTTCCCCAGAACTCCACGCAGCTCTGCTTCCTCCTGGATCACCTGGGCAGCAGGTCCTCTGGGGACCAGTCCTCCCAGCTTCCCTCTCTGGACCCCTGTCTCCTGGCGGCCTGCTTGGGAAACGCCCCCGGGCACCTCACTAGCTGTTTCAGGGCCCGTGGCAGACTCTGGGTGGGGTAGGGTCTGCCCCCTGCCCCTGAACCCAGAGGCCTGGTGCTCGGCAGCCCTTGGAGCCCAGCAGGTGCCCAGCATCTTGCCCCTTCGCAGCTTTGACCTTGGGAGCCTGGCCTGAGTGTCAGATGGGGGAGGAGGGCCACAGCCCCCCAACCCTCCCACGGGATCCTGGAATGAGTTCTTAATCCCGGACTCCAATTGGTGGTTTCTGTAAGCACCTCCTAATCAGTGTAGAACTGAGAGGGAGCTTTTGGGGAGGGGCCTGCGTGCTCATCCTCTGATTTTTCAGGGACTCTCGTTCCAAGTCCCTGCTGCTGCCTTAGGGCCCCCAGCTGGGCCTCTTGGTGGGTGTAATCCCAGGCTGCCTGTGGGGGGTGGGGGAAGCACAGTGGGATGCTCAGGACTGCACAGGTGTGATGGGGGTTCTCAGCTAACCTGTACCACAGGCAGGAGGCAGTGTTAGGACACCCCTGAGGCTGGAGGGGCCACCGGAGCCCCCACCCTAGGAGGAGTGGGGGAGCCAGGCTTCACAGCCTGGGCCCTGACTGCAGCCGTCCACTCAGTCCTGAGCTGCAGAGATGGCTGGCTGTACTTGGGGAGGGCCTTGGGGACCGACCGGAACAGCCCTGCTTATGTAAGGAACCAGAACCAGAATGCCTCTTCCCCCGCCCCCATCCCATGTCCCTTCCTTGCTTGGATCAAGGGCTGCCCAGGGGGTTCCAGTCAGTCCTGCCGAGAGGTCAGGTCATTTCGGGGACTGCAGGTGGGGAGGGGAGGAGCTGGGCAGAGGCGGCCTAGCGGCCCTGGCACTGTGAAATATTTCAGGGCTTAATTAATTTAATTTGAGAGGTTCCTTTTCAGAGCGTGAACAGTTGTCTCCCAAGAGACACGCGCTGCCTGCCCCTCCCGCCCGCCTGGCGCTGGTGGGCAAAGCAAACAGCGGAATCTGTAAGAGGGAGCGTCCTGGGGTTGCCCAGCCTCCCTCCCTCCCTCCCTCCCCTTGCTCCGGAGCCCCTCCCCCCCCCATCGGGGTCCCCTTCCTGACCGCTGGAGGAACTTGCGTGGGTGTGAACCAGGAGCCCTGAGCGTGATGGAGTGTGGGGGTGTCACTGGGAGCTGCGGCAGCAGGGCCCTCACAGGAAACGTGGGGGCACCCAGCAAGGGTGCAGTGGAGGGGGCTGCCATGCAGAGCTGGGCGGGGCGCGGGATCCGGCATCCCCCAACGGAGGAGGAGGAGGTGTTTGGGGAGCTCAGAGCCCCAGGAGAGGCTGGAGAAGTGGGGCGCCTGCTCAGCACACTAAGAGCTGGGGCAGGGTGCGCGCGGTGGGGAAAGGAGGTCGGTTGGGCAGGGGCGCGGGGAGAATGCAGCGGGGCAGGCTAGCGAGGCGAAGGAGAGGCGCTTTGATCTCTGCGGCAACCCCTCGGTGGGCCAGGCAGTCTGAGTACGCGGAGGCCCCTGCGGCGTCGCGGAGCTGGGGAGGCGGCCTCGCAGCGCGTTTGTGTGCGGAGCCCCGAGGCGCGGAGTACTTGCGGTGGGCCTGCTGGGCCTGGACGCCCCCTGTGCTGGGACCCGGGGAGCCCGGGGTAGGTGGGGCGGTTGGATGCTCTCTAAGCCCGGAAACCCAACCGCTGGCCCTGCGCTCCTCGCTCCCCAGGCGGGAGAGGACTTTGAGGCCACAGGTGAGTGCGGGGCGTGGACCTGGCAAAGGAGAGGAGAGGCCAGTGGTGATGGCTGAGGCTTGGGCTGGGTGATGGCGGCCCCCAAACCGTCTTCCAGCGCCTGCGCCCGTCTCCCCGTCTAGGTGCCCGGCCAGCTCTCCTCCAGTCGGAGGGGCTTCCTGGGGCCGGCCCGCGGTGGGGGTGCGCGGGTAGAGCCTGTCCCGCTGCCAGCTGCGGGCCGAGGGCGGGGCCTGCGGACAGCCATTTATTTGTCAGGGGCGATGCCCACTACGCGCCAGGTCCCACGAAGGTTAGGCCTACAGCCCCCGAACTCCCCCAGCCCAAAACCTGGGGACCCTCTCCCCCATAGAACGCACGCCGCACGGTCGGGTGGTAAGCAGTCAGGCGAGACACAAGACAGTGTGCTGACAGCCAGGTACCTGGGCCGCTGTCGTGTGTGTGTGTGGGGGGGGGGCAGGCGTCTGTGAATGTGGGGCGTTGGCCTCAGCGAGGCCCACATCTCACAACCCCCACCTCCCACCGCGCCCACCACAGCAACGTGGACGCTCTCCCTGCACGGTCACCCTGTGCTGGCCTTGGAGGCGGCGCTGGGCCAAGACCCGGAAATCCCTCCATCTCACAACCCCTGCCGCGGAGGGGCGAAAGGGCAGAGGCGCCACCTCGGACACCACCGGCCCAATGGACTCCCGGTGGCGTTCCTGGCGGGTGGCGATGGTCATTCCCGTCCGGCTGAGCGGCCTGAGATCCCGCCCTGCTCTACCAGGGCCCCGCCCTGGGTTTTTTTTTTTTTTGAGCCCGCGCTTGCGCAGTGAGCCCCGGGCGGGTTCTGCCCTCCCTCGGACTCTCCTGCCCCGGGACCCTCCCGCCCGGGAGGCCTGGGGGCTCCTGCAGCGCCTCCCCACCCGACGGTTGGAGGGAGGTATTCTCCCGACCGGCCTCCGAGAGCCGTGCTTGTGGGCCCGAGGCGACTCGCAGCCAGGGCGTGCGAGACCCTGTGGTGTGCACGGACCGCTCTGCGTGCGCTGAGCTTCCAGGCGGCGCCTCCGGAGGTCGCTGCTGATTGGCGAGGGGCCGTGCGGCGGGGTGTGCGTGCCATCGGCGTCCTGGGTTTACAGGTGGCCGCTCTGCCATGACCTCCAGGACTAGCACGTCTAGGAGCCAGGCCCTGGGTGTGGCCGGAGGAGGAGCCTCAGGAGCGCTGACAACCGGCTTCCCAAGAGCACCCTGGCTCTGGTGTCCCACCCGCTGTTGGCCGGGAGCAAGTCACCTGCTGTCCCTGGCGGGACCACCCGGTGCTCAGGCGCGCGCTGCAGGTCCTGTCCATGGTGCTGAAAGGAGCTCTGGTGGCCTGCTGTCGCAGATTCGCCTGAGCCTCGTTGGCCCGGGGAAACTGAACACGTTCCGTCTAGCATCAATGTGCGCTTTCTCCCCACCTCTTTGCGCGTCGCGCCATCGACTCCCTAAGCCTGTATAGAGAGGGTGATGGGGCAGAGTTCGTGCCTGCACCTGCTAGGGAAGCTCCAGGGCCCCGGTTTGGGCAGGTTTCACCCTGACCCCGAGCAGTGGCAGAATGGGCGTTAGGCTCACGCAGGCATCGCCCAGCCTGGCTTCCTTTCTGAGAAAGAGAGCAGGGTTGTTGTGAGTATCACCGTTCAAATGGAAGATATTTGGGAGCCTTAGTTCTGACCAAAGAGTGGCATTTCTGGGACAGGTGGCCACATCCAGGCCTGAGCACTGCTGGAGCCCCCCGTGTCCCAGGGTCAGCCATGGCTCCCGGCTGCGTGGTCTGCAGCACACAGGTTCCCCTCCACCCAGAGCCATGCCTGGTGCAGGCAGGGCACCAGTGAGAGCCTGCTGGGCCCATGCTGTGGGTCTTATGGAGGTGGCGGAACCCGCCTTCATGTGTACAGGCTGACGCTGGGCCGAGAGCCCTGAGGGTGCTAACAAGCTCGGAGGGGCTGCAGACACGCCTGCTGTGGGGGTCGTGTTGTGGCGAGCCACCTGAAGACGAGTGCTTAGATAAAGTCCTCGTGCAATGGACACAACGGATTAGGAGGTTTGCGATGAAAGGAAACGTAAGGTAAATACTCGTGTGAGCTGAAGACACTAGCACTGGTTCGCTGGGCTCCAAAATAAACTGCCACCCCCCGCTCGCTAAAGCAACAGAACCTTATTCCATCAATTCTAGAAGCTGGAGTCTGAGGGCTGGCTCCTCGGTCCACGCCGCACCCCCAGCTTCTGGGGGTTCTCCCTCTGCCCTTGTCTTATAAGAACACTTGTCACTGACGTGAGGGTCCGGCCTAAATGCAAACTGATCTCATGTGGAGACGCTGTAAGTCAGTTAACTTGCAAGGCGCTTTCCAAATGAGGTACCTTCATGGTCCCAGGTTTTAGGGCGTGGACACATCTTTCAGGGGGCCACCACTCAACCATACACACTCCATCTGTCGTTGGGGGCCCCAGCTGGATCACATCGTGTCCCCAGGGGCTCTCGGCGGTCACCTGGAGCTCCTTGCAGGACCAGCTCACGATCCAGTGACTGGCAGTGCCTGCCAGCGCCCCCGCTCATCTGAGCCCGGGAGGAGCTAGTCCTGGGAGCCAGGAGTCCCTTGCTTTCCACCAGCAGCTGACTCACTCACTACTCTCACCTTCGGGGAGCTGGCTGGCAAGTTGGGGGGGTGACACAGACTAAGGGAGAGGCTGTGGCCCTGCCACTCCTGCCAGGTAGGCTGCTGGGGCCTCGGGCCACTAACTGGAATGTAGAGAGGGGCAGGGCAGACCTACTCTCTGGTCCCAGAGTTTCGCAGAAGCAATATGTTGTCTGAATGGGGCTGGGTGGGGGCAGTGGGGCAGGGAGCCTTGTGTGAGACCCTCCGGGGCCAGTCTGCTGCTGAGCCACATGTCCCACCCCGTGAGGCTGTCCCCCACGAGTGCTCAGCTCATACCTGATGCCAGGCCTGGGTGTCCCTCTGCAGCCTGGCAGTCAGAGAATGAAGCCGATTCCCGGTCTGTTGCTGTGTGACATGTTACCTCAAACTCGTGGGTTGAGATGGCAAACACTGTCGCAGCTCCTGAGGGTCAGGGGTCCCGGGACAGCCGAGCTGGGTGGCTGTGCTCAGGGGTCCCACGGCTGTTGCTGTGAGGTCCCAGCTCCAGCCATGTGGGCGTCTCCACAGAGCCTGGCCTCAGCGCAGGCAGCGGCCTCCTCAGAGCAGAGGTCCAGGGCCGGACCCTGAAAGGAGGCTGTGCTGCTGTCATTGGCTGGCCGTGGGAGGACAAGTCCGTCTGCCTCGACGCCTTGGCCACATAGGCCAGCTGAGGTGCGGCGTGGGAGGGGACCTCACTACCAGGAGCTGGCTTCTAGGAGGTGGGCTCACAGGGGCCTCCTGGAGGCTGCTGCCCTGAGTGACGATGTGGCAGGAAGAGCCAGGACGGGGAGGGCCGAGGCCGAAGGGCCAGGTGCGATGGGGACACTGCAAACAGCCGTCCTGCAGCGAGCAGGGCCTGTCTCCTACCTCCCCTCCTGCCCAGGCTGGAGCCTGTGTCAGCTTCTCAGAAGCCCACTGGCCGGCTGGTCCCTGGCCTGTCTGCTGCATGGAACTCCTGTCAGGGCTGTGGCCTGTGGGGAACGCCGGGCCCCCCCCTTAGTTCTGCCTCCAGAACCACCCATCCTCTCTTGCCCTTCATGAGGGCACGGCTGGGGGTTCCCGGGATGACACATGGGTCCTGGCCTGGGCATGGAGGGTTGTGGAACGTGTGGGGACAGTGTCCTCGGCAGCTGCCCCTGGGAAGGTCAGTTCCCAGGATAGTTAAGGGCAACCTGCAGGCTGTGAGCTGGATCCAGGCCGCTCAGCAGGAAGCCATCATGCGCTGATGCCTCAAATGTGTTCCGTGCTGGGCGTAGGGACAGGGCCCTGTCCCTCGTCCTGTGGCCTCTGTCACAGCCGCCCTCTGAGCCTTCTCCCAGTGCCCGCTGGGGCTGCCAGCCAGCAGGAGGGGGTGGTGCTGGCTCAGGGCGGCCAGCTTTGCTGATTCATTTTGAGGGAACCAGCATGGTGCCGCCCCGCTCCTCCAAGGACAGCCCAGGCAGGAGGAGCACTCCGTGCAGTCTGTGCGGGGGTCACAGAAACTGCTCCCCACAGCCCCACAGTGACGTGGTAGAAATTGGGTCACTGTTAGCTGTGCTCACGGCCCTGGGTCACTGGCCATGTGCTCCCAGAGGTGCAGTGGTCAGCAGTGGGGGCGGACGGTCAGTCTGCCGTCCTAGGAGTCAGTGGCCAGACCTGGTCTCCCCAAAGACTGGGGGGCTCCTAGAGGTCCAGGCAGCACAGCCCTGCTTGTCCTCCTGGCTCAGCAGGAGCCCGAGGGGTGGGAGCAGGGCCGGCAGTGGACCCAGAGCTGGAGCTCTGGGGTATTGTCCCCCCATTTCTCCCTCTTAGCTGCCTTGGGTGCTGCTGTCCAGTCACCTGCAGCCAAGGGCCAACTGACATGCAGCTCAGGTCCCCAGTTTGCCCAGATAGCAGGCAGCCAGTGACTCCTGAGGTGGGGACCCCTCCCATGGGACAGAGGGACAGGGTTCGTTCATGGCAGGAGGAGAATTGAGGGAAGGATGGAGCACCCACCAGCCAGAAGGGTTTTGGGGGCAGAAACTCCAGGGCTTGCAGAGCTGACCCCACAGTGTGTGGGGAGGGCAGGGCTGTGGTGGGGGAGGGAGTGGTGGGGGAGGGCTGTGGCAGGGTCTATCAGTAGGTGATGGGACGTCTGTCTGAGTTGTCGTGGGGACCTGTGCAGGAAGGCCAGGCCCGGAGACAAGGGGCAGGAGGGGTGGCGAGCCTTGGGGTAACTGAGTCAGAAATGGGGAGGCCTCAGGTATCCCCGCCTCCCTGGAAGCCCCAGACCCTCAGGGGCTCTTTTTCTTCGGGTGGCTTCACACCCCAGGGCTGGGCGCTCATGACGACAGCATGGTCTGGAGAGCCGGTCATATTTTTCCTCCTTCTTCTGCCTCCCCTCCACTCCAGTTCAAGCTGTTGTTTCTCAGCCTAGTTGTGTAGGACACAGCTCCCTGGCCCACGCTGGTGGTATTAGCTCCCCCGGCTGAGGCATTTGGTCACTGGTCATCGGTCGGCTGCTCACAGCAGCTCACGGCAGCTCTCGCTGGCTGCCGGCCACTCACACTGGCTGCCGGCTGCTCACTCCGGCCTCTCATGCTGGCCACCAGCTGCTCCTGGCAGCACATGGTCGCCCACGGTAGCACACAGCAGCCGGCGTCAGCCCACTGCAGCTCACACCGACCCTTGGCAGCGCACGCTGACCCCTGGCAGCTCACGTGACCTCCGGCTGCTCACAGCAGCCCAGCTCCTGGGAGCTGTTGTTCACAATCTTAGCTGTAGAGGGCGCAGCTCACTGGCCCATGTGGGACTCGAACCGGGACCTCGGCGCTCCAACCACCTGAGCCGCAGGGCCGGCCCCAAGATTCGGTCATTTGAACAAGAAATGGCAAACAGACTCATTCCGCCCTTTGCTTTGTGCGCATGCCCTGCGTGGGGGCAGGGCCAGCTGGCAGTGAGGTGGGTGTGGGCAGCCTGTGCCCCTCTACTGCCAGTCCCCATCTGTGGAGGGCCTTCCAGGCCTAGACAGACAGGTGGTTCCAGATCACTCTGCTGTGTTGTCACCTTATTCCTTCAGGCTCTTCTGCAGTAGATGGGACACAGGTCAGCCATTCCTGAGGAGACGGAGAGGCTAACTGCCTGAGTGGAGAGGGCCCGGGTGGACGGGACCAGGCTGGCCCCACGGAGGGATGCAGCCCTCTCCCGGCACATGGCCTGCTGAGCTGGACCTCCAGGCCTCGTGAACTCCTTGCCAAGCTCTTCAACGGCGCCTGGGATGTGCTGGGAGGGCCCTGGGGGAGGGGACTGCTGGGCCATGGGCGAGGCAGGGCAGTCGGCAGGGAGAACTGTGAGCATCCTTTAGGGCCATGAGTGCGGGCCCGCACCCCGACACTCCTGGAGGAGGCTTCCAGCCCAGGACCCTCTCGGCCTCTCGAGCTCCTTTCCCAGTGGCCCTGGGGCTCCTTCCTGCAGTGGGGGTGGGGCAGGCCGGCAGCCCCTCTGCGGGTGGACAACGGCCTCCCACAGTGTGACACGGTATACTTTCCCTCTCTGCATGTGTGCCTGTGTTTGCTGTGAAGACAGTAATTAGAGACAAAAGCACAATTGGATAATGAGCGTGAGCAGTGGGGCGGGTGAGAGGGAGGCTGCAGGCTTGCCAGCAAGGCTGCATCCGCCACCCGCAGGTCCCTGCTGCCCGCTGGGGGTCCTGGGGCTGCAGGGGCCAAACACACATGGGGCAGGAGAGCTCCACCGAAGAGGGACCCGTGCACATGGGGCTTTGAGGAGTGTGAGGGGTCTGCAGAGAAGAGGACTTTTTGGGCAGGGAGGCAGCCAGTGGAGAAATGTGAAGGGGCCACCAGAGTTCCAGGGTGCAGCTGGCCACGTGTCCCGCAGGCCAGAGAGCGACTCCATGTGTGCTGATGGCGTGGGGCTTGTCCAGAGCACCTTGTCCGCTGGGGCCTTGGTCCTGCGGCCTTTCTGAGTGCTACGCACTGTGACGTAGAGGCCACGTGTCCCGGTCTGTAAAATGGGGTGGGGATGGTCCCCCGTTCACACAGCGCCAGGCACAGGGTAGGCGCTCAGCAGGCCACTGCCGTCATCATCGGTGGTGACCGCATGCTCCCAACTCTCCGGTTCCGGAGGGTCAGCCGGCAGTGCCGTTGATCTGCCGGTGGAAGGCCCGGCTCCTCCTTTGCTGGAAGCAGGACCGGACCCCCCGCTGTGCGTGCAGAGGTGTGTGCTGAGTCTGCCCTTGCACGGGCCGGGCCGCTCTGCCACTAGCATGTCCCCACTGCAGTCAGCCTCGAGCGACGTCCCTGGTCTGTGCATTTCAGTTGTGTCACCGTTTTCACACCAGCTCAGTAACTGCACTGTTGGGGGACGTTACCTCATTCCCCATTTTTCACTAAATGAACAGCCGTGCAGAACTTGGCCCTCCTGCCTCATTGCATCCTGGGCCCTGTGGGGTCTGCCAGGCTCACTTCCGGAGATTTTCTGGCGTGTCCTTCCTGAACCCGCCTCATCTGGCTTCTGTCCCGGGCTCGGGGACTTGGAGGAGGCGTGTTCCTCTCAGATTAGCAGCCTTTGCTGCCTGTCCCCACTGTCCCCTGCTTCCTCTCAGCCTGTCTGCCTTGTTGGGGGACTTGCCGTTGGACAGCTCTGCGTCGGACTGGCTCCCACCCGGTTCCCCATCTCGGCCAAGGCGGGGCTGGTCGGTCCTGGGGGTGGAGTCCCCAGCCTGGCTCTGCTGTACGGATACCGGTGCTGCTGTCCCCACACCCCCACGCCTCTGCTCTTCCACCTGCCTGGAAACACAGGGCTCCTGAGTGGATCAAAGGCAGCCAGTGGGAGGCCCCAGGAGCCTGCAGCCTCCCCGGCATGGCTCCAGGCATGGTCCCCACCCGCCCTCCATGCCCCTGCGGCTGCTGTGACTCTGAAGCCACACGGCCTCATCTCTTGGCTGCGACGTGGCAGAGGTGCGGCAGCTGGGAGGCCCTCCCTGAGGTGGGCCCGGAAGGAGACGTGGGCACACCCGGTAAATCCTGCAGGAGGCGAGATAAGGTGGTGTGAGATGCAGGACTGACTAGGGGTACATATTTTCGGTGCATATGACAAGGGCAAAGTGGTAAGAAACCCCGCTGGCCAGGGCCACACAGGGCTGAGACTAGCCCAAGCCGTTGGGAAGCAGGAGGCGTTAAGGTCACGATGACAAGGAGCAAGCAGGGGGCGCTGTCTGGGCGACCTGAAATTGGAAATGACTCGCTGAGAATGAAACGGCGGGGTGTCCCTGATGTGGTCTGTGTCCCTTAAAACAGCAGACATCACCTCGAGGCTGCGGTGCCGTGGTGAACAGATCGCCCCTCACGTGGCAGCGGCCAGGCCCCCCACCACTGTGTCACCTGCACGTGCCCATCCGCAGCCACCTTGGGGAACGCTGGGGTCGGGGTTCAGGCTCGGGGAGAGCACAGGGTGTCCCTGGCTGGAGGTTCAAAGCGGTCCAGCCAGAAGGCAGCTGGCAGCGGGCTGGGCTGTAGTGGGGGACGGACTGGTGGTGGCACATCCCAGCCAGGGGCGGGAGGGGAGACAGGCGCCCAGTTGTGACAAGGGGCCGTGACCAGGACTGTGGGCCCTGGAAGTGTGGCTGTAAGAGCAGAGGTGCGTTAGCAGGGCATTCCCTCAGCTGGGGGGACAGGGGCAGATGGTGCAGGGCAGGCTGGGTGAGGGTGCTGCCCAGGAATGACCTGGGGAGAGCGGTGAGCTGCACATATATGCCAGGGGTCTGCAGGCTGAAAGGAGGGTGATGGGTGGGGGTCACAGGGTGGCAGAAGCTGGGCGTGCTGGGGGTAGGGCCTCGTGCAGCCGGACAGGCAGTGGCCCTCCTGGACCCACGGGCACCTGGCTTTCCAGCTGCGTGGGGCAGCTGGACAGCTGAAGGCATGAAGGAGGGAATCGGAGTATCATGTGCCTGCATGAGACCCTGGGCTCCAGGAAGCCAGAGGGCCTGTGCGTGGGAGGGATATGGCAGGGGGCAGAGCGACACTCTGACACGGAGCTGTTCTGCACAGTGACCAGGGAGCGTAGACAGTGACCACGAGAGTCTGGCTCAAGGCACACGGGGAGGGAGGAGCAGGGGCAGGATCCAGACCCTGAGTGAGGGGCCTGGACAGGAGCTGGGGGGGTCCTTGCTGGTCAGGGCCCACAGCTGCCAGTCCTCGAGGCCCTGGATGGAGTCTGATGGGCTTCTCTCCCCCACAGGCCTTGTGAAGCTAGGGATTCACTGTGTCACCTGCCAGAAGGTGGCCATCAAAATCGTCAACCGGGAGAAGCTCAGCGAGTCTGTGTTGATGAAGGTGAGCTGGAGCAGGGCCTGGTGGTGCAGGCGGGGCAGGCGGGCGGAGGGAGGGTGGGGCGGCTCTGAGACCAGCCAGGTGGGCCCTCCTTGCGGCTGAGCAGAGATGGCTCCCTGCCCTAGTGTGGTCGCCACGCCCCGGAGCTGGTCCCTGCTGGCCATGCCCCTTCTCTCTTCCTGCCTCAGCCCGAGGCCTGGGGCACAGCCTGCAGCCCGGTGTCGTCCATGTGCTGCTGGGAGAGTTGGCTGGCCCTCAGTGTCCCTGATTAGAATCAGAACAAGACCTCTGCCTCTGAGGAGAGAATGGGAGTGACATGCCCCCAGAGGCCACCCAGCCCCTCCTCCTTCCCACACCCCTCCTTCCCAATCCTGGGAGCCCCCGTCCCTCCCCGCCCCTGTGGGACTCGAGCAGAGCCACATGGGTGAAGCTCAGTACGGAAGGGACACTAGTCTCGGGTTCCGCGTCTGCCTGCTCACATGTGGGTGTGGAGCAGAAAAGTGGGGGTTCTCCCACCCCAGCAGCTGTGCCCCTGAGCCCCCCCCCGGGAGCTTCCTCTGATATTCTCCCCGGTGAATTCACTCATCCTTCCCTTGTCCTCTGGGGGTGCGGGAGTGCGGGGGCAGGCCTGCCCTGCTGGGCAGATGGGTCACAAAACCAGAGAGCGTAGTGACGGGCACTCTGCTTAGGTGGGTGAGGGCCAGTGACATCAGAGGACCCCTGTGGCTGCCCAGCGGGGGCCTAGGCTCGGGCAGCGACACTGAGATCGAGATCCTTGAGATGTCTGAGTGGAGAGATAGCTCAGGGGACGGGAGCGGGGGTGGAATGGTCCCAACACCCTGAAGGGCTGGCAGGGGAGTGGCCTGGAGGTGGCTCTGGCACCTGTGCGCGGTGCTGCATGGGACAGGTCGGCCCCCAGGGGGAGATCCTGTGGCTAGACTGGCCCTCCTCCAAAGCCCGTGTTGTCCCCACGAGCCCACTCAGGCTGGGCCCACGAGACCCTTGCATCCCCAGCAGCCAGGGGCGCCTGGCAGGCAGGGTGAGGGTGAGGGTGGAGTCTGTACCCCTAACGTGCAGCCCCACATGTAGCATCAGGCGTGAGCTGGTGGTGGGTGGATGCAGGGGCGCGAGGGGCTGCGCCCCCCTGTGACACGCCTGACCTGCGTCCCCCCAGGTGGAGCGGGAGATCGCCATCCTGAAGCTCATCGAACACCCACACGTCCTCAAGCTGCACGATGTTTATGAAAACAAAAAATATTTGTAGGTATTGCTGGGGCCGGAGAGTCGGGGTGGCCAGAGGGAGGCAGGGGCCGTCCCAGGACGGGCCCCAGGCTGTGGCAGCACTGATCCTTGATGAGACTCGTGGAGACTCACAGAGCCACCATGGTGGGGGGGTCAGGCTGCCTGGAAGAGTGGGCTCAAGGGCCCCAGCGCTGCACAGATGGACCAGTTCCAGTGTTCAGCTGAGGATGGGGTGACAGGAGCTGTCCCGCGTTGGGGAGCCCTGAGTAGCAGGGACTGGTCACCACAGGCCTGAAGGGCCGGGAGGCGGATGGTGGTGCTGGGGCCCCGGACATTGGTGAACCCATCAGAACCGTGACAAGGGGACACACACCCACTGCCTGACAGCAGCTCACCCTGCAGTGTCTTGGTGACGTCCCATGAGTTTGGGGAGAGGGCAGGTGCTAGAGCAGGCGTGGTCCACCTCCACATACCGTGTTTCCCCGAAAATAAGACCTAGCCAGACTATCAGCTCTAATGCGTCTTTTGGAGCAAAAATTAATATAAGACCTGGTATTACATTATATTTTATTATTGTATTATATTGTTATGTTATATTAAAGACCTAGTCTTATAGTAAAATGACTGATTCTTATATTAATTTTTGCTCCAAAAGACGCATTAGAGTTGATTGCCCATCGAGGTCTATTTTCAGGGAAACATGGTACAACATGCAGGACGCCAGTCACCTCCTTGCTTCTGTCAGGGACAGACTTAGGGGTGACAGGCAGAGTGCTTGGCTGTGAGGGGGCCACCTTGGAGGGGGACAGGAAGGGGGGAGGGCCTAGGAGTCAGCCTGGCGGGGGTACAGCCTGGGCAGAGACCTGGTGACAGGGACGCCCAGGTGAGGCTGCAAGGGCGGCCAGTTCAGGTCCTGCTGGGCCCAGTGTCTTCCTGGGGTGTCAAGGCATCTCAGGAAGCCTGGACACGGAGGAGCCAACAGGGACCTCAGGTCGGGGCACCAGCAGGGCACCCAGCCTCTGGCCTGTGCTGTACATGGGCCCTCCTGCTCAGGAGCAGGGCCGGCCCCCCAGGACCCGCCCTTCCTACCTGGAAGCCACCCAGTGCCCCGCCCTCTTCTCTGCAGACAGGCTCCCTACGCCCCAGGAGCCACCTCCTCCCTCTGCCCCCTCGAGTCCTCCAAGACCAGCTCTGAAGGCCGCTGCTCCCCTCCTTCTGTCCCCGAGTCCCCAGCCATGTCCCCTCCAGCCCTTGTCCTGTGCTTCTCCCCTTGCACCAGCCTCTCCTCACGTCCCCATCCCCCTCCCCCAGCCACTGTAGCCCCCTCAGGACCACTGTCCTCCTAGGGGAGCATGCTCCGTGTGCTGCCCAGGCTCCCCCAGGACCCTGGGCATCAGTGTACACTCGTGGATGGGACCACCCTGTAGCCCCAAAACCAGCCCCCTCAGGCTCCAATGGGGCTCAGCTCAGACACAGCCGGTTCCTCACTCACCCCAGCACCCCGACACCTCCCTGCCCCCACTGCCCTCACCGCATGGCCCTGCACAGCTGCCCAGAGGGTCCTGGTCCCTGGACCCCTGCTTGGTGACATGATTCAGCACAGGGGAGGGTACAAAGGCACCCGGGAGGACACTCCGCCACCCCGGTACACGTGCCCACCCCCGGCTTCTGAGACCCCATTTGAGGGCCATCCCCTGGGGCTCCGGCTGTGTCCTACTCCAGTTTTGAGGACCGCCCTGCTGTCCTGGGCTCGCTGAGGGTCCGAGTGTCTGATTCGTCCCCTGCTCCATGAGGAGCCCAACAGCAGCCACTGAGCCCCTTTCCTTGGGGCTCAGGGGTCCCTCAGTCAGAAGGGGGCCACGTGTGGCCCTGCTCCCACAGGGCTCCTAAGCCTTAGCTGCCCTGGAGGCCCCACGACCAGGAGGTGGGCGGTTGGGGCCCTCACGCCTCTGGCCAGCGCTGCCCTGGCTGTGTGGCCCCGA
The DNA here is from genome assembly GCF_004115265.2 of Rhinolophus ferrumequinum. Classification (NCBI taxonomy): domain Eukaryota; kingdom Metazoa; phylum Chordata; class Mammalia; order Chiroptera; family Rhinolophidae; genus Rhinolophus; species Rhinolophus ferrumequinum. The sequence goes on from NC_046294.1 coordinate 895,571, forward strand.
GGTGGGCTGGCACGCCGAGGGCACCCACCCGACGCCTGCCCGTCTGGCAGATACCTGGTGCTAGAACACGTGTCTGGTGGGGAGCTGTTTGACTACCTGGTCAAGAAGGGGCGGCTCACCCCCAAAGAGGCCCGGAAGTTCTTCAGGCAGATCATCTCAGCGCTGGACTTCTGCCACAGCCACTCTATATGGTGTGTGCTGGCCCCACCACGTGACCCCACCCCACGTGCCCCTCCCCCAGCTGACCCCGGGGGCAGCAGGAAGCTTCCTGCCAGGGGTTCTGGGGAACAGGGCGCCCTCCGTCTGGGAGCCCCAAAATAGGTGTGGGGAAAGCAGCGAGGGGGGATGGAACCCCAGGGAGCAAAGCAGAGCCCTCCAAGGGGCCCGCGGGAGCACGCGGTGTGACCCGAGAGTCCTTGCCCCTTGGTCCTGCAGACCACGCAGCCAACCTCCGGGCAGGCAACTTCCGATTGGCTGTCTGTGACATCACTGTGCTAGGCTGCCATTGGATCAGTGCTGTGTGGGTGGGGCTGGGGGGCGGGACCCAGGTCAGCCTCCGCCGCATCCCTTCCAGCCACAGGGATCTGAAACCAGAAAACCTTTTGCTGGATGAGAAGAACAACATCCGCATCGCGGACTTCGGCATGGCATCCTTGCAAGTGGGGGACAGCCTGCTGGAGACCAGCTGCGGGTGAGTGGGCGCCCCCTCCCGGCCGCGGCCGGTTCTGCACAGGCCCGGAGGTGGCTCAGTGCTGCGGCCCTAGTCCCGCCCTACAGAGGCCATGAGTGGTCTCTGTGGCCGCCCAGGCAGGTGGCCCTGCAGCCCCCAGGCTCCCTCCAGCACCCCGCAGCCCCCTGATTCTGTTCCTGGCGGTGACTCCCTTGTGTCGTCCAGTGGGGGGTGGGGTGGCAGGTCCCCCCTGGGCTGTTCTGCCAGGCCCTGGAAGGCGGGTCCAGCGCTGGTGGCTGCCTGACCTGCCCTAGTGGGCTGGTGTGCCAGTTTCCTGTGCTGTGCACGCTCAGGGTGGTGCTGGGTTGGGACTCCAGTCCATCGGCGTGGACCTTCCTCTGATGTCTGTCTGTCTCCTTGGCCCCGGACGGCTGGGCAGCCTTGAGTATGGCGGAGCCCCCAGGTCCCTGAGCATGGGGCGGGGCAGCGGGAGGGCTGTGACACCAGAGACCCTTTAGGCTCCTGGTGGGCCCGAGGGTCCCGCAGTGTGGCATCCTTCCCAGGCGGAGTGTGCTGGGGGACCCGGAGGCACCTCTTTCAGTCTCCGCTCGTTGTGGTCCTGGGGGCAGCCCAGAGGTCAGGCTGGGCGACGGCCATACCAAGCCTGTCTTGACTGCTGCTTTTGCCTTCAGGTCCCCCCACTATGCCTGCCCCGAGGTGATCCGGGTAAGTAGCCTTCGCGCCCACAGCCCCTCCCCCAGTCCCTGCCTGTCCGAGGGGCCGACTCCCTCGCAGACCCTGCGTTTGCAAAGACCCCGGGCCCTGCGTCCGCCAACCGCAGTGCCCTTCGCAGGGGGAGAAGTATGACGGCCGCAAGGCGGACGTGTGGAGCTGCGGTGTGATCCTGTTCGCCCTGCTGGTGGTGAGACCCCCGCCCCCGCGCCTGTCCTCGGCACCACGCTCTACCCCCTCTGCTCCTCTCCCCGCCCCTCACCCCTCCATTTCTGCCACCTGCCTCTCGCCCCGCCCCTCCCCCACCCAGCCCCTCCGCCCTGCGGTGACCCCGTCTCCGGCCGGCAGGGGGCGCTGCCCTTCGACGACGACAACCTGCGGCAGCTGCTGGAGAAGGTGAAGCGGGGCGTGTTCCACATGCCGCACTTCATCCCGCCGGACTGCCAGAGCCTGCTACGCGGCATGATCGAGGTGGACGCGGCGCGGCGCCTGACGGTGCGTCTGGCAGACGAGGGTCAGAGGGCACGGGGCTCACACTGCACCCCTTCCAGGGTCCCCAGGGGCACAAGGTCCATCTCCATGCTTCCCAGGGAAGGACTGGCGTGGAGAGGGAGACTTCACCTGTGCCTGCAAGTGTGGTACAGAAAGCCCTGCACGGGTGTGTGGGCATGAATGAGTGCATGCACAGCTGTGTGTGAACAGGTACACGGGTGTGTGTGCGTGTGCATGGTGCATACATAGGTTTGTACACACGTGCACAGGTCTGAGTACGTGTGAGTACATACATAACTGTGAACGGAATGTGGGTAAGTGTGCACATGTGCACAGTGTGAGTGCATGAGTGTATGCACATTGTATGCACAGGTGTGTGTGTCCAGGTGAGTACACAGCTGTGTAAACAGGTGCAGAGGTGTGTGCATGTGCACAGGTGTGTGTGCACGTGCATGTGTGTGCACAGCTCTGCACATGTGTACATGTGTGCACAGGTGTCTGCACATGTGCGAACATGTGTGCAGGTGTGTGCACGTGTGTGTGCATGCACACAGGTGTGAGTGTGTGCAGATATACGTGTGTGTGTGTGGGCACAGGGGCCTCCTGCTGGCCTGTGCCTGCAGGTGTAGTTCCAGAAGTCTGGGTGTGCCTGGGAGACTCTAGCCCCCCTTGCCTTCTGCTCCCCCCACCTCCAGGCCAGCTCTGTCAGTGGGACTAGTTCCTCATGACCCACTGACTACTGGGGCATTGCGGGGGGGGTCTGAGGGAAACCCCACTTCTGAAGAAGCCCCCAGCCAGCCTCGTCAGGGGTTAGCTGGTACCAGGATGGCAGGTCCCCAGAGCAAGGGCAGCAGGACTCCTCTGGGCTGGCCTGTCCAGGAAGGGGGTGGCCCAGTGACCAGAGGCTACCCTCTCCCACCCTCCCCAACCCAGCTGTCCAGAGTCTGGTGGATGGGGGCCTCTGAGCCTCCTGCTCACACCTGCACCCCAGCCTCTCCCCACAGGTGGGCTGAGCCCCAGGTTGCTCTCTGCTGTGCTCCTCAGGCCTTCTTCCCTGAGCCACCAAGGGACCCCCAGCACAGGCAGTGGGGGAGGGGTCTCCTGCTCCCTGCCTGCAGCCCCCAGCACCCCAACATCCTTTTCTTTGTAGCAGCATTAGCTCTTCCACTTGGGGTAGGCAGGGTCAGGAGGCTAGCCTGGAGCCTCTGGGTACACAGTCCCTCCCCATTTTCCTTCATCTCCATCCTCCCCCTCCCCCACCCCTTCCCTATCACCCCTCCCCCTTTTTCTCTCCCTCCCCTCCCCTCCCCACCCTCCTGCTATCTGCACTCCTGTCTTCCTCCAGGGTCATCCTTCCCTCCCCGTGCTCCCAGCTCCTGCTCCCTCTGGCCTCCTAACGTGGGCTCTGTCCTCCTTCCTCCGTACTAACTTCCTGTTTCTCTTTCTTGTAGCTAGAGCACATTCAGAAACACATATGGTATATGTAAGTAGCTTTTCCTCCCACTCATCGCCTGCTTTGCCTGTCGCTGTGGCCCAGAGGGCCTGCTAGGGAAGGTGGGGGGGGGCGGACCCCGCCCAGTGCAGGCCTGCCCCCAGCCTGGGCCCAGCTTTCGGGGACCTCGTCAGGGGTTAGCCTGCACTGGGCACAGGCAGGATGCAGGTGTACAGGGGCTGGGTGCAGGGAGAGTAGGACTCAAGGTCCCCAGGAAGGGCTGGTGGGGCCGGAGGGCCTCAGGCCAGCCCGAGGTGAGCGGCCGCTGGTGGCCCTTGTCGTCCACAGAGGGGGCAAGAATGAGCCTGAACCCGAGCAGCCCGTGCCCCGCAAGGTGCAGATCCGCTCGCTGCCCAGCCTGGACGACATTGATCCCGATGTGCTGGACAGCATGCACTCCCTGGGCTGCTTCCGGGACCGCAACAAGCTGCTGCAGGACCTGCTGTCCGAGGAGTACGTGCACGTGGGGGTGTGGGGACACGGTGGCCCCCAGGGCTGCCATCGGGGGGTGCCAACCTCTTGGGCCCTCCCACCCTGCAGGGAGAACCAGGAGAAGATGATCTATTTCCTCCTCCTGGACCGGAAAGAAAGGTACCCGAGCCATGAGGACGAGGATCTGCCCCCCAGGAACGAAATAGGTACAGGGCCCCGGGGATGCCCGCGCCACCCGCCTGGCCTCTGGACTGCCTGGTCCTGACCCCTGTCTGCACGCAGACCCTCCCCGGAAGCGTGTCGACTCCCCGATGCTGAACCGGCACGGCAAGCGGCGGCCTGAACGCAAGTCCATGGAGGTGCTGAGCGTGACGGACGGTGGCTCGCCAGTGCCCGCTCGGCGGGCCATCGAGATGGCCCAGCACGGCCAGAGGTACGTGCCTCCTGGGAGGACCTAGTGCCCTAGCTCCTGGTGTCCTGCCTGCTCAGTGTGGGTGCCCCTCACGGGCTGTGCTGGGCCTGGCCTAGCTTATCTCTGCCTCTCGGCCCTGCGGCCCGGCTGAGCTGGGCGGGGCTTGGCTTTGTTGGCCTGGGCTGGGTTAGGCCATCCTGGACTGGACTGAGCTGGGCTAGGCTGGGCTGGGCTGGGCAGAACTGGAGTTAACTGAGCCCAGCTGGGCTGGAGTAGATTAGACTGGACTGAGCTGGGCTGGACTGGAGTGGACTGGGCTGGGCTAAGCTGGACTGGTCTGAATTTGGCTTTGCTTTGTTGGCCTGGGCCAAGCTAGGCTGGGCTGGAATGGCGTGGAGTGGACTGGACTGCAGTAGGCTGGGCTGAGGTGGGGTGGCTGGACGGTGGTCAAGCGGTGCTCAGAGCTGACAGCCCAGCAAGCCTGCTCCCATTTATTGCTGCTCCTTGTTTGGGTACCTATGGCTGTGCAGGGGGCAGGGACATGGAATTCTGGGGGGCTGTCCCCACAGACCCCCCTAGAGGAAGGCGAGGCATCCTGGCCCCACAGAGCACAGCCGACTCAGGGCTGGGGTCCAGTGTTTTTGCCCAGGCAGGGGCTTTAGAAGGCGGGGGACTTGGGGAGCCCTGGCTGCCTCTGCTCAACTGGGGGCTGGATGTTTGCGCTGGCCAGGCCTGAGGGATCTGCCAGCAAACAGGAACCACAGGGCACTTGGGTCATCATAAGGATTGAACTGAGCTGCTGGTCCACAGTCACCCAGTGGCCCTGGACCGTCCCTAGGGAACCAGGCTGGCTCAGCCTCTGGTCTGGGGTCCTGGCCCTCCGGAGCCTCCTTCCAGGCCTCCAGACAACCATGGCTCCCCGCTCACGGGCTCTGGCACTGGGGTCGGGTGAGGGGAGGAGCTGGCCTGGGTCCTGCTTGCTGTGGGCGCACCTCTCCCAGCCTGGCCCCCGGCCTCCTGTCTGTACCGGCACCCGCACCCCTCCCACCCCACTGGCCTGGCCCTCAGGGCAGGAGCTGGGCATGGAGCCCATCGTGCTGTGGCTTCTGCTGTGCTTTCCAGACCCGGCTGCTGCAGGGGCAGGTGCTGGGATGGGGTCGGTGTGAACCGGCCCGATGGTCCCCAGGGTGCCCTTCCTCCTTGCACCTTCTGGCCTGCTGCTCCTCAGAACTCTGCTTCTAACTCTTGGCACTGAGTGACAATGGGCCGCCTGCTGGGGCTGGTGGTGGGGGCTGGGCATCCTCCAAGGCCTGGCCAGGCCACCCTGCCCAGCAGGTCACTAGGGGGTATGCTACGGCCCTGCGCTGTCCTGCCCAATGTCCCCTGGCATCTGTGTGCCCTGGCCTGGGGCCAGGTGAACTGCGCCCAGTTCAGGCGCGTGGAGATCTGGCTCCCGGGCGCCCGCTGGGGCTGTGGGAGTAACTCTGTTTTCTCGCTTTGTTCCTGCTATAGTAAAGCAGTGTTCAGTAAAAGCCTGGATATCGCTGAAGCCCACCCCCAATTCAGCAAAGAAGACAGGTATACACCTTGCCCACCTACCCCGCCCCCCAGCTCCACAGGCCACGCGGGCCTGCTGGCAGGGTTGGGCATCCAGCAGCTGCACCCAGCCCTCTCCCCTTTAGCAAGGGAACCTTCCAGCAAGCCGGGGGCAGGGCTGGGTCAGGCCAGGCTGAGGCCCAGGAGGAGTGGGGCTGTTGAGCGAGGCCAATGGCCAGCAGGAAACAGGCTGGGAGGCCCACTGTGCTCTCCCTGCTGGGCCGAAGTGGCTGCCGGTGTGAGGCCCCTTCCGGCCCGCCCTTGCCCTGCAGCCGGTGGGCCTCATGGCCTGGTTTCACCTCTCCCCTGTCCAGCGCTGGCCCCTGGCCCCTCCATCCGCCCTGCTGCCCTCTAGGGCCCGCATGGAAGTGGCAGCCCCAGGTGGCTCGGCCCGCCCAAGTCCACCTGCAGGCTCCCAAGTTGGTGGCAGGAAGTGTGCCGGCCCCAGGTGTCTCTGCATGGCCCCACCTTCCCGATCCCCCCCCCCCCCCCCCCCCCCCCCGCCCTGCACCTGCAGGGTCTGCTGTCTGAGGGCCACAGAGGTGAGGCCTTCCCATTGGCCTGTGGTCTCCCGGCACCTGCCCCCACCTGCTCTTCTGTCTCGGCACCTGCAGCGTAGTCTCCAGGGGCCCCTGGTTAGACAGGAGGGTGTGGAGATGGCTTCCAACCCCTTCTTACTCTGGCTGCTTTTTGCTTCCTTGTGCCAGGCACAAGCTCACGCTGGCCCGGTAGGAGGCCCCGGGCACTGGGACTCATTTGTGGCTGCTGTGGGGGCCCCAGCTGGGGCCGACCAGCCCTCACAGCTCCCCTCTCAGCATCTGAAGGTTTTCGCTCCCAGCCTGACTGTGCGGCCTGCGGTCGGGGCTGGGTCGGGGCAATGCCCCCCGGCTCTGTGGCTGTCAGGTGCGGGAGGTGGAGGGCCATGGCCGTGAGACTCCAGCCCACGGGTGTCGTGGAGCAGCCGAGAGCCAGGGTCTGGCCAGTGCAGGCTGCGCTCCGCCCCCAGGCCCAAGGGCCAGGTCGAGGCTGGGCTGGCTGGGTGGACAGCCCCCATTCCCATTTCCTTCCTCTAAGGGCAGCGTCCCCTGAAGGCCACGTGGTGTGGTGGTGCGAGGCCCAGCAGGCCTGCCCCTGTCTCCGGGGGAACCAGTTCCTGCCCCAAGGGGGCGGTGGCCACATGCCTCCCAGCCTGGCACACTGGGCCAGTGGTCTCCCTCCGGCCTAAGCCCAGTGGGGGCCAAAGCCACAGTCCGTGCCAGTGCCCACCCAGCATCGACTTGTCCAGGCCCTCCTGCTGCGAGGAGGGCCGTGGGCTGGCCTGCTGTGGGCTGGGTGGGCGGGCCGTGGGCATGGAGGGCTGGCTAGTGCCCCGCTGGTGGCCTACACGCTGCGATGTGAAGCTCTGGGCTGAGTGACAGCTCAGCCTTGGGGATCAGGCCCAGCTCAGGGCAGCTGGAGTGTGGCATGGATCTGGCACGGGGGCCGGACTCTGTTCCCGGAAAGCCCCAGTCTGCCCTCGTCCCTCCATCCGCCCACGCCCCCCACAGACCCTGTGGAGGCCTCCTCTGCTCTCCCAGGCCTCAGGCCTGACAGCTCCTGCGTGGTGGGGAGCAGCCCCGAGGCCGCACCCCTAGGGCTCTGACTGGGGGGGGCGGGGCCCAAAGGGGCTGTGGGGCTCCTGGGCCTGGTGGGAAGCGAGTGGGGACAGCATGGCCTGGTCTCTGGGCCTCTTGGATGGTCACCTGGGGGGAGAGGAGCCGTGAGCCTGTGGCCCCTTCGCAGGCTGAGCCCGCCCCACGCCTGTGTCCCCAGGTCGAGATCCATCAGTGGCGCGTCCTCAGGCCTGTCCACCAGCCCTCTCAGCAGCCCCCGGGTGAGTGACCTGCCCTCCGCCCGCCTGGGCCCCCACACTAAGGAGGGGAGGCTCAGCGGCCCTGGGAAGAGGCCCCCGCCTGGTCCCCGCCTGCTGCTGGGGCCACCACGTTGCTGCTGCTCTCGCTAACTGCACGTTTTTTTGTTCTGTTTTGTTTGTTTTCTCGTGTGTCATTTGTTTTCTTTTGTGGCAAACGCTCCCACCCCACACCTGCCTGTGCCCGCTGGTCCTGCCTTGCGGCCCTGGCTTCTTTTTGGTCCTCCTGGTGCTGTGTGCATGCGGGGGGTGGGGTGGGCGCGTGCATGGCCGACCCCCACGCTCCCCTCCTGCCCTGCAGCCTGTTAGGAAGTTCGTCCTGCCTCCCCCACCCCCCGGGCTCCCCTTCGTGGCCTGCACCCCGGCCACCTCTGTGGAGCCCGCAGCTTGTCGCAGCGCCTCTCGGCCCGGACACGTCCACCCTCCACAGGCCGCCCCTCGGCCCAACCCCAAGACCCAGACCTTGCCAAGCAAGGCCAAGCTGACTGACAAGCCTCTACAGGGCACCAAGTCGAACCCGCTCCCGGCCGGCGCCCAGGCCCGGCCCCCTGTGTCCGGCAGCCTCGGCCCCCAGCTGGCCCTGCCCCCCGGGCCGGCCACCCTGCCGGCCTCCACCCGGCTCCCACCCACTGGAACTGAACCAAACACCAAATCTGTCCCCACAATACAGGTGACCCCTCACCCCTCTCCAAGGGGCAGTCCCCTCCCCACCCCCAAGGGGACGCCCGTGCACACGCCCAAGGAGAGCCCAGCGGGCACGCCCAACCCCACACCGCCGTCCAGCCCCAGCGTCGGAGGGGTGCCCTGGAGGACACGGCTCAACTCCATCAAGAACAGCTTCCTGGGGTCGCCCCGCTTCCACCGCCGGAAACTGCAAGGTGAGTGCAGTGACAAGGCAAGGGACAGGCGGCCTGTGGGGGGCAGTACCATCCGTTGGGGGACAGTAGGGCTGGCTAAAGGCCAGACAAGTCACGGCCTGATTTCAGCACCAGAGGTCAGGACAGCTCCCCATGTCCCAAGGCCCGGAGGTTGTGGTCAGGGCTGGCCTGTGCCCGCAGGTGCAAGGACGGGGGAGAGCGGGCTCCACAGGACGCCCCACGTGCAGGGGAAAGGGCGGAGTGGTCACACCTGCTCTCCCTGTCCCTGTTTGCAGTCCCGACGCCAGAGGAGATGTCCAACCTGACACCGGAGTCCTCCCCAGAGTAAGTGGTCCCTGCCATGCGCTTCACCCACTGGGCGCTCCCGTCTCGCACCTCCTCCCTGGGCCCGGGCTGCCACTGGCCCCTCCCTCCAGTCTCCGCACTGTGGGCGCCAGGCCAGCAGCAGGGTGGGGGCCGCTGGGGAAATCCAGCTCTGCTCAGAAGCCACAGCCTGGGGTGACGAACCTGGGCTGGCTGGAGGCGAGGGACATGGCCATGACTCCCAGTGAGTGTCCACGCCACGCCTGCTGAGCCCCAGCTCGCTCACACTGCCCTGCACGTGCTGGGGTGGGCGGCCGGCTGGCGGGAGGCTGCTGTGACTTCACACAGGCAGGCGGCCAGTGTCTGAAGGAAGGGAAGTGGTTGTCACTGTGTTGCGTGCTCTGGGTGAGGCTGGGGACACCGCCCCACAGCGGGCGCCTCCCGCTGGCACCCAGGCCCCAAGGTGCTGGGTTAGGGACTCGGTCATCCCAGGGGTGTGTCCCTTCACTGGCCATTTTCTGCTGTTGTCGAAAGCTTTCCCAAACATACTCTTAACGGAATTGTTACGTTCTTCAGAAAGGTTGAAAAGCCACCACTGTAGCCTGACGTTGTCAGGGGGCCTGCAGCCTCTCCTCAGTGAGTCCCTGTGGAGGGCTTGTTCCTCCACCGGAGGGGCCAATGGGAACGAGCAGACGCGGTGGCCCTGGTGGCCCTGGGAGGCTTGGTGCAGCCAACCCCACAGAGGACATGCTCCTGGCCCCGAGACGTCTGTCCCTCAGCTGCCAGAGTCCCGCATCAGTCAGGGTCCTCAAGAAACAGCCAGGAGGATGTGTGGGTGGGCAGGTTGGAGACGACGTCTGGCAGGCTGGAAACTGAGGTTGGGGCCCTGCTGCAGGCCACGGGCAGGGCGTCTGTGGCCATGGAGGAGAACGTCCTCTTTGCTGGGAAACCCCAGCCTTTGCCGTTAAGGCTGTCGACTGACTGGACGGGGCCCACCCACGCGCTGGGGGCGTTGCTGGCTACCTCCCACGTCTACAAACTACCTCTGAAGAAACAATGCCCTATGTTGGACCACACTGGCACGTTGACACCTAAAGTAACTGTCACAGGCCCGTCCCCACATGCCGTCCACTGGCCTTTCTGGCTCAGCCAGACAAGAAGCCAGGTTTGCATTGTGACTCTTCCATCTTCATCAAGGGAGAGACAGCAGAGCCCCCACTGGTGGGTTCCCAAGCTGCCCCCCTCAAGCGTTTCCTGGGCTCCAGGCCCCAGGGTGGTGTGGGGACCACGGCAAGCCGTCAGGGCAGGAGCCCGCACTTGGCAATGCAGCACATGTCCGGGGAGGGAAGCCGAGTGAGGCTGCGCGGTGTGAAAGCACATGTGTCTCCAGTTCGTCACCTCGGCGTCCTGCTGCTGAGCTCCCCAGGCCAGGCACAGGCGGCTCCAATGGACGAGGGTGGAAAGGGCTGTGTTGGCAGGCGGGTTGGTCTCCGGAATTCTCAAGGTGGCTGAAGAGCAGCTCTGGAAATGAGCAAGGGAAGAAGTCCCACGGCCATGAAAGCCACTGGCAGTGTGTTGGAACAGCAGAGAGCGCTGGGGAACGACCTGCCAACACGGAGCAAGACGCTGCACGGCGGACCAGGCCGGGCTCGGCGCTGAACATGCTGGGGTGACCACCTCCTCCCGGGTCCCTGCTTCTGCATCACTGACCCCCAGTTTGAGGGGGCGCATTTGATGGGTGGAGCCCTGGTCACGTGTCCACATTGTGGCTGCAAGGGAGGCGGCAAGAAGGCAGCCTGGGTGTTCTCTAGTGAAGACTGCATGACAGACGGCTCCCAACACTCAGCAGCGTAAACAGTGTCCTGATCGTCTCAGTCTGTGGTCAGGACCTGGCGCGCCCAACAAGCCCTCGGCTTTAGGGCGCCGACCGGGCTGTGCTCATCGCAAAGCTGGACGGGAGCAGGACCTGCAGCTGAGCTCAGGGTGTTGGCAGGACTCGGGTCTGTGTGGGCCAGTCCACTGGTCAGTGGTTCACCAAAAGCAGGGGAGACCTGCTAGCAAAATGGGAGTCACAGCCTTATGGAAACTGATCTCGGAGGTGACATCCACTTTTCTGGTTTTCTTGGTCAGAAGCAAGTCACAGGCCTTGCCCATGCCCAAGGGAGAGGTCTGCACGGATGTGAATCCAGGAGGCAGGACGCTTGGGGTGGCTGAAGGGTCCATCCCACACTGGTGTGCGCTGTCACGGGGGGCGGGGGAGGAGGTTCCACCTCAGAATGGTGGCCCCAGACACAGGACAGTGACAAGACCAGCGTGGTGACCAACCAAACAGATTAAGGGAAGCCCTGGGCGCGGGTGAGGTGAGGGGCCAGGCAGGGGGGTGTTGCCAGCCCGGGTCTCTGCAGGTGCAGCCTCTGCCCTGCCTGGCACAGCAGCTGGGTCCCTGGGGTTTGAAGCCACCTCTGTGACCCACAGAGTGACCTGGGCTGGTTCAACAGGGAGGTGGGCAGCAGGGCTGCCACCAGCCCCTGGGATGGAAGGTATGGAGGGTGGCCTGGGGTCCCTGGTCTCCCCCACCATACCCATGCAGGTCCCTGGCCTGCCCCAACCACCACCCCTACCTCCAGCACTCCCCCTGCTCCCCTTGCAGTCCCAGGGCGGGGGGCACTTTCCAGAGACGTGCCTTAACAGAGAAGAGCAAAGCTGGGGGTCAGGGTGGGCTCTCCTTTCCTTTCTGGTGGGATTCCAGTGGGTGCTGTCTGGGTCCAAGCAGTGGGGGAAGGTGGGGTGTCAGGCCCAGGGCTGTGGGATAAGTAGTCGGGTCAGGGCCAGGTGGAGGGGTTAGGTCCAGGGGGGCTGTCAGGGATGAGGCAGGTGGGGGTCAGGGTCAGGATAATGGGGTCAGCGTCAGGAGAGCAGGGTCAGGAGAACGAAGTCAGGGTCAGGGTAAGAATGATGGGGTCAGGGTCAGGAGAGCAGGATCAGGGTCAGGATGGTGGGCTCAGGGTCAGGGTCAGAATGATGGACTCAGGGTCAGGATGAGGGGGTCAGGGTCAGGAGAGTGGAGTCAGGGTCAGGGCAGTGAGCTGGTTCTCTGCCAGAGGGGAGGGGAGGGCAGGTCTGTCCTCAGAGGCTCAGCATCGGACATAATCAGCCTCCGGCACCCCACACCCCCCCGCAGGCTGGCCAAGAAGTCCTGGTTCGGGAACTTCATCAGCCTGGAGAAGGAGGAGCAGATCTTCGTGGTCCTCAAGGACAAGCCTCTGAGCTCCATCAAAGCCGATATCGTTCACGCCTTCCTGTCGGTGAGCCTCAGACGCCCCACACAGAGCGCCCTTCACTCCCTCGGCAGACAGACATGTCTCCCACCTACGCTGGCAGGGGCCCCTGGCCTGGGGAAGAGCAGGCTGTCATTCTGAGCAGCCCTAGGTGTGGGCCGGGCAGGGGCACAGGGAGCTGGCGGGTTAGGGCGGAAGACGGGCCTTGACCAAACAAGTCCCACTGTGTACAGGCCCCAACGGGGGCTGGGCTGTGGCGACCAAGGGCACTGGGGACCAGCTGGGCCTCTGCCCACCCCCACATGCTGCTGGCCTCCTGCGGCCCCTCACCTCACCTCCTCCTGCGGCCTAGTGGCTTTCTGAGGGTGGCTGCACTCAGGCCTCCCGTGGCTTCCACTTGTCCTTGCGAGGCTATCACGTGTGAGGGGCAGAAAGCCCGCCAGGGGCCGCGCCTCGCCTGTGTGGGGCCTGCCTGTGCTGCGCTCACCATCGGGGTGGGCAGGACCTGCCTGGTGGTATCTCCAACTCAGGGCACCCCCACCACCCCGGCTTCAGCCACGGCTCCCTGAGGGCTGTGAGGACTGCTCAGTGTTCTCACCAGATGTTTCCAGGGGCCAGGAGAGCCCAACACCAGGCAGGGGGTCGGCCTCGAGCTGGACGCAGGCACCCTGCTCCTCTCCGCTGCCCTCCGAAGCCCCCAGGACGCCAAGAACTCCCAGTGACATGGCCTCAGCCACTGCGCTCTTCAGCTGCCCGATGCAGGCTGGCCCTTCTAACCTTGAGGCCCCTACTATGTGCTCTTGAGAGGCAGAGCTCTGTCCTGGGGTGACCCTCTGAGGCAAGACCGCCGCCGGGTTTGCTGTGAATAGCATTTCACATGCTGCTGCGTAACCCAAATACGCTGAGCGCTGCAGGCTCCCAGAACCAGCAGGGCAGTGGGGCACTGTCCCCAGCAATGGTCACATGGCCTTGCCCTCAGGAGGCAGCCAAGGCTTCGCCCCTCCACCCTTGGTCCTTGCAGCTGCTCTGTGGGGCGGCCCCGCCCTCACTGTCCTCCGTGCTCCTCTCCCACCATAGGAAGCACTGCCCTCAGGACCTCTGTCTGTCCTGCTCTCAGCGCCCCTGCTGGCTGGCCCTGCTAGGTGGAGGCCAGCTCCCTAGCTGGAGGGTTCCTTCTGGCCACATCCATGTCACAGAAGAAGCCCAGACGGGTGGCTCGCGGGGCCAGTTTCCCAGGCTGGTGCGCGGCCTGTGCTGGGGGGGCAGGTCCGTGCTCACGCCCCCCTGCCACCCTGCAGATCCCCAGCCTCAGTCACAGCGTCATCTCCCAGACCAGCTTCCGGGCTGAGTACAAGGCCACGGGCGGCCCAGCAGTGTTCCAGAAGCCGGTCAAGTTCCAAGTGGACATCACGTACACCGAGGGCGGGGCGGCACAGAAGGAGAACGGCGTCTACTCCGTCACATTCACGCTTCTGTCAGGTGAGCCGCCAAGCCGAGGGCACGGGCTCTGGGCCCCCCTGCCCGGGCATAACCCCCCGTCTCCCCCAGGCCCGAGCCGCCGCTTCAAGAGGGTCGTGGAGACCATTCAGACCCAGCTGCTGAGCACACACGACCAGCCATCGGCCCAGCACTTATCAGGTGAGGCGGGGCTCAGCTCGGGCAGCCCCGGGGCTGGCACGCAGGGCGTGGCCCCTCCCACTGCCCCCTCCCCCCAGCTGCGCCGCGCCCCCAGGGAGCAGGGCCTCCCCAGCGTGGCGCGCCGGCCGTCTCTGCACACCCAGGGAGGTAGGGCCCAGCACACCACACTGAAAAGGCGCCTCTTGTCCACTGTAGAACCCTCCCCGCCAGCGCCAGGACTAAGCTGGGGTGCTGGGCTTAAGGGCCAGAAGGTGGCCACCAGCTACGAGAGTAGCCTCTGACGCTGGCAGGTAAGGTGTCCGGCCCCGCCGCTGGGGCAGGGAGGGGGCTGCGGTCAGGTCCTCTGCCAAGGGCCAGGCTGGCCCTGAGAAGGGCACCATGTGCCCACTCCCATGGCCAGTGGCCAGCTCCCGGCCCTGGACAGGCCACGCAGGACCAGAACCCAGGCTGAGGCCCTGGGGCAGAGAAAGCAGGCTCTGGGAGAGCAGTGACCCAAGTCCCGCCTGGAGCCCTGCCCCCGTGGGGTTCCCCCATAGCACCCTGCAAAGGCTGTGGCCCTGGTGCCCAGTCCAGCTGACATGTGGCAGGGCTGCCTGCCGCCTGCCTTCCCCAAGACGGGCCTATGATGATCTGGCCCTGAGCAGGACAGAGGGGGCCTGAGGCCCCAGTCAAAGCAGGGGCACCCCAGTTGGGCCTAGAGAAGCCACACAGGAAAAGGAGCTGCCCAGGCCTGGAGGCGCTGGGGGCCCGGGAATCAGAGGGTCACACTGCTCGGTGTCTGGTGGGGAGCGGGCTGCAGCGGGGTGGGTGTGGGCAAGCCCACGGCGGGCACGGGCACCTGCAAGTCACCGTCTGTTAGTGAGGGTGTGCGGTGCATGTCTGGACAGCGGTGAGGGACAGGGTTGCCGTGAGGCCGGTTGTGGGGCTTGGGCTCCCGGAGCACAGCGTCCAGCTCAAGTCCTGCCTCTCTGAGCACCCTGCGCTGTCTGCGGCCTCGGTGGGCCTTTTCCAAGCCTGTTGGGTCACCTTCTGTGCTTCTGTGTGGGGTCCTAATGGCCAGACTGGTCCACCCGTCCACCCTGCCCCTGCCATCCTCATTCCATCATCTGTGTGTCACCACCCTCCTTTTCTCCCCCACCGTGTGCCTCATCGCCCCACTGGTGGGTCGGGGCTGCAGCACCTCCCAAGGAGCGGGCCCATTCTCCTGGCCCTAGAAGCCAGGCTGCCAGGGAGTCGGGTGCCTCTGGCTCTGCAGCCTAAGGTCTCCATCTCAGAGCAGGGCAGTGTGACAGGGAACCAGGCCGGGGAAGGACAGAGCTTGTCCAGGAAGGCCAGCAAAGCCCAGGGCCTGGCGTGCTGCTCAGAGGGTACCTGTGCCTGCAGCCCCCCAAAGCAGGGGCCCTTGTTGGCCCTGACTTGTTTAGCCCTGCACCCCAATCCAGGTCTCTGGAGACTCTGGGGGGCCCACTGCGGGCCCCAAAGCCATCTCCCCTGCCCTCCTCCAGGGTGCCCTGTACCTGGGGAGTGCAACCTGGGAGGCCCCATCGCCAGGCCTCCCCCATGGGTCTCCTGTGCGCCAGCGTTTCCCAGCACCCTTCCTCCCGAGTACTGGGTGCTCTTGTCCAGCAAGCGCAGGGCCAGCGCCACCACAGGAGGTGGGTGGAAGCAGGAGCCCTCAGGCACCAGGCCAAGATCCCAGTAGGGCCCCCAGCCCAGGGAGGCGATGCGGAGAGGACACATCCTCCCTTACCCGGGCCTTAGTGAGAGCTTTGGGGCAGCAGCCCCCACCCCACGGCCCTGTTGCCTCCCCCAGCCCAGCCCTCCGCCAGTAACAACAGTCCCAGGCCCAGCCACCGGTGTGAGAGGGTCACAGAGGGGGTGTGGCAGAGGGGCACGGTGAGGACACGGAGGTGGCCAGCACAGACCATGGCCAGAGCCCTGGGCTTCTCAGCTCCAGAGCATGTGTCCAGAGCCCAGGCCAGGACACAGTGGAGGGAGGGCCAGGCAGGCCTAGGTGGCCCAGGGGGCAAGGCCATGTCCTGTCCTCAGGCTCTGGTCTACTGCCCAGGAGGTGGCCCCCACTTGATGCCTGCATTGAGCCCTGCCCACTCCAGGCTCCACCCTCTGTTGAGCCCCCGCCCCACTCTTGGCTCCGCCTTCTGCTCTGAGCCCCAATCCACTCCAGGCTCCACCTTCTACTGAGCTCTGCCCCACTCCAGGCTTTGCCCTTCTAAACCCCACTGCACTCCAGGCTCCAGTCCCTGCCCTGAGTGCCTGCTCCAGGCTCCGCCCTCCCGAGCCCCACCCCTCTCTGGGCTCCGCCCCTTCCCTGAGGGTCTGGCCATGTGGCAGTGCCAGCTGAGGTCCTAGAGGTCCTAGCGGGAAGCCTTTTTCACACGTCTCCCTCCCTCTCTCCGTTCTGTGCTCCAGACACCACTAACTGTATGGAAATGATGACGGGGAGGCTTTCCAAATGTGGTAAGAACCCCTCAAGATCACCTGGGCCCCCCAGCCTATCACCCCCACCTGCGACTTGCTCCCAGCTGGGTGCTGCCCTCGCTGCCCCTGGGGCTGTCCTGGGGTCCCTGTGTAGCTTGGGGCCCACACACACACACACAGGGGACCCAGCATAGGCTCCCCACAAGTCCAGCCACGCCTCTGCCAGGAGCAGCCTCTGTCACTCACCTACCAGGGCCGGCACAGGCCTGGCGGGCGTGATCTCAGTGCTCAGAGCAGGAAAAGGTCCTCGTGCCCTGCGGCCAGGAAGGGTCACCTGTGTGGGCTCTGGCCTGGGGTTAGCAGGAAGCCAGCACCAGGCCCTCTGTCCACTGGAGGGGTCCGGGTGGGGGGTGGCGCTCCTGCGGAGACCACACAGGCACTCCCTCCCCCCTGTACCTGGCAGGGAGAGGAAGGGCCCCACATGCTCTGAGCTCAGGTGGGGGTCAGGTTTAGGAACAGTTGAGCTGACCCCTAGCAATGCATCTGGACAGTGAGCACTGGGCCCCCCCGGGAGGGGGTGGTCAAACCATCCCTGCCCCCTTCCTCCTGACCTCAGGACATTCCCCACTCTGGCTGCCTACCCCCAGCCCTTCCACATCCAAGCTTTCCATGCCTGTCCACCCATCCATCCATCTGTCTGTCTGTCTGCTGCTGACCGCTGTGTCCACACTCTGGGCTAGCCAGGGGAGGAGTGTGGCAGGCACGCTGGCTCCAGCCTCCCAGGTCAGAGCAGGCCCCGTGGCCTTGTGCAATCAGCCACCAGTCCCAGGGTCCTGCTCAGCCTCGGGGCTCGTGGCAGCCGTCTATGCCTCTGTGGTCACTGTTGGGCAGGCCAGCCAGCGAGGCCAGAGGGGAAGCCGTCACTGGTGTCTGAGCGCAGTGCGTGGCTGAGGTGGAGGGGAGGGCTGGGCCTGCAGGGCCAGGCCTGCCGAGGGGGAGGGGTCTCCCTCCTGCCCTGGGTTCCCACCCCACAGCTCAGAGGCCTAGAGGTCCCAGCTTCTGGTCCCCACAGCACCAGCCCCTGGCACACAGGGACTCCCTGCCGGCCGCCTGCCCACCCTGCTTGCTGTCGCCTGTCCCCGCCCCCCCACGCCCATCTCAGACCTCACCTCCTTGGGTTTTTCTTTCTCTAGTCGAGGCCCTTTGGTTCATTTGTTTGTTTGTTCTCTTTCTCTCTCCTTCCCTCCCTTCCTCTTTCTCTCCCTTTTTTTTTTCTTTTCTTTCTTTTTTTCTTTTGTCTTCTGTTCTGTGTACCCAGGCAGCCCATTGAGTAACTTCTTTGACGTAATTAAACAACTTTTTTCAGACGAGAAGAACGGGCAGGCGGCCCAGGCCCCCAGCACGCCCGCCAAGCGGAGTGCCCACAGCCCACTCGGTGACTCGGCCGCTGGCCCTGGCCCTGGAGGGGATGCCGAGTACCCAACGGGCAAGGACGTGGCCAAGACGGGGCCACCGGCCGCACAGCGCGAGCAGCCTTAGACACATAGCCCCTCCCCCAGCACGGCCCTGACAGTGGCCACCAAGGCCACCTCGCCACCCGCCCGCCTCCCGCCCTGTGTGGACCCAGGGCCACGCTCATCTGTCCATCTAGACTGTTGCGAAGCCGGGGAGGAAAGGAAAGGGGGCACTAGGGCCACTGCCTGCGGCTGGACCTGCCCGTGCCCGCTCTCTCTTTCTCTCGCTGTCTCTCTCTCTGCCTGTGTCTGACAACGTCACTGTTTCCACTCTGATACCAGGAATTATCCCGAAAAGTTAACATGTCACCTCCACGAGGCCATCCTCTGGGCTCCGCGCCGGACACCGGCCGACTGAAGGCAGCTGCTGTGGACCTGCCCTCTGCCCTCCTGCTGCGGCCCGCCCACCCGCCCGCTGGCTCCGCCCACCCGCCCGCAGGCTCCGCCCGCCCGCGCCCGCTGGCTCCGCCCGCCCGTGAGACGGCGCTGCCGGGTCTCCGCTCCGCATGGCCACCCGGAGGAGGACCTGGCTTCGAGGGGAAGCCGCCTCCGGCCCCGCCGACCGGACTCGCAGTGACCAGAGCCCTCGGCTGGTGCAGCCCGCCCAGGCCGGCCTCCAGGGCGGGCCCGTGGTGGGCGAAGCAGCTTCTCCTCGGCCGTGTCCTCCCCGCAGCCCCTCCTCGTCCCAAGCGTGGGCGTGGCCCGGTCCGCTGCTTGTCCGCACCCGGCTCCGCAGCTCGGGCGGCGCAGTGCGCCCCGGGCCTGGCATCCGCCCTGGCCCAGGCGGACCTGGACCCGGAGGCAGCCACCCGCCCCGGGCTGGCCTAGGAGATCAGTATTATTTATTTGCTGTTTTAACTTATTGAGTTTCTTTACTTCTCTGTTCAGGGAAGGGGCGGCGGCAGCAGCGCCCTCCTGCCGTCTGTCTGTGTGTCTTGGGCAGGGTGGGCCCGTGGGAGCGCCAGGGGCGGCGGGGGGCAGGCCGGTGGGTGCAGCGCTGGCAAGCTACTGTAAACTTTAAAGAATTCCTGCAAGATATTTTTATAAACTTTTTTTTCTCAGTTGTTTTTGGAAAAGGGTGTGGGGGTGGGGGGAGCCGCTGGGGCAGGGTAGGTTTGTGTTGGGCTCTTGCTTTGGGTCTTTCTACACACACATATATATATTTAAAGAAAGGCGCGGTCCGCTCTATCCCGGGTTCTGCCCGGTCACCGTGGAGAAGCGACTCCAGGCCTGTGGGGCGCCCGGGTGGCCGCTGTCTCCCAGCGCCATGCCACCGCCGGGCCCCTCCGACAGGCCCGGGATGGGGACCGTCTTGTTTTGTGTCTCAGAGCAGGGGGAGGAGGAAGGCCCTGAGCTGGCTCCCCCCCACTCACAGGACGGCAGGGGCACCGCGGGGTTTTTTTTACTAAAATGGCAAAAAGTAAACAAAAAATACATAACCAAGGACAAAGCGGCGTCCTCCTCTGTGTGCTCTGTACAGCGAGGTCGCCTCGCTTTGTCCCCGTCCGCAGCTTCTGCTTGTGTTTCTTTCCGTGGGTGCGGCCCAGTGCGGCCC
The DNA here is from genome assembly GCF_004115265.2 of Rhinolophus ferrumequinum. Taxonomy (NCBI): domain Eukaryota; kingdom Metazoa; phylum Chordata; class Mammalia; order Chiroptera; family Rhinolophidae; genus Rhinolophus; species Rhinolophus ferrumequinum. The sequence continues at coordinate 914,911 of NC_046294.1, forward strand.
CGCCCAGGCTGGCACAGGCCCCGCCCACAGTGTCCGGGGCACCCGGCACCTGCAGCCTGCAGGCTGGGGGCGGGGCCACTGATTGCATGCCTTTGCTGTAACGAGTCCACTTTGCTTTTGGTGTCTCTCCCGCCTCCCGCCCACCCGCCCGCCCCTCCCGTCGCGAATAGATTTTAACGCTTCTGTTACATTGACCCCACCCCACAGGCTGGGATTTCCATACATAAGAAAAAAAATTAAACACCTATAACAGCAAAAGCCACGCGGTACAAGCGGGAGGGGCTTCTCCAGAGGCAGAGGACACCGAAAGCAATACCTCTTTTGTACTTGGGACACACGCAGACGTCACGGACACGGACAAGCCCCACCCAGTGTACCCCCTGTCAAATAACTGTGAGCAACTAGTTCCGGAACAATAAATTCCTTCCGTAAAGACACCGACGCCAGTCTCCATGCAGGCGGGCGGGCAGGGCAGGGATGTGGGGTACGCTGGGACCCGCTCTTACCCCAGTGTGTGACGTGCGCTGCTTTGGGCTCCGCCACGTGTGGATGGCGCCACCTCCTGCCCCCGCGGAAGAGGACAGACCCATGTGCGGATGGTGGGGGGGGACCCCACAGGCTGCCCCCAGCATGAGCCAGGATCACCTGTGGGACTGGGCTGGGTGGGGGAGGAGAGGCCCAGGGAGGGGCACAGGGAAGCACCCCCCGAGTTGGAAAAGAAGCACTGCCCCTGCACTCTGCTGCCACCCGAGACCTCATGGGGTCACCCCCGCACCTGGGCTCTTTCCTGGAAGATGAACCTTTTTTCCAATCCTTTTCTGGGAAGAGGTGGATGGGTCACTGTGGCCCTGGAAGCGATCGGCCAAGGCTGGCAGGGAGCCCCCCAGAGACCACAGGCTGGCCTTTCACGAGGGGGGAAGAATCCCGGCCATGCCCACCACTCCTGCCAGCCAGGGGTGTGAGCACCTCGACCACACACCAGCCAGCTGCCTCTTCTGCTACAACGCCAAGGACAGGCCCAGTCCCAAGAGCCACCAGGCCACCCAAACCCATGTCGTGAGGGCAGCACCTGGGAGCCCACCGCACAGCCTGAGGACAGGAAACAGCAATCATCGACCAGGGGTCCGAGCAGAGACCACAGTGCCCACGGAGTGGTCCTGCTACTCAGCATGCAGTCCCCATACAGGAAGATGGGTGCAGCGTGGCCACCAGGTCTCCAGAGTGCCACCATGCTGGGTGGCTGGCTGTGGTGAGGCGTCCTGTGCATTGTCCCTGGTCCCACCCGCTAGATGCCAGGAGCCATCGCCCACGCCTGCGTGACAATCACATCTGCTCCCAGACAGGGCCACACGTCCTCTGGGGGCAGAATCTGCCCTCGATTCTGCGCCACCTCTGCTGGAGGGCCAGGCGTGCCCTGTGCTTGCCGCTCTGGCTCGGTAGGGGGTTCGGGGGCTCTGCTCGAGGCCCAGGACGTGAAAAGGAGTCTGCGGACACGGACACAGCCGGGCCCTCCCCTTCTGCCCAGCCCTGCAACCTCACCCTGCATTTGGGGGACGTGGGTGCCCAGGAGGCCTCTGGAGAAGCTGAGGGGACCAGGCTCTACTGCACCTGTTGGGCGGCAGAGCGTCCTGTCAACTTTGGCTTAAAAATGGGTGGAAGGAATTTGGTTGCTACAGTTCAGCAAAGGCACAGGGCTGAGGGGCCCTTGGGGTCCCAGGTGGCGGGACACGGAGGAGAAGCTTCCCGACCTGTGGCTCTGCCTCCACCTTACTGGCAGTGCAGCTGGCGCACGCAGACCTCGTCTTCCTCTACGTGGGCCTCTGAACATTTGCAGTCCACAGTGCCAGCGCCGGTGGGCACATGGCTGGACACCCAGCAGCCCTGCCAGCTTTCCGCCTGCCCAGCCCCAACCCCCTCCGCAGAAGCTCTGACACCAAGCGACAGAAACCAAGGCAAGCTAAGCCCCAAGCTGTTGGTACTGATATTTACTAGTATAAAATCAGAAACATGTGAAAACCAACGTGTGAGGACTTACTATGTGCCAGAGCCTACTGAGCCCTTGATGCTGAGCTTTAAGCCAAATGGTCCTCACATGCGTTCTATGACGTAGAAATTAAAACGGGTACGTAACAAAACAAAAGCATACGGTGCGAGGATGAGCTCTCAGGCCGAGGTCCGTTCTCAGTGCCCGCCATCGCCTGGACCAGTGAAGATGGACCGCACGCAGTACGCCCACAAAGGACTCGGGGGAGGTGGTGGAAGAGACAACCTGACACGCGTCCCCCCCTGGGGCGCTGAGTGCTGCTCCCCGCTGGGGCACCGAGTGCCGACAGGTGGCACCTGCAGGAGGCAGCACACAGGGAGGTGTGTAAATGTCTGCCCAGCCTGGACTCCGCTCTGCCAAGGGCCGCCCCTGGATTTTGCCCACGTCCCCAATGGACAGTGGAGGCAGAGGGCCTCGCAGGCTCCTGAGCAGGGAGGTGGAGCGGTTCCCGGTATGGTGAGGCCTCCGGACGTGGAGGGGGCGGCCCCCTCCTACAGGCCAGCTTCAGGGTGGGGCGCCCCAGCAGCCACGCTCCACAGGTCCCACAGGCGTCCCTTGCCATCAGCCCAGGCCACCAGGACCCCTCCTTCCCTGACTCCTCCCCCCTCACACTTGCCCTCTCCTGGACCACCCCACTCCCTACCACCAACCCCTCTCTCAGTGCGGGTCAGCCAGGGGTGCAGTTTCGCCAGGAACAGAGGGTGTCCAGCGACAGGGCAGAGACCCAGTGGTGGACTGCAGGGCAGTGATGTCTGCTGCAGGCAAGGTAGCTGGGGCTGCTGGGTGGGGCTTAGGCAGGGTGCAGGGTCCCCGAGGTTGGGTGTGAGGCCAGGCCAGCAGTGCTGGGCGTGGAAGTCACCGCGGAGACCCTGCTCATGTCCTCACATGGCTCCGCGAGACCATGGCCAATGTTACAGATTCGTGTCCTGTCGCTGCTCTAACAAGTCACCATAAACCTAGTGGTTTCAAACAACACAAATTTATCTTCTGTCCTGGAGGGCAAACACTGGGTCTCAGTGACGCGGCTGCATCCCTCTGGGGAGAACCCACTTCCTGGCTTACCCAGCTTCCAGGGGCGCCTGCAGGCCTTGGCGTCTGGACCCTCCTCTGCTTTCAAAGCCAAGGACGTCCTGGTCACGCTGCCACCTCTCTAGTCCCCTCTTTGGCTTCTCTCTTCCAGTTTGAAGGAATCCAGATCACCTGCCCATGTCAAGCTGAGCTGCCTGGCGATGGTGATTCCATCTGCAACTGCAGCCCGCTTTGCTAGGTGACAGTCACAGGTCCCAGGATGAGGATGTGGACACTGGCGGTAGGGCACCCTTCTGCTACCACAGGCTGCCCCCGAGCAAGTGCCACTCCATCCCACAATGAAACACCTCATCCCGAGGTCCCGAAGTCAATCCCTGGCAGCAGGAAGCCTTGTCCCAGATCGCTTCTGAGCGTGAGTCAGGTGGGGACGAGGCTTTCAGCACAACCCATCCCAGCACAAAACCCCTCTGCACACGTGGACCTCTGAAGGCACAAACACCACCTGCTTCCGAAATACAATGGCAGACGAGGCACGGGACGAACAGGGAGAGAATGGAGGGGGGTGGGCACTGCCTACTTGCTAATCCAGCCGGGCAAACTCCACAGGTGCCCAAGGCCTGGGCCGCATCCCGTGGCTCAGGCCCTGTCCTCTGGGGTCACAGCCCTGCCCCCGAGTCCTCCCTGCTTTTTAGAGACAAGGTAGCAGCTGTCTGCTGCTAAGCTTTCACCAGTCTGCTTGCCGCCTACAAACTTTGGGGGGGGGGGTGTCCAAGCCTTTCAGTTCACCCACCCTGTGCCCTCCAGGCCAGGCCGGAGGGTTGCTGAGGGTCTGACACTCCAGGACCGTGTGGGTGCCCTGCGGGTGGCGTGGGGACTCGCTCCTTAAGGCCAGAGGCCCCTCCTGATCCTGCCACGACAAGCTGGTCTTCGGTGGTGGAGACGACCGAGGTGTCTGTTAGTCCCATGCAGAGAGACTCTGTGTGACGAACCCTCAGCTTGCTCGTCTCCTGAGGCATTAGCCAGGCTGCGCAGACACCCCGACTTTTCTAGGACGCACCTCCTAAGTGTCCTGCACTGCACATGGTCGAGAATTTCCCACATCAACTGTTAGTTCCCTTCTTTGGCCATTCTTCCCTCCAGGTGCCTTTCACCTGGAGTCCACTAAGCAGCCGGAAGAACGTAGGCTGCGCCTTCAACCCTTCCTTGCAAATCTCCTTGGCCAGACACCCAGGCTGCTGCTTTCCACAACTGCAGGACACAACGCCGCCCGCTTCAAGGGCCTTGCATCCGGGGTCCGGTGACGGGTCTTCCTTCCCAACATTCCCTGCACCACCCACACCGCTGCTAACAGACTTGGGGGTGACTGGAATTCAGGAGATAGCCTGTTTCCCGGCTGTGCCGTTTACGGCTGAGCCTGCAGCATCCGTCTAAGGAAATCACGCTTCTCCTCTCCCACCCTTCTTGGAAACTCCCCCAGCCTCTGCCACTAACCCCAAAGCCGCATCTGCACATACAGGTGTTACAGCAGCACCCACGCCTGGAGCCAAAGTGCATTCAGCTCCTGTAACAAGTGACCACAAACGTGGTGGCTTACGACAAAACAGCAAAACACAGGTGTCATCTCACTGTGGAGGTCTCGTGGGCCTAAAGCCAAGGTAGCAGGGCCGGTGCCTTTGGGCCTCTGAGGGAGAAAACGTGTCCTCCCTTTGCCGGCTTCCAGGGGCGCCCACAGTCCTCAACTCATGGCCCCTCCTTCCATCGACCCTGGGCCAGTCCTCACAGCTCCCTCTGCTGGGACACCCTCTGCCGCCTCCCTGGCCCATGGACAAGGACCCTCGTGATGACCTGAGGTCCTCCGGGACAGCCCGGCTGATTACAGCCTTAATTCCTTCTGCAGCTTTAGTTCCGCTTTGCTAAGTCAGGTGACATGTTCACAGGTCCCAGGACACGGACACCTTTGGGGAGGCTGATGCTCTGCCTCCAGACAGGGCTAGGGGAGCCGAGACGGGGGTGGTGGTGGTGGAGGTAGTGGGTGGCAGTGTGGGCACAGCGGGACTCCGCCCTGAGTCTGCTGGTCGCACCGAGCCCTCTGCGCTGAGCCCATGGTGTTGCCGTGCAGGCCGGGAGGGACGCAGAGACACGGCTTCCCGAGGCCACAGGGGGCCAGGGCTCTGGGTCTCATAGCAAAGAGCCGGTGGAGAGCACAGGGCACTGCCCCGCCCTTGGGAGGTGTGCAGGCTGGCCTAGTGGGCAGCACCCCCGTACGGCCAGCACTGGTCCTCATGCTGGTCGCCTGCCCATCCTGGGTGCAGGGCCTGATGGCCGGAGCTGTGCCCATGAGCCCTACGAGCCTGGGGATTACACAGCCCTTTCCCTAGTCAGGACAAAATGACCACGTGTGTCCTGGAAACCTCCCTGCCGACGTCCTGTGGCCCCTCGTGGACATGTCCTCCCCCCCACCAACACACTCTATCTCAGGTTGCATCTAGCAGCGTGAACTGGAAATCTGTGTCCTGCTGGCACCTCCAGCCGGCGGCCAGGCCCAGCTCCCTGCACCCCCTCCTGGGACTTTGCCCAGCCAGGCCCAGGAGGTCCTGCCTCCCCCAAGGAGGTCCTGCCAGCTCCACACCCAGCCCCGTGGTCGAGTCCTGAGACCTCTCATTAGGGTGTCCATGCCTAGAGAGGTGGGGAGACACATAGGAGGGGCCCTCCAGGGGGAGGGGGCTCATGCAGCCTGGTGGCCCAAGGGTCCACAGTGAGGCCCAGGCAGCAGAGGAGAGGAGGGAGGGACAGACGGGGACGGGGTGACCTGAAGGTGGCTCTCAGGCCTGGCAGTGCCCTCCCACCTCTGCTGGCCGCAAAGCTCTTGGCTGCAGGATTTGGAAAGCAGTGGGCTACGCACCAGTAGCCAGGAGCGCACCTGCAGGGAATGGGGTGGTGGAAGCTGAGTCAACGTCTCCCGATCTCACTGTGAGGGGCAGGGCTCATGTGACCGGGGCGAGGTGCGCCCAGTGACCTGGGGGACAGAAAGGGGCTTGGCTGCCCGAGCTCCTGACCCAGTGGGGACAGAGGCACAAGGGCCAGGGAGGTGGCAGTGGGCTCCCAGGAACCTTCACGCAGGACGGGTATTTGTCCAGGGGCTCGCAGCATGAGTACGTTCAGTAGGCGACATGACGGAACCTTCTGGAACAATGCATGTCGAAATCATATTAAAACAATCCTGACGTCCACCTTCACACTGAGTCCGTGGGGTTGGGGCTGTTCAAGCACCTGGAGTTTTAAAGCTGCCCCAGTTGGCACCATGTAGCCGGTGAGGGTCAGGGGTGGGGCGGGGCCCTGTGGGGAGGCAGGAGCCAGACTGTGAAGATGAGGTACCCAGGGTGCACTTGGGCTTTCTGGGGAGCCCCAGGGCTGTGAGGGGGCAGGTCTTGGGCAGGAGGAGAAGAGGACACCATCGCCAGGAGCAGTGAGGAGGCTGCTGTAAAGGTCAGGAGTGGAGGTGGGTGGGGGTGGGCTCTGGTCTCCAGCCAGGAAAACACAAGGCTCCGCTGGCCACAGGGCGTTTCTGGAGCAACTGAGCTCTAGGGCCAGGTGGACGTCACCAGGGCAGGAAATGCAGGACCCCAGGGGGTGATGGCCAGGGAGGGGATGGGGAAAGAGACCAGGGCCCAGGGCCCCCACCACTTTAGGGGTGCAGGGGGGTGAGCATCACAGAAAAGAACAACCAGAGAAGGCTGTCCCCACGTCACCAAGGGTGATGTCAGACAGGGTGGGGGACCTGCCAGGGCCCATCGTCTCTGCCCAAGCTCTAGGGTACAGTTTACGCCACCCACTTGTTCCCCAAGCCCTGCCCTGTCCCCGCTGTATGCAGGAGCTCCCCCCCTCTGGAGCTGTCCCCGGCCAAGGGTGGCCCCTGCAGTGCAAGCCCCGTATTAGGCCAGCTGGGAAGCCCCCCAGCCAACTCCTGCCCACACTCTGGGGTCCCTGCCACCTGCATGGGGAGCACACAGCATAGGTAGAGTGGGCCAGGCCCCGGGGACTCGTGACACAAGGTGTGCCCTCCCGCCCTCAGCTTCCAGCGTGCGGCCCTGCTGTGGACACCGGTCAGCGGGGCGGGCTGTCACTGGTCAGCGGCCAGCACAGGTCCGGGACGGCAGTGAGAAGCCCACACCTTCCAGGCCACAGGGAGCATGCAAGGACCACCAGTGTGAGGCACAGGGAGGGTATAGGCTGTGGTGCGTGGCCCTGGCACCCTCAGCATGGGTCACCAAGACGCTGAGGACACACACAGGCGTGACCTGAGAGAATGCTCTTTATTACGACCGGACAGGGGAGCAGAGCGGGAGCTGCTCTGCCTTCTGCTGACAGCTGCGCCTGTGCACAGGCTGCCAGCCCCGGGAAGCTCAGCTGAGCCCCGCTAGGCCAGGGCTCCCCCCGGGCAGGGGGCAGGGGCCACGGGCTCAGTGGCCCTACAGGGCACCATCGCCCCCCCTGCCCAGCCACCAACAGCCAAGATCCCGGCAAGGCCGGGAAAGGAAGAGGAGACAGGAGGAATCTAAGGTAACCCACCCCTGAAACACAAGCAAACACAGTGGAAACGGAGGTCTGCAACCCAGGTCCTCCCAGGAAGGTGCCCGTCTCTCACACGTGACTTCTCTCCAAACGGCAGAGACCCCAGAGCAGGCAGGGGCGGAGGCCGGCGGAAGGCCAAAGAAAGGAAAACCCCACAGAAGGAAACAGAACAGCGGTCCCGTAAATGTTTGCTGAGCGAACGAAGGAGTCCAAGGTGCTTCTTGACACGCGCACTCGTCCATCCAACAGGAAAACGGCGGGAGCCAGGCAGAGCGCTGCAGGCCGCCGCGTCAGGGCCCACACTCGGCGCGGCTGGCCCAGCCCGGCCCGGGGCAGCATCGCCTCAAGACCTCCCGCGCGAGCGTGCCGGCACGTGTGCGCACACAGGCAGACACACGCAGGCACACGCGCCACCGTCTCCGCACACGTGCACGCCTGTCCGGCCGCGCGGCTCACCTCTCCTTCACGTGGTTCTGTGCCCCCGTGCCCCCCCCGCTGGCCCCGCCCCCGCCGGGGCCCCCACCACTGCACAGCACCTCCGTGAGGTCGTCCATGATGGCGGTCTCTTTGGGGTCCAGCAGGTTGAACTCCCTGGCGAACAGGATGAAGTGGACATAGAGCGTGTTCAAGTGTCCGTGCAGCTCGAGTGCCAGGGTCTCTTTGAAATGGGACGAGTAGATGTGCGCCAGCACGTGGAACAGGTACCTGCAGATCTTCTTCACCAGCGACTCGAATGAGCTGGGGAATTCTCGTCCTGCGGACACGAGGCCGGCGTCAGCTTGCTGTCATGGGCACCAGGCCCGCAAGCTGGCACCTTCTGCAGGACCTCCTGCCCACCCCACCCCATCCTGCAGCCCTCCCTGAGCAGCCCACTGGCACACACGCGAGTGACGTGTCCCCGTGGTCCACCCCCGAGAGCTGCACCTCCCCGTCTGCCCGGAGGGTGGCTGCTGGCCGAGCAGTACTGGCCACTTCTATCCAGGGGCCTGAGACCCCGCCACACGCTGCCAAACCCGGAGTAGGCCGTGGCATGGCGTGTGCTGCTCTGCCAGCTGCTCTAGGGCTCCGTGTCCTGGGCCACAGCAGGTGCACAGGTACCTCCTGCCGGCCAGGCTCCACCTCGTCAGCTGCCCAGAGTCCCCGCCAGGCCCTGTCCAGCCTGCTGGACACAGCAGGTGCTGCCCGGCCCACAGGTCCCAGAGCCTGCGGGCATGCGGGGCTTGACCCAGGCGGGGCTGACCCCTGCCAGAGGGCCTCTGCCTTGCTCTGCAGCCCAGTCCCGGGGTTGCCCACCCCTCCTTGCTGGGAGGAGACCCCGCCGGGAGAGACGTACCATATTTAGTGGGGAACACGTCCTCGTCAGTCACCAGCTTCTGTACGGAGCTCATGACGAAGTCGACGTACTGGGGGGCAGTGCACTTGACCTTCTTCCCCCGCTCGTCATACCAGTAGTACTGTCTGTGGGGACAGAGAAGCTGGTCACCATGTCACTCCCACGTACACAACCTCCCTGGCTCGGCGAGTCTGGGGCCTGCAGCAGTCAGGAGGTGGCACCAGGTGGGCAGCCACCAGTGGTGGAGGTGTGGCAGGTGCCCAGGCTTCTGCTCCCAGAGCCCCCAGGGAAAAGACCGTGGGACCCACGGCTGCGTGTGATGAGCGCTCTGCTTGTACCGATTCCGACCAGTGTGAAGGAGACCTGGTGGGTTCCTTCACTTTCTTCAAGGTTTCTTCTTTTAAAGAAACACGTGTTTTACGCTAACTTAAAAGGCGTCAACAGTATGTTCTTACCACCTGCAACGCAGTTTTCCCATCTCTTGCGAGAGGCACTGCTGGACCCTGTCGGCCAGGCCTCCACCCTGGGTAGTACCCCTGCCTCCATCCAGTACTAGAAGCCAGACTCCCTCTGGGGGCCCAGTGGGGGGTGTGGCTTCTGCCGACAGGAACCTGGCCCCTGGGCCCCCAACCCCGGCCTGCCAACCTGCCCTCGGGCACAGGGCAGCCAGTCCTCAGGTGAGAGTGGGCCAGAGCATTTGGGGACGTGGACACCCTGGGTGGCCTTCTCACTGGTAAGTCCAGCCAGGAAACCAAGCAAGGCTCCTTGTTCCTTGTTCACGTGGACGTGAGGTATCCTCCAGCCCCAACGGCCCTCCGCCCCCAGGAGAACAAACACAAATACCTGCCGGCGCCCCCAGCAGCTGCCACTCTCCCTGGGCTCGCCTCCCCACCCTGTGCTCCAGGCTCCTCCGCAGGTGGCCCTGCTCCTGCTGCAACTCACGGGAGGCCCAGACCAGAGGCCCAGACCCAGAGCCACAGGAGGGGGGTGGGGGAGAAGGGGTGGAGGATGGAGGGCGCAGGGTTAAGGGTGGAGGGGTGAGCGCAGGCGGGTGGAGAGAAGAGGGGGGAGGGCAGGCACCTGTCTGCTCAGCAAAGTGACCTTCACAGGGTGGGACTGCATGTGTGAATGAGGGAGCACCCCCTCTGCAGCCCAGACCCCAACCCATTTGCCTCCTGACCCAGCCAGATGCTACGCAGCCGCCTGTGCACCGGGCTTCACACCGACTCCTCCCTCTTCTCAGGGGTCCCCTCCCCTCCTCATCCATTCACTGACTACTTGGTCTGAGAACCGGCTGACACTAGGAAGCCCCACCCCCTGTCCCAGGCTGGGACTCCAGGCTGATTTCCTGAGCTTATCAAGCAGCCCCCGGGGACAGTCACGAGGACTCATCCACTCCCGCCACCCTGTCAAGCCTGTAGTCAGGACAGCGGGGGTCCCCATTTTTCACGGCCAGCCTGACCCTGGACAAGTGACCTGGGGACAACTGTGCCTGTGCCTCCAATGCCCCAGAAGCCCACCACCCAACGGGAGCCAGGCGCTCTTCTGTGCCCCAGGATCGATTAGTTCACCTGGGCCGCGGGCGGAGCGGAGGGGGGCGTGAGGCTGGGAAAGCAGAGCCCCACACTGGGCTGCCCTCTGGTTAGGACAGGGGCACAGCCCTAATGGCCACTCAGGCACCAGGCCCCGTCCACCTGAGGTGGAAGGCTTGGGGCACAGTGGAAGACAACTGCACCTGTATGCCACCTCGGCATGGCCCACCCTGCGGGGGACTGCCAGGCACCTCCTGGCACCCACAGGGAGCCCAGCACCTGTACCCCACAAGGCCCGGGTATGTGAGCAGGCAAAGGGGCTGGTCAGGACAAAGCCTTTGGCAGCTGCCAAAACTCCCTGCTTGCCCGGGAAGTAAGAGTCCAACTAAACAACCCCACACACCGGGCAGCCCTGCCTGATTGTCCTTCCCCCAACCGGGCACTGGGCAGCGGGCAGTGGGCATCGGCACGGGCATATGAGACCGTGTGGGGAAGTGAAGACAAAGCCCCTTTCAGCGTGGCTCTGAGAGAAGATAAATGTGCCACCCTCCAGGACGGCCCAGGGTGGAGCACCGGCCTCCGGGGGCCAGGCTGAGACCCGTGTCCACAGGGGCACCAGCAGGATGGGCCCAGCACCCCACCCGGGAGGGTCAGACACCTGCGCCACTGCTTCCCACGTGCTCATTGTGGGGTGCACCAGCCACAGGTGCCAGAGTCTCAGAAAAACACGTGCGCCCACAAACTGGGACACACATCTCGGCGACGTGAAGCCTGAGGACAGCTCCTAAGGGACACTGGTCACCCCACTGCTGGAAAGACCAGCACTGCTGTCAACGTCCTCTTGGTTTTCAGGTCACTCTTAGCTCACCCTGTAAAGCTGAGCTGTCTGGCGTGCGTCCCAGGCACTCCAGCCCACATGCACGTCCACCACCAGCACCACCACCCCCACCCCCAGGCACAGCTTGGCTGCCCCGCCCCAGGCCAGGCACAGGCACGTGCGTCCCTCTGAGCCGGGCTCCGTTCTCTGGCTGGTGGCAATGCCGTTCCTCCTCCTTACTGCCCACGTTCCTGCCTAGAAGCTCCCCTTTGTCAGGTGAGCACCTGCTGAGGGACACCTGGCTGTTCCCAGTCTGGGGCAACTGTGCTCAGGCTGTCGTCCTCTCTCCCGGACAGGCTTCTGTGCACACAGACCCTTGTTCTATAAGGTGACTGCTCACCCAAGGGGCAGCCACACCGTTCTCAGAGGGGCCGTCTGTTGGCACCCAAGCCCTGCAGGTCCTGCCAGCACTCAGCCGCCAACAGGCGCTCCCACAGCGGGGTCTCCGTTTCCCCGCCCCCGCCACGGTGTGGACCCTCTCAGCTGCCTGCCCTTCTCCTGTCCTTGGGGGACCTGTCCATCCAAGTCCTGTGCCCTACCCATCATGGGCTGTTTTCCTGCTGTCGGGCGGTGAGAGATCTTTGTAACTCTGGGTGCCGCTCCTTTCTTGGCCGTGTCATTCGGCTGTGGTTTCACTCTTCTCCCTATCTGTCTGGGCCAAGTGCTACATGTCCACGACGTCACATCTACTGACTGTGTCAACGGACTGCGCCTTGTGTCCCGACCCAGAACTCACTCCCCACCTTGTGCTGTCCTGACGAGTCCCTCCTCCCACGTTTTCTTCCACATGTCTGAGTTTCACATTTTGATACAGGACCCGTCTGGAGTTCACGCTGGCAAAGGTGTCAGCTCTGGGTCGAGGTCTGCTTCTTTTGGCACGCAGATGGCCCGTTTTCCCAACAGAAAAAGACTAGTTAAGAGGACTACCCTTTCTCCACTGAGTTTTTATGCGTCTGTCAAAACCAACAAGGTCTGTTCCTGGACTCTGCCCTGTCCCACCGACTAGTGCGTCTTCCTCCACCAATGTCACACCGTCTTGTTACGGCATTTTCACAGGAAGTCTTAGTCTGAAAACTGGGCACCTGGTGTCTTCCAGCTGGGCTTTTCCCAGAGTTGCAGCCCGTCCGTGACCTTGCCCTTCCACATAAGTGTTAGAAGCAGCGCGTCTGACGGGGCATGTGCTCCCAACCCACGCGTGCGGTGCGCCCCGGGCTCGGGCGGGCACAGCCCATGCTGCCTCCTCAGGTATGCACCCAAGTACCTCACGGGTTTCGGGGCTGCTGTAACTGGCACGGTGTTCATCATTTGGGGTTCCGTTTGTACATACGCTAGGATACAGAACCACAGGTTTTGTGTGTGCTGGGGGAGCTCACTAAATTCATTCATTTATTCAATTTTTCGCTAGAACCAACTGAGTTCTCTACGTAGACCACCCTGTTAAATGTGAATGGAGACAGTTCTATTTCTTTTTGTCCAATCTAGATGCCTTTTCGTCCTTTCTCTTGCCTTATTAATAGCATTACCTACCTTAGATGAATTTTGGCATTTTGTACTTAACCAAGGAATTGGTCCCTTTATTCTAAGCTGTTGAATTTATGTACGCAACATTTTTTGTAACATTTCCTTATTACCCTTTTAGTATCTGCTGGGTTTATAGTGGACCGCCCCCCGCCCCCTGCTTCATTCTTTATATTGATAATATGCTCCTCTTTTCTTTTTATCTTTGTCAGTCATGCTAATGGTCTATCAATTTCATTGACATTTTCAGGACTCAGTATTTGCTTTCATCGATTTTCCCTGTTTTCAGAAACCACTCTCAGTGACTTGCTCTCTTATCAGGCCTTTTCTTCTGTTCACTGTGGGTTTATGTGACTTTTTTCTCGTTGTTTAACATGGGAGCTAAGATTACTGATGTGAGATCTTTCTTCTTTTAAAACAAGCATTTAATGCCATAAACTTCACTGCTTTAGCTGCATCCCACAAATTCAAATATGCTGCGTTTTCATTTGTGTTCAGCTGAACACATTTTCTGATTTCCCTTGAGAGTTCCTCTCTGCCCCATGGATGATCTAGAAGTGTGTTCATCTCCAAATGTTTGGAGTTTCCCATTATCCTTCTGTTATGGATTTCTGGGTTAATGTCATTATAGTCAGACAACTGACTTCGCAGGACTCTGATCTCCAGTTTGCTCAGGGCGGTTTTGTGAACCAGCACAGGGTGTGTTGGTCACCTAAAAGAATGGGCATTTTGCTGCTGAGGGTGGAGCACACTGCAAGGGTCAGTTCGATTCGAACTGGTGGTGGTGTTACCTCGGTCTCTACCTTGCAGGCTTTCTCTCCACTAGTTCCGACTGCTTCCAACGGACGAGTGCTGGAACCTTCAGCTATAGTGTGAGTTCTGTTTCCCCTGTTGGTTGGTTCTGTCCATTCGCTTTGTGTAAAAGCTGCTGCTTGCTGTCCACACCCCTTAATGAATTGACCCTTTTGTAAACATGCAGTCGTCTTCTTCAGCCCTCAGTACTGGCTTCGCTCTGAAGCCTACTCTGTCCGGTATTACTGACAGCCACTTCAGTTTTGTTCTGGTTAGTGTTTTGTTGGCATATCTTCTTTCACCCCTTTACTTTTAAGCTACTGATGTCACTGCATTGAAAGTCAGTTTCTTGTCGCCGTTGTATACTTGGCTCACTTAACAATTTAAAAACCCATTCTTATCACCTGTTTTGTCATCGGCATGTTTCCACCACTGACATTGACTGTCACTGTTTTAAGTTCACCGTGACCTGTTTACTGTTTGTTCCCTTTGTTTTTCATCCTTATTTCTTCTTTCCTGCCTTCTTACAGGGAAATAAATCTCCTTTTCACGTACCTATTCTGATTTCGACGGTGTCATTTGCATAGGGTTTTCAGAGACTGCTCGGGGCCAGCACTGCCACGCCCACCACAAAGCAGGCCGCCCCACAGGTCCCCGTGTTCCCGTGCTACCACCATGTGTCTTCCACCTGCACGTACTGAAACCATCTTTGCTCGTTCACCAAACATGCTTTAAAGGGCTTAAGAGGACAGGAATGGCTTCTGTAGTTCCCGTCTCTGCTGCTCTCCTCCGTGCTGATGGCCCACATCTCCTCTGGTGTCACGTCCCTCTGTCTGGAGGGCTCCCTGTTGTGGCTCTCCTGGAGAGGTCTGCTGGCTGGCACTCTTGTGGTTCTCCGTCCAGTGAGCAGCTCCCTGGATGTGGGGCTCTCGGTGACCGCTGTCACCTTCTGGCACTGGAGAGACACTGTGGAGCCCCTTCCCGGCCCTGACATTTCTAATGGGAGCGTCCCCACAGGTGCTGCGTGGGCCCTGCCACTGGTATGTTCTCTTGTTTTCAGCAGTTTGGTTGCAACGTGTCTGTGCAGGGATTCATCAGATTTTTCCTCTCTGGAGTTCTCTCGGCTTCTTGAATCTGTAGGTTTGTCTTTGCCAAACTTGGGAAGTTTGTAGCCATTATTCTTTCAAGTATGTTTTCAGCACGGTCCTTTCTCCTCTCCTTTGGGATTCCAACATTAGCCTTTGGCTTCTGTCCTACAGACACTGGAAGGGGGGGATGGGCCTGGCCCTGGGCCCTACTTCAGGCCTCAGGTGGACGTTCTGGTCCTGGGACAGCGAGTGGCTCTGTGGACTTCGGACAAGCCCCCTTTTCCTCTTAAACTACTGTGTGAGTTTCCAGCCCTTGATCTCATGCGACTCCCAGGGAGGCACCACACGCATGTCCATTCGGCTGAATGCACGAGCAGAAAGCGGGCCCAGGCGACAAGAATGAGCAGAGGCTTTACATGGCCCAGATCCCCGTTACACAGGGCAGATCAGTCCACGTGCAGGGCTGCCCAAAGCAGACCCGATGCCCTTTTGAGGAGCGTCTGCTCAAACACACTGACGCTGAAGGGCACCCGCGAATGCAGCAGCAGGCGAAGCCCGGCTCCCCACCTCCTGCCACGGGCCATCACTGCCACTGTGTCCCCTCTGCAGAGGCCAGTTACATCCCATGTCGATGTCCTCCTGCCCAAGCTCACCTCGAGCTTGCGCCCTGCTCTGTCCCATCCTTCCCTTGGCTGTGTTCCTCTGTGGCTAGCTGGGGACAGACATGACGAACAAATAAGCAATAGAGAGCTGCTGTCATCTGCACTTGATCCTGCATGATGCAGCCCTGAGCTGTGACCCACTGGGGACATGAGAGCAGGGTCCAGAGGGCTGAGGGCCGAAGGGGGCACCTCTGCCATCTGCCTGTGCTGAGGCTTTGGGTGGGCTCCAGCGAGAGCAGAGCTCAGCTTCTCTGCTCTGAGCTGGGTCTGTGCCAGGAAGCCTGGCCAGCAGTCTGCAGGCAGAAGACACTCAGGACAGGCTAGCAGGGGCTAGTGGGTCACACGCTCGTGTCAGTCCTCTGACCACGAACAGGAACCATCAGAAAGAAACTCCTGTGTTGCCCCTCAGCCATCCGGCCTCCTGCCTGCATGTGTCCACTGGCCCTCACTTTTGCTACTTAGGCTGGTGGCAACCTGTGCCACACAGTGGCTCTCCTACCCACAATGCACTCAAGAGCAGCTGCCAAGGTGGCGAGGACCCAGGCCCCTCAGGGACGGCTGATCACTGAGGACGTACGTACATGTGCACCAGCTTCCGGACAAGGGTGACCAGCAGCAGGCCTGTTGGGACCTCAGACCCACACACCCTGCCAACGAGAAGGTGCCTCCACCTGCCACCCCTCGCCACCTTGCCTCTCCGCTGCTAAAGCAGGTTCTCTGAGGACGAGACTTTACTCAGTGGACAACAGCTAAGGCACGGAGGCTCCTGCAGCTTCCCAGGGCTTTGCTGGGATCGGAAACTGACTGATGTGTCCTGTGGAAACGTCCCTGCCCCTAGAACACGGCCTGTTAGCCTCTGGCCAGCTCCTAATGCCCTGTGGGAGCAACACGGCCAGTGCCCCTTCCTTCGCTGGGCTCCGTTCTGTTCCTCTGCCAGGCCCTGGCCCCCATGGGGACCGGGGACACTGCTAAGGAGAGTCCCATGCCGTCGGCCACTATGAGTGGGTATGACACCAGGAGTATGGAGCCCAGCATCAGGGCCATGGCCCCACAGCCCACCCGAGTCCCCAGGGCCGGCCACAGCTAGCCACAACTCACGTGTTGCACACGGCCATGGTCTGGCAGGCGTCTCCCGTGCAGAACTCCGAGATGGTGCTGTACTGCAGGTTGACATGGTGGAAAAATGTCGTAGCTGCAAGAGGAGAGAAGCGTGAACACCACAAGCCTGGACGACTCCAATGCCCAGGGACAGTGCTGTCTTTGGACCCTGGAGCAGCTGGCACACCCCACAGACTGGGGACAAAGGCCCTGGCACGGAGCTCGGGCCCTGGGAGCTGGCCACTGGCTCCCACCACAGAGGTGGGCACACACCCTGACAGTGCTGAGCTGGGCAGAGGGCCGGCACCGTCTCGGCTGGGCCCCCCGCCCCATGTGGTGGGGCAAACATCCCACCCCGACGAGGAGCCAGGGCCCCTTGAACTCACACCCCTGCTCTTACAAACACCGGCTGGGTCAGAAATGCCGCTTGGCCACTGATTAAAGCAGAAGCAGCTGCAGCCCACTGCCCTTCAGAGAAGCAGCAGCAGCCTCCCGTGGCAGCCGCCATTTGTGCAGGCATTCCGTGAACCCTGAGCCCCAGGCCCACCCCTGCCACGGGCCATGGCCTCCCAGCCACGCTGCTATCCCTGTCTCCCTCTGGCACTGGCGTCCCAGCCTCCGGTGCAGTCAGGACCCACACCGAGTCCCGAGTCCACTGCAGGGCCGGCCAGCCCCACTTCAGCCTCCAGCGGATGGCGGTGCTCTGCGGGTCCCCGAGGACCTGGGGGCCCTGCCCTGCCCCGCCCAGCCCTGCCCACGCACTATTGCTGGCCAGCCACTCGTTCAGGTCGATCTCGCGGGGCAGCACCACCAGCTCCTTGAATTCGCAGTCGGTGATCCGGGACTTGGCGTACTCCGGCTCCAGGTACACCTTCTTCTCCTCCGCTGCTGGCTTCTTCCCGTTAGGCTTCGCTTTGGACTTCCTGCCGAGACAAGGAGCACGGGTCATCGCGCAGCAAGCGCAGGCGTGGAGGCCACGGCCGGGCCCCTGGAGACAAGCGGGGCTGGGCCTGCCACCACCAGGGGCCTGTGGCCTGACGCGCAGAGCTGCCCTGCCACTGCGAGGGGGAGGGTGGGGTGCAGAGACACCAGCCAGGGGCCCGACGTCACGGAGCCACACCTGGAACTCGGCCCCCAAGGGCTGGGGAGGTGGTCCCACTAGTCAGTTCCCCACAACGTGTGACAACTCGGCCGTTGGCCTGGGCTTCCAAGGCAGGACCACCAAGCAGGACACGGGACCGGGCATCACTGCCCCTGACCTCTGAACAGAGTCCCACAGGGCGGGCAGGTGGGCATGCGTCCTGTGCACGGGATTCGAAGGCCCCCTACTGGCACCTGCCGTGTGCCGGCACCCCCGAAACTCACCACGCAGGCCTCCTGCCATCACCGGGCTCCAGGCTCACCCGTCCTGCATGCCCGCGCGCCCTCCCAAGCGCACGGTGCAGGTGTCCCGGGACAGGCAGGTGGGAGCCAGACGTGACAGAGACCTGCAGAAATCGCCACCTCTCACTACAAGTTTCTCTTGTTTAGGAAAATAGTTGTTTAATGGTTTTGAAACATCTTTGTTCCCATTTGAACACGGCGAACATGAGGAGCTAAACCCCGGGAGCCAAAGCTCTTTGGTGCTGAGGGGGCCTCATCCCCTGGGGGTGGGGTGCATGGCCCCAGAACCAGCCTCCCGCCGGCGGCCCCAGGACAGAGCTGGGGCCAGGGTGCGTGTGGCCGAGGCAGGCCAACAAGATGGCATGTCCCCCAAGAAGGAAACTGCACACAGCGGCCCAGAGCCAGGCTGGGAACACGGGCCCACGCTGGGTGTGACACAGGTCTGTGTGTCTGTCACACACTGGAGCCCACCTGGCAGAGGCCCCCACGCAGGCACGCACACCGCCTTCCCAGAGGTGGCTACCCCGTGCCCAGGCACGTGCCCGCCTGTCGCTCTCGGGGCCAGCACGGGGCAAGGCCGCCAGCCTCCCACACCTGGGGACGGTCCAGTCCTTTCAGGTTTGCACTTGGCTTCTGGGAGACAGCTGGAGAAGTGGAGGGAAAACTCGTCGCAGTGCAGACTGGCGTCTTGGTTCTTATCTGGATGCTTCCGTTAAAGCACAAGGGCTGTAAACAAACAGCAGGCCAGCACTGCCACAACGTCTTACACCTTCCAGGAAAGGCTGCCTGGGTGACACTCTCGGAGGGATCGTCCAGGAGGGGCCCTTTCCCCTGGATGGAGCGTGACCGAGGGGGCAGTGCCCCAGAGGGACCCTCAGCAGAGTAGCAGCCTTGCAGGGAGGTGTCGTGCTGCCCGCCTGCCTCAGGGGAGTGTCAGACGTGCCCACAAGGAGCTGGTGTAGGTGCCCGGGAGCACAGCAGTGGCACCGCCCCGTGGCCCTGTCCAGTGTGCCGAGGGCCGGGCTGGTGGGCTCACACTCCGAGGTCCTCAGACCACAAAAGGAGGCACAAACCTGCTTACCCCGTGGGACAGGGGACAGGGGACAGGGCCGTCCTCAGGGCTCTCTGTGGCCCCTCCCCCAGCCCTGATGAGGCACACATGAGGGAAAGGGGGTGAAAGGTCCCTGCAGCTCCCTGACCTTGTCCTTTTTTTGTTCTGTTTTGAAAAGTTCCTGGTGGTTTATTTAAGAGAAACAGGAAGGGAAATGCTCCCTGAATGCCTGAGCTTCTCACGCAGATCTTTCCCTTAAAAGGCGAGGTGTGCCGGGCTGCAGTGCTGGGAGGGGCCGTGCCAGGCTGGGCGCGGTGTCCCGGGCAGCGTCCTGGGAGTGGGCAGGGCAGACCCTGACCCCAGGCTCCCGACCCATCTGTGAGCTGTCCGTGGGTACGTGTGGGCTGTGCTGGAGCACAGGCGCGGGCGCCACACAGAGGGGCCCTTCAGGAGGTCCCCGTGGGAAAGGCAGGGCTGCTCACTGGGGACAAGTGTGGACACGAGTTTCTCAGGGCCCTGCGGCCCCTCGGCCCGGGACAGGCTCCCAGCTCTCCCCAGGTTGGGCCACACAGAGGGAGAAGCCCCAGGAGGGGCTCTGCGGACGCCCTTGGGGGCGGGCCATGCCACTCCCTGCCCGCAGCCCTTCTCCTGACCCTGGCTCTCTGCTGCTGAGAGATATGCCACCCTGTCAGAAAGCCACAACAGGCCTGGATGGTCCCCATGCCCTTGGCCCCAGGCAGGAGGCACCAGCCGGAAGGAGGCTCCCTGCACCCCACGCCAGCCTCTGCTCTGACCATGCACAGAGTGTTATCCGCTGGGCACATCCTCAGTGTGACGGGGCCAGGCTGACTCTCCCTCCCCGAGGCGAGTACACACAGGCCCACGGCCACTCCAGGCCAGCCACACTGCCTCGGCCTCCGGGGCTGCAGGGTCCCATGTCACACGGGTGGGATGGGGTGAGGTGGAGGCCCGGGCTGCGAAGCCAGCTGCCGACCCATCTCCCTGCTTTGCCATTTAGAAGCCGTGACAGCTGGGGACTCACGGAACATGCATGAACATCAGCCTGTGGCGACCGTCCCACGAGCCACCATGCACAGCCACCTGTACCCTGGAGCAGGGGCCACGTGAGCAGCCACGGGCAGACCAGCAGGAACTGCCACCATCGTGGGGCATCAACAGGCCCTGTCTACGAGACCCTGTCCAATGTCACGGCACCAAGTCCCCCAGGAAGGCCCCAGCAGTGGCTCGGTGTGACCCAGGCACAGACATGTGATGTGACCCATCTGTGCTGAGTGAGATGATTTCAGCAGGCGTGACCCCTGGGGGACACACTCCCTGGAGGTGTCGTGGGGGCTGCCGTGCTTTCCATCAGCTACAGGCGGAGTCCGGCCCTAGGAGCTCAGCCACGCCGCGGGGGATCCCACGCCTGCCGCACCGAGCGCCTGGGGTGGGCTGGAGCTGAGGGAACACCCTGAGAACCGGTCGCCGACCCGGCCCCTCAGCCCACAGGAACGGGCGGTGCCCAGGCATGGAGACCCCTGTGGGCCACCGCCCGACGGCCTGACTGGCGTGGTCCCTCTCCCAGGAGCAACAAGTAACTTCCAGGTTTTGAAAACAGGATGAAGCCTCAAAGCCTCAGCCACACGGGTGAGGGCTGGGCTGGTCGTCTCCCGGCACAGAGCGGGGCCAGCTGTGCCCAGTGAGGTGGCACTGGACCAGGGAACGGGCGGAGGGTGCACCTCTCTGCCTAGGGTCCCACTCAGCCTGCGACCCCCCCCCCGACCCCCACGGATGCTGGGATCGCTCAGGCCATTGCCAGGAGGGGGAGAGAAAGCCTGGGGTAAGGAAGGGAAGCGTGGAGAGCCTGGACGCCGGCAGGGGTGGTGGCTGCGCGTGGGGACAGGCTCGGGGCGGAGGAGGTGGGGGTCGGGGTGGGCACAGGGCCAAGGAACCTGAGGCCCATGAGCAGTGGACCCCCAGAAGCCGCTCTGTGGAATCGGGAGCTGTTGGCATTTGAGAATGGAGCCCACGGGGAGGACGCCCGGGGCTGACAAGATGGTGCCAGCAGGATGCCACGCCTCACTTGGCTACGTCAGGGGAGGGCCGTGGGGCCCAAGGCCCGAGAAGAGCTGTACAGGCGGGCAGTGTGCGGGCACCTGCTCCCGGCTGGCAGCACCGCCCGGCGTCAGGCTCCACAGGATGTCTCGCTGACAGGGACATGCTATGGGGCCAGCCCTGTCACCCGATGGCCGGGGCACAGACACACAGGGCACGGCTGGCACGGGGGCTCTCAACCGGCTGTGTACATCCTGTCCCCCAAGCTTCTGATGCAGAGGCCTGCGGTGGGGGCTGCAAACGGCCCTTGTGACACTCAAGAG
Source organism: Rhinolophus ferrumequinum (assembly GCF_004115265.2). Taxonomy (NCBI): domain Eukaryota; kingdom Metazoa; phylum Chordata; class Mammalia; order Chiroptera; family Rhinolophidae; genus Rhinolophus; species Rhinolophus ferrumequinum. The sequence continues at coordinate 936,268 of NC_046294.1, forward strand.
GCTCCCGCCTGGGCCCAAGTGGCCCAGAGCCATTGCAACCCCCCGTCACTGAGCCTCGGGAGCACCAAGGGCTGGGAAGACCCCATGGGACCCTCGTCAAGTCCCATCAAATCCCCATGGGCTGCAGCTGGGTGCTGCGGAGAGGGACACCAGGTCGCTTCTCCTGGCCTCACCGCCAGGCGGTCAGCACCCCAAACAGTGGGTTTTCACAGCTCCCGGGCGGCAGAGGGTGGCAGGTGGACCCACTGCCCGTGTGTGCCCCCGTCGGGGGCTATCGACACTGACCTGTGGCCACTGCACGGCTGCGCGCTCTACTCTCACTTCTCTACCTGTGAACAGGCCACTCTGCGTCTAACACCTGGCCGACGGGTCACCTTCGCCACGAAGTCTTCACAGATCCCCGCGGGAATGGCCTCGGCCTGTCTCCCAGAGCCTGCTGGCATCTCTGCAGCCACACACCACGGCTCAGAGGGTCTCGGCCTGTCTCCCAGAGCCTGCTGGCATCTCTGCAGCCACACACCACGGCTCAGAGGGTCAGTCCCGCGTCGGCGTTTGCGCCCCCTGCCCTCCCCACCGTGCACACGGGCACACACGCCCAGAACACACACGCACGTGGTCCCCTGTACTGTCCACGATGGCCACTGCCCCATCAGAACCGATGCCCTGGAGCGCAGTACCACCGGCCTGCCCACGGTTCCAAATGTCACACGTAACACGACGAAGGTAGAACTTTCGTGAGCCGGTGGGCACACCTCGGGTTTCTACTCCTAAGTCACTGTGAGCCCTCTGTACGTGGCATGCAGGTGACCTGCTGTGGGGAAGAACCTTGTGGAGGGACAGGTGGAAACCAGAGGTGCCCGGAGACAGTCGGAGGCACACACACACAGGGGTCACTCCACAAGGACCAGCCCGACCGGACTAGCCTTCACCTCAGACCCTCACAAGGGTCTGCTCAGAACCGGAAAAGCAATAGATAATTTCTTTTGGAAATCACGACCCACTGAAGCCACAGGCAGACGTAAGATTATGACACTGAAGGAGACCTGGCTGAGTCTACACTGTGACACTGAGAGATGCCGGCAGAGCTCCAGAGACCGTGAGGGCCCTTCCCCCCACTGGTGGCCCCCACAACACAGAAGTGCCCACCTGTGAGGGTGCTGCCTGGCCCCCATGCACACACGCTGTCCTGAATGCCTGGCACAGCTGCGTCCACTCTGGGACGAGCAGGCAAGGGACTGGCTCGCGCTAAGCCCGTGTGGGGGACACTGGAGGCTCTCCGGCGGCAGGTCAGAACAAGACGTGGGCACAGTCGCAACGGGCTTCTCTGGCAGCACCCAGGCAACGGCTGGGCAAGGACAGGCTCCAGCCACCCCGCCTGGGGACAGCAGGCCAGGCACCCTGTCGGTGGTGAAGGGCCTGTCCAGTGGGCAGGACTGCTGTGGTCACCTGCCAGGTGCAAAGGTGCCGGCCGCCCTTTCAGGGACAGGACTCCTTCCCAGAGCAGCAGGACACACAAGACTTAGGGGACATGTCATGCAGACCACGTCCCTGACCAAACCCTGGGCTGGCAGAGGGGCTGCACGCCAGGGCTCTACCTGGGAGGGTGGCAGACGCAGCCACTCCTGCTCAGACTGACCCCAGGAGCAGGGGCTAGGGACAGCCAGACGCCAACCCCGCCCCCTCGTTCACCTGAGCACTTTGCCAACGGCCTGAAGCACCATTTTGCAGCTGAGTCCAGTTTTGGGGGCCTGGCTGAGCAGAGCCCGGTCTGCGGAAAGGCCGGCGTGGTCTCCCAGCATCGTGGGGCAGCGCAGAGGTGGAGAGGGAAAGTGGGAGCCCAGCAGGGACGCTGCTCCCTCCTCCCCCATCGCTGGGCAGCGGGACTGAGCCAGCTGACACCAGCCAATGAGGAGGCAGGGGAAAGGCGGGCTCAGCGGGGACACAAACAGCTGCTGCTTTTACAGGCCGAGGCCGAGGCCGGCCAAGTCTGGTTACAGGAGGGCGTGTCCCAGCCGCCTTTTCAAACTGGCGCCTCTCCGGCGCTGCTGTGGGGAGGGCACAGCCCGAGGGAGGGCCCAGCAGCTCTGCCCATGAGCTCCTGGGCCGACGGCACCCCTGCCTGACCCCAGCCCGGCTGAGACAAGAAAGCGGCAGGCTGCGTCCTGCTGGGCAGTGGGTGCGGGCTGCTGTCACCTGCCGTGTGGACAGGGACGCCTCCACGCGGACGGCCTTGGGGAGATGGGCTCCCAGAGCAGGCGCAGAGCGGGCGCTGGGAGGCAGTGGACCCCGAAGGGCGTGTCCACAGCACCTTCCCGTGCAGGTGCAAGAACTGTGGGCCAAGGCCTTCTTTGGAGCCGGCCTACAAACAGGAGACCAGGAAGTCCTGAAAACCCAAACATCTGACCAGTGACAGTGACAGCTCACAGCCACTGAGAGGGCCCACTTACAGGGCCTGGCCACAGGTCTGCCAAGCCGCACCCCGCCTCAGCCGCACCCCACAAAAAGCCCCCTGACCTTTTCACCAGGTTTACACACTCTGCACAGTGGCAACTCCAAAGCCACTGAGAGGACGAGTCAGCGGGCAGTGAGGAAAGGCGGCCTCTGCCCTGGGGACGCGCCCGAGGCTCTGGCTGCCCACGAGGACCTCTGCCCTCGCAGGACACCGTCCCCTGGCCACCCCAGCGTCGGCATGAACCCCACTGCCTGTCCGGGGCACAGACGCCAGCGGGATAGGCGGCCACACAGCCCCAGGCAGCTGGAATAACTGAGCACTGCAAGGGCGTCTCGGCCCCTCTTGTTCTGCTCCGTGCCCTGGTCCTAGAACCAGCCACTTTGCGAGGAACCCTGGTTCCTTCCACCGGAGGAAATTACACAGCAAGACTAGGCGCTGGGGGCACACGTCGCGGCTGGGCTGGCGGTTTCCGGGCCCTGTCAGCTGGCAGCGCCAGCGGACGGCTGTGCACGACCGACACAGTGAAGCCCCCACCCCGGTGGGCGTCTGCGTCGGGATCGGCCTGATGCCTCCCACTCTAGCCCATCACCCGTGGGTCACTGCGGCCTCCTCCCGGTTTGTCTGTACTGCCCTCCAACAGCGAGACAGCTGGTAGCTTCTCACCGCTTCTGGAAACCAGAGGAGCGAGCTCAGGCAGGGAAGCGATTGCATACTTGTTACAGCGCAGGAACTCAGTCCACTTCAAAGCAAACGAAAAAAAGCTTCTCGTTGAATCCAATGAAAATGGAAGAGAAGAAGAAAGGAACCACCCCAAGGACAATGAAAACACTCCAGAAATAACATACACACAACAGGTGTAAACTGTAACACAGCAAACGAGAAAACCTCAGAGGAAGATTTGAAAAGGGAGGCAAAGGAATGCAAAGTAAGAATCAGAAATGAGAGCTTCTGAAATGAAAGGTGAGCTACTGTGTTTCCCCCAAAATAAGACCGGGTCTTATACTAAAGACCCAAAAGACGCTCCAAAAGACGTATTAGGGCTTATGTTCAGCAGATGTCATCCTGAAAAATATCATGGTAGGGCTTATTTTCCAGTTAGGTCTTATTTTCAGGGAAACATGGTAGAAGAAACACAGAGCCAGCACGGGGGACAGGAAGGGAGTTTCATTCCCACGACTGCGGTGATACAAGCTGATACTGGACTTGACCCCCACCACCAACCACAAATAAGCACACGCCGGCAGGGCCTGGAGGGATGGTGAGCACACCTGCCTGCTGCAGACGCGGGGCAGGAAGGCAAGGCCCGCAGTCTCACTCAGCAGGCGTGGGGACAAGGGGCGCAGCTGGGGCTCGCGGGCACCGGACAGGGCTGGGCTGCTGGGAGGGGGCTCTAGGAATACAGCCGGCCGAGCCCCCTAAGCCTTTGGCCAACCACTCGGCTGAGGGCGTGTGTGGCCCTTCTGCAGGGAGCCGTGAGCTCAAGGGGCGTCCGGAGGCTGGAGGGGCAGGAAACAGCATCCGCACAGCCCAAGCAGAGACCCAGGGCCTCTCCGCAAGGCAGGCCGGGCAGCAAGGCTGACGCAGCCCCACAGGAAGGGGTCCTCTGCTCCGGCCCTAAGAAAGCTTCCCCAAGCCGCACAGGCTTCTACTGAACCAACAGCAAACGATCTGCCTGCTGGAACCACTGCGACACACTCGGGGGGACAAACCCCAGGACCGTCAACCGCTCTGCCTCCACGTACCCAAATCGGAAAATACCGGGTGTGAAGAAACAGAAAACTCTAACCCACAACCAGGGGAAACACACACAGACCCAGGTACAACAAAGACGCTGGAGGTAGCACAGACTTTAAAGAAAGCCAATCAATATATTCAATGATTCAAGGATTTAGAGAAAGAATGAACATAATGAGTGAAAAGATGAGGGCTCCCAAAAAAGACACGGAAAGTCCAAAAGATACAAACAAATTTATTGAACGGAAGACTACACAATATCTGGGATGAACTTCTATGGGACAAACTTATCAGCAAATTAAACACTGCAAAGAAAAGATAGTAATAGAAACATGACAGGAAATTTGTAGAATGCAGCTAACACTGGGCCTGGGAGAAATTTATAACTATAAATGCTTATGTTAGAAGAAAAGACTTAAAACCAATATCTACACAAATAAAGGGCGTAACTACGGGAAAGGAAAAAGTTGTCTTGTTTGGGAAATAATACAGTTGTATATACAGAGAATACTTTATAGAGCTATAAAAACTAAACTTAGCAACATCGCAGAATACGAGGTCGATACACAGAAACTAATTTTATTCCTATATGCTAGCAACAAACAGAACACACAATTTATGAAACTCTTGCTTACAATAGAATTTTTAAAGTTTAGCAATGAATTTAACTAAAAATGACCGAAACCTCTCACTGAAACGTACAAAGCATTGCTGAGAGAAAGACCTAAAGGAATGAAGCAATTCACCATGGTCATAGATTAGAAGACGCAATATTGCCTCTTTTCTCAGTTCGCCACAGATTTAACACTATCCTACCCAAGTCCAAGCAGAATTTTTGGCAGAAATTGACAGGATGGTTCTCACATGTACAAGGAAATGCAAAAGGACTCAGGAAAATTCCATCGTTCTTAAAAAGAAAAGCCAAGTTGGAGGAGTCATCAATTTCCAGACTGAGTTTGGAAGGACAGTATTTAGATACTGTTACTGGCGATAAACACAGAGACATAAGTGGAACAGAGAAAGTTCAGGAGGGATTCACACTGACACTGTAACTGGTTCTGGGGGGAAGGAGAGTCTTCAGAAACAGTGCTGGGGAGGGGGCTTCCCTGAGAAAAGCAGCTCACCCCCTACCTCCCCCTGTAAACAAGAGAAACCAGAGGAATCAGACAGCTCGGCAAATCGCTTCTGAAAGGGACCGCAGGAGATGGTCTTTGTCACGCTCTCTGTCCAGCCCCACTGGGACAGTGCATTTGGCCATCGGTGCCCAGACCCAAGGGCAGAACACACACACCACCCGCTGTGCGCGGTTCTGATGGCGGGAGGAGGCGTCTTCACGGGCAGCCCGATGCCTCACGCACTTGCTCGCACAACTGGACTAGGCTCCAGGCCCAGGGCCACCGGGCTGGAGAGCACAGAGCGCGACAAAGCTGTGTCCGGACGCCCCGTTGTCGCAGACACACAGTGGCCCGGAAGTCCAGCCTGTGCAGCACATGCCGTGCCACGAAGGAGCCGAGGCAGCAGGCTGCAGGAGCCGCTCCCAGCCGCGTGCTGAGGGAGTGGTCTGGGAAGAATCCAGAAGGAACTGCTGAGGGCCTGGGCTCCTGAGAAGGAAGTGCCTGCCGGCTGGCCCTTCCTGAAGGCAGCTCCCTCCTTCTGGGGTAGCAGAGCCTGCAGGAAAGGGGGCGCGTCCCAGGCAGAGGGGTGGGCATTTCCAAAACCACACTGCCGTGGACCTCGGAGCCCCGGAAGCAGGCCAACCCCGACGTCGACGGCTAGAGGCTGGGCATGGCACGCTGCCCAGACAGCTGCCGGGAGCAGGGAACACGTGGACACTCTCCCCGCGTCTCCTGGGGGCAGGCAGAGGCCTGAAGGCGGAGGCGACCCCTGGCCCTGTCCACCACGTCCCCTCGGCTCCCAGACCTGGTACTGGCACAGCGGGGTGGGACGCCCGTTCAGTTGGGGCCCTGGCACGGTGGGTGGGCGTGCATTAGGAGGGAAGCTCTAACCCTGAAGAGAAGCTGGAGAGCTGCAGACCCGTGGAGGCCAGCCTCGGGCAGCCAGACAGCTGTGCAGTCCGTGCTGGCACCCAGGGGAGCCCCCAGGGAGGGGCCAAGCACGGCAGAAGGCCCTGGGTCCTGCTGTCCGAGCTCAGCGGCTCCCCTTCACGCCCAGGACAAGTGAGGAGGAAAAGCGCACGACCCCAGGTAGCGACACAGCGGCTGCCATGCACACACGTGCAAACACAAAAATGGGCGTCCACCTGAGCGAGCAAAGCTGCCAGCAGGGGGCCCACCTCATTTACCCCTTGTCTCCACTCAACACAGGCGTAGGGACCATCCACTTGCACAAGCAGTCCTGTGGCCACACACTGCAGTGTGAGTGTGTGTGTCACTGCCGGGCAGGTGTGCTCCTTTCTTCCTAAGCGCCTTGCCGGCCCGTGGCGGCCCCCACCACAGAGCCCCGCCCGGCGAGGCCCTGCCCCTCCCTGCAGACGCCCTGTCCTCCGGGGTCTGCTCTGCCGTCAGCCGTCACCAGCACGGCCAACGCCCACTGCTGTGCTGGCTGTCCTGCTGCCACACACCTGACCTCCCACCAGCACCCACAACCGTCCTGGGGATGGGGTGGGGACCCGAGTCCTTCCTGACTTTTCCAAGGAATCACTGTCACACTGTCGTCTTCCCTGGGAGCTCCTAACGCGACTTTCAGACATATTGGTGACATGCTCTTTCTCGGCACAACTGTGTCTGCCAGGGACCACCTTCAGCTGAGGTGACAAGTCACCACCGACGCCCTGTCACTACTGCACGCACTTCTCCCTACAGTGAAGCCTACCTGTCACACTGGCTACGAGGAAATCAAGTTTCCAAACACCGAGTTCTGATGCCTGGGAGAGACGAGAGGCAGGCACAGGCTCCTGGCGGGAACAGTGTCCAGTGGACGCTAGAGATGGTTCCATCACTATGTGCCTGGGTCCACAGAGGGTGCACAGACGCAGTTTCGGAGTGTGGGTGCACGGAGCCCAGAGGCACCCCGGTGAGACCGCTGGTCACTGAGGGTCAGGACCCCGGGGACGTGGCCGGTGTCAGAGCCCGTCTCTCCTCGTGCTCCTAGCTTCACCTCCTTCACACCTGCCAGTTCCAGTACAGGACAGACAGGCTCGGGTTCATGCCCAATCAGGCACCCTGCCCCGAGGCCCAGGGCGCCAAGCCCAAACACACACAGAGCCGTGCGTCAAACTGGAAATTTTGCTCGGTAACAGCAGGACCAAAAGCCCAGTCTCGTATGTGAAAAGGCAAGCGGCCCAGAGTGGCGTGTGACATGGTGCGCTGTCACGATGGAGGGTGATTTACGGCACACTTTAAAACACAACTTCTCTCAACCGTAGCTCACACCTGACTGCACTGAACAAGTTGAAACTTGTCACCCATTGTCACTAAGGTTTGACGCGCCGCTGCCCGCACCGCACTTCCCTGCCTTCCCGTGGGATGGCACTCGGCAGCAGCAGTCACTGTATTTTGTGACCACATCAGAAAGGCTCCGTGTCACACATCGCTTCTGGTATATGGCAATTTCTGTCAAATGAAAACATGATGGTGTGTCCTCACCCACCTTATTCGCCGGGTCTGGCACCGTGAGACTCCCAGCTCTTCCCCAAAGTCAAGAGGTAATGTTTTGAATAGATTCAGGACATCGAAGCAGCCACGACAGCACAACTGAAGACACTCAGGAAAGAGGACTTCAGAACTGCTTCAGAAAGTGGCAAGAATGGTGGGATAAGTGTGTTCGCAGCAAAGGGGAGTCTTGTGAGGGGGATTAATGGCAACGTGTCTTTTACTGCGATACCTTTTCTCATTTAAGCATTCACCATGTTGTTTGATCACACCTCCTAAACAACACTCCACAAAGCTGAGGGAGGCAGACACATGCAGGTCACGCACGGAGAAAGCAGGGCTCGCGCCTGGGCACCCAGTGACCCGGCCACAGAGTCCCGCCGCGAGCTGCCGTCCACAAAGGCCCACCGGCCGCGCTCCCGGAGTGGAGTCAGGGGCCGCGAGCAGCCAGGGCCTCCGGGCCTGTGCAGTGGCAGCTCTCTGGTTCCATGCTGTGGGTGGAGGCAGGGACGGCCCGTCGGGAACGCACACACAGGGACGCTGGGAACTGCAATGAATTGTTTAACCAAGTGGGCAAGAACAAGAGGACACTGTCTGGTGTTGCTTTTTCACACTGGATGGGGAAGGAGGTGTTAGTTTCCTCAACTCTTTTTTGTATAACTGACCTACTTCACACAAGTCGCTCTGCCTGTTTTCAGAGAAAAGGGACGGAAGGGTTTGGGGAACTGGAAGGCCCACAGCAGCCATCCTCTCGGGTGCACCGTCCTGGGTGCCCAGACAGCACCTGCCCCCTCCCCACTTCTGGCCCCCAGGGCTCAGCCCAGGGCTCCCCACACTGGGCACCGTCCCCCAACGAGACCATCCCACATGGGACCCCAGCAATTCAAACCGCCAGCGGCAGCCGGCAGGCAGGCACGTCCCTGGAATGTGGAAAACGAACCCTTGCCTTGGGGGAGAGTCATTGTCCCCATTAATGGAAGTGGCTGGGAGTGAGCGGGAGAAGTGCTTCCTCATTGCAGACAGCCGGAAGTGCTGACCTCCTGACCACGTGGGGCCCAGCTCACGAGCTCAGAGAGAGGGGACAGCTAGAGCTGCCACACAAATAAAAGAGGCCTGGGACCAAGGAGAGGGTACTCGGAAGCCCTTGCAGAGTGAGCAGCAAGGAGAGACAGACGGGAGGGAGGGTCTGGCTGTGGCGACTCCAGCTCTGGGCAGGTTTTCTGCCGTGAGAGCCCCTGGCAGAGGGCCTGAAACAGCCTCCGGAGGCCGGAGGTCCCCGTTCCACCTGGTGGGACAGAGGACCCCAGCGCCCCTGCAGGCCAGGTCCACTAAGGCAGGGACGTGTGCTGAGGCTCCGTGTGGGCCGGGTACCCTGGGCGTGTCCTGGGTGGGGTACAAAGAGCCTGTGAGCTTTCCTGAGCCTCCCCCCAGGCCAGCAGCCCTGTGTGCTCCAGGGGGAATGACAGACAGGCACTGACCGCCTGGAACCCCCGACTCCTGGGCCTTGGCACCCCCACCCTGTTCCTACTGGCCTCTGCTGCCCCGGGTGACACCGTGTGGGGGTGATGCCACGCCTGATGGTAACACCATGTTCGGGGTGACACCTGCGTGACTCCACAGAACTGCCCTCCGGCACGCTCCGCTGCCTTCCCAGGGGTTCGCTCACTCGAACCTAAACGTCCCCATTTTATGGAGGAACCTGAGGCACAGATGGAGAGGAAATTCAGACCCCACACAGGTGGCCGGCTCCAGAGTCTCTGCTTCTAATCAACCCCCATCCCCACTGCCCCCAAGGAGGGGACAGGAGCATTTCAAAGGGAAGGAAGCTTGTTCCTAGGCTGGGCCAGGGCTCGGCTGTCCCCAGAGAAGAGCAGGCCCTCGGGGGCCCTATCCCAGCAGTCGTGCAGCTGGCTCAGGGGCACATCAGCTCCAGCTCCCGCGGGCAAGCATCGCCTGCTTCCCTCCCACCCCAGCGGCAGAGGGAGATCAGGAAAGGCGAGAGCCTGAGTCCAGCATGGTGCCAGCGGCCAGCAACACACCTCACGGCAAAGAGAAGACAGGCTCCTATGCGCCACCGGCGGTGACGGCTGTGCCCCGTCCAAGCCTCACCTTGGCACTGGCATCTGAGCGGGGCCAGGTCTGCTGGGGTGAGACCTGCCGGGACTCGGAGAAGCAGAGCGGGGCTCGGGCTTCCTGGCCCTGCACACCTCGCCCTGCACGCCTCGCACACTCACCTGACAGCCCTGTGCCGCGAGGCCGAGGCTGTCAGAACCCTCCCGCGGGGCAGGCAGAAGACCTGCAGGTCAGGCTGGAGGTCCAGTGCCCGCCGAGGCCCAGCCAGCAGAGTGCTACGGAAACGCACGGACACTGGAAAGCAGGGCTGGTCAGGCAGAAAGTCAGTGCACAGGGAGGAGGGAGGCGGGCTGCACCCTGCACTGGGGCCAGGGGCCAAGACTTTCGCACAAGTTCAGAAGCACCACCAAACTGTTCTGTTTCAAGTTCAAGTCAAGCCAAACCCCAAACAATCAAAGCGGCTGTTGGAACCTGCCTAGTCATCCGGCCTGGCCCCCGGCCACCGCTGACCCAAGAGGGCAGAGGCGCCCAGGCACATGGCCGCCACCTCTGACACGTCTTCCCTCCTGCCCCCACCCGGTATCTGCCAGGCACGTGCCCGCCGGCTCAGGCACCGGCCAGGTGGCCCAGTGGTGGAAGGCTGGCCGACCCCTGGGGTCAAGAGCACCCCTCTGTTGAATGCAGCAAAACCCGCACGCTGTCCAGAGATGGGGCCCCAGCACCTGGCCCCCCAAGGCCCAGGCGAGGACAGACGTAGTCACAAACGCAGCACAGGGAGGTCCGGTGCTCATAACTCCCCCGTGAGGCACATGGGCTCAGGGGGAGGACGGGTGACGCTCTGTCTCTCCACCCAGGCAGGCCGTCCAGGCTGCCTACGAAAAGGGCAGTGTGTGTCCTGCCAACCTGTCCCGCCCTCCCTGCTGGTATAAAGTCCTCGGCTGCAAGATTTAGCTCAGGCTCAGTCCACAGGAAGGCGGCTGGGAGCCCACATGGGAGGGAGCAGTGCCTGGCGGGACACAGCGCCCACACCGCCCACGGGGCCTGCGGAGACTCGGGGCCGGGAGACCTCGGCCCCCGTGCCCAGTGCCACCTCCCCATACGGACCTGGCCACCCCCAAGTCCTCTAGCAGACACACTGGGAATCTCTTTTCCCCCAAAAAAACACTGAAATCGAAGTAAGAAAACAGCCTTGCACTAAAAAAAAAAAACGCAAGGGAGAAATAAAGGGCAGAGTGCCACTACGCTGTATGAGGGTAGTGGGGACGTTTCAGGGGAGGGGAGGGGGGACCCCGAGAGGCACAGGCTGAGGAATGCACGGGAGCGGGAGGCCTCCCCACCCCTCGGCCCTTCCCGCTCTGCTCTGCGGACCCATGGCAGGAGTGCTCCCTGGGTCACAGGGCCCCAGACTGTCGCCTCACACATGCCACCATCTGGTCTGGGGGTGTCCCCGTGCCCGGTGCACGTGGACAGGTGTGCACGCACACACACACAAAGCCAGCGCCCCTGGGCTATGGCACCACAAGGGCGGGAGGGTCAGAGGCCACCCGAGAGCCCTGCCCCGAGAGCTTTGCCCACAGCCACCCTGCTGGGTCGGCCTGGCCTCTGGCTTCCTGCTGTGGCATCGGGTCTGGTGGGGCCTGTCCCTGGTTGTTGTGTTGGGGGAAGAGGACACAGCAGGTCACCCACGAGAAAACTGAGGCGGTGGCCGCCCGGCAGTGCTGGGAGAAGGGACTCCGACCCCCCTGCTGGCCAGGGTGAGAGGGCACATTCTCCGCTAATTGGAAATGCTGTTTTCTCCTCTGAAGCAAAAGGGAGGCATGAGATGTGGGAACGCCTGAAAGGGAGAGGAATGCCAAGATGCCAGGCTCATCCTTCAGATTCCTGGAGGGGAGGCCCAGCTGGCAGAGGGCTCGGCGCTCAGGCCCAGAGTGGCCTCGCGACAGGACGCTCGCCAGCCAGGGGTGCGTGTGGGGGGACGGGACGCAGAGGCCCAGGCAGGAGCCTGTCTTCTGACCCCCCACCCTGCTGCTCCTGGACACGAGTCCCGCCAGGCCCCCGATGGCTGCGCTGCTGGCACACGCCCTGGTCCTCGAACGGCTCTTCCTCAAATCCAGGCCTGTTTGCTGTCATTTCATGGCTCAAGGTCCCCCAAGGCCCTGTCGTGCTCTGAAGGCTCTCCAGGGCCTTCGGGGGATCCGTGCCCCTGCCCAGCTCTCAGCCTGGCCTTGGGAGGGGGCACAGCCCCCGCAGAACTCCGCCTTGCTGTGTCCCGGGGCCCCAGAAGCCGGCCCTTCCCTCCTTCCTGCAAGTCTCTACCCAAATATCACCTGAGACTCCCCTGGCACCCCCCTTGCCCTGCTGCATGGACATGAGTTCAGTGGGCGCGGGAAACGGGCCTATCGGCCTCAGGGTCCCCGACAGGGCCCAGCGGTGGGATGCGTTTCTGAACGAGCACAGTCCTGACGCAGGAAGGAGTGTGCGTGCAGGTCAGTAAGGAAAAAGATGACCACTCTGCCCCCCGAGGTAAGCAATAAAGGCAAGAAAACACCACGCACGAGAGAAAAAAACCTACGAGTGGTAGAAGGGGAGATGGTCTCCCCGCCCCAAGAGCAACCCCCTGAAGACAAGACGACCGTTGGCTTCCTTGACGGGAGGGCATGGCCACTGCTGGAGGCTCGGCCACCCTGCCCACCCTGCCCACCCACAGGCCGCCAGCGCAGTGTGCTGGGTCGGAGGTTGTACTGCTAGAGACGGTCACAAACACGGAAACTCCGTGGGCGGTGCTCTCAATGGCTGAGAAGACGGCCTGGAGACGCCCGCCGGCGGCACCTGGCGCGCCAGCTGAGCTGCGCACGGTCCAGACGAGGTCCGCGGTGACAGCTCCCTTCACAGTGAAATACAGGACCAAGGGGAGCGTCCCTCCACTGCTCGGGGCTCTTCCCCAAATGGTCTCCAAGCCAGCGCTGCACGTGTCCTGAGGAGAACGAAAGGCACTGGAGCAGCAACGTGATGCGTCTACACCAAGGTCACCTGATCGCGTGCAACGTGGCCGCCTACAAACGGATGCTGGGAAGCAGCAGCAAATCTGGCCGATTGTGCTGAACTCCCCGAAACAGCACGGACTGACGGGGTGGTGGGGCGTCGCACTGGCAGGGGTGGCCCGGTGGGGGCCACGGAGCTCCCCGTGCCCCACCACATTTCCTGGAGACACTTCCGGAAAGGGGGTCACTTCAGTCTGCGCATGAGCAAGGCTCATATGTGTTCCACCCTCACAGGAACTGCTGGGGCTGCTGTGACGTCCCCGGCGGGGTCCTTTTCTGCCGGCAGCGGTGTGAGGACGGCTTTAGTTTCTGGGTTGGAGTTTGTATCGGGGTTGCTGTTGTTTGGATCCTGGCTCTGGAAGGTCCTGGAGTCCTTCCTCTACGCCTGCTGTCCTGTCATGTCCCGTGGTGCCCCGGGAATGCTCAGTGGGTAGGGCACTTGTGAGAGCTTCAATCTGAACACCCGCCTGAGCCCGACACCCCGCTCCTGCTTCCGGCGCGCTCCAGACTCCCCACGCAGCAGCCTCTGCCCCGAGGCTCTGCCCTCACCCACAGCCGAGTCTACACCGACTTCCCGTTCTGCTCCTGGGGAAAGGCGCCCATTTCACCTCCGGCCCCTCCTCAGGTTTCCAATTTGCTTCCATTTCTCATTCCCCCACGTTCTCTAACTCTCTGGATGTCCCTCCTTTGGAGAACCTACTGTTCTTTTTGGGGTGCTACACAGTCTCACGTCGCTGAGGAAACTGACGACAGCTGTTTCGTTCGCTTGTTCAGAGCTGCGCCCTCCTTTCCGACTGCTTTGCTCTGTCTTTCTCACTGCGGCGTCCCTCAAACACCTGGCGAGCCCCAGCTGCCCCCTCATACTTAGGAGTAGGTACTGAAGGGCTCCCTGGCAGCTGACAAGGAGGATGTGCCCCCCGCCCCAACCCGCACTGTGTCTGCGGGTTTTCCTCTTGGGCTGTTCGACTCCCAGTCTTCGCCTGGGTGTGGGCCGCGGCCCTTGGGTCCCGGGGACTGAGAGTGGGGAGGGGAGCGCAGCGCCGAGGTGCTGGGAGTGGGATGCTGCGTTGCCCCCGGGGCAGACGGGACAGGGGTGTCTAGCGGCTCCTTCAACACACCTGCAGACCCCCAGCGAGCTCCTTCCGAGGCCTTGGAGAGACAGGCTCCCCCTGCCGGCCCAGGCGCACCTTTCCTGAGTCTGCGCCCCACTCGACCAAAGGACTTCCGACCTCCAACCTCCGAAACCTGCCTGCTGCTGCCCCGCCCCACTCTCTGCCCCTGGGGGTTCCCCGCCCCCTGCCATAATTCCCTCAGCTCTCATTTCAGTGGGGCTGGGAGGGAGCAGGAATGGCCAGACGTCCAGAACATGGATTCAAGCAGCGGAACCACGGGCAACCCGAGATGTGGGCTCACGGCCCCCCTTCCCTTTCCTAAGGCCTCACCCACGGCTACCAACCGATGCCCCCCGCCCCCGTGTGAGTGGTGACTGACTGGGGAGACAGCGGAGCTGGGCCCCCGGCAGCCTGGCTGCTGGGCCTGTGTAGGAGCCGGGCTGTCTAGCACGTGTAGGAGCCACGGGCGGCGTCGGGAGCTCTGCTCAGGGGGCCCCCACCCAGCTCCAGTGGGCTCCTGGAGGGCAGCTGCACTGCACTGGGGGTCCGGCTGGCGTCCTGAGCCTCCGCCATGTGCCCCAGCCCTTGCACCACTCCCGGGCCAGCTGCCCAGCACAGCCCCTCCCTGCAGCCCTGGCTCCGCCGTCAAACGCCAACAGTCGGAAAGCCACGGCCTTGACCCAACCCTGAGGGTCAGTGTCCAAGGCCATGGGTGACACCTGAGTCCCAGCCTACCTTCTGTGTCCAGGGATGTGCTCAGAGGCCAAGAACAAAGCACTGGACTCTCCACCCGGAGCCCAGCCACGGCTGCTCACAGCCTTCTCTCTGCACAGGAAGGCTGGAGCACGGGCACAGGCCGCCCAGAAAAGGCCCGTGACGCACACGGCAGCTGTGTGTGTGGGACCCACCAGCACCCCCCAAGCCTGCCCTCAGGTGAAACTCCGCAACCACCTGGAGAAGGCTTGTGTGGCTCAGAGAGGTCCTATCCCCTCTGAGGGGCCACAGCCAAGGGCCCCGGTCCCAGCAGTGACCCAGGTCCCAGGGCGCCGGGGCAGGCCAGGCATTTCCATGTGTGGAATGTGAGACACACACAGGCGTGGGCGGGAACCCCAAGGGCACGCTCTGCACTCACACTGCACACGCACACCTGGGCCGGCCTGGCCCTGCAGCCTTGAGGGGCACTGGGTTTGTCCCTCTTTCCTCCTGCGAGGCCTGGTCTGGACCCGCGTGCTGCACCCTCACACTCCTCCTCGGCCCTCCGGGAACTGTGGCAGGTGTGTCTGCCTGCGAGCCCTGTGGGGCGGTCCTAAGGAGAGTGGCGGCATGGGGCACCAGACACCCCAAGGCCGTCGCGGGAGTGCTCAGTGGACTCGGGGCGGAGGGCAGGCACCAGCCTCCCGGCCTCAGGACCCCGGCCAGCTACCTGACCTCTCGGCCTCGCTTGCCCGTCTGAAATGGGGATGCTGAGCTCCAGTCCAGTGTGTCCAAGGGAGCAGAGGACCGCAGCACTCGTGCGGGGACCCAGCACCAGCTCCTGGACCCCTGCGGCACAGGAAGGTCAGTCAGCTGCTCCAGAGGGAGCAGCAGTGCACTCTGCAGGCCTCGGAGCACACGACAAGCAGACGCCTCCAGAAAGCGCGCCTGTGGGCAGCCACGGGCACGTCAAACCTGCCTGCTGGGCAGTGGTAACAACAGTGCAAACAGAAGGTGCAGAGCACTGGCTGCCTTCACAGCCTCGCCGTGTCTGTGACAGTCCCCCTTCTGTCACCCCTACGGAAGTAAGTGCATCTGCGTGCTGAGTGCAGCTGAAGGAACGAGTAAGAAACACCCCTTGGTCAGCATGGACCACGTGAGTCTGAGCACAGCACCCTGAGCCGGTCACGGGCGGCCCACAGCGGGGACGTCCTGGGGGAGAAGGGAACGCACATGTAACAGCGGCTCTGCCCCACTGACAGAGACACGTGGACGGCAGCAGCAGTCACGTTACACGGTCAAAAGGAGGACCATGAAAACGGGCAGCCGCAGCCAGGGCCGGCCCTTGGCCAGCCAGCAGGCACAGGACAAGGGAAAGTAGTGACAAAATGTATCAAGCAGCAGAGGGCCACCGGGATTCCCCTGGTAAGAAACAAAAAGTGGCCAAGACAGAGGGGGATGGCCCTGCAACGCTGTTTCCAAGCAGCACACGATGAAAGCAACCGAGCCACACGTTCCAGGCTCACCGGGCAGCTCCCCACGTGAAGGAGCCCCGTCCCCACCGGCAGGGGAGAGGCCGGCAGGAGGGTCCAGCAGGATCAGAATAGAGAACCACCCACTTTTGTTTCAAAGAAAGAAACAAAAACAAGAGAGAACATGCATGTCTGGGTCTAGAGGCGCATGTGTCCCCCAAAGGGAAGTACGCGGGGGTGGAGAAGGGGGAGGTGACGCAGGCATCGCTTTACTTTTGTCTCTTTATACAATGACAAGAACTCCATACAAACAACGCTCAGAACCACAGCGTGAGGACGCCCTACCCCACGCCTCTGGTGGCTTCCTCTTCAGTGTGGCCCCCAAGTCCAGCAAGAGAAAATGCAAAGGACGCTGGGAAAAAACAAGGCGCCTGAGGGAGCCTGGCAGGGGCGCGAACCCAACAAGCCACTCTCCGCCCTTTAGAGCCAAGCTTCTGGAAAGCGCTGTCCTCACTCACTGGCTGCATGTCCCGGCCTTGGGCACACCCGCCCCTCTAGCCCACCACCCCACACCACAGCTCTTTGCCAAGGTCGCCTGGTGAGCGCAGGGGCATGTCCAGCAGACCACGCGGGCCTCCCTGGTCAGCACGGGGTCCCGGGCCCTCCCTCCGCGGGGCTCGGGGCCGGCCCACTCAGCGCACACCTCGCATCCCGGCTCCACCAGGAGCCTCACAGCAGCCACGCGCAGTGCCCGAAACCCCAGCAGGACCCCAGGCCGGCATCGGGTCACGCCTCCGTCCCTGCTCACTCACGTCCACGCCGGGCAGCATCTCCCCACGTCCTCCCCACTGCGAAGCCCGTTGCCAATTCCCTCACTTGTTTCTCGAATCCGACCTGGAGGGGGGCTGGTGTGGTGGGGCCAGACTGAACTCAGGCAGCTCGCGACCGCTCCCTGCCCCGGTTCTGTCCCCAGGACACGGTCACGCTGAGCACCTTCGGTGGCGCGCAGGCAGGTGGGGCAGTCGGAGCTCAGCGTGCGGCCACATGATGCCAGCGTGCACCTCGGTCACCCCGAGCTGGCGCTGTGTGCTAACTCGCCCCTCACAGGCGTCTTCGGAAAGCACAGCTGGTCCCACTGAGCCCCGAAGCCCTCCACGTGCACTGAAAACACCCGCCCCCCACACCCTGAGCTCATGGGCTACATCTACTCAGGTCGCCCCTTCTGGCTCACCCTGCACCATGGCCTCCACTTGTCCTTCACCGGGAAGGTCTCATCTGGTACTGGCCAGGCTGTGACGAAGCCCAGGTCCCAAGCTCGCCTTGCAGGAGCCACGTCCATGCCCCCACCTGCGGGAGCCCCGACTCAGCGCCGAGGCCCCAGCGCTGGCGTGCAGACCAGTGGGCTCGGTGGGGAAGAGACGAGCGTGACGGTCTGGCCGCACCTGCAGGCGAGGGCACAGCCGAGGGCCGCACAGCCCAGGGCCCTCGGCTCAGCCACCTGCACTGCAATGAGCAGCGCCAACACTGCGCTCGGCGCTGCTCCGGTGCCAGGCACAGGGCGAGCTCACGCCATGCCATGCCACACAGCCTGATACCTGCCTCCAGGACAGGCATCTCTGAGGACAGGGACAGAGAACTCAGTACAGCGGTACCTTGGTTTTCGAACGTAATCCGTTCCAGAAGACCGTTCGAGTTCTGAAATGTTCGAAAACCGAGGCAACGGTTTCCCCATAGAAAGTAACGCAAAATGGATTAATCCGTTCCAGACCTTGAAAATCAATGCCTGAAACTGCAAATTTAGCATGAATTTTACTATCTAATGATACCATAGATCCATAAAATTTACGGCGTTCGTAAACTGAAACGTTTGTTGACGGAGACGTTCGAAAACCGAGGTCCCACTGTATCTCCCTCCAAGTCAGGACATGCGATAGAGGGAAGAGCCCTGGGGGAAGGGGCAGCCTGACCAGGCGGGGAGGGAGTTTACTGGAAGCGGGAGGTCAGGGACGACCTCTCTGGGGACGGAACATCCATTCTGAGACTGAGCCATGTGGAGGGACAAAGATATGGAGGAAATGGCAAGTGCAAAGGCCCTGGGGCACAAAGGAGCCTGCCCCGCAGACCAGCAGGTGGCCAGAAGACTGCAGCCGGGCAGGCGGGGGCCACGGGGCAGAAGAGAGGTGGCAAGGGCCTGAGAGTCCGGGGACACAGCCTGGCGTGGGGGTCTGGTGCAGAGAAACGTCCTGGGGCGCTGTGGCCCATCTGCTGCTACAGAAGCCGGCTCTGCTCTGCTGTGGGGCACCAGTCAGGAAGCCACGGAGGGGCCCGGAAGCAGGTGCCACAGGCTCACGAGGCTCAGTGTGTGGCCAGAACCCGGCGGACGTGGTGTTTGGGAGGTGGTGCTGACCAGCGCTGGGCTTGAAGGCGGTTCGCAGCTGCAGCTGGCCAGGCGAGGGCAGCGCTCCGAGGAGGCCTGCCGGGCACGTGAGCTGAGGAAGCGAGGGGCTCACTGAAGACCTGCCACACGGGACGGGGGTGCGTGGGGGGACGGGAGGGAGCTCCGGACGCGTGGGCAGCTGTACTCAAGGGAGCAGTTCCGGCCGGGGCTCAGGCTCACAGCGGGAAGACGAGGACCAGCAAAGGTACCCAGGGCACTCTCCGGGCCCGAAATGACACGTGTAGAAATGTCCCCTAGCGATTTGCTCCTGAGTGCCTGGGAGACGCACTGAGCAGCTCTAACTCTGTCGTCTGACAACCCCGAGAACAGCTGCAAGGTCTTCCTGTAGCTCACCGCTGAGACCTGCCACCCCAAGGGGCACGAGGACCCCATCCTGCTGCTCAGCCGTCCTCCATCGGGTTCCCCCACAGCACCCCCAGAGGACAGGCCTCGACCGCGCGGGCTGCACAGGCTGCTTCTCAGCCCGACCTGTGCCTCCACAGCGGGGCCGAGAAAGAGGGGCTGCCGCCGCCACTGCAGGACAGGTCGTGGTCCTGGCACCACGGCCACCCACACTGCAGCTGTTGCTGGGACCGCTCTGACCGCGGGTTGGACGTCTGGGCACCCAGGCCCCAGGGCCCCAGGGCAGGGAGGCTCCGAGCACCAGCCCCGAGTCCTCAGCTTCCAGGCAGTCTCCGGGGAAAGGCTCAGACAGGAGGAGGGATACGAGGCAGGACTTCCCTGTTCTGCAAAGGCCTTTCCTTGCTCATTTAAACTTGATGTTTGTGACAGAGATCACACCTGCACAAGCCATCTGAGGACCTCATTTCCTCAGAGGAAGGAGTCTCGGTTCTGACTCACTGCCATCTCAGCCTTCTGGGTCCCCCAGGAGCAGACGAAGTGAATGGCAGGAAGTACTGGGCCTGCCGAGCCCAGGGACGAGGTTTTATGATGAGGTCTGCAGAGGAGATGGGAGCTGCAACCAGACCTAGGAGGGGGGTCCAGAGAGCAGGGGGACATGGGGGAACCCCATCCCCAGGAAGGGGCAGAGAGAAAGAACTGGGAACCTGGGGACCCAACACGTGCACTCAAGTCGGGCCAAAGGCTGCCCTGGCAGAGTGGAAGCCCCAGTTCTGCCCTCTGCTCTCCAGACAGCAGAACCAGGGATGAGGTGAGAAGCCTAAGTATGGGCGCCCTGAGCACCAGGGACCCCAGCCCTGGGCTGAGGTTGTGCTGGGTTCACGCCCCTACTGACAGCACCAGCTCAGGACCAGGTGGGGGCCAACCAGCTGCATGGCACGGAAGTGGTACCCACTCTGCTTGGCAGGTGCACGGCCCACACACCACGCACACATATGTGCACACAACAAGCACACATCACACACATGCACAATCACGTACACACAGCACACACATGGACACAGCATGTACACGCACCACACGCACCACACATACTGCATGCACACTGCAGGCACACGCACACACCATGTACACACACAGTGCACACACCAGGCACACGCACACCCCACAGCACAGCAAGGGCCCTGTGAGGACGCCCCATCCCCAGGGCAGTTCCCCACCCTCTGTCTGTCTCCTCCTTTAAAGCACAACTTCCCCGTTTGTTAGGAAACATTTCTCAGTTGGTAAACCTGGATTTGCCACATTTTAAGCAGGTCTCCTTGCACGTGATTAATTCAAAATGTAATTTCTATTAGTATTAATAGAACAGTGTTTCCCAATCTGCAAGCTGGGCCCACTAGTGTGAGTTGTAAACCTGGTTGAGTGGGTCAGACCAATCTTTTGTTTTTAAACGAACTAGCGTGGGACAGAAACGATCAGTGCACGGCATAGGCCCCACATCGGTCGGCCTGTCAGTCGGCACACCACACACGTGTGCACGCGCACGCATGCCCGCATGCACACACGATGTACACACCACACCACACGTTCACACACACACAGTGTAAGATACATTTCTCACAATGGGTCACGATCACAAAGTTTTGGAGCTTCTGAGAGACTGTTCTGGAACAAACGCTGTCTCTGCCCCTTCATGTGGGACGGTCCAGGTGGGCACAGGGCCTGGGCAAGCCTGCCCACTGAGGGCTCTGCTGGAGGGTCCTAGCGATGCACCGACGGACAGAGATCATGTTTTGGAAACAACTGAAACATTGTCTCTAGTAGAGAGAATGTTCCAGGTGGACGAGAGCTGTGAGCACTTGGGTCGGCAACAGTCGGGAGACAGACTCGCTGATTCACAGAAATAGAAGCGAGGCCTGAAGCAGAGGCAGCGGCAGCGCTTCCCAAGCACCGCGCACGACGGGTGCTGCACGAATGTGCTACAAGGAGCCGTGAGCTGCCAGCGAGGGCCGCCTTGCAATCCGGCTCCGACAGTGAGTTGGTCACAGCTTTGCTGATGAACAGTCCTTCCAAAACACCCCTTACAGAGCTGACACCCCAACACCCCACAGCCCCAGCCTCTCTGCAGCCCAGGTGCCCCTGGGCCGCCTCCTGCTCCCGCTGCAGCCTGCACCGTCCACCATGGCTGCGTTTCCCACTCTGGAAAGCCTGCGGGTCCAGTGGGTTTCGGTGGTGACGAGTGAAGACACTGACGGAACGTGAAGCTCCAGCACCAGCTCGGGAGCCAGCCCCTTCCTCCCACGTCCCAGTTCCCTCTCCACAGCGCCTCAGGAAGCACGACCCTGCGTTCATTCGGGCGGCCCGGGCTCAGCGTCGGGCCTGGACCTGTCAATCTGTGTGCGGGCTCCTGGACGCAGCCTCCTGCTGTCTGAGCCCGGTCGCAGCTCCTGGACCCTCGGACCGGAGTCCCTGCCCAGGGTGATGCTACGGGACGTCCCCAGCCCACAATCAGAAATCCTGATGCCCCCAACGCAGGGCCCTGCCATCAGGTTAGGGAGCTGTGCCACCAACAGCCGCCCTGAGCCCACAAGGGGGAGAAACCAGACCACGGTCTCTGCGGAGAAAGGAGGACGCTGAGAAATGTGACAGCAGAGGGCGAGGGCCACCGACCCCGGCTCGCCAGCACCGGCCTCATCAGCCTGTCCCGAGAGCCCCTGTGACACAGCAGAGGGACATCCCGGGGTGGACCACTGCGTAACTGATGGACAACTGCCCAGGCTGCTGCGGCCAGTGGCCACCCTGCACAGAGCAGTGCCCGGTGGGCACTCGGAGCCCCCCCACTTGCAGGTGCACCACAGGCAAGCCAGGCCTGTGCGCCGTGAGGAGGCCACGAGCCGCGCAGGCTGGAAGGCCGAGCAGCCCGACTGACTGCGCCCAGGAAGCGGGCTGGGCGCTGCCGGCCTCCCGCCTGCGCGGCCTGGGCTCTCAGACGCCTGTGAGCGGCGCCTATTGGGCCCAGCACCAGGCCAGCCTCTGGGAGAGGACCACACGGTGCGGCTGCCACAGCCGTCGATGGACGAGGGACGGCAAACGGGCTTTCTGAACAGCAGGGGGCCCACCTGGGCGGCGAGGCGGCCACCTGGGAAAGGAGCCCAGACCAGATGGAGCGTGCAGGCCCAGGCCGACCCCGACACGCCCGGTCTGATGTCTGAGGGTGCGGGGCAGGCTGGTGGCCACTGGTCACCACAGTTCCTGTCCAGGTCGGAGCCTGGACAGCGGCCAAGGGACACGCTCTCCAACAGATGCATGGAGGACAGCAGAGGGGCTGCTCCAGCCCCATTTCTGTCTCTTCTGAAGACAACAGCAGACGGACCTCTTCTAGAGCGCGGAACTGAAAAAGCTATTTGAGGCCCCTCACCCAAAACAAAAACCCACATGGAAACTCATTTTACTTAAAAAGAGATCGACAAGGGGCCGGCCCGGTTAGAGCTCCATGCTCCTAACTCCGAGGCTGCCGGTTCAATTCCCACATGGGCCAGTGGGCTCTCAACCACAAGGTTGCCAGTTCAGTTCCTCGAGTCCCACAAGGGATGGTGGGCCCCACCCCCTGCAACTAAGATTGAACACGGCACCTTGAGCTGAGCTGCCGCTGAGCTCCCGGATGGCTCAGCTGGTTGGAGCGCGTTCTCTCAACCACAAGGTTGCCGGTTCAATTCCTCAACTCCCGCAAGGGATGGTGGGCTGCGCCCCCGCAACTAGCAACGGCAACTGGACCTGGAGCTGAGCTGCACCCTCCACAACTAAGATTGAAAGGACAACAGCTTGACTTGGAAAAAAGGCCTGGAAGTACACACTGTTCTCCAATAAAGTCCTGTTCCCCTTCCCCAATAAAATCTTAAAAAAAAAAAAAGATCAACAGAAAAGGGTGGTGAGTGAATGTGATTCAAAGTTATTAAAAGACTACAGAGCAAGAATGAAGAAATAAGACTTAGAAGCACTCTGCACAATGAGAGCATGCCAGAAAGACCTATTCCTGAAGATAAAACGTAACCCACGGTTTGCAAACTGTGTGAGCAGTTAGGAAAAGCAGCCACGGGAGCCGTGTTCATACCCAGAATTAGAGAGCTGGCAGCGAGGGACCGCGTCATGCAATCAGTGAGCAGTGGGACCCGCAGGGGGCGTGCTCAGGTGTCTGCAGACACCTCGTGTGACTGAGAGGCTTCGGAGGGCACAGCAAGGGGCACGGGCCCGCCCTGCATCGCACTACAGGCCATGCTGCGCTGGGTCCCTTCTCCAGAGTCCTGCGAGCGGGTACGGGACAAGCCGAGCGGGAAATGGGGGCGGTGTGGCTGAGAAGCTCAAGTCCAGCCTGTGGGAGACGGCTGTGAGGTGGCTAGCTGGAGGCCAAGCTCAGGCCACACTGCCACGGGAGGCAGCGTGCCTGCGAGTGCCATCTGTCCACTGACAAGGCCAGGAAACAAAGGCCAACCCAGAGCAATGGCACCCCGGTACCTGGGACGCGGCCTCTGAAAACCTTTTCCCACGACAGGAAACCAGAGCTCCAGTCTGGACTTCACTGTCACAGCAGAGAGCAGTGACACTAGCTGTCCGAGGTCACTAGGGTCACTGTCACCAGGATGGGAACCAGCCTGAATAAGCTCCCAGGGGACAAAGTGGGACACAGGTGAGCATCGATGAGAATGACAGCTGAAAAAGGCTCTAAGACCAAGCCTGTTGATCCAGAAGTACTAATGAGACACGGCTTTTAAACTGTCTCGGTCCCCGGGGGAAGACGCCAGGGAGTCAGCTCCCGAGTCCTGAGAGCTGGTCAGGAGCGAAGGCGTCAAGCCCTTACCCTGAGCTCCACGTCCCCGGGGAACAGAAGCTGAGAGGAGGAAGTCCCTCCCAGGAGCCTGTGGCCAGAGCCCTGCCCGCCAGGCGTCCGGACACCGCAAGTGGCCTTCATCAGTGCACCTGTCTACACCTCAGACAGGTGAGGGCTCCCACCCACTCCCGCCCTCCCACGCAATGAGAGCGCAGAGGGGAGAGGAAAGTGAAAGCGTGTGCCCAGCTCAGAGGGAGAGGGGAACACAGGAGGGCTGTACTTCTGAGAGCTCTGCGGGCCAGTCCAGAGGGACAGACAACGAGCTCCCCTCCTGCCCATGGCACGGCCAGAGCCTGGCATCACCTCGCAGTCGCCTCTTGTGGACAGAGAGCAGGCCGTGTGCAAGGACGCCGGGGTCACATCCCATCCATCGGCACTCCCTGGAGTGCAGAAGGAGGGGCCAGCTGCCCGTCATCTGTTCTGAGGGGGCCGAGGGTCTGTGTCCCTCTCCCGAGCGTCCTGACCCCAGGGCAGCGCCCTGTCACTGGCAGGTGGGTGAGCTGGAGGTGGCAAGGCCGCCGTGCCCTGAGCTGCTGCCACGCGTGGGCCCCCTTACAAAGCAGCCGCTCCAGTGCCCTCCACGTCCACAGCGGGCTGGGCTCCGTGCCCCCAGGAGGCAGGCTCCTCAGGCCGGCCTCAGGGCTGGGATCCGCTCACGACCACCACGCCAGGAGCCCCGTGCTTGGTGCCCAGCTCCTCGCCTCACGAGGGGCCTGGCAGACCTGGCCTGCCCGACGCTCCAGACCACAGGCACGTGTGGGAAGTGCCTTCTGGCCTCTCTGGGTGTCCAGCCAGAGGCTGCGCAAAGGCCACAGAGGGGGCTGCGGTGGCCCGAGCGCCGGGTTCTCTGCACCCACTGAGCACACGCCCCTAGGCACCTGTCCCTGGCCAGCCCGAGAGACCCTGGGACACAGAACGTAACCATAACTGCCCTGCCTCCAAAAGGACGGCCAGCAAGTGGGGCCGACAGAAGGGACAGCAGGAGCGGGACAGACGGGAGCAGGAGACGGGGTGGGAACGTGGCGCTCTGGGCAGCCTACGGCCACCCCAGTGGGGGGCGGGAACGCAGACTGACACTGACTGAGACGCTGGCCCCAGGACTGGGGGGACGCTACCACTGGGGACTGGCGAGAGTTCTAGAAATCTGAGGAGACCCCACGGGGCTTAGCGTGGGCCACGATAACAGAGCAGGTCTGTACACGGAGGTGCCCACGAGCCAGGTGTTCTCACCAGGTCGAGGTGGAAAAGGAAGCCCCCAGGAGCAGAGACAGTGTCCAGAAACTATCAACCGACTGGGTGCAGCCTGTGCACTGCACGGATGGCAGCATTTGCAACCTCACCATGGTGAGGGCTGACGGGCGTTTAACACAACCGTGCAGACGGGGCGGACACTGGATGTCCTTTCAGACAATCTGAAGCGACGTACTGCTGAAATCAGCAGAGACAAAAAGCAAGGATCTCCCTGCCTTCCTTCCGTTAACGGGCTGCTTTCCCGATCTCTCAGGAGAAGTCCAGCCTAGGACGCTCACTCCACGGGTGGATTTATCACGGACGACCTGCTGTCCACGCATCTTACTCTGCCTCTGACCCCTGAGCCAGCGCCAAACCCCTCCAATAAATGAACCAATCCCGCCCACGCACCGCAGCCCCATAAAGCCCAGAAGGGCGGTTCCGAGGGCTCCGGTGGGCAGACCGGGAGGCGTGGGGAGGGCGGCGCCCGGAGAGGGCAGGGAAGCTCCAGGCCCCTCCGCACACCTGGCCCCACGCACCTCGGCGTCTCGGCCCATGGCCGTCCTCAGTTACAGCCTCTTCCCATAAACCAGCGACCCAGTGAGGTTCCTGAGTTCTGGGAGCCGCCACAGCAAATGAATCGAACCCAAGGAGGCTCCTGCAACCTCCGATCTACAGCAGTCGGTCCGAAGCCCAGGCGCTGACGTGGACTTGGGGCGGGGGGTGTGGGACTGAGCCCTTTCCCTGCGGGATCGGACGCGGTCGCGGGTGGACCGTGTCAGCACTGAGTTCCGCTGCAGGACAACCCAGCTGGAGTCCGGAGAATTGCTTGATGGTGTGAGG
Organism: Rhinolophus ferrumequinum; assembly: GCF_004115265.2. Lineage (NCBI taxonomy): Eukaryota > Metazoa > Chordata > Mammalia > Chiroptera > Rhinolophidae > Rhinolophus > Rhinolophus ferrumequinum. Next base: position 962,211 of record NC_046294.1, read on the forward strand.
GATGCCCTGACACACACACACCCAGGTCGCACCGGGGGCCAGAACCCAGATGAATCTGTCAAGAACGAGGCAGACTGGAGGCTCCCCAACACTCACAGCACAGGCTCCCCAGCAGCGGACCTCCGTGGGACAAAACGACAAGGACGTCCTTTGGGTAAAGTGGCCAGAGGGAGGTCACGGCTCCTGGAGGACCACAGAGCCAAGAAAGCGCTAAATCCACAGAAACTTTATGTACAGAAAACGTGCAAATTGAAGTAAATACCCGTGAATAAAACAATGACACTGGGGGTTCAAACGGAACTAGAAAGCACCTCCCAACTCCACAGCATAGCACAAAGGGCATGGCGAGAGCCGTCGTGGCCTTCAGACCCCGGGAAGGGAAGGCTCGGGTGCAGGCTTACGGTGACCGCCAAAAGTGCGTGCAGCCTCCAGGGCGGTGGAGGTACGAAGAAGGACTGAAAGCAGCAACAATACATTCCAATGGGGGGGCAGCACTGGGGGGTCCAGGCAGCACGAGCAGGAGAAGGACGCAGCTTAAAGTCAGCCACCACAGGACACACGGACCGTACCAGCCTACGAGGGCACACTGTTTCTGTGGGTTACGTGACAGCAGACACGAGGGACCTGTGGGGTGTGGGCCTCGACCTGCAGTGGCCGCTGGCCCCTCAAGCGGCCACATGGTGGGGCGCTCCTTCCTCTGGCGGGGGGCATGTGCGAGTCTGCCCGATTCCTAGGGGACGGGCTACCAGGGTCTGTCACCTGCCGAAACCTGTGGGGGTCTGGCTGTGCGCCTTCTGTCAGCACACACGCGTACATCCCCGAGTGGCTGTCCCCTTCTCTCGCGAGGGTCGCTTCTGATGAACAGAGCTGCTTAATTTTCACGTCACCAAACTGCCTATCTTTTCCTTTACGATCAGGTTTCCCGGCCTAAGAAAACGTTCTCCACCCAACGGTCAGCAGCAGCACCTTCCATGTCTTCCTACAACCGTGCCGGCCAAGAGAGACGCAGGCGAGTGTAAATGCCAGCCTCGGATGGCACATCAGGTTTTAACAACATATTCTGTTCAACCCCAAATGCCATGCCAACGTGTAATCACCATGAAAACATTAGTAATATTTTACGTTATTTCCTTCAAAATCCAGCGTATTTTACGCATCAGCTCACCTCCAGCACTCAGCAGCCACGCAGACAGCAGGACCCGGGCCAGCGCCGCCCTAGAAAGCCTTGACCTTGGGTCTACAGTCTCCCTGCGCCATCATTCTTTGCTTGGTGGGCTGTGTGGGCCAAGGTTTTCAAAAAACGCATGGAGACCTATTGAGCCAGCACGACTGTACCAAAGACTGGCCAACCGCGCCTTCCCTTTTTCCTTTCCTCCTTTCCCTTTCCTCCTAGGTCCTGTCACAGAACTCACCGCAGCCTCGGTGACTCTGGAAGCCTGACTGGGCTCCATCCATCCGCTCGGCTCCCGTCTGCATCTCCCCCTGTTCTTCTGGGGCTGGGCCCCTGGGAGGCAGGCACTCAGACTCTCTGCTCCAACCCCAGCACCAAGGGCTCTGACTCACTCTCGGGTCTGTCTGCACCCCACAACGGCGGTTCTTGTTACCTTTCGGCCAAAAATCCTTCTTTAGGAACCTTCTATGTCTCACTGGTTACTCAGGAGTGTCTCCTAATTTCTAAACAGAGGGGGTTGATTTCTGGTTTCATTCCACTTTGACCAAGAACACACTCAGGAAGGTTTCAGTTTGCGGCCATCTGCTGAGGTTCGGGTCGCTTCCTGTAACTGTCCAACGAGTGCTGAGATGCTCTGTAGTCTGCCGTACCTTAGGCCAAATGTGTGAATTATGGTTTTCCGCCCTCTCTGCTGGCTGCCGTGTGCCTAGGGTACGGCTGGGCTGAGATGCTGTGAGAAGGAACCCCTCCCCACACCTTCCTGGGCCCCAGGCCAGCTCCACAGCCTCCTAAGGGCGGTCCAGGGACCCCAACAGGAGGGGCAGAGCCAGGATGAGCATTTTTCTTTTTTTCTCCCTAAAAGTCTATACCCTTTTACCAACCTTTCCCTATTTTCCCACCTCCCGGCCCTGCCAACCACTTCTCTACTCTGCTACTAGGCGTGTGACTTTTTTTTTTTAAGAGTCCACAGGTAAATGAGACCAGGCGGTATTTGTCTTTCCCTGTCAGATTTAGTTCACTAGCATAATGCCCTCCAGGTCCATCCATGTTGTCCCAAGTGACAGAGTTTCTTTCTCTTAGGGCTGACTAATCTTCCATTGTGCGTACATACATTTTCTTTGTCATCTGTCAACAAACATTTAGACTCTTACCAGGCCTTGGCTACTGTGCATAAGCTGCAGGGCACGGGGGTGCAGGCGTCTCCTCAGCGATTTCCTGTGGGTACAGACCCCGTGGTGGGACTGCTGGGTCGTCTGGTGGCTCTGGTTGTGGCTTCTTGAGGCAGCTCCGCACGGTTCCCCAAGGCGGCTGCACCGTTTACACTCCCGCCACACTGTACACGGTCACCTTTCCTCCACGGCCTCGTCACACTTGTCATCTCGTCGTTTTGATGACTGCTGTCCTGACAGGTGTGGGGTGGGGTCTCACTTGTGGTTTGGGCCTGTTTCCCTGATGACCAGTGATGACAAGCACCGAGCACCGTTCACGCACCTGTAGGCACTTTGTATGTCTTTGTCTAGTCCAGACCTCCGCCCATTTCAGTTCCTTTTTATTTTAGGTATTAGCCCCTTATCAGGTATGTGGTTTGCAAACATTTTCTCCCATTCCACGGGTTGCCTTTCAAGTCGTCGATGGTTTCCTTTGCTTTGACGAAGCTTTTGAGTTTGATGGAGCCCCACTTGTTTTCTTTTTGCTCTTGTTGCCTGTGCTTCTGGTGTCACATTCCCCAAAATGCCAAGAGCCCTGTCCAGGAGCTGCCCGTCTGTTTTCTTCTAGGAGTTTTGGGGTTTCAGGTTGTATGTTCAAGTCTGCACCCACTTCAAGTTCACTCCCGTGAGTGGTGTCAGACAGTGGTCCAGTTCCTTCTTTTGCACGTGACTGTCCAGTCTCTCCAGCACCATTTATTGAAGAGACGCTCCTTTCCCCACTGTGTATTCTTGGCTCCTCTGTCGTAAATGAATTGACCACTTATGCCGGGGTTTACTTCTGGGCTCTCGATTCTGATCCATTGACCTGTGTGTTAGTTCCTGCCAGTACCATGCTGTTTTGATGACTACAGCTTTGTAGCATAGTTTGTATCAGGATGTGTGATGCCCCCAGCTTTGCTCTTCTCTCTCAGGAGTGCTTTGGGGGTCTCTTGTCGTTCCCGACAAATCTGAGGATTGTATGTTCTAGTTCTGTGAAAAGTGCGATTTTGATAGGACTGCACTGAACCTGTAGGATTCCTGGGGCCGCAGGACCTTCGACATTAACTCTTCTCATCCATGAGCACAGAATCTCTTTCCACTCATCTCTGTCTTCGATTTCTTTCATCAGTACCTTCTAGATTTCAGTGAAGAGATCTTTTCTGGCTCAATTTATTCCGAAGTATTCTGTTCTTTTTGATGCTGTTATAAATGGGTTATTTTCTGCATTTCTCTTTCTGACAGACAGACGGAGCACCTGTGAGACGCCTGGGAAGCTCCGCCCTCACGCTGTTTGTGTCTGGGTGCTGAGTCTGGAGCCCAGACGCTCTCGAGTTCATGATCAGCGAAGCCACACAGGCATCAGCTGGGCAGACGGGAGGCAGCGTGAGCACAGGTCAGGTGTCCTGGCCAACAGGGCACATCAAGTGCTGACCAGGCTGCAGAGCAACAGGCGACCAGGGGTGGGCGTGGGAGGGAGAGGGAAGACTTGGGCTTCATCCCACAGGCATGGGGGTCTGCAGGGCCTTTTGTGCAGGACTAGGACACAGTCAGCTCTCTGGTTTTCTGTGGAAGATCTGAGTCAATGATAAGGACAAATGCCTCAGCCCCAGTCCCAGCCCCGGGTGCCCGCGTCTGGAGAGCTTGGGGACCCAGGAGCCCCGCAAAGCTGGGGCCCTGATGCGCTCATGCAGCCTGTGATGAGCTTCTGAGCCAGGTCCTGCAGCCGGAACCATGGGGTGTGTGAGCAGCCAGGACACGGCCTCCCCGCATGTGCTGCAGGCCCAGCCACACAGGCCAAAGAGCGTAGTCTTCACCCCAGACCCCGACAAACGTCATTTCAGAGGATGGTTTATTTTCATTAAAAATCAGACTTCTGGGAGAGAAATGACAGAGGAAACTGCAGAGCTGCCTGTGAACAGCTCCCAGCAGGAACACCCGGGTCTCAGAGAGCAGGAGTGGCTCCAACTCTCTCCCTTCCACTGTGTTACCAGGAAAAAAGCAGACGAAAGCACCAATGGGATGGGTGGGGCCACCTGCTGGTGCCACGTCCCGATCCTACATCTGAGCCATCAAGCTGAAAACAACACACCAGAGCCGCCTCAAAGCCCGCAGGCCAGGCCCGGTGCTGGCCCGACCCCGGCCCTAGTCTGACCATCTGTCCCTATGGCCTCCTCCCCAGGGGGCAGCAGGCCCGACGGCTGCAGGTGCCAGTTCCCGGAGGCCAACAAATGCCGACGCACAAGCCGTGCGCTGCACCCCCCACCTGGTCAGCACAGGGCCGGGGCCGGGACCCTTGGAGGCATCAGTCACCAAGCCCCTCACCGCACTGCCTGCTCCTATGATGTGGCCGCCACTGCCGGCAAAACAGGGCCAACTGCCCCTGGGAGGCAGACACCAGGGTATGATGGCCTGCAGGAGGGACCACGTCCCCACACACAGGTGGAGACTGAGACTTGGGGCCTGTGGTCACACAGCTGCTGCAGACGGGCCTGCGGCCACTGACCCCCACGTGCACTCCCACCAACGCCAGCTCCTAGCCAGCCCGTCCCTCGGTACTTGCTGTGCTGACCGGAGCAAAGAACGCTGCTCACAAAAGGGGGCAGACGCGAGTGGGTAGACTTGGACAGCAGACCCCCAGCCCAGGGGTCGCCCCAACACCACCCTCAGGGCTCACCCAGCCCATCTGCTTGGAACAGGACAATGAGCACACCTAGCTGCACCTTCCAGAAAAAGCCCGGCTCGGTGTCCCCACGGAGCGCAGTACACCGAGGTCTCCACCTGGGAGGCAAATGCCGCTGCCAACGGCCCTGAGCAGGCAGCGCAGGAGGGAGGAGCCTGCTGGGCGGGGGCGGCCCAGGCCCCAGTGCCCGCGAGGCGGCCTCCTGAGTCCACACTGTGCTCTGTGCATGGACGTCCGCTGTGGGGCCCCACAGGTCCCAGTCCTGCCGCCCGGCCCCACGGCGCAGGCTGGCAATCCAGTGTGTGTGACGGATGTGAGCTCCACAAGGGCTCCGCGTCCGGGCGGCAGGGCTGGGCCCTCACACAGCCACCTCAGGAGATTCAGCCCCAGGGGCCAGAAACCACAAATGCTCCTCTACACGGGGCGGTGCGAAGGAGGCAGTGTGTGAGAAGAACCAGCACGCGACAGGAAGCACAGCTGCCCCCACGCCCGGCCTGGCTCTGCAGGACCCCTCCCAGGGGGGTCACAGCAAAACATGAGGTGGGACTCGCCCACCCGTTGGCCTTGGAGGAAGTACACTGAAGCCAGCGAGGTCACCACAAGATGACACATTTATTTTTACTCAAATTACAAATGCCAGGAACTCACGGCAGAAGTCAGCTGAGCCCAGCTGAGCCGAGCATTTCTTCAGCCAAACAGGTAGGAGGCCTTCCCCGCAGGAACCACAGAATGTGCTAAAAACAAGGGTTTTCATCACAATGCTTTTCTAAGCCCCTGCCCACCGTGGCCACGTCCAGAGAACGGCCTGGGCCTCCACTCCACCAGCGTCGGAGTGAGCGTCAGGCTACATAGTGCATGGCAAACAGCACGCCGAGGCCCAAAGCCCCAGCCGGACACCAGTGCCCTCTGGTCACGGCAGTGGGTGCCCTGTTCCCCAGGGGGTGGCGCAGGCCGGGCAGGGAGGCAGCAGGGGCGGCCTGCGTGCTCACAGCCATGACCCACAAGACGCACTCCCGCGCTCCTGGGGGCTTACGCACAGCAGTGTCCCTGGCACTGGTAAACCCGACTGCGATGATGGCACAGCTGCCACACACCAGGTACCTTCCAGAAACCATATCCCAGCCAAAACCACTCTGCAGTGCAGGGGCTGTGAGCCCCCTTCCCAGATCTGGGTGCCGAGCCTCGGAGAGCAGTCACGACCCCGTGACTGCCTGACTTGCAGATGGCACGCCCCGTGGGCACCCAGGCCTCCCTGCCAGTGCCCCTCTGGGGACCAGTGCCTGCAGGGTGGACGCCCCACAGCGAGCACTCACCGTGGCCGGCGACCACAGGCAGGTTCGGGTGCCCTAGGCCTGTCTTCTCCTGCCCTGGCCACACCAGGTACGCAGAGGCTACCAGTGGGTCTGGGGAGAGGAGACGAAGCCCGCCCGAAAAGGATGCACAGGTGACCATTTCGGCTCAGCGAGCAGGGCACAGGAAGGCAGCCGGCAGAAAACACCCTCTCGTGCAAGGAGCGCCATCCCAGGAAACAGCGCTGCCAGCTCTGCTCTCCCGCTGAGGCAGCGGCCCCCGGCTACACCCCATGTTGGTTACTCAGGAAAGGCACAGTGGCCTCAGGCCCTGTGCACCCGAGGTCCCCCGGCCCCTGGCCATGTTGGTCGTCCAGGACAATGGAGCAATGTCACTGAGTGCGCAGATGCCACCATTGGGGGCAAGAAGTAAACGCACTTCTGGAAAGAGGATACCAGGTCCTCGGGGGACGGTTCCTCACTGCACCCCAGCAGCAATGAGGGGAAGGGGGGTGAACAGACGGAAGCACAGCCTGTGGGTGACCCTCGACCTTTCATTTCTTTTCTGTTCATTCATTGCCTCCAACAGCTAAGAGAACAAAGGCAGTCAGAGTGGGAAGAGGGCGAGTAAGGTGAGTGTCCCGTGGGCACAACAGGCGGCAGAGGCCAGGGCGTGTGAGCCGCTGGTCAGGTAGTTACCAGCGTCGGCTTACTCGGATTGCTCAGAGCCCTAAGCTACTGCCGTGCACTCGGCCTCCAGGAGGACCGGACTTCATCCACGGCTGCCCCAGCTCATCCGGGCATCAGAGGACCCGTGGTCCTTGAGAGGCACTTTGGGAAACACTGCTCTGGACTCTCCATTCGCCCGCAACAGGGGTTCCTGAGCAGGTCCCCGTGTCAGCGTGAACTGAATTCCTTCCCGACCAAAAGGACTAAATGGTCACACAGTTCTGATCGGTGTGGGGGGCGGGGAGGGGAAGGTGGTGATGGTGGGAAAGGGTGGAAGAGAAAACACAGATGACGAACCGATCACTCCTCACCCAACAGGAAGGACAAGGGCAGGCACAGAGCCACCAAACTGAGGTCGTGCGGCTCTATGGGCCCAGACACCCCCCGTCCCCCACTGCGGTCACTGTCCCATGGCTCCCCTCGGTGTCCTGGGGCACACCTGGCCCCTGACCCCTCTGGGCTCCCTGGGCGGGTCCCAGGCACGAGCACACACGAGAGCCGGGCAGCAGCGTGAATGCAAACGCCCGCGGGAAATAGCCAGCCGGGCCCACGGAGACGGCCTCCCCTCGGCCGGTTCCCGCACCGCCCCAGTGTCTGTCTCTTTAAGAAAAGGCTCTACAATCTCCCCGCTCCGGGCCAATACCCTAACAATAGACAGAGCCCAGGCACATGGCTCTGCAGAGGAGGCCTGGCCCTGCACACTGGCAGCCGCCCTGCCTGGCCTGTGCACATGGCAGACTCGTCCATAAAGGCCCAACAGGCAGCTGGCAACGAGGTGTGAGATGAGCTGCGCCAGCCGTCGGCACGCGAGTGGCAGAACCTCTCAGGAGGTGCTCTGGCCGCAGGAAGGCCCTGCAGGCCCCCTATGGAACCCCAGGCCCCTCAGCCTCGCTGAGGAAACGCCCTGCGCCCAGGAGACAGCCTCAGGACCAATGACAGGGAAGTCCCTGGGGTGGTTGCCCCCAGCGCCGCCCGCCCCAGGCAGCTCACTGCAGGTGAAGAGTGCCGGTGCCGCTGGGCCTCCTGCGCTTATCCGCCTCCTACAAGGGACAGGTGAGACCGGGTCCCACGGGAGCAGGGGCTCTGTGTGCTCCCTAATGGCACGCCAGCTGCTGACACAAACGACACGCAGTGGGCGAGCGAATGAATGTCACTGCTGCTACACCGCGAAATCCTTCAGCGTTTCACCTGACATTTCGGAGTCCTTCCAAGGAGGCTCTGGGCATCCAGTCTGCCTCGACCTCCCCACGCCTGCCCCGCACGCTGGCCCGGCACCAACGGCTCCTGTGCTCCTGCCCCTCCCAGGGCCTCAGAGATGACACCGCACTGGCTCAAAAGGACTCAGCCATTAGGAACAAACACGTGCATCTGCTCTGGTGGCTCTGGGTCCGGCCCCCAGGTGGCCCCCAAAACACACGGTTCCCCAGTGTATCCCAGCCCAGAACACAAGGGCTCATCCTGCATGCCAGCAGCATCTAAGAGCAGGAAACAGGTGACAGTGACAATGTGAAGTGACATGCAGACGACAGCCAGACAGTGAGCTGTCAGTGAGGACAGAGAGGGAAGGCGGCTGGGGGCGGGAGAGGAGCACAGAGCACCTGACCCACAGGCGGCCTCGCCACCGCCACCTGCCCCTCCTGCCACCGCCACGCTGGCAACCTGGCAAACACTGTGTGTGGGGGAGGGGAGGACAGGGACAACTGCCCCCGGCTGTTTCCAACAGGGAATTACAAACGGAAATGAGTGCCCCCCCTGACCCCCGGCTAGTGCCAAGCCCCATGTCACCCTGGGAGGGACGAGGGCCCCCTCCACAACTGCCGGGCGCTCAGGCTGCCCACAGAACCCACAGTCACCTGCACGAAAACCCAACTCACTCAGCAGAGGAGGAAACCGAGGCCCGGGGAGGTGACACATGTTGTGTAGTGAAGCTGCGGAGTCGGCCTTCAAACCCTAAGCCACGCGGCGCCTTCTGTGCAGAAAGGTCAGCGCACCTGGGCCACCTCACCTGCCACCTGCTGAGAGGCTGCGTTAACATGGACACAGACTCACGGTGACAGCAGACCCAGTGTCCCCGCCCGTGTCCGTCTGTCTGCAACGCTCCCCTCCCCACCAGGTGAGACCCCTGCACGGAGAGGCAGCGCAGCTGTGGGACTCGTCTGATAACGGGCAGCGGCAGGAGGAACGCTCGGCTTCCGGCAGCTTCCTCTGCGGCTCTGCTGCTGGAGCGAGGCCACGTCGGGAGCCTAGAGCCACGTGTCCCAAGTGTGGTCCAGGGGCCCCAGGGCTCCCCAAGAACCTTTTGGGGGCCTCAAAGAACCCCCTCATAATAACAGGAAGACGTCACTGGTCTTTCGCGCCCATGCGCTCCCCAGTGTACACAGGGCTTTCCAGAAGTTACGTGACCCCCAAATCACAGAGGATGGGCACGAGCACACGTAAGGGTCCCGCTCCTGAGAGCTGCAAACATAATGCCGTCCTTCCCCCTTGTTCTTCCTCTGCAAAATACAGTTTTTAATTTTAAAATATTATGTCAACATATGCTGACTTTATTGTCCTTTTTAAGTGAATTAAAGAATTTTCGTCATTTCTAAAATGGTAAATACCGATAGTCACAACCCATCCAGACCGTGTAGTTTTTCAGAAGGTCACGGGGTCCTGAGGCCAACAAGCTGACGGCCCTGCTCTGGACCGGTGTGAGCCCACGCGGAGAGAGGCTGCGTGGGGGAACTGAGGCTCCAATTCCACCACGAGAGGCCCTGGTCCTCGTCTGGAGCCTGTGAGTTCTGGGGTTGATTTTGCAGCAAAGACACGTCCCCAAGCCCCCACCGGGCAAACTGCAAAGCCGGCGGGGTGGGGCCCAGCGCGCGAGCCGCCAGGGCCGATGTGGGCCCCACACCTGCACCCAGGCCACGCGCCCACGCCGCTGCCCACGCCGCTGCCCGCTGGCCGCCTGGCGAGGCTGGGCGCGCTGCGGGCTGACAGGGCCACTCCAGCAGGCTCCGCACACGGGGTCCAAAGCAGAGCCGGGCAACGGCTACGAGCGCAGGGACACTGGCAGCCTGACATTCCAGAGGCTTCCTAACTTCATTCTGTGTCTTTTTAACATCAAACCCTGTTACTCAGGACACTGCTGCATTATGTTTATTTGAACACACGCGACTCCACGAGGCAATGCTCCTCAGAATGCAGCCCTGCCTGGCCTCTGTCCTCAGAATCCATCCCAACATTTGCACACGCATGTGCGCTCCCACACGGACGCCGTCGTAGCGGAGCCCAGGCGTTCTTTTCCTTAGTGGCCGTCAACACAGTATTTGTGAGGTTCATCTGCTCCTGCTCCCTTCTAGGGTTTGCTCCCCCCTTACCCAGTGACCAGGAGACAATTTAAATGAGCTCCCACTGGTTAAATTTGGGACAATCCAGTCACCGAAAGACTATAATCGATGGTAAAATACCGGATGAATAAAAATTCACGAGTCCTTGGGTGATATGGGGGGACAGTCTTCTTTCTAGAATGCAACAACTAACCACCACCCCCACCCCCCAAGTTCCATCACCTTTCCAGGTCTGAGCTCAAATGACATCTCAAAGAGCCTTCTAGAACCCCGAAATAAAAAATGGCCATCCCGCTCCTGCCTGGCATCCCGCCCACTGCCACATGCCCACCCTTACCCCTTGCCCGCCTTCAGCAGATGGCAGCAGCTCGCTGAGGGCTCAGAACGGTGCCCGGGCAAGTGGGCACCCACATGTCAGAAGTCGGCGCCTCGGCTCACACTCTGTACCCCGCAGCACTTTCACGACAAGCTGCCTCAGCGCACGTGCCCCAGGACCCACTGCAGCAGGCCCTCGAGGCGTGCTGGAGGCCCCGGTGCTGGAGGCCCCGGTGCAGCTCCCCGCCAGCAGCGCCCCGAGCAAGGGCTGCACATAATTAGACCTGACACAGACCAGCCGCACCCGAGCTCATCTCACACCCCTGAGCTCACTGCCAGGCCTGCCCAGGGGTTCAGACATCTGGCTCCCGTGGAGCCACCTGGCACCGGCATCCTTCCCACAGTCTGGGGCAGAGTGGGGGCTGGGCATTCAATGGGTGCAATGCAGGCCAAACAGGGGGGAGGGGGGGCTCCAGGGGGCGCCAGACTCTGGGGGAGCAGTCTGCTGGCCCGGGGCCAGCCCAGTGCGAAAGCTGGAGGGGAGGAGTTTCTCTACCCCAGGGGAAAGACTGCGGGGCACCAGGACCCCGCCTGCTCTCCAGCTCGCTCCCCGACCGGGCAGCCGTGTGCCTCTGTGGGAGCAGTCTGCCTTCACACACACCAAACACTGACCAAAAATCGCCTCCCCCGCGACCCAATATAGCAGCAACTTTCCCAACAAGCAAAAAGGTGAGAGTGGTACCTATACCCCACGTAATGCCTGGGATGTATTCGCAAACACTGCAGGTCGGGACGGCCTGGATACCCCACCCCAGCAATTGTACACCTCAGCTGCACTGGCACAAAGACGAGGAAGCAGGGGGTGACAACACGAATGCAGCACAGCCAAAAGCCATGTGGTTCCATCCACTCAAAACAGTACCCCGGCTCACACGTGGCCATGACGCCCTGCCAACCGCCGCCCCCTCTTCTCTTTAAGCATCATACTTTATCCTGGGGTTTCAAGCCCTCCTACGTCCACGTTCCAGGCCCCGTCCTGCAGAGGCCGGGGCACCAGCGGTGTGCCCCCTCCAGGAGAAGTCCTGTGGGAAGGACACACGGACACCACAAGGACAGAGGCTGAGGGAGCCCTGCCAGGCAGACAGGAGCAGCACGCACCACCTCCTCTTCCCGGCTGGGCCCACACAGCAGGAAGAACAGGACCCAGAAGTCACCGTCGGGGACCACGACCACCTCCCCGAGTCACAGGCCGAACACCAGCACAGAGGGCATCTTGCCGAAGCCACCACACCTAGGTTCAGCGTCGCACGTGCCCTGCAAGCGTGTGCACGACACCAAGGGTGTGGGGTGTGGGCGAGTCTCAGTTTCCAGGGGCGCTGCACGGATGACAGGAAATGCTGGGACAACAGGAACACCGCCACTGGGGTCCCCACCGGGGTGGCCTCCAGTACCCACGTCCCCAAACCAGGCGGGCACAGCAGAGGCCATGGCTTCCTCCCAAAGCGTGCTGTGGAGCTGACAGCCGCCTCGTGCACCAAGGGAACCCCTCCCAAGCCACCACTAGCTCTGGACAAGGTCGGTGGCCAGCCCCCATGTGGGGGGGCTTTTCCAGGATCCTGGAGAAGAGGACTGGGAAGCAGGCACCAGGCGGTGACTCTTGGTGGCGAGAACACCAGGACAAAGGCTAGAAGCGAGAGGAGGCTGACGAGGGCCAAGCACAGCGCTCAGGGGCTGTGGCTCATGTCAAAAGCACAGGCCAGGGCAAGGGGGCCCCCCCCACAGCCCCGCCCACCACAGCCGCACCTCCCCCCTTTCCCCACCCCACACACACCGAAGCCCCCTGTGCACTGCCTGGCAGAGCCTCTCACATCCTGCTTGTCTCCCGCCAGCAGCACAGCTTCAAGGACGCTTGGTGCAAGGGCTCCCAGTAGACACTCCAAGCAGGAGGGCAAACGAGAAAACATGCTGCTGGGTGTCCAGGAGCAGGCGCTGGTGACCAAGGGCTCCCGTCGCCTCTGCTCTCTGTAGGGGTCTGAATGCAACACGGCCCCAGGCAGCACCAGGGCAAACCCAGGCCCACAGGACGGCCTGGGTGGAGCCCCTGTGGCAGTGGCTGCTCCTGGAAGTGTTCCCCAAGCCACCGCTTCCCCGGGGCCACAGGCTGGAGGGCAGATTCTGCGCTCATGCCTCTGTGCCCTGCACACGCCCATGCCTGTTCTCGCCGCAGTCTCGGCCTCCATTCCACCTGGAGAATCCCTGTGCATGCTCCCCGACACCACGCTGAGCTCCGTGCTGCGAGCCGCTGGCTCCACCTCGTTCATCGCAGCGTCCAGCCTCTCCCTCAGCCTGAGAACGCAGAAGCTGTGTCTTCTCATCTTGGAGCTCTGATCGCTGGCACAGGGTGGGGACCACGACAGACAGGGACGGAGGTCGGGCCCTGGAGATCTCCGCAACTGAGGACGTGGCCCCACTCTCTGCCAGAAAAGGCCGGGTCACAGCAGCACTGCTCCCGATCGACAAGCAGCAGGGATCACGCAGACGTCCACGGACAAGCCAAGCACGAGTATGCACGGCTCCATAAATGGAGCAGCACTCAGCAATAAAAAGGACAGACAGTTGACACATGCAGTGACACGATGCACTTTTAAAACGTGACACTAAGTGAACCACTCACAAAAGACCACATGTTGTGATTCCACTTACACGAAATGCCCAGAAGAGGCAAACCTCCCCACACAGAAAGTAAATGAGAGGGTGCCCAGGGCTGGGGGCGGGAATGGGAGTGACTGCTGATGGGCACCCGGGTTCTTTTGGGGATGATGACAATGTTCTCAAATTAAACCCTGGCGATGGTTACACAACGCTGTAATTTCACTAAAAATTACTTAATTGTACACTTAAAGCCAGTAAACTTTGTGGTATGTAAATTATACCTCAATGAGACTGATAAAAAAAGCCTAGAGACTCGGGCGAGTTCAGTCTGGGTCTCCCCATAATCAGATCCGGCTGTCAGCCACCAGCGACACCCTCCCGCGAGGCCAAGTGCCAGGAAAAACAGAGCCATCGACAACCAAGATGGCGCGGCAGGTAAATGCTGTGACCTTCTCTCACAACCACATCAAAGTTCCAGCCAATCTACAAAACCACCATTATTGAGAATCGCCTAAAATCAAGCTGAACTGAAGCCTTTCAACTACGGGCTGGTCGGAAGGTCAGAGACACGGCACGGGCCGGTCCCACACCCACGTGGGACCATAAAGACCGGGTGGGATATTTCGGCTGTGGGGGTCCCCCCACCCCTTAGAGGAGTGAGAGGTCCCAGCCGCAGCCCAGGGTTCCAGTGCCGAGGAGAGAGGTCCCCATAATTCTCAGCTGTGAAAACCAGCAGCGACCGCGGCTGAGGCGACAGGGCCTGCACTCCCAGGCGCTCCTCCTACAGGGGCCCCGTGCGGACTCACCACCAACGGAACCACTCGCTCCGGGCGCCAGCGCTGGGGCAGCGGCTGGAGGGCCAGCAGGGGCAAATGGTGGGGAACTGAGTTGTCTGGCTTCGGATGGGGGCTGGAGAGGCGGCTTTCCCATGGACGGGGGAGCTGGCAGAGGCCACTGTTCCTTTGTCGAGCCCTCCCCCTTCCCACTGTGCGAGCACAGACGGCCGCCATTTCTGAATCTCCGCAGTTCGCTCACCTCGTCCTGGCGATTTGAGACCCCACCCCGCCCAACTTTCAGGCACCCAGGCTGCTTCCAGTGGCTTTTCCGTGCACACCGCCTGCCTCGGCTCAAGATACAGACTTTCCTAGGGTCTCTCAAAGGTCCAGAGAACCCAGACAAGCAGCATCTGGCTTGAGCATGTCCTGCACCTCTGGCTGAGCAGCCCTAAGCCCGACACTAGCGGTAGCCGACCTTGGTTCGCGGCCTGGCCTCTCAAGGCACTTCCAAGCACAGCACGGGCGGCAGATACCTGTGGATTTCTTTCTGGCTCCCGCTAGGTGACCCCAGGTGGGACACGGGCTGTGGCTGAAGTGGACCTACAGCGGATCCCCTCCTAGGTGGTCCTGGGGCTGGTGCCCCCAATAGCCAGCTTCAAAACGAGCTGGAGCATCACCCAGTCGCCTCCTAGAACAACACACCCAAGGGGCGGATTGGGCAGGCACCAGAGCCCTGCTGAGGCAGATCCTGCTCTGTGGGGTCAGCCCCTGCACAACAAGTCCTCCACTGTGGTCAAGGCCAGTCCTCACAACCAGTGAGCCCAAGGGTCAGTCCCTCCCATTGATGTGCAGTTATCAACCAAGGGCTCAACTACAAGAGGAGGGCACACGCAACCCACACAAGGGACACCCCTGGAGCATGTGGCTCAGGTGACCAGAAAGACTGTGCCACTGAGCCCCACAGCACACCTACTACATAAGGCCGCTTTACTAAGACCAGAAGACACAGCAGCCCTACTTACTACATAGAAACCAACACAGGGAGGCAGCCAAAACGAGGAGACAAAGAAACATGCCCCAAATAACAGAACAGAACAAAGCTCCAGGAAAAGGACCAAGCGAAATGGAGACAAGCGATCTCCCAGACACAGAGTTCTAACCACCGGTTAGAAGGCTGCTCAGTGACCTCAGGGAGAACTTCAGTAGGGAAATGGGAAGAATAAAAATGGAGATGGAAACCATGAAAAAGAACCAGTCAGAAATAAAAGATACAATAATGGAAATGAAGAATGTATTACAGGGAATCAACAGATGAGATGGAGCAGAGGATCCAACCAGCGATGTAGAAGATAAGGTAGCAGAAAACACCCAACCAGAACAGGAAAAAGAAAAAAAAATCCAAAAAATTGAGGAGACTTTAAGGGGCCTCTGGGACAATATCAAGCACACCAACTTTCACATTATAGGGGTACCAGAAGGAGAGAGAGAGCAAGGAATTGAAAACCTATTTGAAGAAATAATGACAGAAAACTTCCCTAACCTGGTGAAGGAAATGGACATGCAAGCGCAGGAAGCACAGAGAGTCCCCAACAAGAGGCCCACACCAAGACACATCATAATTAAAATGCCAAAGGTTAAAGACATAGAGAGACTCTCAAAAGCAACAAGAGAAAAGCAGTTAGTTACCTACAAGGGAGCCCCCATAAGACTGTCAGCTGACTTCTCAACAGAAACTTTGCAGGTAGGAAGGGAGTGGCAGGAAATATACCAAGTGATGAAAAGCAACAACCAAGATTGCTCTACCCAGCAAGGCTACCATTTAGAATTGAAGGACAGATAAGGAGCTTCCCAGACAAGAAAAAGCTGAAGGAGTTCATCACCGCCAAACCAGTATTACAAGGACTCTTAGAGTGGCTTCTCTAAGATGGGAGTGGGGCTAAGGATGGGTGAAAGCGGAAGGGATTAAGAACAAATTGGTCGTTTCACACACAGTAGTCACAGGGACGTAGGTTATAGCATAAGGAATATAGTCAACAATATTGTAATAACTAGGCATGGTGCCAGCTAGGTACTAGATCTATCAGGGTGATGGATGGGAAAGGAGTCGGGGGCAGGGTGAAAACCTGAAGGCTTTAAATACAAATTGATAACTGCTGCAGTACGGGGAATACAATCACCAATGCGGTCAAGATCACGTAAGGTGCCAGACGGGCACTGGGCTGATCAGGGGGACCACGTCACAGACGGAGGAGATGCCTGACCACTGCGCTATACACCTGAAGAGAAGTAGAATCACACTGAATGTCAACTATAACTACATATATAGGGACACACAGTCACGGGATGTGGAGCACAACGTAGTCCATGGTATTGTAACAGTTATGTAAGATGTCAGGGGTAGCAGCTTCGGGGTGGGTTATCACTTTATGAGGGGTTTAAAGGTCTAACTAGTATGCTGCTTTATACACCTGAAACTAATAAAAATAGATTAAAAAAAAAAGCCAGGTGGACGGGTGGCTCAGTTGGTTAGAGCGTGAGCTCTGGGCAACGGGGCTGCCAGTTCGATTCCCAGGTGGGCCAGCGAGCTGCGCCCTCCGCAACTAGAATGAAGTCCATGAGCTGCCGCTCAGCTCCGGGGTGGCCAGAGGGCTCAGCTGGTTGGAGCGCGGGCTCTCACCACAAGGTTGCCGGTTCGATTCCACAAGGGATGGTGGGCAGGATGGTGGACTGCGCCCCCTGCAACTAGAAAAACAGCAACTGGACCTGGAGCTGAGCTGCGCCCTCCACAACTAAGACTGAAAGGACAACAACTTGACTTGGAAAAAGTCCTGGAAGTACACACTGTTCCCCAATTTAAAAAAAAAAAGCCATCGCCACCCCTCAAACACCCGTGGACGAAGGTACATGGATGCGGGCACCAGGGTTTCTCCTTCACCACACAGGATTCCTGAAGGCAGAGCGGCACAGGCCAGAAAGCCCGCGGACAGTTGGCAAACACTGTCACCAGGCCAAGAGCTCCACTGGCCCAGCTCTGTGCTGACATTCCATCGCCAACACTGTGGGTCCAGGAAGCTCTGCACCCCACCTCATCTGCTGCTCGGAGAAGGGCAGGAGGGTGCTGCTGTCAAGGCACCATGTGGCCCAAGGAAGGGGACCCCAGGCTGCGGGCCCAGAATGGAGAACGGGCACATCCCTGCAAACCTCACCCACAGCCCCACCCAGGGGCCCATGTGCTCCCACCAGTCAGAGGAGGGAGGAAGAGCGTTTCCTCTTCTGCATTCCCAGAGGCTGGGAAGCTTCTGGATTGCACTCTGTTGGGTAAAATTTAAACTGCACTTTCCTTGTCTGCTCACAATGCCCGTTGCCCCGAGGACAAGACACCAGTCTTCCCCCAACTACAAACCCTGCACAGGAGGCCCTCATGTCGTCGCAGACCTCCTGGGACCTGACCTAGCTCCTGCCGCCTCTCCTTCCTCTGGGGCTGGCTTCTTTCCCACTGGCAAGGCTGCTGCCATGTCATCGGCTGTCCAGAATGGAGAGCCAAGGACTAAAGAGGCTCACGACACAAGCAGTGGTGACCCCCTGTGACGAGGAAATTACTATACACCTACTTCAACGGCCAGCTCAATGCAAGCAGAGAAAACAAACGTGCAATGAAACGCACGGACACAAGCTACACATCGCAAAACTCTTGCCCAAATAAGTGCCAGCAGACTCCAGCAGCAAGTCCCGACATGCTGGCGTTATTTCTGGCTTCCGAGCAGGTTTCCTGCAGGACCTCCCTTTCCTGAAAGCAGCAGGGCGAGCTGACGATAAGGCCGCCACATTACTCAGCAAAGCCCTTTCAGTGACAGGGAGATGGTTTCACTGGCACGTCTGTAAAACATTCTGGCTATGACAGTGACACAGGGGAAGAAGGGACCATTATTTGCCACTGCAGTCCAGTCCATGCTCTGTCACTTGAGATGAAGTGATGCAAAGAAACGCTTTCTTAGAAAAGAACAAACAACACTTAAAACATAAGAAAGAAAGTCATATTCCAAACCACCTGGTTGACACTGAATGGTGTGCATAACTAAAACCAGCAAGAAAGAGTAAAAAACACATTTCCCGATGCCTGCCAGGCTGAAACCCAGGTAAAGGACTAATGGCCTAGTCACACCCCAGCACTGAACACACGAAGGGTCCAGCCCTGCAAGCTCCTTCACTCACCGCGGGCTGGCCCTCCGTGCGGGAGGGCGGGCTCCTGGGGAGTGGGCCAGAGTGGGAGACCAGAGAGGGAGAGTCTGGGGTCTGTGCGGCTGTTGGTCCAGGCCTCAGCCTCTTCCGTTTAAGAGCAGACACTCAGTAAGTGTGTGGGAGGGTAAGAGGGGCACGTGGGCCCGCCCAGCTCACTGTCCTATGACATCACCTTGGGAACAAGCTCTTGAGGAAGATGAGTACTCGACAACCGAAACTGTACCACTCTTTGTAAAGGGCAGGGGTCACAGTTAAAGAATTATGAAAGAATGAAAGAACTCATGACTGATTTACGAGGCCCAATACGCAGCCCACTAAACTTAAAAACATACACAGACAACCAAACTGCATCCTGACCCTTCGGAGAGCTCCAGTGTCCTTCTGGAACCGACCATTGTGTCGCCGCCAGACGGCAACAGCTCCAAGCCGCGGCCCTTCAGAGGCGTCCTCCTCCAGCACCTGGACCAGCGCCCCAGAACGTGCCCCGCCGACCTGACCCTGACCACTGCTTGGTTGCCAAAGAGAACCAGTCCCTTCTAAGCCTAAGTGCGGTGAGTTTCTGGATATTCACAGTGGTGACAGTAGAGGCCATCCAGCACAGACCTCCCTCAGTCTACAACACGGAGTGCTGGTCACTTTCCAGGCACAGAGTACCTGCTCCTGACGGACAGACCAGTACAAGCGGCTGCTCCCTCAGCCACGCAGCCCACAGGTGGGTCCTTCCCACACCAGCCCTGTGAGTTCAAGCCTCCAATCAACAGCTTTCTTCCCTGAAACAGGCTCCCTGCGAAGCCACCTGCCTCCAACACAGGTCCTCCCAATACAGGCAGAAAGCAAGCACCTACCATTGGAAACAAAGCAAACACAGCTGTCTGCCCTCCACTACCGGTGCCGGGCCGTGGGCTACAAAGGCCTCCTACAAACATTTCTCCCTGCTAACAGCAGCCAACACACACACACACACACACACACACACACACACGTGCCAAGCGCTGTGCAAACATTTTTCTCCATCACCTCAGTTTCTCCTCCCACAACCCCTCACTGCAGGTAGCGCAATTTCCATTCTGCAGACGGCTTCTAAACAGCAAGTAGGTCTGGAGAGGTGACGTGATCACCTGAAGTGACACACACAGCTGACAAGCAGCAGGGCTGGGGGGCAGTGCTGCCTCTGCAAGAAGCCAGCCGGGCTGGCCTGACCTGGGACTGGTCCCCGCGTCACCCACACGCCGCGCTGAGCCCTGCACTCTGGCTCCACGCACACACCCACCACAGTGGGCACTTCTCTCTGGCCCCTCAGTGCATCCCTCAAGCTGCTTGTCCCTCGTGGTGTCCCCCTTCCCTGGACTCCCCCCCAACCTGCAGGCAAAGGAGGATCCCATCCACATCCTTGGTTGTCCGACAGCACCCTCCACTGTGCCCTACCTCCTGCAAGGGCCTGACAGACCCTGAAACCAAAGGTACCCAGACCTGTCGCCTCCCTTCCAGGACTTCAGCGTCCAGGCGAGCCCTTCCCGGAGCCCGGGGCCAACAGCGACACAGCCCCACTCCCACCCAAGCCCCTGACGAGCCTGACCGGGGAGGGGGGGCTGCTAAAATCAGAGCTAGGAATAGACGGGGGACCCCGCTACTGGGTGAAAAGGGCCTGCCCTTCTTGTCCCTCAAAAAGGAAAGTTTTGAACAGTCGCTTTGGCCCGAACAACTTTCTGAAGACGCCCTGACGTTTCACCTGGTTTCTCTCGTTCCCGGCGAGCTGAACACAAAGCCCACGGGAGGAAGAGCCCAGCCCGCCGCTCCCGGTGCGGCGCTTCCTTCCTACCCCGCCCTGCGGCCCGCGCCGCGGGGGACGCACCGCGGCGAGCTCGGCGCCTCGCCCCCGCCGCCTCCCGACCCCACCGAGCCCGTCCCGCTCTCCCCCCGACCCAGCGCACGGCGGAGCGAAGCGGGGCCGCTTTGCTTCTCTTCCCTCTGTTTTTAAGACACTGTTCTCTCCCGGGGTTCACGTTACTCCTTCCAGACGCAAGTTCCCCGCAGCGACCCACGAGAGCAGCTCCCCGTGCGACGAGCCCCGACGCCCGACCCTCGGCCGCGCGGTGTGGCCGCGGTGACCTGCGCCGGCTCCCGGGCGCGGCGGCTCCCCGCTCCCGGCCCCCGACCCCCCGCGCCGGGTCCCCGCGCCCCGACCGGCTCCTGGCCCGGCGCCGCGCTCCGGTCCCCGCGGAGACGCCCCTCGCCGGCCCAGCCCGCTCCGCCCGCACCGGATGCCCTTGACCGGTGCTGCCCGCCGCACGCCCCGCGGCGCGTCCCGCGACCCCGGCCCTCCCGCCCGGCCGCCCGACTCACCCCATGAGCCAGTCCATGGCTGCGCGGGGCCCGCCGCGCCCGCTGCCCGACACTCTCGGCCCTCAGCCCGCGGCGGCGGCAGCGGCAGCGGCCGGAAGTAAACACTCACTCGCTCACTCCCACACGCGCGCCGCGGGCGCCGCCGGAAGTGACGCGCGGCGCGCCGCCTGCTGGGAATCGTAGTCCCGGCGGCCCAGCCGGTTCGGTGCCTGCCCTGCCCGACCCTCCCGGAACCGGCTCCGTGCTGTCCCCTCACACCCGGGCAGTGCCCCCACTCCCGCACTGTCCACTCACACCCTGGGACTGACCTCTGCGCCCAGACTGTCCCCTGCCGCCCGGACACCCTGGCCCTGTGCCCCCACGCCCCGGCCGCCCCCTCGCGCCGGAGGGAAGCAGCCCTCCCCAACTCTCCGAGGATCCCCTCCAGCCCTCCCCCCCCCCCCAGGTGCCCTGCGGCCACGTCGCTTTCTCTCCAGCCTCAGAAGTCTCAAGTATCAGGCAGGGCCCTCAGTTGCCATCAACAGGAAGGTCGAAGGTGAAGAGCACCTTATGGACGGATTTTAGGTAGCTCACAGCGCTGCCCGGAGAGTTGGCGAGATGGAGAACTTTCAGACCTTGCGCGGCTCACAGTGGCCTCTTCTGTGATTCTGAGCCCTACTCTCCTGCCGTCCCCCGTAGCAGGGACCAGCAAGTGGGAACTTTCGATCCTAGCCTCCCTGGCTGGCTGCAGAAGGAGGCCAGAGACATGGTATGGTCAATGAGATAAACCTGAAGTCCGCCGCGGAGGCTTCCCTCCCGAATGAAAGGACAAGCCTCCGGAAGAGAAGAGAGCAGCTTGGGCTTCTGCTTCTGCAGGGGCACGCTGCCTGGAGGCACAAGAGCCCTCTTGGGACCATGACCGTGGAAGCCCCTGGCTCAAAACGAGGAACATAAGCCAGAGCGTGGGACTTGATTGCCTCTCACAAAGCTGCAGTGCCAGCCCCAGGCTGCCTTCCTCCAGGGTTCTTGATGTGTGAGAAATGTAGACCCTTCTGCCCGTCCCAGTTGAGCCCCTTCCTACCGGATGTGTGAGCCACAAAACTGGGATGAAGACCATCAGTGCTGCCACTGCCAGTACCCGAAACCAATAACCCAGATGGGAACGCCGCACTGGAGCAGGGGGAGGACTGGCTGGAATGGATTCTGTGCAGCCCCTGCCTCCAGTCCAAAGTTGGCAGCTGCTGCAGACAGCAGACCTACGTCAGTGGCCTGCAGCGGGCTGCACGAGAGGCTGGCGGCTTCTAGGCCGAGAGGTGGGCCGTCACCTAAGGATGGGATTCCTAGGGGGGAAGGGCAGACCCCCGAGCTTGCTGTTTCATACTAACATGCCAGTGTCCCTCCCCTCCCCCACGTCTACACTTCCGAACTTGACCACCAACAATCACCCGAGATAAAAAGTGAGGAGAGACCAAAGAAAGAAGAGAAAACTCCATTTCATACCTTATGTCTCAGAAAGGAAGGACCTACAGACACACAGAGTGTGTTTCTCACCACTGCTGACTTCCTCTCTCTGCCTATGTTCACTTTGTGTTTAGCCAGCCCTCCCAGGTTGCATCTCGGGCCTAGTACACTGATCCAAACCACCTTTCCTGAGGAATCAGTGCTTTGGTGACCCTGCCAGCATCTGGCTGCTATAATCGTCCATTAACTGTCACCATGGACTTGCTAGTCCTCGGAGGCGCTTCAGGCAATCCCCCAGATTCCACCCATCTTCCTCCCTGTCCCCATTGTGTACCAGTAATCCTGTGTCCCCTGCATGGTCGGGTTTGGATCCCACTCTGCCACTTAGTGGCTGAGTGACTTGGACAACTTGCTTCACGACCCTGTGGCTCAGTATTAGTGTAATGAGAATAACGTCGCCAGACGTCTCATAAGAAACTTCACGAGGTCACAGGTGCAGGCTGAAGGTGGGGAAGCAGGGAGGTGTGACTGGGCATATCGGGAGTGTGCCCACCTGTTTGTGCAGCTTCCCTGTGCTCAAGGTCACCGCCCCCCCCCCCCCCCCGTCCTCTTGACATTGGCGTATGGCTACACACACCCCACTTCGTGGTTTCACGTCACTCAGTCTGCAATGGGCAGTTCAGATCAGGTGATCAGGTGACATCCTATGGTCTGTGTACAGTCAGTCTGAGGTGGAGCCCAGTGGCAAGCCAAAACTCGCATCTCAAAACCAGCATTTATTTCCTAAGAAGATCCAGCTTTGCCCAAGCCCGGTGCCCTGCCCCCTCCTTGTTCTATTCGCACCCGCTGGTCTCCCCACAGCATGTCATGGGGCACCAAGGCATCCAATGAGTCCTAAGTGCCAAGGGGTAGAACCGCCTATAGTGCAGCGTCAGCCACGCCCCTTCTCAGTGGGGACACATTCTAAGCCCGGCTATTCTTATGTCTCCTGCTAATTAGATGAGAACAGCACAGTCAGGGAACCCTGGCCACAGGTGATAGTTACCTGCCCTTTGTGCATATCCACTTCCTCCTCCTCCTTCTCCTTTTACCTAGCTTCCCGTGGAGAAGGGGTGGCCGGTGACATGTAGGTGGAAGTTGTTGGGTGGCTCCCAGGAAATCCTGTATGTCCTTCCTCCCCACCCCCAGCCCTGGCCCAGTCTCCCAGTTCCTACCAAGAATAGGAACATGATGGCTAGAGCTCTTGCAGCCATCTTGGCCGTGCTGCTGATGGCATCGCAGGAAGACAGGGAGAATTTCCCGCTGGAACTCTGGAACCTCCAAAGCAGTCCCGAACCTCTGTCCTCTGGACTTCTTTTAGCTGAAAAAAGTCTTAAGTCACTGTTCTTTCCAATTTCTGTTACTTAAAGCTAAAGGCAACTGGCTATTTGATATATCCATCACCATGTATGTCTTCTTCCCAAGGTCAAGGTGCTCGAGGGCTAACAACTTGTCCTTGACTTTGGTGGGAAGGTCTTGCTTGACATTTTCAGACCACTGAACACCCAGAATTTCAGCTGGGTGTGGCGAGTTCCTAAATCTTTGTGGGATGGATCCCTTTGGCAAGTATGTGCGTTATCTTACCGTCCAGAACATCACTGAGTGCTGAGCTCCACAGCACAGCCACGTCCACATGACGTCATCCATTTAACAGAAGGACATGCTGAGATGACCAAAATCTGTGTGGACTAAACCATGGCAGTTTAGGAGCTGACATGACCCCGTGGCAAGGTGGGGGAGTCCACCGATCCTGCCGCAGGACCGCACACTGCTCCCGGCATTCTCGGGCTGTAGGGTGGGCAGGGAGTGCTTGTGTGCCCCACGCCGGACAATAACAGTGCTGACTTGCTCCTGGGAGGACAGCTGCAGCTGGGGTCGTCATGTCTTAAACCTTGTGAAAACCCACTATCGGTCACCGACAGGTCTCTGTCTCCTGCACAAACAAAACGTGCCAGTGAAATTTGAAAGTGACCGAAGCCCCGTCCTCTGTGCCATTCAGGTCTTGGATGGTGGCACTAATTTCTGTGACTTTTCTGGAAGTGACATTCTGCTTGTGGTGTGCTGTTCTGGCAGGGCGGGGAAACTGCAAGGTTTCTCACGTGGCCCGCCCTTCTTTCCATTCATCCGCTCATTTGGCGAATGACTGCCTAGAGCTACTGTGCCAGCAGGGTTCCTGGGCCAGGAAAGGGGGACTTCGCTAGACCAGGGACCCCTTGAAGACAGGACCTGCAGCAATCTCTCTGCAGAAGTTGACCTTCACTGTGGGACGGGTTGCCAGGGTGCCAGGGAAAGGGTGCCAGCATGGCTGAGCAGAGCTGGGGCACAAGCTGAGCCCTATGGGGTCCTCCTTTCTCTTTCACTGCCTCTGGCCTTCCCTTCCCCCAACAGCCAGCGGGGACGTGGTCAGTCAGCCAGTGCAGGGCAGCCCCTTGCCATGCCAGCTGCCCTGCCAGGGGCCTTGGCATGGGGCAGGCCTCGGGACACACATTCCCCTACATTCCAGACGCCAGGGAACAATGGCTCCCTCTCACCTCCTGAGCTGGTTCCTGTGCTTGGGACAGTCCCAAGCAAGGCTGAGAGCGAGTGACAACAGTGCCGAGGCAGTAGACAGGCCATCCTAGGCGAGGCGTCCCCTTCCGTCCCCACTACCCCAGAAGCCTGGGGAAGGTACTGCAGGAAGCCAGTCTCCTGGGGGGCCCCCCGTGCCCCTGCCTTCCCTTCCCCAGGGCATTGGCCCTCCCGAGCCTCAGCAAACCCTGCAGGTGGCCCCTGGCAGGCACACTGGGCCGGCTGCCCTACACAGGCCACAACGTAACCTCACGCTGTGCCTGGCAGTGACACTCAGGCAGGACACCAGGGCTCCTAGGGCGCAGGGACTTGTCCCAGCTCCCTCAGCAAGTGGGCAGGGAGCCAGGGTTCCAGAGCCATCTGATCCCAAGCCCACCGTCTTCCCACTCCGTCCTGCCTCCCAGAGGTGCTCTCCTCCCTGGGTCTTGAGAGCACAGTGGAGGTGGTCACGCATGGAGCAGCCTGCGGAGTAGCCATCCTGTCCGGCAGCGGCAGAGGACTGGGCTGCCTCAAGAGACGGTCAGGCTTCGGCACCTCTCCTCCCGCAGAGAGCGTGAAAGCCCCTCTGGTGTGCTCTCGGCCTCGGCTCTGAGGGGAGGACTCGTGCCCTTGGGGCAGCCAGGGCTCAGGGCCAAGGTTTCACCAGGGACACTAATAATATCACCTGGCATCACTTCTGAGGTTCCAAGGCTACCCACGCACGACCCATGGCTTCCCTCTAGGTGGGGACCTCAGCGGCCCTGTCTACAGGTGTGGCTGAGCCACCTGGCCCAGGTTGCACCCTATGTGAATGGGGACCAACTGCTGCTGCTCCTAGGCTCATCACCACCATGCCCACCTCAGGCCTGGCACTCCCTGGAGCCTGCAGGTGACCGCAACAATGCCTGTGAAAGCTTTGGCCAGCGCAGTCCCAAGGACAGCCAGCGCCTCTGCTCCCAGAAATCGCCTCGTGTATTCACTGAGGGCCGCAGGCACTAAGGAAGACTGGAACCTCTTACGCTGATGACTTCTTGTGTTTTCTTCGCTGTCTGAAGGCTCATTCTTATGCTCAAATTCAGAGACTGAGACAACACCACTCTCCCCACCTAGACACTGGCTGTCACTTCAGGACTTCTGTGTGGAGATTTAACCTTTAGAAAAACTGAATTGAGATTTGGGCGGGAGATTGTATCAGTCTCCTGGGCTGCTGGAGAAAATGGCCATAGACCAGGTGGTTAACATCAACAGAAATGGATCGTCTCGCCGTGGGTGCTGGAGGCCAGAGTGTGGAATCAAGGTGTGGGCAGGTCTTAGGGGAGGATCTTTCCTTGCGTCTTCCCAGCTTCTGGTAACAACACGTGTCCCTTGACTTGTAGACGCATGGCTCCAATCTCGGCCTCCCTCTTCATATGGCGCCCCCTGTGTGGGTTCAGTGTCTTTACCCAAATGGCCCGCTTTTCCTAAGAACACTAGTCAGTGGGCCAGGGCCCACCCTAATGACCTCATCGTGATGACATCTGCAAAGACCCAATTTCCACACAGGGTCACAATCCCAGGTACCGCGGGTCAGGACTTCCACAACACATGATGGGGGGGGGTTACTTAGTCACATGACCAAAGCACACATGACTGGCTTTCCCTAAGACTCAGATGGGACTCCCTGAGTCCCCAAGGAGTTTTGGCTACAGATTTGCCAAGTGTCACTGACCTAAGTGTGACTTGTCATTAACTAAACACGATTTCCAAGAGGATTACTCAAGCTTCTTTCTTAGGAGTTAATCCCTAAGAACTTGGTACTTTCCCCACCAGTCCCCAACTTTTTGGTTTTCCACTCACTTGAATCTCAAGTGGGGATTTTCAGAAGCATTGCCCACCTCGGTCCTCTCCAGGCCTGAACTCCAGGAGATGAAGCTCCCTCTTTCGGACCCTCCTACAGCAAAGAAACAGAGAAGGAAACCCGTACCTACCTACCTTTATGGGCTGAATAGTAGGCAGGTAGGTTTCTCCCACACAGGAGACAGTTTCCATTTCATTGTTGGTTCTGCCATCCAGCCGAGGACGTGAGAAGTGACTTTAGGAAGGGATGTTCCTCCTGGCCTACATGTCCCATCAGCCAAGACAGCCAAAATCAAGACCATCTCCCACTATGGCTGCCTAAGACCATTTTTCAAAAGAAGGTGAACTTGCAGGTGCTCAGGTAACACTTCCCAAGGACAGACCTGGAACCTGAGCTGAGCTGCCAGTCTCGGGCAGGGCGCAAGGTGCAAGGAGGCACTCGCTCTCACAGTCGTTGTGGCGGCTAGGTGCCTCTCTTGCCTCACCCTAGCCGGGCCTTGACCCCAGGACCCCCATTCCAGACCCAAGTCCAGAAAGGGAGAGCCCTGAAAGGTGGGATGAGGCTGGCCTGCAAAGGGTGCCCGAGGAAAGCCTGCACACACCTGGGCCCTGCAGTTCTCACTCCGCCCCCGCCTACCAAGGGTCCATCCAACCTACTATTGGTTTAAGTGTAGAGAACTCCTGCTCATCCCTCAAAGGCTTCTCTCAAATGCCCCTTGCTCAGGGCAGTCTCCCTGCTGCCCCCTTCCTCTGTGTAGTGGCATCTCTTGCACATATCCTGTTACAGGGACCACTGATGTCACTGTGGTGGCATGCCACCTGCCCCTGCCACTCAGTTCCCTTGCACTAGGGCTCTGGGGTGGTGGTGGGGATGGGGGTGGAGCGGTGTGAAGGGTGAGGGCTTGTGTTATGCAGATCCCAAGCACCAGGGGACTCCCATACCTGTGAAGTGAAGCAGTTCACAGAGGCAGGAGCAGGAAGTTAAGGCAGTGGGATCCTGTCCCTGGCCCCCCACCCATTTTACAGAGGAGAAACTGAGGCCTTGGGAAGGGGCACTTGTCCTGGGTGGTGCAGTGAGGAGCTGGCAGAGCCAACTGCTGGTCGGGGGGGGCCGGCTCTGCTCCCGGGAGAGCACCCCACTCCAGTAGCCAAGAACCAGCCAGGCGCCAGATTGGGGTCTTGGGGTGTAGGGTGTGGGAGTGTAGGGGTGTGGGAGAGGCTGCCCTGGTGGGAGCCTTGTGCCCTGGAAAGGGCGCTGTGGAGATGGGCACAGGTGGCCTAGAGGTGTGGGTGGGGTGGGGGGAGTTGGAACAGCAGGGCCCCGGCTTCACCTCCAGGTCTGGCTGTACCCAGCGGTTGCTGGGATGGCTGGGCCTTCGGCTCAGAGACCTCAGTGGGGCCTTACAGGACCACCCTCAGCCCCTCTCCAGTTGGGTGGGGTAAAGTTTCCAGAAACATCTGAGGGGGAAGAAGAGGGGGAGGAAGCTGATGGTGAACACAGAGGCCTCACCCCCTTTCACCCACCCCTTCCAAGGGCTCTCATGGGACCCCTCCCCAACCCTTCCAGCACTACTGGGTGGCCTGCCAGCTGAATGCCTGGCTATGGGCTCCAGCCAGTCAACTGAGAGCATGCAGGCCCCTGAGGTCAGGGGCCACTGCATTCCCAAGGCTCCCTGGATCCCCAGTCTGCTCCACACAGCCCTCTCCAGCTCCAGTCCCCAGGTTGGCTGGGGCAGGGCAGACTGAGGGTCCCTAGGCCATGACCCTTGGCAGGTGGCAGTGGAGGGAGCCGGAGCAGGCCTGGGAGGGGCCAGGAGAAAGCCCTCCTGTCAGCCCTGCCACTGGCAGCTCAGGCTCCCTCCCATCCGCTTTCTCCAGTGGGCGGGGCCACTAGATGGGAGATCCCCAAATGCTAGATCTCCCCCACCAATAAGCAGACCCCCTGGGGGAACTTTGGAAATACAGATTCCTGGGCCTTCTTCCCCTTAGAGTCTGACTCTGTAAGTCTGGGTGGGGCCCAGGGAATCTGCATTTGCAGATGATACTCCCAGGGGGTCCTGTCCTGCACCAGATGGCCCCTAGTGGCATTTCCTGATCAATGTGGAGTCTGCTCTGGTCTGCAAAGACCCCAGACAGCCCAGGAGGCAGGCTCTGCAGGTGGGCAGCCATAAAGCCTGTTTCCAGGACAGGTTGCTGAGGGGTGCCTCAGAGGCCTGAGGGGCTTCCCTTGGTCCTGGGAAGAGTGCCCACCTCCCTCCCTCCCTCGCTGAGACCTGTTATGCGCTGGGCCCTGTCCTGCCCACAAAACACATGTGGAAGTCCTGCTCCCCAGCCCCTCAGAGTGGGACCTTACTTGGCAATAGGGCTGTTGCAGATGAAATTAGTTAAGATGAGGTCATTAAGGTGGGCCCTGAGCCAATATGTCTGTGTTCTTGTAAAAAGGGAGATTGGACACAGATCTCACACAGGGGGACGCCGCGTGAACACAAAGGCAGAGACGTGGGGGCTGTCAGTGCCAGGCCCTGCTGGGCAGCCAGGGGCAGAGAGAGACCCCCAGCAGAAGGGGGCAAGTGTGTATGTCTCCTCAGCCATGGGAGGGGGACTGCTTGAAGTCCTGCACCCAGGAGTGGGAGGAACCCAGTGAGAAGCACCCAGTACACTGGCGAACCAGGGAGGGTGCACCTTCTAGGGGTCCTTCTTGGAAAAGGACCTGGCAAAGGGGGTGGGGGACGGTGGGAGTGACGGTGGGGGCACATGGGTTGAGGCTGAAGGCTGGTGGCCTGGAGGCTGGTGTACCGTCCAGGTGAGAGGTACAGGAGTGGGGGAGGTTAAGAGTCAGAAACAACCGCCAGTACTGCTTCCTGGGGGAGGGGTGAGGTGCGGGCTGGAGGGTGTTCAGGAGGTGCAGGGAAAGAGTTGGAGGTGTTGAGATGAGGGGCCAGGTAGACTGTAGGCGGCATCCAGCAGTTTGGCACTTCCGGTCTGAAGTTCAAGGATGAAATCTGGCTGAGGATACAACTGGGGCAATTGGCTGCATATGAGTGTCCCAGGAGCTATTGGGTAAGGCTGCCGTGCCTGTGGGGAGGGGAAACTCAGCGCAGGTGGAGGTTGTGAGCAGTGGAGGCTGCAGACGGGCCGAGGGGAGGGTCTCAGAAGGATGGATAGGGAACCCGGGAATAGAGACTGCCAAAGACCAGAAACACGCCCCCTACCCCTGGGCCACGCATCCTCCTAGCCTGCAGATTCCGCCAGATGGGTCCCTGTCCCGCTACTGTCCGCCCCTCCCCGGGCAAGAACAGCAGGTGGCGCTGCTGGGCTGCTCTCGGCCCTCGGGGTTCCGGGAGCGCTTGGCGGAGGTGCTGGCGAGCCAAGGTCGCAACCCAAGCGGCGAGAGGAGCCCACACTATGGCTCAGGCCCGCAGGCCGACTCTGGAGGGGCGTTCGCCCCGCCCCCGCCGGGCAGGCGTTTGCCCACCTGGAGCCACGATCCCGGGATTGGGGCAGCGGGGCCACGATGCGCTCTGGCTCCGGCGCCGAGCAGGTGTTCACCGCGCCCTCCCTCAGCTCCCCGCCGCAGCCTACGAGGGCGCGCGCCCCGGCCAGAGCCTGGGGGCAGCGGCGCGGCGCTTTGAGGATGAAGGGCGCCGAGCGGGTGGGGCAGACGGCGGCGGGGAGTGGGCGCGGCCTTCCCGGTGTGAGCTCATCACCACTGGCAGGGCGCACCCACCGCGCCCAGCCTCCCGGCCCTAGGAGCCTGGGGCTGGCCCTGCTGCGCGCGCCGGTTGAGCAAGATCTGGGCTCCCGAGAGGGAGCGACCTGGGGGCCCAAGTGTGATGGAGCCTCTTCCCGGGGCGGCCCAGAGACAGTCTGCTCTCGCCCTGGTCACCGCGCTCTGGGCGCCCCTACACCTGGGCGGACATCCCCGCCCATACGGCGACCCCGCGGGTGCCAGTTGAACCGCCCACTCCCCCGCTGACAGAGCAACCACATGCTCCCCTTCTGGGTCCTTGGCCTGGGGGAGGGAAGGAGCAACCAGCCACCTGCGGGGAGAGGTGATGGCCCCAACGTCCCCTCCCCACCCCGCCCTCCTGCCCCAAATCCTGCCCCTCCTGCAGTTTCCTGTTAGAGTTGACTCAAGGGGAAGAGCCTTATCAGCTGCGCCTGCGCCATCCCCTTCTTCTTTATCAGCCCTAAGGCCTGCCGTCCATCCACCCACCCATGGGGTAGGCTCCCCTCCCCATGGTGCCCACCAGCAGAGATGGGGAGCAGAGAGAGGCTCGCCTGGGTGGGGGAAACTCTGAGAGGGTGGGAACCAGGGCTGAAGTCACTGGGGAGGGAGGGGGCATCTCAGGGAGGAGGCTGGGGTTTCTCTCTTTGACCCCTGAGCTGGCAGCCTGTGGGCAACCCTGCCCCACCGCGGGTGGTCCTGCAGGCCTGTGGTCCCCAGTCTTGGCCTAGGTCCCCAGACTCCGATAAGTGGGCAGCAGGAGAGAGAGAACCTGAGCAGGAGGAGCACAGGCGCCGGGTTGGGGGGGGCAGGACCTCCCCCATCAGCTGTGGCGTGTCACTGGGCAGGTCAGCGACACCTCTGAGTCGGGGAGGTTTCCATTATATGACACAGGGCAAGGTACACAGAGCAAGCCTCCTTCCTGCCAGGCCCGGGCAGGCCCAGCGTCCCTGTGGGGGGTGTGAGGGGTGTTGGAGAGTCTCCAGCACCAGGGGCTTGACTGGTGGGGGGTGTGAGGGGTGTTGGAGAGTCTCCAGCACCAGGGGAGGGGCGGAGGAAGGAGAGGCAGGGAATCTGGGTTCTGCTCTTCCCTGGAGACAGAGGAGGAGGGGCTGCTCTGGGACAGAAGGTGGGGAGCTGTGGCGGGCACAGGTCCCCATTATACCTGTCCCTCACCAACCACTACCACCAGCGCCCCGCCCCCACCACTCCAGCCGAACTGCCAGAGTTCTTGACTTCGCACTGCTTCCCCAAATGTTTCCGGGTGCGAATACCCCGTTGGCTGCGGCGGGTCGGGGCGGGGCGCTCGAGAATGGGGCTTTGTTTTCCTTCTCCGCATCAGGAGCTCGCCCTTTCTCCTCGGGACCTGGCGCCAGGACTCGGGCCCCCTCCCACCAGCTCCCTCCCCCCACCGCTATTTCAAGCTCTCCTTGGCTATTTATGGCTACGTCCGCCAATTGCGTCAGGCCAAGTCTGGCTTTGGCTAGCCCCATGCCAATGGTGCTACCAACCGGTCCGGGCCGTCACCTGCCCTGCTGGTTCCCGGTAGCGACCCAGATGTGTGAGTGCCGGCGGGAGTGCGCCCCGTGCCGGGCAGAGGTGCCGGGGAGAAGCCAGAGGAGCACACGTGCTAGGGTGGGCAGCGCCCCTCCTAATTCATGGCACGGGGGCTGGGATAAAGGGCAGCTTTCCCTTCAGTCCTCTGAACTCCTCGGCTGGGCCACCCTAAGGAAAGGCCATCGCTGCTGTAGTCTCATTCTTGGCGTCTGCACAGAGACTGCACAGCGGACAGAAGCTGCCCCTCTCCCCCTGGCCTCCCCCAGGTTCCGGCCTGGAGTTCCTCATCCAACCCCCTTTCCACATCAGGGAGCCCCTCTCCTCCCTCCTTCCCCTCCCCCTCTCTAGCTCCTCCCCCAAGTTCCCCAGGAGAGGACATTTGAAGGGAACTCCCCCAGGCACCTGCCTGGTGTTGGGAAGGCCTGCCCCTGGCCTTGCGCTGCCCTATGGCCTGTGTCAGGAGTGGGGGGTCAGGGGAAGCACATTGGCCTTTCCCAGCCCTGCCAGGCTCACTCTGGACTCTGGGAACGGGCCCAATATCTCAGCCTCACTTTCTCCTGCCTGACCAAGACCAACTCTGATCCCTCATTCCCCTTGACCCTTCTGCCTTTGTAAAGCCGGCACACATCATCAGGCCTGGCCCTCCTTCATAAAGGACCCTATGTCTGGAGACTGCCCAACCTCAGTGCTGGTGCCCGCCCAGGGACCGCCTTATTGTCTAGATGCTGCTTCCTCCCTAACTAAAAGGGTACGATTCCTCTGGGGGTGGGCCCAGTGAACGTAGCAGCTGGGGGCGATACCTACACTCCCCAGGTGCTCCTGTGGGCAGCTGCACCTGCTCCACCCCTGAGATCTGCTAGGAATCAGCCCATTCACCTGCCTGCCTGGCCGGTGCCCAGCCCCCCCAACACACACCCCACTTTCTGGGGGAATGGTACACTGACTGCCAGTCCCATTCTCCAGACCCTCAGAGGCTCATGGCTTCTCCTCGATGGCCGAGGGCACCTCCCCTTCTCAGGATGGACCACTTTTCTGCAGAGCTGCACCCCGCTTCCCACCAGACCTTGCCTTGGGCAGAGGCGGTCAGCTTCTGCATGACCCCAGTGATGTGCAACCAATCCCACCTCTGCCCTTTCTCCAGGGCCCTGGCTGCAATGCCCATCTCTGCATACGTGCTCTAGCCTCTCCAAATAAAACCTGGCCTTCAGGGGCTGCCTCCACCCTCAGCCTTCCTGAGAACCAGCCCTCATCACTCTCCCCCTAGTCTGAGTCCCCTCAGGTCTGAGCGGCAGAAGCGCCTTGAGAAACCCATCCCCAGAAGCACGGTCTGAGCTGGAAGGGGCCTGAGGGACCTTCCGGGGACTGCTCAGCCAGGCCTAGTGGAGCCTGGGGATGAGAGAACTGAGTCCACCTCCAACTCTGCCCCAACTCTCAGAGGGAACTTGACAAAGTCAGTTTCCCTCCTTGGGCCTCGCAGAGGATGGAACTGGGTCTCTACGGCGGTGTCCAGATCTGAGACTGTAGTTCGCTGTTTATTCATTGATGATTGCCTCCTATAAGCAAGGATCACGCGCCTGTGTCCAGGCCAGCGGGGAGAATGCAGGTCAGCATACAGCTTTCATACAAGGCAGGCAGACTAGCGGTGTAATACTAGCACTGTGTCATACAATGTTACTGTTCCCCCACCTTCTCTCCCTCCCCCTTCCTCCCAATTACCCATCCATCCACGCGCTGTCCACCCGCCCGCCCACCCACCCATGCATCCATCCTCCCGTTTACCCATCTATCCATCCAGCTACACAGTGAACTACGTACCCACCCCCTCCACCCATCTGCCCACACATTCGCTAACTACCCATCTACCCAGCCACTTACCCATCCATCCATCTACCCACTGTCTCTCCCCTCTACCCCCTAGCCACCCATCCCTTCACCCACCCACCTAGCCACTCACCCTCATATCCACGCATCCACCCACCCCTTCAGTGTAAATACCTCACAATTCTTTTTTTATTGTAAGGTGTGGGCCTGACATCAAGCTTTTGGTTGTTGAGGCATCCATTTTAAAAACATCCATCACGAATAAACATATTGCTAATTACACAACTAGATAAAGAACCAGGTCACCCCATCCATGGAGTCCCACTTTTAGAACGCCCTGGGCGACTTAGATAACTGATTGCTTGAAGGACCCTGCTTTTCCCTTCCCACGCCTTCATTCCCACTCTTATGTTTTAAATTTGCCAAGAAGGAGTGAACCCAGGAAACTCTTGGCGCCCACCCTCGACCCCAATAAAGGCAGAGCCCCCGTCTGTGCTGCCGCCTCCACCTGTCTGTGTGGCTCTGGGTGAGTGATGGACCCTCCAGGACCTCAGCTATAGACCTTGTTATTCCAAAGTTCCCTGATGGTTGTTGCTGAGGTGCGTCCTGCAGTCATACATAGTAAGAACCACAAGGGCTGGTCCCACCACAACACTGGCTCTGATCTGGGAAACATCAATGGGGGAGCCCCGGTGAGTACCCCAGGCATTCCTAGCCAATAGCAGCACCATCGATAGGCTGAGACCCCCATAACACAACCCCTTACCCACCCATCCAAAACCCTAACGCGCCTGAAGCTCTTGGCCCCGGGGCTGGGGAGACACGGGTGGAAGGAGGGGTGCCCAGCATGTAGGAGACTCAGTGTCATGGGTACCAGACAGCATGTGGTCAGAGCAGGTGGAGGCCAGCCCACGAGTGTCCAAGTCTTGCCTCACTCCCTGCTTTGCTCAGCCCTTGCAAGTTGACCTCTAGGAGGCTGGTCAGCTTGGTCAACCGCTCCCCCAGCCCCACTGCCTCGTGTCCCAGCTGGTCACCCCACCTCCCACAGCCACAGGTGCTCCTGAGTATTAGGGGGTGGCGAGAGTGCCACCATGCTGCCTGAGACAACCACCAGTTTTTCTCCAGTCCTCCTTTCATTGACTCCAAGGCGCTGCCAGAGTTATAAATAGATGTGCTTGAGCTAAAAATAGCCTTGCTGGAGGGACAGCCCATGCTTGTAGCTTTCTGTCTCTCTGAGGACTCAAGGATGCGGGATTCAAGGAGCCCCCCTTCCTCCCACAGCCCCCCCACGTGTGTATGCTCACAAGCATGCGTGGGCACTCATATACACACATGCACACACAGACCTGGCCGTCACTGGTGGGCTATCTGCCTGTTGGAAAGTGGGAAGGGTCCTAGTGTAAGCAGGCCACACCTCCAAGGTCCCACCCCCCGCTGAGAGGCCTGGCTGACCCTTGAGGCCAAGGGCACCGACTTGTATGGAGCCAGCTTCCTGGACACTGTGGGAGAGAAATTCCTGGGAAACACCTGGAATGGTGCCTGGCACACAGTGGGTGCTCAGCGCACAGGAGTTGTGCTACGGTTAATGGCCAGGCCAGCTGGAGTGACCCGACCCAGAGTCCTCCCTGCAAGCCTGTCCTGTGAGAGCGCTGCACAAACGACTGGAATCTCTCTCTGTCTCTGTTTCTGTCTCTCAGCTGTCTGTCTGCAGCTGCACCATCCAAAGCAGCCCAGGCAGTGAGGGAGGGAGGTCTGCAGACTGACGGGGGCTGCCTTGCAGGACAGGAACCCAGTGCTGGGGACAAAGGGGAAGGAGACAACCGAGGCCTTGTCCTTATACCACATGAACGTATTTAATAGGTAATTTACAAAATATTTGTAAGCTGGTTGCGGACACTCCATATAGCCAGACCCCCATTTTTGATGAAAAGAAGTGTAGTATGTGCCTGTGGGTTCCCACAAACGCACATACATGTATGTGCACACGTGCGCGTGAACACACATGTGCAACACATGCACGAATATGCTCACATACATGTACACACACATGCATGTGCAGACATACATGCAGACACATGCATACATGCACACACATGCATACGCGAGCACACACACGCACACTCATACATACGCACACGGTCTGCAGGGAAGCATCGAACTATTCCCAGTGGTTATTCCTGGGGAGCGGGATGGGTGGGAGTTCAGGGGCAAAACTGAGTCTTTATTTTACATACTTCTATGTTACTTACATTTCACTAGCACCCTACACCTGAAAGGGTATTCCACACCTGGGCGCAGGTGAGGCCCTGTGCTCTGCCCCACCCCCTGCCCTCCTCCAGCACCACTCCCCACCCTGCCTGACTTACCCTCTGCCCTCTGGGTTAGGGGCAGTGGGTTAGGGACAGTCCGGCTTTCCAGGCCCAACACCCAGCCTCCTGGACTCTAGATCAAGGACCACCCCCTCACCCTCCCACCCGCAGCCTGAATAAAGAGGCAGCCAGAGGCGCGGAGAAAACATCCATCTCAGGATTTATTACAACACGTTTTTCCAAATACAAAAGAAGGGGACAGGACAGGAGCAGAAAGTGTGGCCGCGCGCTGGGCGGAGGTCTCTGAGGCAGGGCCACCGGGCGGGCGGCCCAATCTCAGAGCCCTACAGGGGGACCTGCCACGTCTCCACTGGACTTTCCAGCAACTAACAGGAGGGGCTGGGTCCATACTGGGGCCACCCAATGCCAGGGCACTGGGTGGGGCAGGCGGGTGCAGGGCCCATGGGGACTTGGGAAGGACTGAGGCCCTGCCCCTCCAGGCCCAGGACAGTGGGTGGAAATGACCAGAGAGGGCCTCGTGCCTGCCCCCCCAGCATAAAAGGGGGGCCTTCTCCTGAGTGGCAGCTGCTCACTTTGGGGTGATCAGTGCTTCAAGAGCAAGAGCCCCCACACCTCCCCCCCCAGAACAGAGGCTGTGAGAGCTGTGGCAGCCTTGGAGAAAGAGGGAGGGAGGGAAGGACGGGCCATGGGACCAGCCACCAGACTTCTGGGGCCCAACCAGTGGCCCCAGACCACTGTCTCCTGGACAGCATGTGGGGTGGGGATGTGGAGGGGGGGACCAGTGCATCCTCCACACCCAGGGTCACCCAGAAACCCAACGCAATAGACAAACAGGAGGCAAATTTACATAATCAATAATAATAATTAACCAATAATAAATACTTAAACCTCTAATCCATAGATTGCAAATACAACAATGATAGCTTATTTCTTGGGGAACGGGGAGGGGACAGAGGGAACAGGAATAGGACTTCTGCTTAAAGGAGGCATGACAGGAACACAGGGCTATGGGTCCAAAGAACAAGTAGAAACAGCCAGAGGGGCAGCTGGGGGGGGGAGGCACCTCCCCCACCCTGCTTGAGGAATCAGTCCTGCCCGGGGCCATACCTCTGGCCAAGCCCCTGGCCTCTTCCCAAGATGGCCCGTCTTCTCTCCTAGACTCTAGGACATCTGAAGGTCAGAGATGTCTACTCCTCCCTCTAAAAGCCTTGGGTCCCAACCCAAGTGGGGGTGGGGCTGGGAGGAGCTGGGCCTTTTCTCCAGCCCAAACCCCCAGGCTAGCTTTCTTGGGCCAAAAAGCCACCTGGGGATGGGGACTGGCACATCACCTTGAAGGTACTGGGAGACTTGGGAGGGGAGAGCTCCCAGGGAAAGGTGTGTGTGCAGAGGGTTTCTCTCCCCAGGCTCCTGTGGGGGTGGGGACAAACGTGGGCGACGCCAAAATCTGCTCACATCAGGGGTCTTTATCTCCTGGAGCTGGCTCTCCCAAAGCTAAAGATCCCATCCCGGGGAAGCATAAAGGTCTGCCTCCCTCTGCACGGCCCCCTAACCTGCAGGAATATACCTGAATTCCAAGTCTGGCTTGGGGCGTGGGGTGGGTGAGGGAAGAGCCCAGAACAAGACCCTAAATCCATCTGCCCTCTGACCAGTGGAGCCAGCACTGACCAGCCCAGCTCCTCCTGCCAGACACCCTGAGGCCCCACTTCTCTTCCTGGGTTCCCCCCACCTGGCAGGTGATACTCAGGGGCACCTGCAGAGCAGAGACAGAAGCGGCCTCCTCTGAACAGCCTTGCTGAGCCGGTGAAAAGGGCCCCGGGCTCACGCAGGAATGGGGGGCATTGCACGTCCGTCCCTGCCCTGGGGACTCACATCATCTGACTCGGACACTCATGAGCTTCTTCACCAAGTCCTACTCTGTCCTACCCCTCGTCTGAGCACTCTGGTCCCAGCAGGCGCAGGCCTGCAGGGGTGGGCAGTGGGGGGCCCTCCATGGCGCCCTGGAGCTGGCAGGGGGCAGGCAAGGACTCCTAGAGCACAGCTCCTATGGCTTTGGTGCAGAGCCCAAGACAGGAGAAGGAAGAGGGGGAGGACAGGTTGAGGGGGGAGGGCAGGCAGGGAGGTTCTGCGGCTCAGTTTGTGGCAAAGTGTTTTTTTTCCTTTTTTCCCCTTTTTCTTATGTAAAAAGTGCACAAAAGCTCAACAGCCTCTTTGCAATGGTCAGCAGTGTTTCCTGGGGGTGGGGTGGGGCGGGGACCCCAGGCCTGGCACCCCAGCTTGCGACTGAAGGTGGCCTCATATTGCTTAGAAACGAGTCTCAGTTTAAATACCAGACTAAAAATAGAGCTTGGAGGACCGCCCTCACTGTTGCCAAATCATTGCCAGAATGGACAGCTTCAATAAATAAAAAATCGAAATATTTACTTCTCGATAAAAATCGCAGTAAAACCATTTACCTTTCTTTGCATTATATATAATATATATTTATAGTGGGCCCGGCTGCTAGCGGCCCAGCACAGGGCAGCGGAGGGCTCAGGGCGCTAGGTCCCCGCGGAAGGGCCGATCCCGGCCGCCGTCAGGACACCTCGATGACCTCCACGCTGCCCGAGAAGCTGGCCTGCTTGCCCAGGGCGGCCAGCTCCTCACCACGTGCGCGCCCCTCCACCATGCCCTCCTCGAACTCCATCTGGCAGCTTCGACGCTTGAACTGCGTCTCCGGGGTGGGCTCGTCCGGCCAGCTGGTCCGCGCGTCCCGGGACTCGGCCCTCGCCGCCTCCCGTCGCCGCAGGTCGCTGCCGCCTGCGCCCTGCGAGCCTGCCAGGCCGAAGGGCGCAAAGCGCGCGCCCTGTGCGCCCTCGGGGCTGAAGCACCAGAGCCCGTCCGGCGACGGTGTGCCGGGGGAGTCGAGCGGCGGCGTCCAGCCCCCAGGGCCGGCCGGCTGGCCCGGGCCAGGCAGCCCGGGAGCCGACAGGGCCGAGAGGCCATGCCGTGGAGTCTGCCGCGAGGCATCCCCGAAGTTCAGGCCGAGGCCGTGCGCGGGGGAGCGCGCAGGGGAGCCTGCTGGAGGCCGGGGCCGTCGGCGGAGCCGCGGGCGCGTCTCAGGTGCCCCGTCTGGGCTGTCGGGGCTGGACGAGGTCAGGCCTAGCACGCCTGCCGTCGGGCTGTCCAACTTGCAGAGCTTGGGGGCCTCACCGGGAGCGGGGGGCCCGGGGTCCTCAGGCTGCCGGCTCGGGGCATAGGCAGACTTGATGTCCAGCGAGAAGGAGCGCTTGAGGCGGTTGGTGTCCTGGAGGCGGTCGGAGGAGAGATGCAGACCACGCAGGCCCTGCTGCAGCACGCTGGTGGCTGGGGCCGCAGCGGGCGAGGGGGGCTCCCCATTGGTGCTCGGCGCGCCCTCCCTGGCTGCCTTGGCCGCTGCACTCCCGGTGGCAGCGCTCTCTGAGGTAGGTGGAGGCAGCGGCGGCAGTGGGACCCCAGGGCCCGGCAGGGGCTCGGGCGTCCCCGGGTGTGGCGTCCCCTCGCCCTGCAGGGCCGCCAGCAGCTTCAGGCTGCGCTCATACTCCAGCAGCTGGCCCAGGAAGTTGAAGTTGGGCGAAATGGATGGGCGCCGGTCCTTCACGAACCTGGAAGGAAAGGCAGGCAGCTGAATGGCACGGCTCTGACCTCTGGGCCATTGTGTTGCTAGTGGGTGGAGGGAGGGGGGTGTCCCATCACAGGAGGGGGGGTGTCCCACCACAGGGGGGGGTTACCTGTAGGCATCATCTGAGGACATGCCCATGGTCTTCATGATGTAGGCGATGGCGATGGTGGCAGAGCGGGAGATGCCAGCCAGACAGTGGACAATGACTTGGCAGCTGGACAGCTTGGCTTTATCTGGGGGAGGGGGGCCACGGGGACCAGGTGAGCGCTGGGCTTACACAGCCCTGCCCTGCCGCAGGTAGGGGACCCCACTCTGGTGATGCCAGCTACCCCTGCTACTTCTCAGAGAAGAGCCCCTCCCAGTCTGAGCACCTTCCTCCCGCCCCTCCCCCAGAAATGGGGAGCAGGGACGCCCCACCCTCACCGATGAACTCGATGGACTTGTCCAGCCAGGGCAGCAGCTTTTCACAGTAGTTGTCATTGATGGGGATGCGCATGAAGCGGCTCTCGCAGATGAAGTCCGGCTTGGGGCAGGAGTTGCTGGCATTGAGGACGTAGCTTATTCCGTTTTGGGTCATCAGATCCTGGAGGGAGGGATAGCAGGACATGTTGGGGGAGGGGTGCGGCTGGGTAGGGTCTTCGAATCCTGGGACGCTCCCCAGGTGGGAGACTGGCTCCCAGAGGCTCAGAAGTTGTGGGCGGAGCTCGGTCCGGAGCCCCGCCCATTCCCAGCCAGAACGCGAAGGCCTGCGGGGATGGGAGGGACGCTGGCCTCTGCAGGACCCGCCCACAGCCTGCCGTGGGCTCCCAGGAATTTTACGGCTGCCTGGGCGGTGCCTTTACCCTCTTTCCTCATCACCATTTTTAAAACACGGGATTCTTTCAGCGCTGGCCAGGGGCCCAGTGACATCAGCAGTGTGGCATGTGGGCTCCACCGACGAGGGGGCAGGGAGCTGCTTCTCCAACAGGCCCTACCGGGCTCTTCCCCTCCCCCCCTCCTGCGGGGGACCCCTTGGGTCCTCCTGTGCCCCTAATCTGTGCTCATCCATCCCCTTCATCAGCCTTCCCCTCCCTTCCTCCCCCAGACGAGCCCAGGAGCTGCTTCTGAGCTCCCCCCCACCCCCTGCAGCCCCAGCTGTGCACACACCTTGTTCAGGACATCTTTCTGGGAGCCCAGGTAGAGGTGAGGCAGGATGCGGGTCAGGCCCACGCTGGGCACTGGCAGGCAGGGCTGGGACAGGCTCATGGGCAGCAAGGCGGCAGGCTTGCCCTCACAGAGGCTGGGGAAGCAGGAGGAGAAGGTGGCAAAGCCCCCTGCAGCAGGAGGGGTGGAGGACACACGTCAGGCGGGCAGCTGGCTGGCGCAGGACAGCCCAGGGCACTGACCACTGCTGTGTCCCAGCCACACCCAACCTGGCCCCCCAGCCCCATGCGATGCCAGCAGCCGAGCCTCTGGCCTGAGCACCTGGTCTCAACGCTGGGTGCTGGAGGGCCACTCTCACCACAGGGCGCCCTGCCGCCCACACTCCTCCTCAGGCTAATTAGGGGCTGGCCCACTGAGGACGCCGCTGTGATGCCCATAAATGTGGGGCTGAGGGGGCGGGTCAGCACAGCAGGGCAGGGCCATCCCCAGCTGGGTCAGGCTTTAAGCCCACAGCAGGGAGGGTCTTCCTGAGGGTGTGGATGACACAACCCCTCCATACCTGTGGCCGGGGGCCAGGTTGGGCCTTCCCGCCTCTCCCCCTGAGCTGATGCAATACCTCCCTGTCTCCATCTGGCTGGGAGCCCCAGGCCAGGCTTGGATGCCAGGACCAGGAGGCAAGAGCTTCTGAGGGAGCCCTCCCCCTCCCCCGGGCATGACATCACCCACTGGAATTGGCACGGCCTGCAGGGGCATCTGCCCTCCGGTTATGGCTCCATTCCACCAGCAGGAGAAGACAGAGGAGCAGAGGCTGGGCTAAGAGCAGGGCACGCTGGGCACGGGGAGCACCCAGGGCACGCAGCGGGTGTGTGTTCTGCATGTGGCTGGCACGTGCCCTGCCTCCGTCCCCACACAGCACACTTGAGTTCTGGGCCATGGGTCGGCTGAATGACCTCGGTGGGAGTCCCTGGTATACTGCAGACTCAGTGTACCACCACCGGCCGAGCCAGTCACGCCTCTGGCCTGTTCCTCGCCCTGCCTGCCACAGGGCACGGTAGTGAGGCTCACAGAAAGTGACCGTGAAGACACACTGAGAATGGACCTGCCCAAACCTGTCCAGGATGGGTGACCGCTGACTTGGACCAGCAAATGGGCAATGCCCAGTGGCTGCCAGCTCCTGGTAGGATGAAGTGGGCCTCCAAGGTGGCACCGTGGGGCTGACCACACTTCCAGGGACACAAGCCCCATGGCACCTTCCCTGCCCTCAGCTCTGCAGGCTTGTTTCCGGCCTCAGTGGACCAGCCCATCCCAGAGGCACCTGGGCCAGGGCCGCCCCTACCCCACCAGAGGAGGCAGGCCAGTGAGAGCTCTTTCCTGCCCTGGTCCACAGAGGCAGCCGGTGCCAGGGACGTGGCTGATTCCCAAGGACAGAGACCCCTGGTGGCCTCAGCCATCAGCCCTGGCCCAGTTCAGTAGCCAGTTCATGCAACCCCCAACCAGAGTGCCTGCCGTGTGCCCCTCCCTAATGGAGGCTTGACTTTGGGGGGGCCATGGAGATGGGCGACCTCCAGACTGGGGAGTGGAGGCAGCAGCCTTGGAGAAGTGGTTCCTTCCTCAGGAAACTGCTGGATTTACAGGGAGAGGCAGGTGACAGCAGTGACACCACAGCTCCCAGATTCCCACGGTGCTGGGTCGGCGCCTGTTGACCTCACCATCCAGAGCTAGGGACCGTGGATGTTCAGAGTGACCTGGCCATGTGTGGGGGTGGGGGGTTCCCTCTTCCCCAAAGGGAAGTCTGCACAGGTGCGCAGACCTGCCTACCTTTGCTGCAATTCCTAGGTAGGGCCCCTAGGGCCCTCCTGAGCAGAGCCAAGCAGCGTGGAGTGCCCCCTACAAACCCCTTATAGATGTCAGGTCCAGTAAGGAACCCCAGTTCTTTAGTGATTTCAGGGCCACCCCAGGCTCTGGGGGCGGGTAACAAGAGAGGGCCCCATGGGGGTAGATCAGTGGCCGCAGGCCTGGACCCTCTGCAGGACCCAGCACTCCCCGCGCTTGGGAAGGCTCCCCTACCCCCCGGGCATTCCCAAGGGCACCTTTCCTGCAAGGGGAACCCCCCCCCCCCCCGCCCCCTACTAACCTTGCTCCCTCTGCTTGGCGGGTCAGGGAGGGCACAGCGGATGGCCTGTCCCTCACAATGAAATCCGGGAGTCGCACAAAAGCGCGTGCCCCGGACGCGCGCCCACCCCGCCGGCACTCCCGCGGGCCACCGCCCTACCCGCCGCTTCTGCCACTGCGCGCTCCTGCCCAAAGGCCGCCCCCACTGCCCTCCCCAGGCAGGGTTCCCACCCACCCTCAGTGCTGGGGCTGCTCCCCGCCACAGTCTCCGGCCAGGGTCCCAGGGCGACGCGCGCGCGACCCGCCTCGCGTGCGCACCAGTCCAGCAGCCGAGGCATCACCAGCCCGCATTCCGCAGCGACGCGCAGGCGGCCGCAGGCTCTGGGCGAGGGCCGCTGCCACTTAAAGGGCCAGGCTCCCTTTCCCATCCCTGCCCCCCTGCTGGACGTCACAGCTGAGTGGCTGGGTGGGGGTGGGGGCCAGGGGTCACGGCAGACGGTTCTCGGACCCCAGCGCGCCTGACCCCATCGTTCTTTCCTGCTTCTGCCAACCTCCCTCCAGCTGTGCCATCCTCAGCGACCCCTTCCCCCAACAGAGGGCTGGAACTGCAAGTTCTGCTCTCTGCTGAGCCCCCCACTCCCACCCCCGTGCCGGTATCCGGACTTCCCCCTTCTGGGTGGGCAGCACCCCTCTTCCCCACTGAGTCTTGCTTTTCCATTCTCACTAGTTCAGGGGCTTCAGGCGTGGGAGCTGTGGGTAAGGCCAGGAGGCTGTCCCCAAGTCTGGATCCTGATTTGGTGTCACTATCAGCCCTCCTCATGGGGGGTGGGGGGCAATCATGACTTCTTCCTGGCTTGGCACTCAGAGAAATGGGGGCACATACTCTAACCCTGCAGGGTGGAGCATCTAGAGGGGGAAGAGCAAGCCAGGTGAGACACAGCCAGGTCCCAGGTGAGGCCTCCTGGTGCATCCCAGCCTGGGCCCGTCCTGGGGGGAGGGAGGGCGCACTGGGAGACCTTCTCAGACTCCCAGAGGGCCTGGTGGTTCCCACTCCTGCTAGGGTGCATGTGCACCCTGGGGTTCCTGCCGGGCTTGGGAGAGGTCCTATTGTGCCCAGGCCACCTGCAAAAAGCCCAGACTTCTGCCCTCTCTCCCCTCCACTCCCCACCCACTCAGCCCACAAAAGGAACCCAGGGCCGGTAGTCGAACTAGAGGGTCTGCGACTCTGTGGCTTCTGTGTCCACATGGACACAAACCCTACATCCCACCCAGATGAGCTCAGGACCATCAGAGATGGGGCGCGCACACACACGTA
This sequence comes from Rhinolophus ferrumequinum, assembly GCF_004115265.2. Lineage (NCBI taxonomy): Eukaryota > Metazoa > Chordata > Mammalia > Chiroptera > Rhinolophidae > Rhinolophus > Rhinolophus ferrumequinum. Next base: position 1,006,428 of record NC_046294.1, read on the forward strand.
GAGGTTGACCACTGGCCTCCCAGAGCCATTCACAGACACAGACACCCTCTGACCACGCAGACCCAGCTCCAGATGTGCAGGCACACGTGCAAAGGGTGGCACACATGCCTGCCCTGTGTACCATGCTGACCTGGCACACTGGGCTCATATGGCACCTCCTCCGAGAAGTCTGCCCTGAGCAGTCCAGATAAAGCAGTCGGCAGATTCTGCCCACGGCCTCTCTCACAGGCTGTGTTGAAGGTCTGTGCTCCCACTAGATGCCAGTGCCAGAGGGCCAGCCTGGTGCCCATGGACCACCCTGCCTGTACCTGTGCATGGTAGCGACTCAGGGCAGGCATGCTGAACGAGCAGAGGCATCCCATTGGCTGTGTGACAGTGAGGCTAGTGGCCTCCACACCCCAGCCGCTGGCCACAGCCCCTGGAATGCAGAGGGCAAGGGTAGCACCCATAAAGGCCCCGGACCCAGGAGGGAAGGGTGCATATCTCTGGACAGGCCAGCTGCACCCACCCCCGGGGCCTGGGCCACCTCTGGGAGGTGTATTCTACAGAGGCACCTCAGCCACTGCCCGGGAGGAAGGGATCAGGGGGAACCAGTGTGGATCCTGTGTGTGTGTGCGCATGTGCATGTGTACGTGTATGTGTGTGTGTGTGTGGCTTCCCAGCCTGCCTGGCCTGGCTGCTGTGGGGAGCAGGAAGCTCCCTGGGGACCTCTGCTAGCCCTGGCAGGGGTCATGATCAAGTAGGCTTTCACCCGGCATCCTGTGCTTGGCCAGAGCATTCAACTGCCCTCCCGGTGCAGAACCACTCTGCTCAGACTGGGGTTCTGAGAGGCGTGCCTTCGCCTTCAGACAGTTGCTGGCTGGGGGGGGGTGAGGGTGGCGGGGGCGTGGGGGGGGAGTCTCAGCAGAGCCACGTCTTGCCTCCTCCACTCCTGCCACAAGTGGTATTTGGGGATTTCCTTCTGTCCACCACTTCACCTGGTAGTGGTGGGGGTAGACCCGTGTTGGAGGGAGTCCTAAAGTGTGGGGGCCCAGGGGAAGGGATAGTGCAACCCTGACAACTCCAGAGCTACTGAGACCCCCGCCCCCAACTACCCCAGCGGATCCTGGGTTCTGGGCTTAGAGAGGATAGAGGTGTATCCAGAATGCTGACTCCCCCATGTCCCTGCCCCCCAGCCGAGCCCATAGCAGGGGAGAGAGGCAGGGAGGACAGAACGTCTTGCCGCCCACAGGGCCCCCCGGAGCTCACCGGTGAGGATGGCCACGCTGTCGAAGCAGCCGTCCAGCTTGCTGAGCAGGATGGAGAGGAAGCTGTCTGTGGCCAGCACGCTGGCATCCCTGGTGCTCTGGTCATACACAACCACAGCCTGTGGCTCCGCAGCCACCACCTGGGGGTCACGAGGGCAAAGTCAGTGCCCCACCGGGCACCTGCTGGACGCCCCAGCCGGCTGAGGAGCAGGGGTTTAGGTGCTTGGCAGGAGGGGCTGCGTCTTGCTGCCTTAAGGGGAGGGCAGGTGCCCGCTACCCACTTCACACCTAGACCGGTGCAAACATCCATGGCCACTCAGGCAGACCCTTGGAGCAGGCAGAGACGGGGACACTCATCCCGAGTGCAGCCACACCCTCACACACACTCACAGGAGTAAAGGGAATGGACACAGGGACATCCACTGCGGGCCAGGCCCACGTGGAGGAGAGGCAGGTGAATATGACGAGGTCCCCAGGAGGCACACACAGGTGACCACAGTGACAAGAGGCCTGGCGCCCAGGATGGCCAAAGTGTCCTTGGGGTCCCTGGGACGCACATTTTGGGGATATGAGGGCAGAGCGCCTTTGGGTCTGGAATTCCTCCCCTCTCAGCCAGTGATGGGGAAACTGAGGGCTGCAGCGAGCCCCCCAATTCAGAAGGCCGCAGCTGGAAGTTGGGGCTCCACCTGCCCTCCCCCTCTCCCAGTGCTGGGCGGGCGGGGACTGGGGGCCAGAACTTCAGCAGCTTTGCTCAGAGAGCGGCTTGTCCAGTCCCCAAGCACACTCAGCCCTTAAGCCAGCTGAGCCGCTGGGCCTGATGATGTCACCGTGTCACCGGCAGGCAATGGGATCGTGCTCTGGCAGGAGTCCTCCTTGCTGGGGGTGATTAATCACTGGATTCCCCTCATTGAGGGCGGGGTGGGGGTGCCCAACAAGCAGCCATCCCTCCTGGGTTCTCTCACATCCAGCTCTGTACAGAGCAGTTCCTGTGACAGAACCACCCACAGCCTCCAGGCAGCTGGGCATGTCACAACGACCCCCCCCGGGGGGTGCCACTGCCCTCCCAGGTCACTGGCCCAGTGGGTCCCTCCCCATCTGGACTTCTAGGGACAGAGACAGCATTGTCCACTGCAGGTGACCCGAGACATTCTTGGGGGGGCCACAGAGCGAATCACGGGTTACTCCAGATGGGACAGAACTGGGTTCTGGGGACATGGACTGCTCAGTGTAAACTCCTCGGTCACCCTCCTGTTCTCTTGAGGCCTCACAGCCATCAGAGTGTGTGCCTGGCTGGGCTGCCATCCAGGTCCACTGCCCTCTGCCACCTGTGCCCCCAGCCCACTCTGTCCGATGCACGGTCACACCTCGCTCATCCATTCAGCGCCCCTCTCTGGGCTCCGTGTGGGCCCCGGGGACAGGGCCGGGTCTTGTGTGGGGGGAGACCCCCATGCAGGGTGAAGTGAGGACCCAGACAGGGTGGGAGGGCTCTGGGAGGGATGAATGGTGTCTGGGTGATGGTGTCGGCGTGGGCCTCCCTGGGGAGGGGTGCTTGTGCAGCCCTAAGAGGGACACCCAGGGAGGAGTGGGTGCTGCCCCACAGCGGCCTGGCCTGAGATGTGGAATGGCTGCAAACATTCTGACCCTGTGGAGCCCAGTTTGGGTTCAAGGGCAGAGGAGGGGAGGCTGGCCAGGCCAAGGGCCCCTGTGCACCTGGCTGAGGAACTCAGCCTTGGCCCGCGGGGGTGATGGGGCCGGGTGGGGAGGCCGGGGCCGGGCGGGCCAGCGTGGTAGGGGAGCCGGTACCTGGCTGCGCACGGCTGGTTGGATGAGCTCCGAGATGGTGACCTTGCCTTGCTGCAGCCGCCGCTTGACCAGCTTGGAGCAGCAGATGTTCACGGAGCTGAGCACGTGCCCGCGGTTGTACTCCACAAAGGAGCGGCTGTCGATGACCAGCGGCCCCCCGTGCCCGCCTCGCAGCAGGCTGGCCAGCTTCTTGGCGTCCATCACCTTCCTGGGCAGCCGGTCCCCTGCCATGGTGGGCAGTGGGCAGTGGGGAGGGGTGTCCCCTGAAGTGAGCAGGGGCTGCTCTGATGGCCTGGTGTGGCCTAGAGTTCAGAGTGACCGGGCATGGCGCCAGACCTGCAGGGAGAGGCAGACAGTGAGCAGCGTTGCAAGTTCCCTGGGGCGGGTACCTGGCCAGCTCCCCAGGTGGGGCCGACCTCAGCGGGGCCGGTGTGTGATCCCGGGACACAGGACAGCTGGGCCCTACCTCTCACGGGGTAAATCAGCACCCCTCTGGCTCTTCTGCCAGCCAAGCCCCTAACATCTCAGGTGAGCACATTGGAGTCTGTGACACATGGAGCTGGAAGAGTGTCAGTGTGCTGGCACGGCCCGCCCAGGCCACAGGGCCAGCCTCTTAGCAGCAGGCAGCAAGGCAAGTGGGGGGCCAGAGGGAAGGGGCTCAGGGCTTGGACTGGGCTGGAGGGCAGGACGAGGCCTGAGGAGCTGCACTCATTCCAGGGCACTGCAGTCCGCCCCTGGCTTCTGTCCTCCCCCCCCCCCGTCCCCCCCCACCCCTGGACTCCATCTCTTCCCAATACCCAGGACCCCTGGCTGCCAAGCCCTCCCTTCCACAGCACACCTCCACCTCCCGTCTCTCTGTAAGCTGATAATCCATACGGGTTAGAGGGGGGGTTGGTGCTTCCTCCACAAGCTGATGGGCTCCCAGAGGCAGAGACCAGGGCAGGGCAGTGCAGGGGGGCTCAGGAGTGGGGGGCTCCTCTGCTGCTCCCATTGTCCCAGCTCTGCAGGCCAGGCTCAGCACCCACCCGCTGCACACCTGCCACACAAAGGGTGTGGGGCCAGTGACCTCCTGCCGGGTGGATCACAGGCTCACAGAATGGGGGTGGTGACAGCCAGGTGCTCCAGGCGCAGTGGAGGCCTGGGGTCTGAGGGCACATTATCTAAGGGCTGGTAGATCCCAGGGTGGGGTGGTGTGGGGCAACCCAAACATGAAGGTTAACATGGGTGACCCATATCAGGGACCCTCAGCAATGCTGGGACCCTTGGCATGGCCTCTAAGGGCCATCAGGCTGAGGAACACACAGTGGGAGGTGGATGGGATGTGGACTGCAGAGTCTGGGACAGAGGCCTCCTCCTGCAGGTTTGGTGCCAAGCCTCTGCCAGTCCCTGCCCTCCTGCCAGGCCCCATCTTTCCTGTCTCCTTCTAGGACTGGCCTTTCTGTAGGCCCACCTAGTCCTCACAGCCCCAGGATAACAAGTTTGCTTTAAAGATGGGGAAAGTGGGGCTCAGGGAAGGGGTGGGACCCACCCAAGGTCACACCAAGGAGACTGGACAGAACCCAAGGCCTGTACCACTGCCATCCTCTCCATTCTTCCCTCCGGCCTGTGCCCACCCAGCTTGGGGGTGAGGGAGGCTGGGAGACAGATGTCCCCCGGGAGCCCACAGAGAGGGCACCTCCTCAGCAAGCCTCCAACCCGCAGACGCAGAGGGCACTGGGGTGAGGCACCCCAAGAACATGTGTCACATTTCAAAGTGAGGACGACATAGGACAACAGTGGCAGCTGCCACCGTTTCTGGACCCTCCAGGTGAGCTCCCAGGCTAGTGGGGTGATGGCGGAGTTCACAGAGAAGTGGGTGCAAGGCAGGTCTGGGCTGTGTCCCCCTGTCATGGCAGCCGTAGGATGACCGTGGAGCTGGCAGCAAGGGAAGTGCTCAGGATGCCCTGGTCAGTGGGTGCGGCCTTGGGATTTCACCAGACACCTGCTCCCCAGGCTCCTCCATTGTGGGGGGTGCAGCTGGAGCTGCTGCCCCCCTGAGGGCCACACCCAGCAAACTCAACAATCAAAGGGCCTGCTGAGGGACCGCTGGTTTGACTCCCCTATGAACCATTTGGGGAGCTTCTGAGCTCTAGCCTGAACGCATCAAGGCTGTGACAGGCCACAGCCACCAGGTCCCCTCCCACAGGTGGCTCCTGCAGGCCTGGGAGGAACCTCCTGCCCTTGGTTATGGGACCAAGAGTCCAGCTCAGAGGCCCAGGACCCTGAGAGACAGAGTGGGGGATGGCAGGGGGCGATCACCTCCCACCTAAAACGACAAAAGCCAAATAGAACCTCAGCACAGGGACCAGTGGAGGGGCAGAGGGACAGAGGAAGGGAGGGAGGGAGGGAGGGAGGGAGGGAGGGAGGGCAGAGGGACAGAGGAAGGGAGGCAGGGAGGGAGGGAGGGAGGGAGGGAGGGCAGAGGGACAGAGGAAGGGAGGCAGGGAGGGAGGGAGGGAGGGCAGAGGGACAGAGGAAGGGAGGCAGGGAGGGAGGGAGGGAGGGCAGAGGGACAGAGGAAGGGAGGCAGGGAGGGAGGGAAGGAGGGAGGGAGGGCAGAGGGACAGAGGAAGGGAGGCAGGGAGGGAGGGAGGGAGGGCAGAGGGACAGAGGAAGGGAGGCAGGGAGGGAGGGAGGGAGGGCAGAGGGACAGAGGAAGGGAGGCAGGGAGGGAGGGAGGGAGGGAGGGAGGGCAGAGGGACAGAGGAAGGGAGGCAGGGAGGGAGGGAGGGAGGGCAGAGGGACAGAGGAAGGGAGGCAGGGAGGGAGGGAGGGAGGGCAGAGGGACAGAGGAAGGGAGGCAGGGAGGGAGGGAGGGAGGGCAGAGGGACAGAGGAAGGGAGGCAGGGAGGGAGGGAGGGAGGGCAGAGGGACAGAGGAAGGGAGGCAGGGAGGGAGGGAGGGAGGGCAGAGGGACAGAGGAAGGGAGGCAGGGAGGGAGGGAGGGAGGGCAGAGGGACAGAGGAAGGGAGGCAGGGAGGGAGGGAGGGAGGGCAGAGGGACAGAGGAAGGGAGGCAGGGAGGGAGGGAGGGAGGGAGGAAAAGAGAGAGACCTGCCCTTGGGTCCTTGAACCTCCTGGAGAGGAGGAGCCCTGGCAGGGAGGTGTCCACCCACAGATGGAAATCGAGGCTGGAGGGGGAAGGGAGCAAGGGCCAGGAGGCGAGGCTGAGACTGGAGAGGAGGGGGGTGGAGGGCAAGCCCCTGCAGGGCCAGGGCAGGGCTGGAGCGGGTGGGCAGCCCAGCTCCGCCAGGTACCTGGTCACTGCCCGCCTCCCAGGGTCCCCCCAGCTTGGCCCTATTAACCACTACAGTACTGCTATTTGCAGCGGAGGGGGACTCATTAGCCAGTTAGCACCTCCGTCATTGCCATGGCAACAGCAGAGGTGCCAGGCAACCGCTGCTCCTGAGGCAGCAGCGGCAGAACAGGCTGGCTCTGCAGAACCACAGGTCCCCCTCCTCACTTGTTTCCACCCCTTCGCCACCCCTGCAGGTGCCCAGTAGCTGGGGCCTGGAGCACCCCCAGCCAGGCCCTGTGAGGCCCAAAGCCTGGCGGGGTTGGGTGGATGGACTCCTCCAGGCCCCTCTCCTCAGCTCGCTGGTCCTAACCCTCCTCACCACCAGCACCACCTGCACGGGTTCCCACACTTCGGAGGCCTTCTCTGAATGGCCGAGGTCTGGCCGGAGGCCCTCCTGTGGGAGACCTCTTGCCCTGAGCTGGCCTTCTGAGAGTGCATCCTCACTCACGGGGCCTCCTTGGACCTGCAGCTCCTGGGGGGCAGACCCCTTACCTCTCCCCTTCCCCAAAATGCTACGGATCAGGACCCAGAGCTGGGCAGAGCTGGGGGGCAGGGTGGAGAAGCTAAGGACAGCCTTGAGCAGATCAGTGGGGCTAGAACAGGCCAGGTGGGCACAGTGGAAATAGATATTGGAGGGTCTTGGCACTCCCCACTTTCATGGACCCACCCCAGACTCAGCCCAGACACCATTCCTGGGAACTGACGGGCAGAGCACCTATCACCTCCTATTCCAGAGCCTGGGTGCAGGTGGCGGGGCGCTGCCCCGGGAGACCAGGTGTGCTGCACGCCCAGTCCACAGGCAGGACCCCTGCCCCCCCTGCTCCTGTGCTGTACGCCTGCTGTGCCTGCTGGGACACAACGCTCTGCACACTGACCCCCACGGACCACTTCATCCCCCCACTGCTGTATGCAGTTACCTGCAAATGTGCACGCACACACATGTGGTCATTAGACATGTGTCCTCACCCTCTGCACGCCAAATCCCCCCAAATCCCAGGGCACCCGAATCCCAGTTGCCAGCTGCACAACCTCACACCATCAGCTCCCAGGGCCTCCACGAGGTACAGTCATGTTCCTGCACGCGCATGACCAGGAACCTCACAACTGAGCATGCTCACCAAGGACCTTCTGCTTGGCATCTAGTGACGGGGAGCTCACTACCTCCAGAGCTGGCTGTCAGGACTGTCAGCTGCACACGGGAGGACGGGGGCTGTGGCCCTTACTCGGAGGAGTGGTGCCTGGCACACACAGGCAGACTCTGGGAACAGCTGGCAGTCAAGGGACCTGAGATGCCGAGATGGCCAGCCCATCGTGACCCAAGGGCGCCTCTGGAGGCAGAAACCGCCACATTAAGAGATCCGGAGAGACTGCTAGGGGGTGACCTCTGGCAGGTAGCGTGCTCCGCCAGGTCAGCTCGCTTACCCTCCTCATCCATCCGCAGCAGGGACCACTGATTGCTCGTACCCTTGTTCCCCCTCTCGGCGACCTGGGGTGAGTGGGACAGGACCCAAGCGGGCCTCCACTCCCTCGGCGGGGCCCATGGTAAGTCCAAACAGAGGCTATGGACTTGGAAGATGATGGGATGGAGGGGTCCTGCCCCCTTGGTTCCCAGGGGTCTGAACTGAGCCTGGGGGCGGGGGAGGGCTTGGCATGTGGGCCCTTGAAAGGGCATGCTCAGGACCCTATAATATGTGGGTCTCCTAGTCTCCCTCATCTGCAGGGCTTGGCCCCATGCTACACATCCAGCCAGCCCAGCCCAGCCCTCTGCTGGTCACTGTCCACCACGTCACACCTTGGGCCAGCCCAGGGCATATGCTGGTCGCTGCCCGGAGCTGTCCAGGCAGAAGCGGCCTCAGCCCATGCAGGCCCGGTCAGAGTCTGATCCACATCTGTCTTGCTGTGGGTTTCGCCCCCTCCTTTCCTTTCCTTGCGAGCTGCACATCTCGGACATGTAACCAGGACGCTCTCTGGCTCCCCCGACCCCCACTACAGCCCATGGCCCCTGGAGCCCTCTGTCCGGTTGAAACTTCTGGCCCTGAGGTGAGCCTCAGCCTGAGAGGAGAGGTGATGCTGGGAGGGGGGCTTCGAGCATCTTTCTGCATCTCTGATCATGGGACACACTGTTCCGGGAGGCAGCCTTGGGCCCGGGAGTCTTCCCAAGGGCTGAGGCAGCAAGAGATATTCCAGCCAGACTTCAGGGTGAACTGCCATCCTTGTCTGGGGCTCATTAACCATCTGAGGACTGAATGCATAGGACACCTGTCCTCCCCAGCAGGGCAGAGGCACTGGATGCTGTATGCATTCCGGGGCTGCCCTGGGAGACCACGGGGAGCGGGGATCCTCAGGCTTCCACTGGGGGGGGAGGGGGCGGGGACCTAGAGCAGGAAGAACACTGCTCCCCTGGGCCTGCAGCACCCCACCCCAAGCGGCACAAGAACATTGCAGATCCTGCCATCTCTCTCCTCTACCCCCCAGCCCCCCACGTCCCCCATCACTGCAGCTCCCAGGCCCCCAACTCCCCCCAGCAGAAGCCAGAGGCAAATTCTCCCGGAAGGGATGAGCTAGCAGGGGCTCGGCGGCCCGTTGGTGCCCCTTCCCCTCCCGGCTAGACTATTACGTACCCACCCTCAGGTGGGTAGATAGGCCGAGGGAGGCTGGCTGCACTCAGACTGGCAGTGCCAGCCCCTCCCCCAGCGCTCCGGCTGCCTCTGCAGCAGGCTGGCGACGGTCTTTATTCCGCAGAGGCCAGCTGAGCGCCCCGAGGTGGGGGTGCCCGTGGTGGCCTGGGCAGACAGGGGAGATGGAGCTGCAGCCCCTCCCCACCGAACACCGAGCGAGCTCTTCCCTGATCCTCCCACAGGCCAAAGGCCCTCCACGCTGATGGCAAGGCCTCCGCATCTCCCACCCGCCCGCGGCACGGACGACCTTCTCCAATTCTGGGCCCCAACGGGGGGCTGTCCGGTGTGGGGGGAGTCTCCTGCTCCAGCAGAGGTCCGGACAGATGGATCTCAAATGGCCCTCCTGAGTCCTTAATTCATGCCCCTCCCCCCACTAAGGTGAGAAGCAATCGCAAGGAGAAAGGCGGCGAAGCGGTGGCGGGGTGCCGGCCGGGCTGGGGTCCGCTGGGCGCTGCGGAAGGCTGGGGAAGGGCTTCCCCGTCCTGTCCGTGGCGTCCCTGCAAGCCCGGGCCGCTCACCTCCAGGCCCCCTCCTCCTGGGCGCCCGCGGGGCGCAGCCCCCGAACGCTCCGCGCGGGTTAACCCCTCCCCACCGGCGATCCCGCTCACCTCGCTCACTCTCGCCTCCGGGGCGCACCAGGGACCCGCGCCGCGCTCAGCGCGCCCACTCGGCTGCGTCGCCCATGGGCCCAGCGGGGGCCCGCGCAGCCGGGGCAGAGGACTGGGGAGCGTGCGGGCCGCGTCGCCGTCGCCGCCGTCGCCGCCGCGGCCGCCGCGGGGAGCGCTTGCTCGGGCCGGGGCGCGCGCACTGCGGGCGGGCACGCGCACTCGCCGCGCGCATCCCACCCCGCAGCTCGGCGGGCGCGGCCGGTGCGGCTCCGGCTGGGGCTGGGCTTGGGCTCCGGCGTCCGGGCGGGGGGCGCGGAGCCGGCTCCGCCGCGGCGCTCCGCCGCGAGTGACAGGCCCCGGGCGGAGGGCGGGGCCGCCGGCGGGGATGAGGTCATGCCCAGAGAAAAAAGCCCCTGACGTCACCTGCAGCCAATCAGCGCGCGCGGCTCGGGGGCAGGTGACGTCAACCGGAGCTCAGCTTTGGGTGCAGATGAGAGGCGGCGGCCGCGGGGGGCGGGGGGCCGGGCTCGCCGCCGCCGCCCTCCGCCCTCTGCCCTCACCCCGCACCCCGGCACCGGCTCTTAAAGGGGCCGCGCGGTGCCTGCAACCCCACCTCCAGGAAGCCTTCCCAGCCCCAGTGCTCTGCCTGGCTTGGGGACCCCCAGCCTTACCGCACACAGACTCGCGGCGGGTCCGGCTGACCCGGTCCCGCGCGAGGGTCCTCTCCCCGCCGGCCGAGCCAGAGCTGGCGCCGCCCCTCCGCCGCTCCCCCCGCAGCCTTTGTTCGTGCGGGGCCTGCAACCAGGAGAGCCTTCGCTAGCCCGGGGCCTGGCCGCGAGCACGCATCGCGAGGCCGGCCCTGCGGAGCGCCCTCCTGCCTCTGCGCTCACCCTCTCCACGACTCCAGGAGGTGGGAACTTGGGTCTCCACTTCATTTGGGAGGAATTGGAAGCTCAGAGGCTCAGTCACACATCTCATGAACTGTCGTCGGGGGGGGGGGGAGGGGGGGCAGTGCAGCGCTGTCACCCCCAGCCTCACCGATGACCTCCAGACCTTGACGTTTCCAGTGAAAAGCCACTGCTAAACAGCTCGCCCCTAAACAGCCCTCCCGGGGCCCACCCCGACCGTGTGTGCTTCCCCCACCCCAATAAAGACTGTTGAGGGTCGCCCCCAGCCGGTCCCTGTGGGAACACAATCAGCCCTCCGCGTGGACGCAGGGAGTCCAGAGCGGGAACAAACATAGCTAATTACACCTTGGGCAAGTGTTGGGCCGGAAACAAACAGGGGCCAGCGACACTTGAGTGGGTGGGCGTCTGGGAGGCCACCCCAGAAGGTGACATGCAAGCAGTGACTGGAGGCTGACGAGGATGGTGGTGCAGGAGGGACCACCCCAGGCAGGAGAGGACCTTGTCCCTGCACCAGGAGGAGGCCAGGGTGCCGGAGCCAGCGAGGTGAAGAGGACATGCAGCCACCCATCTATTGATTTGTCAAATATTTACTGAGCCCTTCTCTGGGCCAGGCCGTGTGCCACACACCGGGACTTAACTCTGAGAAAGGGGACAAAGACCCCTCCCCAGGGAGTTGACAAGCTCACAGAGACTTTGAAGGTAATACTTTTGGGGGAGGTTTGACTAGAGAGCTCAGACATTTCTAAACCCCTCCCCAGGGCTCCCTCCAGCCTAGAAGCTCAGCCATCACAGATCTGACAGGGGCTTTGTTCCCCGGGGAGTGCAGCCCCCTTCCTATGCGGGGAGGCCACTCAGACCCCAGCGGTCTGAGTGGAAATGGGGGAGGGCAGCAGGTGAGTGTTGGGCAGGGCTCCGGAGGGGCTGGCCCCTGTCCCATGCTCAGTTCTCCCACCAGACTGTGGGTTTCAGCCTCAGGGCTCTGCACACAGTAGGTGTTAAGTAAGTGCATGGGTCTGCCTCACCAGCTGGCCGGAGGAGCATCAGGTTGTTGTGTGGTATGGGGTGTGTGTGTGGGTTGCCTGGCTCAGAGACTACTTATGGTGTACAAACATCTTGGGGTGGGGGTGGGCGCTGTCCCAGAGGAAGCCCTGGGAAGGGGAGCTATCTGGGGTTGGGGCTGTGTTCAGGACTTTCCTCCTTCCTGGCCCCAGGGTGGGCCCCAAGGAGGGAGGGCCTGCTGAGAAGAGAGGTGGTGGCTGAGAAGGACCCTGAGCTCGGTGATGCCCAGCGAGAATGCTGGCCAGGTCCTCAGTGGTGTGGGGTGTGGTGGGGCCTTACTGCATTGGCTCACTCCATGTCTGAAAAGTGGGGGAGGCTGGGCCCTGGGAGTGGGCAGGAGGATTCAGGCTGAACCCCGGAGGGAGCTGGTGAGGAAGGACCCAGAACAGCGAGGTTCTCTTCATGGTTAGATAGAAGAGCTGTCTCCTTGAGGAGGGGATGTCCAACCCAGCTTGCTCCCCTTGCCAGACCAGGATGAGCCCATTTGGAAGAGCAAGGCTGGGGTGTCCAACTGGGCTCCTGCAGAAGGGGTGCCTCCAGCTCTTTTTCTGCCCAGCCCAGATGTGCTCAGCGCTTGCATGTGGCCTGGGGGTGCCCTTGGTCCCTAAGAACGGCAGCTGTGCCCTGGGCAGCTCCCAGGTAGGCCGAGGAGGCAGCAATAAAGCGAGGGCTGGCGGTGGTGTCCCGGTGCCCCCTTCTGGAAGCTTTGGGGGTGTGCGTGTGGCATGCAGTTTCTCAGGTTGTGCCTGGCCAGGGGACTGACTATGTTTAGGCCATGAGTATTTCATGACTCTAATGGTCATTTCACCTGCACACGAGCCCTTAAAACCTGTGGTTCTGCAACAATGGGGCAGCCGGTTAGGGAGGCACCCCCTCTGGAGAGGACACCAGCTCTGGCCCTCAGTTCGCAGTTGGTTCTTCAGTTCCCCTCCTGGCTTCAGGCCGCTCCCTCGGCCCCCAGCAGAGCTCGGCCGCCTGGTTTCCTGGTCCGCTCAGGTGGGCCCCGAGCTTCACGCCCCAAGACCGGGTCAGCTCTGCGGGAGGACCAGCATCTCTTCTCTGCACAGGTGTGGAGCGGCAGGGGCGGCCTGGGAAGTGGGCTGCGGTAGTCCGAGAGGTGGGCCGCGCGAGGAAGGAACACCTCGCGGGGGTTACAGTTCCCCGTAGGGGCCTGGCCTTCCGCAGTGGCCGCCGTGCCAGGCGGGGCAAGGTCCAAGCCCAGCTGTCCGCGCGCCCTGGTTTCCTGGAGGAGATCGTGGCTACGCGGGGTCCTCTGGTGGAGCGGGACCCCGCGCGGGGTCAGGGAGGCGCGGAGGCCGCGTCCGGGGTCGGCTCCGGAACAGCTGGATCTCCCCGCTCGCGGGGCCGGCAGCCCCCCGGCCAGACCTGCGCTCCCTGTCGGGCAGTTTGGCAGGTCGGAGCCCAGAGGTCCCGGCGGTGGCGGTCCGTGTGCGCCCTCTGCCGCCCGCCCGCAACCGCGGGGAGGACGCCCAGAGCGGGCGTTTTTTAAAGCATCCTTGCCATGGAACAGAAGAGCGGGTTGGCTTTTTCTTGTTGCTTTGCAATTTTCTGTTTCCACCAGTGACATATAGTTAACATTTATCCATGGTATTCCATGTCCCACTGCCTGACTTTTTTAAAAACTCAAGCCATAGTTAATACAAAGCATATCCCAGGTGAACGAATAGATACAAGTGTATGCATCCATGCCATCACCACCCGTAAGAGGACTTAGCGCATTTCTGTCACCCCAGAGAGTTCCCTCGGGAGCCTTTCCAGCCAACTGTCCCCTCACCTTCTGACCTATCACCATCAGTTAACGTTGCCTATTCTTGAACTTCATAGAAATGGGAACATGCAGTGTGCATTCTTTTGTGTCTGACTTTTTTTTCCCTCAAGGAAATGCTTTTGTGATTCCCACCGCTCGATGATAAATGTCTGTATTTTATGGATGCATGGTGGTATTTGAGCCAACGCTCTATTAGATGCTACATTATTCCCATATTCTGGTTATTAAGAACAGTACCATCAGCTACATCCTTCAATATGCTTTTCATAACGCATTTCAGATGATTTGTTCCTGGTTTATTACAATATTTAAAAACTTACAAATAAACACAGGGAACAACCTAACAAATGCGCTCCCAGACCTCACAATGTCAGCATGTTTTCCGTTTTTGCTTCCAATTAGGAAGACAACAGCTGGAATCCAGGCGCGTTGCCCACCCTCGCCCCACTGTCCAGAGGCAGCATGGCCGGCTTCTTCCTGGTTCTGTCTTTCTCGATCGACCGCATGTCTGGGTCCCACATACAACAGAGACTATTCCCTTGGGTGCTTTTAACTAGTGACAGGTAAGTATTGCAGTGGAACCATTCTCCCTCCCATTGCTTTTTGTCACTTTCCAGTCTGTTTATGTGAGGGCACGTGAGCCTGGTTCCCTCCTTTCAGCTGCTCTGTAGGTTTCCGTTGTATGAACAGACCATGTACCATTCCTGTAGCCAGGGACATCCAGCTTGTTTGCAAATTGTTCTACACACAGCAGTGCTGCGATAAATGCCCTAGCCGATTTCTCCAGCGCCGTGGCTCTTAGCCGCTCCCCGAGCTGCTGAGCCAGACGGTGTTCTAACAAGTCCAGGAGAGGTGCGGCGTGCACATTCAAGTTTTTCTTTTCCATTTTCTGCATCACTTTAAGTTTTACAATTATTATATAGTAAAATTGACTTTTTTGGTGACGTTGTTATTGTGGTAAGATATGCATAACATAAAAGTTATCATTTTCACCATTTTAAGCGCAACGTCCAGTGGCACTTGGCACATTCACACTGTTGTGTGGCCGTTACCACCATCATCTTCAGAACTCTTGCCATCACCCAAACTGACACTCTGTTCCCGTCCCCCCCCCATCCCAGGCACCACCGTCGCTTGCTGTCTCTGTGAATCTGATTATTCTAGGGACCTCATAGAAGTGGAGTCACACAGGAGTTGTCCTGTTGGGACAGGCTCATTTCCCTGAGCATGGTGTCCTCCAGGTGCATCCGTTTCACTGTTTTTAAATGACGGAATAATATCTCATTGTATGGATGGACCACGTTTGTGTACCCATTCTAATGGGCACTAATGGACGCTCGGGCTGCGTCCACCTCTTGGCTGCCGTTAATGACGTTGCTATGAATACTGGTGCACGAGTTTCATTTTGAGACCCTGTTTTCCCTTCTTTTCAGCATGTACCCAGAAGAGAGATTGCTGGGTCATGTGAAAATGTTGCTTAACTTCTGGGGACCCACCGATCTTTTCCACAGCGACGGCGCCATTTTACATTCCCACCCGATTTCTAGACATCCCTGGCACAGCGACCCTTTTGAATTGTAACACGTGTTTTCACACATGGAGATTCATGCACAAGCACTGCAATCAGGCCGCACCAGCTCTGTCACCCCAGGAATCTCCCTGATGCCCTCCTCCTGCCGCCCCTTGGTAATCACTGCCCCTCACCGCAGTTTTTCCTCAGAGGACATCACAGGGCTGAGTTTGAGGCTCCAATCGCCTTTGAGGTTCATCCAAGGCTGCCTGTACTCACAGTTCACTCCTTTCCCTGCTGAGAAGCATCCGATGTTTAAGATGTTTAAACCAGTTTACCCAGTCACTGGCTGAAGGGTATTTGGGATGTTTTCAGTGTTTGGAGACTGAATGAACCACTATAAACAATCCCATGCACATTTCTGTATGCACGCAAGTTTTCATTTCTCTAGGTTCATGTGATAGATTAAGTTTAACTTTACAAGAATCTGCTGGATTGTGCTGAGGTGTTTTTTTTTTTGTTTCTTTGTTTTTAAAGATTTTATTGGGGAAGGGGAACAGGACTTTATTGGGGGAACAGTCTGTACTTTCAGGCCTTTTTCTCCAAGTCAAGTTGTTGTCCTTTCAGTCTTAGTTGTGGAGGGCGCAGCTCAGCTCCAGGTCCAGTTGCCGTTGCTAGTTGCAGGGGGCGCAGCCCACCATCCCTTGCGGGAGTCGAACCAGCAACAAGTCGTTGTTGAGAGCTTGTTGTTGAGAGCTCAGGCTCTAACCAACTGAGCCATCCGGCTGCCCCTCCGGAAGCTCAGTGGCAGCTGGTTGTCTTCAATCTAGTTGTGGAGGGCGCAACTCACTGGCCCATGTGGGAATCGAACCAGCCAACCCTGTTGTTAAGAGCTCGTGCTCTAACCAGCTGAGCCATCTGGCTGCTCCTAGAAGGATTCCCTCTTGAAAACATTGCCTTCTCTTTCCTTTGTGGGAAGGTTTTCAATTACAGCTCAATTTCCTTCATGGCTATAGGGCTATTCACACCTTCTATTTCTTCTCGTGCAAGCTGTGGTACAGTTGTGTTTTTCAAGAAATTTATTTCACCTAAATTTTCAAATTCTTCATGGAAATTTGTTCTCATACCTAGTGATTATGTTTTTATTTCTCATAGGATATGTAGTGATGTGCCCTTTCATTGCTATTATTCACAATTTTTCTTTTTCTTTTTTTACACCACTATTGCTCGTGGCTTGTAAGATTAAGATTTTGTTAATCTTCACAAAGAACAAACACATGACTTTGTTCATTTTCTCTATTTTACATCTGATTTCAATTTCAGTGATTTAGGTTCCTCCTTTGTTATTTCCTTTCTTCTGCTTTATTCAGATTTATTTTGTTTTTCTTTTTCTAGATCTTGAGATAGAAGTGTAGGTAGTTGGTTTTCACCTGTTCTCCTTTTCTAATATGTGTATTTGGAGCTATAGATTTTTCTCTAAACTCTGCTTTAGCGGTATCCATTGGGTTTTAAGGCCACGTTTACATTATAAGGCAGACCGAAATATCTTCTCATTTCCACTGTGATGTCTTAGACTCATGGGTGATTTTGAAGTCCATGACTGTGTTTTCAAACCACTTGGGAATTAAAGACAAGAAAACTTTCTCTTGTTGAGTGCTAGTTTGATTCTGGTCTGTCAGAGGGTAAACTCCATAAGATTTCAGTGAACAGTTGTTAAGGAGGTCAGGCTGGTTAATTCTATTGCTCAGAACTTCCATCTCCTTATTGATTTGTTGGATCTCCTGGTTACAGTAGTTAGATATATTAAAGCAGGAAGATTTATTCAAGTTCCCAATTATATTTGCGGGTTCATATATTTATTCTTTTAGTTTTGTCAGCATTTGCTTTATAGATAGTCAAGCTCTGTCGTTGGGCACACAGGAAGTTAGGATGGTTTTCTCCCTGGTGAATTGGCTCTGGCATCATGATACTCTTATCTTCAGCAACAGTTGTGTCCTAAAATCTACATTGTCTGGTATCGATAAAGCTACACTAGCTTTTTATAAAATTAGTGTTTGCCTGAGATATCTTTTTTTAATATAAATTTTATTGGGGAACATTAGGGAGCAGTGTGTTTCTCTAGAGCTCATCAGCTCTAAGTCGTTGTCCTTCAATCTAGTTGTGGAGGGTGCAGCTCAGCGCCAAGTCCAGTCGCCATTTTCCATCTTAGTTGCTGGGGGCACAGCCCACCATCCCATGCGGGAATTGAACTGGCAACCTTATTGTTGAGAGCTCACGCTCTTAGCAACTGAGCCATCCGGCCGCCCCTCCGGAAGCTCAGCTGTAGCTCGTTGTCCTCAATCTAGTTCGTCCCCTAGCTTCCGTCATCTCCGTTTAAAAGCCAGCTGTCGATTGGTGCAGCCGCTATGGAAGGCAGTGTGGAGGTTGCCGCTATGGAAGGCAGTGTGGAGGTTCCTCAAAAAATTAAGAATAGAATTACCAGGGGCCGGCCCGGTGGCTCAGGCGGCTGGAGCTCCGTGCTTCCAACTCCGAAGGCTGCCGGTTCGATTCCCACATGGGCCAGTAGGCTCTCAACCACAAGGTTGCCAGTTCAACTCCTCGAGTCCACAAGGGATGGTGGGCCCCACCCCCTGCAACTAAGATTGAACACGGCACCTTGAGCTGAGCTGCCGCTGAGCTCCCGGATGGCTCAGTTGGTTGGAGCGCGTCCTCTCAACCACAAGGTTGCCAGTTCGACTCCCGCAAGGGATGGTGGGCTGCGCTCCCTGCAACTAAAAACGGCAACTGGACCTGGAGCTGAGCTGCGCCCTCCACAACTAAGACTGAAAGGACAACAACTTGAAGCTGAACGACACCCTCCACAACTAAGATTGAAAAGACAACAACTTGACTTGGAAAAAAGTACTGGAAATACACACTGTTCCCCAATAAAGTCCTGTTCCCCTTCCCCAATAAAATCTTTAAAAAAAAGAAGAACAGAATTACCATATGACCCATCAATCCCTCTCCTGGGTATCTACCCAAAAAATCTGAAAACATTTACCCGTAGAAATATATGTGCTCCAATGTTCATTGCAGCTTTATTTACGGTGGCCAAGACATGGAAACAACCAAAATGTCCTTGAATAGGTGAATGGATAAAGAAGTTGTGGTATATATACAATGGAATACTATTCTGTCATAAGAAAAGATGAAATAGGACCATTTGCGACAACATGGATGGATCTTGAGATTGTTATGCTGAGCGAAATACATCAGGCAGAAAAAGTCGAGAACCATATGATTTCATTCATATGTGGTATATAAAACTGAAAATAATAAAAGAATAGGACAAACAAATGAAGAAACAAAAACTCATAGACACAGACAATAGTTTAAGGGTTACCAGAGGGTAAGGGGTGGGGGGTCATAGATGAGGGAAAAAGGGATCCAATAGATGGTGATGGAAGGAGAACTGACTCTGGGCGGTGAACACACGATGTGATATGTAGATGATGTAATACAGAATGGTACACCTGAAATCTATGAAACTTTACTATTAATTGTCACCCTAATAAACTTTAATTAAAAAAAAAGAAAAAAAACCCAGCTGTCATATGTATGCCACGTGTTTGGTCTCCTTGATGTCTGCTGGCAGGGGCACCTGGCCCCCTTCCTTGTGCAGGTAGGGCGGGAAGCCAGACACCGCAGTCCAGTTAGAGCCTGGCCGGGGCTTGGCTCGGCACCTGGTGACTCTTTCTTTCAGGTATGGCTTTCATGGCACTTTGGTTAGGAGCCTGGCTGGCCTCTGTCTGCTCAGCTCTGACAGGCTGTGGGAAATCCAGTTTTCCCTCTCAAATATTTGAAGCTTAACTGTTTAGTTTTCAGCTCAGGAAGCTTCAAAATTAGGAAAATGTCTCAAGGGGCGGATACACCTTGAGTCAGAGACAGACACCTTTTCTCTAGAAGGACATAGTACACTAAGTGTCACCACGAGGGGACCAGAGAGTTCCCGTTGCCTGTGGAAGCCTCAGCTCTAGCTGAGAGACCTCCTTCTGAGCCTCAGACATCAGCAAATGCCCCAGCTTTCTGTACCAGTCCTGACCACCAACAGTTCTGCTGGTTTTCCTTTCCTTGTGGGCTAAGCCTGATGACCTGCCTGCACTCAGAATGGTCTAATTCCCCAAAGGAAGACAATACAGCAGTTGGTTCTCACTTCACCCCAGGAAAGCATTCCCTGTCTCTGGATACCTTTCCTCCTCTGGCCCTTATGGCTTCTACAGTTCTCCAATGTCATGTCTGTATATGAGATCGGACAATTAAGTTCACAAACTCATCCTAGAAAAAGTGCTACACACCTCACTGCTGAATATCACTATGGTCACCTTCGAAGGACTCCCCTTGGGAAGCTATGCACCCACATTAGTGCCTAGTCCACCCTTCAAAGCCATTTTGGAACTCTTTTTCTGGAATGGCCATCAGTGCTGTCGTCGTATTACCCTTGATATCCTGAATGTCATCTAAATGCCTTCCTTTCAATATTTCCTTTATCTTCAGGTAAAGAAAGAAGTCATTAGGGGCCAGATGGGGTGAGTAGGGAGGGTGTGCCAATACAGTTATTTGTTTGCTGGCTAAAAACTCCCTCACAGACAGTGCCGTGTGAGCTGGTGCACTGTCGTGATGCAAGAGCCATGAATTGTTGGCAAAATGTTCAGGTCGTCTAACTTTTTCACGCAGCCTTTTCAGCACTTCCAAATAGTAAACTTGGTGAACTGTTTGTCCAGTTGGTACAAATTCTTAATGACTAATCCCTCTGATATGAAAAAAGTTTAACAACAGTGTTGCAACACGTTTGAGAGCTTCATTGTCAGACGTTCGTATAGTCCACTTTTTATTAAAAACCGTGCTAGAATACGCACAACGTGTTTAAGGCTAGTGTCTTTCAGCCTATGGCTTTGCAATTAACTTGGCCTTTGCCACTTGCTGCAGTGGGATCCCTGACCTTCGTAAACAGATCCCACCCCCATCGCAGGCAGGCACGTGGCTCCCTTCCTTTTGTCAGGAAGCGTCACCTCAGACCCGCGTGGGTCAGAGCTCAGGAGTGTGGGTGGGGCCTGTTGTGGCACTGAGGCAGTCAACAGCGGGCGATAGACAAGGTTGATGACACTGCATGGCCACCAAGAGGGTAGGATAGGGTTTATTAGTCACATAATGAAGTTCCGGGTGGCAGGGCAGGTGCCCAAACTGGTCTGGAATGGCTGAGTGAAGGGAGGGGACCGCGCTTTGGTTTCATCGTGCTTAGGAATTGGGTCGGGGTCGAGGGTTTCTGCACAGGCTGGGGCTTCATGGTTTCCATTTCCTCTCTAGCAACAATGGGCTTTCTCATTGGCTCAGCCAGCTGTGGGGTCAAAAGAAGGGGTGAAGCCTGAGAACTGTCAGTGGTCCGACAGCAGAGCTGCAGCCCGGCTCGCTGTTCCACTTTCCCTCTCATGCTTCATTCCATCAGCAATTGGGGCTGCTGTACTCACTCACTGAGGTGCCAGGTCCCAGAGGAAGCACCTGGAGATGATTTCGTCTTGGTCTGGCTGCTCCCAGAAAGACAGTGGAGCGCTGCCTGCCCCAGCTCAGCACTGAGCTAGGGGTGGGTGTCTGCCAGACATACCCACAGGTCATTGTAACAAGTCCCTCTGAGACGGCTGCTTTCCCGCTCACAGAGCATTTCCTACGAGGAAGGCGCTGTCAGCAGCCCGCCTCACAGGTGTGCACACCGCGTGATTTGTTCAAGGCCGCTCAGCCAGTCGGCCATACAGAACACGCACAGGGTGTTTGGCACACGAGGAGCCAACCAGTGTGAGCGGGAAGCTCGGACAGGTGGACTGTTGGCAGGTCCAGGAATTGAGCGTCGTCAAAGGGTTATTCCAACGCCCCTGCCCCCCGCCCCTTGGAGGAAAATAAACAGGTGAATACAGCAACTCAGCGAGGGGTTCTGAGGCGAGCGGCTTTATTAGATGCTCAAGGAACAGAGACCGACGAGGACTGCAGCCTGATCAGAACGTAGGGAAGCCTGTGCCGTGTGGCCCTGATGTCCTCAGTGGGGAAGGTACCAGGTGGGCAGGGCACCGGGATGGGTGGTGCTGCAGGGGGTGGGGGAGGCCTCCAGCTGCTGGGGGATGGGCCACGGGAGTGGGAGTGGGAGTGGTGCTTGGACACAAATGCCCATCCCTTTCTTGTGGGAGATCAAAGAGAAACGTTCACACTTGGCAAGGGGATGGGACATAGGGCTGGGGGGTGGGGCAGGGAGAAGGAAAGTCAGGCTCAGGGGCTGCCGGGAAAGCTCAGCTCAGGTGATGGCTGTATTGGAACCCATGACTCTAGGCCGGATGGCACTGACTTTGGGAAGAGTTCCAGCAAAACCAAAAATCAGATCTTGCACTGGCAGCAAATGGGGGCAGAGCAGCTGGGCTTGCAGCAGCAGGGTTTGCAGCAGCTGGACTGGCAGCAGCAGGGTTTGCAGCAGCTAGACTGACAGCAAATGGGGACACAGCAGCTGGACTGGCAGCAGCCACAGGAACCACAGGAGCCGCAGCCCCCCTGGCAGCCCCCACAGGACCCACAGCCCCCTTTGCAACAGCTGGAGCAGGGACAGGCTGGCACACAGCAGCACACAGGCACACAGCAGCCGGAGCTACAACCCCCATTGCAGCCCCCCTTGCAGCCCCCACAGGAGCCACAGCCCCCCTTGCAGCCCCCACAGGAGCCACAGCCCCCCTTGCAGCCCCCACAGGAGCCACAGCCCCCCTTGCAGCCCCCACAGGACCCACAGCTCCCCTTACAGCCCCCACAGGAGCCACAGCCCCCACACGACCCACAGCCCCCTTTGCAACAGCTGGCGCAGGGACAGGCTGGCACACAGCAGCACACGGGCACACAGCAGCTGGAGCCACAGCCCCCGGAGCAGCCACAGCAACTCATGGTTCTGGTGGGTGAGGGTGGAGCAGGTCAGAGGAGCAGGTAGAGAGGGAGGAGTTCAGGTGTGGTGGCTCCTGGGCCCGGGGCCTTTATAGCCCTGCCCGGTCAGGTGAGACGCTGGGTGCACGCTCACTTCCTGTTTTGGTTCCTGTTTGTGCTGTGTTCAGGACCTCGTTCTCCTTGTTTTCCCAGGGCTGAGGCCCTGGTGTAAGGCCCATGCGCCATTACCTGCTACGGCTGCTCACGGGGACCCAGCTCCCTTGCTGAACCTGAGCTTAGACTTGGGGGAAACCCCCAGCCCGAGGGTTCAGCCCATTCCGATTAATTACAGCGTTTCATCTGATTAAAAAACGGTGTATTTTAGCTGTACAGAGGGTAGAGATAATAACACAGCAAACGAACACGTAAAAACACCCAAGTTACGAAAAAGATCGTACAAATAGATGCAGGCCCTTCGCACATCTTTCCATGTTGTCGCCTCCGCGCTGTAGGTAACTGCTGAGTTTGGGATGTATCACTCCCAGGAGGTGTTTGCAGTCTTAGTAAATCCCTGTGTCCTTTAAACAGCATTGTGCGTGCTCTAAACTTCATGTACTTGGTCACGCACTGGTATGTTTCTCCTGAAAAGTGCTTTTGGAAACAATCGGTGTGGGAGATTTGTCCAGGTGCTCCGCAGGGCTCTAGTTGACCGGTTTCCTTTGATGCTGAAGGTGTGGACATTGATGTATCCATCTACCTGCTGGTCGACATTTTGTTTCCTTTTTGTTGCTATTTCAAAGCCTGCGGGAATTTTCTCTGGGAAGGACCTCCTGCCCATGGGTGGGCAGCTGGCCGTGCCGCCCGTCCCTGAGCGGGCACTGCCCAGTTGTCCCCAGCACTGGAGGAGAGTTCCTGTTTCTTCACGCCACAGCCAGACTCTCGGTGCTTCCTGGCCGTGTATGTCTGTTTCCTTCGCCAGGTTAGGTACGTTTTCAGTCAGTATTTCTTCAAATAGGTTCTCAATCCCTTGCTCCCGGTCTTCTCCTTTTGGTACCCTTATGATGCAAATGCTGTCAGGCTTTGTGTTGTCCCAAAGGTCTCTTAAACTCTCCTCATTTTTTGGGGGAGTCTTTATTCTCCTTGCTGTTTCGATCAGATGTTTTCTGTTACCTTGTCTTCCAAATTGCTGATTCGATCCTGTGCTTCATCTAGTCTGCTGGTGATTTCTTCTTCTAGTGCATTCTTCATTTCTCTTAGTATTCTTCACATCTGACTGGTGCTTTTTTATGGTTTCTATGTCCTTTTTTATGCTTGCTATGTCTTTGTTGGAGTTCTCACTTTGTTCCTTGAGCATCACTTAACAAAATTGGATTAGTTTTATTGATTTCTGAAGTTCTTAGAATTTTCAGGATTCTAATCAGTAACATGCAACTATCTTTTTCCAGTCTATGGCTTTTAACATTTTTTGGTACTTTTTGTTTTTCTGCTGGTGGTTTCTGGTGTACCAGGTTTAAAATTTGGGTGTAGGGAAATGTATTAATCTTGTTCTTTAGAGTTTATTTTTGTTTCTTATTCAGAAAATCCTTCCCTCCCTCAAGTCCTTAGTCATATAGCACCCCCTATATGTTTTTTTTAAGTTTGGAAGTTTAGAGTTAAAAAAATAAATCTACCTGGAATTCAATTGTGTGTATTTTCTGAAGTAGGGATTCCATTTACTTGTTTTTTTTCCCAAGTGAATGACTGACTGCCTGCTATCGCTGGTCCCCCACAACCTGCAGTGTCATCTCTGTCACAGCGACTTCAGGTCCTGCCCAGTTCCCGGTCCCCCACTGTCCATCTCCTCTTCGAAGGCTCGTTTGAACTTCCTGCTACCTGGCCAGCAAAACTGACAGCCCCCATGTGTGGCCACCCACCGGCCTTCGTTCTTCTGTCTTCATCAGAGTCAGCTTTTTCAGGTTCATGCAGTGACCTTGTCAGGGTTTTGTTGTACTTGCTCTGAACTCATAGATTAATCTGAAGGACAATTGACGTGTTTAAGACTTTGAATATTCTGATCCATGAATGTCATGTTTCCCAGTTTACTTAGAAGGTCTTTAAAGATCTTTGAATGTTTTTCCTCCCTAAAGATCTCGCATTTGTCAGTCATTGTCACCTACCTTTTTTTTGGGGGGAGGGGACAAGGGTTGCTCTTGTAAATGGTGTCTTTTAAAGTTACATTTTCTAACTGTTGATTGATTTTGTGTATTGATTCTGTTCTCAGCAACAAGATTCTATTTTTTTAAATTAAAGTTTATTGGGGTGACAACTGTTAGTAAAATTACATAGATTTCAGGTGTACAATTC
The DNA here is from genome assembly GCF_004115265.2 of Rhinolophus ferrumequinum. Taxonomy (NCBI): domain Eukaryota; kingdom Metazoa; phylum Chordata; class Mammalia; order Chiroptera; family Rhinolophidae; genus Rhinolophus; species Rhinolophus ferrumequinum. Next base: position 1,030,636 of record NC_046294.1, read on the forward strand.
TGTATTACATCATCTATAAATCCCACTGTGTGTTCACCAGAGAGAGTCAGTTCTCCTTCCATCACCATATATTTGATCCCCTTTACCCTCATCTCCCACCCTCCTCCCCCCTTACCCTCTGGTAACCACTAAACTATTGTCTGTGTCTGAATTTTTGTTTCTCATTTGTTTGTCTTGTTCTTTTGTTGTTTTTGGTTTATATACCACATATCAGTGAAATCATATGGTTCTCTGCTTTTTCTGTCTGACTTATTTCGCTTAGCATTATACTCTCAAGATCCATCCATGTTGTCACAAATATTCCTGTATCATCTTTTCTTACCGCCAAATAGTATTCCATTGTGTATATATACCACAACTTCTTTATCCATTCATCTATCGAAGGACATTTTGGTTGTTTCCATGTCTTAGCCACTGTAAATAAAGCTGCAATGAACATTGGAGCACACTTGTCTTTATGTATAAATGTTTTCAGATTTCTTGGGGAGATAACCAGGAGAGGGATTGCTAGGTCATATGTAATTCTATTTGTAATTTTTTGAGGAACCTCCACACTGCCTTCCATAACAGCTGCACCAGTCTGCGTTCCGACCAACAGTGTATGAGGGTTCCTTTTTCTCCACAGCCTCTCCAACACTAGTTACTATTTGTCTTGTTGATGATAGCCATTCTGACTGGGGTGAGGTGATATCTCACTGTGCTTTATATTTGCATTTCTCTGATGATCAGTGATGTTGAGCATTTTTTCACATGTCTGTTTGCCATTTGTATGTCCTGTTTGGAAAAATGACTCTTCAGGTCCTCTGCCCAGTTTTCAATTGGGTTGTTTGTTTTTTTTTTTGTTGAGTTGCATGACTTGTGTATTTTGGATATGAGCCCCTTATCGGAGGCACTGTTTGCAAAAATCTCCTCCCATTCAGTTGATTGCCCCTTTATTTTGTCAATGGTTTCTTTTGCTGTGCAGAAGTTTTTAAGTTTGATATAGTCCCATTCATTTATTTTAGCTTTTACTTCCATTGCCTTTGGAGTGAAATTCATAAAATGCTCTTTGAACCCAAGGTCCATAAGTTTAGTACCTATGTTTTCTTTTGTGCAGTTTATTGTGTCAGGTCTTATGCTTAAGGCTTTGATCCATTTTGAATTAGTTTTGGTACATGGTGACAGATAGCAGTCCAGTTTCATTCTTTTGCACGTGGCTTTCCAATTCTGCCAGCACCATTTATTGAAGAGGCTTTCTTTTCTCCATTGTATGTTTTTTGCTTCTTTGTCAAAAATTATCTGTCCATGTTTATGTGGTTTTATTTCTGGGTTCTCAATTCTATTCCACTGAGGTCTATGTGTCTGTTTTTCTGCCAGTACCATGCTATTTTGATTATTGTTGCTCTGTAGTACAAGCTAAAGTCAGGGGTGTGATTCCCTCCAGCGTTGTTCTTTTTTCTTAATATTGCTTTGGCTATTCGGGGTCTTTGTGGTTCCAAACAAATCTGATGTTTTTTTGTTCTATTTCTTTAAAAAATGCTATTGGGATTTTGATGGGGATTGCATTAAATCTGTATATTGCTTTGGGTAATATGGCCCAAGAGTCTATTTTTAATTCCAATAATTTACCTGTAGATGCTTCTCGGCTTCCTGTTGACACTCATATTTTTAGAGAATTGTTATTCCTTTTTAATCTTTATTACTTTTATTTCTTTTTACTGTTTACTGTACTGGTCAGGACAATGTTTTATAGCCCAGTGGACAACCTTGTCTGATTCCTGATTTTAAAGGTACTGCTTCTAACATTTTACCATTAGGTGAAATGCTTCTTGTAAACTTTTGGTAGAAAAAAAATGTTTGTTGAGAATTTTTGTCAGATTAAGGGAGGTCCATGTTACTCCTAATTTGCCAATAATTTTTCCTTTGTCTTCAATGAGTGTTGGGCTTTGTTGAATGCCTTTCTGCAGCCATGGAAGTAATCAGATAGGTTTCTCCTGTGGTTACTATGACGGATTGAAAAACGTAAATGTCCTTGCATTCCTGGGCATTATCCCAGCTCGCACAAGCTGTGGTTATTATTGGATTGGCTTTGCGAATATACAGGTTTTACGTCCAGATTAATAATAAGTGCCCAGTGGTTTTCATTTCCTCCAGCCCCCACCCTTTTGGTATCAAGCTGACACTAGCGTCACTCCGTGAGATGGGCATGTGTCCTCACTTCCTATTTACTGGAAACACGGTTGTGTATGTTAGGAATGATTCATTCCTCGGCCACTTGGTGGAACCTGTTTGTGACGTCGGTTAGGTCTAGCAGTATGGGGAGGCGGAAGAAGTTTCACTCATGGGATTTATGGGGCAGTTGCATCCCCAGTCCGTTTTCTGTTTTTTCTTGATGAGACGACGTTTAATCCAAGTTTTCCAAGTTTACTGGCATATGCTTTTTCACAGTAGCCACTCATTTTTAATAACTGCTGGTCGGTAGTTATACGCCACTTCCATTCCTGCTTTGGTTCATCCTGCCCTTTCTCCTTCCTTTTTTTCTCTGATCAGTTTTGTTAGATGTTGATTTTTTTTTTTTTGGCGTTTCAAAGACCAGCTTTTGGTTTCGTTGACCCTCTTCCTTGTATGTTTTAAAATTGGTTGTATTTGTTTTTGAGCTCACTTTTCTGTATTTCCTTCTATTTTATTATTTTTCTCTGTCTTTTTTTTTTTATTTCCTTCCTGTGGATACTTTGCTCATTAATCTCCAGTCTTCCTTTTTCCGACATAAGTATTTAGGGCTAAACTTCATTTTAAAGAAAGGCTTCAGTTAGATAGCTCAAGTATTTGGTACATAGTCTTTTTGTTATTAGTCAATTCTATTTTCTAATTTCTCCTTGATTGTGCCTTTGACCCGTGAGTTATCTAGAAATGGTTAAAACTCTCCAGATGAAAGTTTCATGGCTGCTATGGATGCTGTTTTGGTTGATTTCTAACAGGGACGCACAGAGCTCAGGGCAGAGGGGCTGGCTGCTCATCTTTATTGAGACGCCCCACCCCCACCCCCGGCAGCTGGCGCGTGGGAATGTAAATGGCCCACACGTGTTTAGGAACCTGTGTGGTCGTCAGTTTCCACGAATCCTTCGACCAATCGATGGTGCTGGGAAGGTTTGTGTTCTCACTCACTTTTTGTTTGCTTGACTAGCAGTTGCTGAAAGAAATACATTGAAAGCTCCCACTGAGATCCTGGAGTTTTAAATGTCTTCTTGTAATTCTTCCAGTTTGTACTTTTTCAATAGAATTTGAGGCTCTGTTAACGGGAACACACCGATTTAGAATCGCTTGTCGTCCTGGCTAAGTCCACCGGTAGCCTATTTCTGCCTCCTTCCCTCTGGTCACACCTGCTGCCCTGGGCTGTGCTGTGCGCTGCTAACTGGTTCCCTTGGCGATTTACCGGCTGATGTCTCTTTCCATCCAATTCTTTACATCTTTTTGGTGTGCTTCCATTTTACGGTTGTGTCTTGTGACTAGTGTAGAGCTACTTTAAAAACTCCCGTATTTTGGGGTTTCTGCCCCTTAATTTATGAGCTGGACCCATGTAGATCGGTATGATTTCTAATCTGTTTACATTTGTTCCCACTGCCGATTTTAATGCATCCCTTCCTTCTCTTAGGTGGGTTTTTATGATTCTTCCTTTTTTTTTTGTCTTGACCAATTTAGAAGTTTTATACTAGAGTCCCTGTTTTAGCGACAACCCTATACATTCATACATGTTTTAAACAAAACACTGTCTAAATGAACATCTCCCCCCGACCCCCCATAGTGCCAGGAGCTTAGAATACAGGGCCCTGCCCTTCCTCTTCCAGGTCATGTGATGGTGTTTCGGTATCTTAGCTCCATTTTGTCTCTTTGTCCCATCTTGGTCATTATGGTTTATTTATACAGCACCCAGTGTCTGGGTAAGTTTCCGAGCTAGGGGAGACCTTCTGTGAGCAGAAGCTGCCACATCAGCTCACCCCTCTGCTTTTCGGCTTCCTCCTTGATTTTGACCTTGGGAAATGTCTCTTATGTATTTCGCTGTGAGAATCTAGAAAGCTTAGGCTGGTGGCTGAGTGGAGAGGAGGTTGGAGGAGCAAGGAGTTGGGCGCTGGGCATTGTGGGGCAGGCTCGGGTTCGGGGTCGGGTGACACTGGCCGTTGGTCCATTTCTTACCTGCCCCCTCCAGGTGGTGGGAGGCCGAGCAGGGCAGAGCTACGGCGGGAGCCTGGGGGTTGTCCTAAAGCAGTCCGGAACCCTCACCCCAACAGAAGGTTTGGTGGTGACCAGAGGAGGTTTAGAAGGAGCAGCGACTCAGAGCAGGTTGTGCTGAGAACCAAGCTCCAACACTGGATTCTTCAGAAATGAGGGAAAGTGAAGGAATGTGGAGAACGCGGGCCACTTGTCAGGCCCGGACCAGGGCTTGGTGGCTCAGTGGGTCCCGGTGCTGAAGGCAATTCTGGTCCCGGAGGGGCTGGAAGGTCAGAGGACCTGTATCTGTGGTAATGGCTCATAGAAAACTGAGAGCGTAGAAAGCCTCCTTTCCCAGACAAAGCCTAACAAAAGCTTGTGGCAAACACAACACTCAATGGAGAAACTTCAGAAATACTCTCTTTATGGCTGGCAACAGGACAAGGTGGCCATGTGCAACGTTGGGCGGGGTGGGGAGAGAGAAAAACATTCTGTTTTTGCAGACAGCATGCTAATGTGTATTAGGAACCTCAGTAAGCCAACAGGTAACACAGTAAAATGAACCTTTTCAAGGTTACCATCAATAAAACAAAACTAGAGCATCCCTCTTCACCATAAATAATTAGAAAATCTAGTGGAAAATAAGGTGTTATTTAAAATATCAATAAAACCTTATTATCTAAGAATTAATCTGTAAATTAATCTGTTTTTATGATTCTTTCTTTTTTTTCCTCTATGGGGGAAATGTAAAAATCCTTTTTTTTTTTTTTTAAGAGCTTAAAAAAGAACTGGATGAATGGAGAAATATACCATGTTCTTGGGTAGAAAGGCTTAAATGTAGAAAACGTTAGTTTCCCCATCCTCATCTATTTATTCAGTGATATTCCAGTTGAAATCCCAGAAGGATTTAATTTTGCAGTTTCTCCCATATGATTTAAAATTTATGTGTAAAGTTCATGAATAGCAGACAATTGTGAATAATAAGCAAAGGGGGATCACGGCCATATACCGGGCATAATAAAGTCTTAGCTATTAAGCGTTTGCTACTAGTGCAGGAACGGGTAAATAGAGGAAGGGGAAGAGAAGGAGCCCAGCAGAGACCTGAGTCTTTGGGAACTTGAATATTTAATAAATTGAAGAGGAAAGATCACTCTAGCCAGAAAATGTAAATTAGGTGCCTGCCTCACACCCCCGGAAATCCAGATGGATTATGGTCTAGAAGTCTATGTAAAAGTGAAAGGAAAAGGTGAACTAGCGCAAGGTAGTGTCAGAGGTCATGCTCATTATTTTGGGGGTAAAATAATTCTTCACAATGATCCCAGAGCATAAACGATGGGCAAAGGGATTTAATCATATCAGAATTACAGAATTCTTCTGCTCAGTGGAGGTTACTGCGAAACATTAAAAGATGGTTGGATATTTGGGTGAAGATTTTTGCCATATTCATGGCCACGAAAGGGTTAATGCCCAGGCTGTCCTGGGACCTCCTGCAAATCAACCGGAAAGGAACAGGAGACCCAAAGGAGACCCGTCAGAGAGGAGGATGAGGCCACCATGAGTGGGGACACGGGGATCATCCGTCACCTTTATTTTATTATTATTATTATTTTTAAAGGAGGGTGCAGCTCACAGTGGCCCATGCAGGGACCGAACCGGCAACCTTGGTATTATTAGCACCACGCTCTAGCCAGCTGAGCTAAGACCCCCATCACTTTTAATTTTAATCATTGTAAAGAAAAGTAACAGAAAACTCTTGCTGTTCTGTGGAAGAACCATCCAGCGGTGCTTAGTACTGAGTATACACGTACCTGGTGACGTGGGGACCCCCAGGTCCGTACGCGGGGACTCACTCACACAGATCAAGGAAGAAGGGTATTCACTGTGCTGTTTTGTGAGGCAGCAAAGAGCTCCCAGAGGGTGACGGTGCTCGCAATGTGGGGTACGGATTCAGTGAAACACTCTTTAGCGGCCAGAAAGAATGTGTTCTGCGGCAACACAGATACTAAATCTCGAAAACACCAGATTCCTGAAAACGTGAGACAGAGCTTTCTAACCATCTAACCATCATTCTTTCAGGCAGCTCGGCTTGTGGGCAGGAGCTGTGTCCTCAGAGCTCTTTTGTTTCTTTGTTTCTAACCATTTGGGAAACTGCTCGCTGCCTTCCTGTTACTGGTTTCTAGCTTGTTTCCACGGTGGAGACACAACATGCTCTTATGGCTCCAGTCCTTTGCGATTTGTCAGGGCTTATGGCCAGCTTTTGTTAAGTTCTGTAAACGCTCTCTGTGTGCTTGGAAAGAATGTGAATTCTATTGTTGGTGGTGCAATACTGTATATAAGTTGTTTTGGGTCCATTTGTTAATTCTGAGGTTCAGGTACCCAACATGTGCCCTGATATTTTTTTTGTCTACTTGTGCATATAAATCGCTGAGATAGGAATATTAAAATTTTCCAGTGATTGTCGTTTTGTCCTTTTCATTCTGTAGTTTGCCAAAATTTGCTTTACTTTTAAAAACTACTTCATTATGTATCTATAGATTTTAAATAGTTAGAACTCGTAGTTTATTGAAGTGATACTCTGGTAATTTTTTGGCCTTTATTTCTATGTTGCATAGTATTAATATAGCTTTCTTCACATGTTATGTCTTTTTCCAGCCTTTCAGTTTTAACTTTTCTTTTTTTTTTTTTTTGAGATCTGTGTGATTTTTTTAAGATTTTATTGGGGAAGGGGAACAGGACCTCATTGGGGAACAGTGTGTACTTCCAGGACTTTTTTTCCAAGTCAAGTTGTTGTCCTCTCAATCTTAGCTGTGGAGGGCGCAGCTCAGCTCCAGGTCCAGATGCCGTTACTAGCTACAGGGGGCGGAGCCCACCATTCCCTGCGGGAGTTGAGGAATCCAACCGGCAACCTTGTGGTTGAGAGGATGCGCTCCAACCAACTGAGCCATCCGGGAGCTCAGTGGCAGCTCAGTTCAAGGTGCCATGTTCAATCTTAGTTGCAGGGGGCGCTGCCCACCATCCCTTGCTGGACTCGAGGAACTGAACTGGCAACCTTGTGGTTGAGAGCCCACTGGCCCATGTGGGAATCAAACCGGCAGCCTTTGGAGTCAGGAGCATGGAGCTCCAACAGCCTGAGCCCCCGGGCCGGCCCATAACTTTTCTATTTTTTAACCTTTCTGTGTCCTTATGTTTAAACGTGGCCTTGTGGATTTGCATGTATTTGGATTTTTAAAAATCTAATTTAGGAATCTTTGTATTTAAACTGGCCCATTTGGCCCATTTACTTTTAATGTAATTTCTGACACATTTGGGTTAAATCCACCATCATATCTCATATTTAATATTGCATCATCTGGTCTGTATCTTTTTTCTCTCTTTCCTTACATTCCTTTGGATCTATTAGTGCCTTTTCCTTATTCTCTTTCCTTCCTGTAATCATGTGACTGTCATACACAGCTTCGGTTTTCTTTTTAAAGGACTCATATATGTTGGGTCTTTTGCCTATTTTCAGTATTTATCACTTTCTCTTGAATCCTTTCTGTCTCCTTCTTCCTTTCGTTTTGGCTTTTAAAATTTGTTTTGCTCATATGCTCTTGTGTTCGTTCCCTTTTAGTCTGTACTCCTAAAATGATTTTTCTTCTGTCTCTAATTGTCCCTTGACTGCTGTCACCTCATTTCTCAAATCATCTATTTCTGGCTCATGTTGTTCATTTATGTTCTGTGTACGTTCTTCCTATTGTTTAGCAGCTTGTTTTGGAATAGTGGGCTGCATTTTGGTCTGTTCCAGGGCATGTCATACTGAGCGTGATGACTTACCCAGGGTGTTTGCACCCACTCCCCACTGGAGGCAGGAAGACCCCCCAGTTTCAGTTGCTGAACTCAAAATGGTGCCATGCTTTCCAGTGAGTCCCTATTGGTCCCTTTGAGGTCCCCCGTCCTCAGGTGCGTCAAATGTCACTTTGCTTTCTCTTGCACAGATCTGATACCACGGAGGACTTGTGACTCTTAGAAATCCATACTTTGGGGCTCGTCTGGTTTGGTTATGAAGTTCAACCATGAATTTTGGGTCCTACCTAGTTGCTTTGTCTGTTTTTATGTGCGGATACAGGAATATACAACAACCACGTTTCCACTACTGCTACCATTCTAGAATTCCCCTATTTGAATTTTTGACCAAAATATTTTAAACAATATTTTCTTTCAACATGATTGAACAAACAATGTCTCCTAATAAGGTGAGACCTCTGGCATACTTTCATTCCCTCTCTTCGCCTCCTAAATGTGCTTGAAAAATCTAAAATTCAATTTCTAGATGATTTTGGTTCCCCATCTGCTTTTGTCGTGTCTCTTTTATCTCTTTTGTTATGTTTCTTAAAAATTGCACTCGCTTTCTCTACCCTGTTTCCAACAGTTCCTTGGATTTCTCTGTACGTTTCATTGGAATCCGTTGCTCAGCAGAGTTGCTGGCTTTTGTATTTTTCTCTATTTTTCATTCCATGTTCGTTTGGCTGGAGGACTTCCTCAAATAACTTTTGTCCCCTTCTCCCCAGAAACCGTGTCATTTCTAAAACCTCGCCTAAGTGACCTGCTCCGACAACAGTCCCACGGCGTGTTCATGTGGAATGGTTTCTGTTCCTCACGGATTCTCTCAAACGTGCCACGTGGACCTTGCTTTTCCTGTAGGGACATTGGTTGCTGTGGTCCCGTGAGCAGTGCCACAGCTCTTGACTCTAACTTCCAAAATGCTAACTTTGTATTTGAATCAAAGGGGGGTTGTGGCTCAATGGGAAGAGGAGTCCTGGTGTTTTACTCCTTGGGGTCCCTTCAAGGACCAGCATTCCTGTACTGAGACCTGGGAGGACAGTGGGAGGAGGTCGGCCGTCATCCCTCACTTAGCTGGGTGCTCACGCCAAGCCCCTGCTCAGATGGCTGCCCTTCGGTGCCTCCCATGGCGGCCACCCAGTGCCCACTTCTCCCCGCTGTCCTCTTATCCTGGAGGCAGACAGGGAGATGACATTTGGTGGCCACTGGAAGACAGAAGTCAAAGCATGGGTCTTTGTGACCGTGCCAGGCATTCTGGCATGGCTGTCCCAGCAGAGGAGATGGCTGGCAAAGCACATTTACCAGGAAGTTACTGATTCGTCACCACATAGGAATGAGGGGAGAAGAAAGAATTGTACCAAGTATAGAGTTGTCTTCTTGAGACAGGAGTTTTATTAAAGGGAAATTTAGTTGTTATTTTAAATACATGAACTTGAAGGCAACAGGAAGAAGGAAACTCTTCTGGGGGAGGCAGGTCACGGAAGAAGGATGCGGAGGGTGGGATCCAGGGTCCCCGTGGATGAGAAGTCAGGTTACAAAACAGCCCTCGGTCATCACTCACAAACACGCACCTGGTTTTGTGGGGTCCGACTTTGCCTGTCAGCCTGCCCAGGGGGTGGGCAGAGAATGAACCACTCATGGGTCAGAAGAACTGATCGCAGCAGTCAGCTGTCACCTGCCTCTAAGCAGAGACATGTCCAGGGACCAGGACACAGGCTGCTCCTGAGTGAGGAGGGTAAGAGGGCCAGGGTCTGAGCCATGTAAGGGGACGTGTGCATGAATGACGAGAGGAAGGTCTTGGTGCCTCAGAGAGAACTAGAAGAAGCAGATTCAGGAATTTATGAGAATATGGGTCTCATGAAACACAAGAGACCGAAGGGCTGTGCAAGAGCCTCAGATCTTGCACTGGCAGCAAACAGGGACACAGCAGCTGGAGCAGCAGCAGGGTTTGCAGCAGCTGGACTGGCAGCAAATGGGGATACAGCAGCTGGACTGGCAACAACCACAGGAACCACAGGAGCCACAGCCCCCCTGGCAGCCCCCACATGACCCACAGCCCCCCTTGCAACCCCCACAGGAGCCACAGCCCCCCTTGCAGCCCCCACAGGAGCCACAGCCCCCCTTGCAGCCCCCACAGGAGCCACAGCCCCCCTTGCAGCCCCCACACGTCCCACAGCCCCCCTTGCAGCCCCCACAGGAGCCACAGCCCCCCTTGCAGCCACCACAGGAGCCACAGCCCCCCTTGCAGCCCCCACAGGACCCACAGCCCCCCTTGCAGCCACCACAGGAGCCACAGCCCCCCTTGCAGCCCCCACACGTCCCACAGCCCCCCTTGCAGCCCCCACACGACCCACAGCCCCCACAGGAGCCACAGCCCCCACACGACCCACAGCCCCCTTTACAACAGCTGGCGCAGGGACAGGCTGGCACACAGCAGCACACGGGCACACAGCAGCTGGAGCCACAGCCCCCGGAACAGCCACAGCAACTCATGGTTCTGGTGGGTGAGGGTGGAGCAGGTCAGAGGAGCAGGTAGAGAGGGAGGAGTTCAGGTGTGGTGGCTCCTGGGCCCGGGGCCTTTATAGCCCTGCCCGGTCAGGTGAGACGCTGGGCGCGTGGTCCTTCCTGGTTCCTGCTGATAGGATTTTTACAAGCCCTTTGTTTTCTCTCCCGCTGGCTCAGGTGAGCACTCTTTTTGTTTCCTAAATTTGTCCTCTTCCCCTTTGTTTCAGTCTCTATAATTAGAACCTCGGCTTTCAGACTGCCTGTATTTCTCCAGGAGCCCCAGGGTGCTGGTCACCTGCCCTCTGCTAACCACAGGTGACCTGTGGGTGACAGGGTCCAACTAGGTGCACTCCCGTCGCTGTGTTGTCCTCTTCCTGACAATACTAACCTTGCATATTTAGGTTTTAGAAGTCACCCGTGGTCTTTACTGGAAACAATCAAAATCTAAAGAGAAAACCAATTACCATAATCCTGTCACCTAGAGAACACAGCCAGGCTGGTTTCTGTAAGAATGAGTAAGCACACGTGCATTTACGTTACCTCAGTTTACCCGTGCCCTCGTCAGCTTTCTGGGGATACCCTTTCCTTTGCAACCCAAATAAGGACTATTAGTCCCCATCTTTGTGGTCAGAGGGGACCCCTCCTAGACATGTGTATCTGACTGTGTCACAGTGTCCCCGGTGGCCCTGCGTCCTCCTCGTCCCCCTCCACTCTGCCAGTAGCTGTTCTCCCAGCTGTGGAGTCAGCTTCCTCCTCAGCTTTGCTCTCTGGGGTGGGGTGGGGGGCGCAGAGGCTCCCCATTTACCACCAGCCATGTTGACACCTGCTCCTGTGTAAACGGGATGTTTATGGGCTCAAGGACAGCATGAGGGGAAAGGGGGTGACTTCCTTGGAAAGGGTGGCCCGCCCCATGTGCCACCACAGGTCCCCTCCGAGGGTCTCTCCCTGCGGCTTTGGGCAGCGCCCCCTGCTGGCTGCCTCTCCCCGGCCCAGCCCAGCCGTCCTCGGCTGGGCCTCCTCCCTGTCCCATGAGGATTTGCCTCCTTTTCTTCCACTTTTCGTTGGTCTCTGCTTCTGACTTGGTGCTGACAAGGGATCTTGCAAATTAGCAAATCAGAAACGGGCACCTCTTTAGACAGGAAAGGAAGCAAGGACACAGAGGAATGACCAATGCAATTGACAAGCCTAATGTGAGGTTTGGATGCGGGGGGACATCCTGACAGTCATTTCCAGGCCATTTTCCCCTCTTCTCGAGGATCTTCCAGCATGTTCCTCCCTGTGCTGCCTCATTGCCCCACGGTTCTGGCTTCCAGCTCGGGGCCATTGTCTCCAACACGATTTCTGGGTTGATTCTTGGTGATTTCTAGGTATAAGCAGGTGACCCTGGCTAACTGCAGCTTCTCAGTCCCACGGTAGCACCACGGGCTCTCAGTTTTACACAGCTGGCGCTGTATCTTCCTCCCATCTCCTTAGTGTGGTCCAGTGCTCTGACCCCACCAGAGCTCTCCTCCTTTGGTACGAGACCCTCAGCCTCCTCAGTGACTTGGTTAAATTCGTCCATGGAAGGTGTGTGCTGTCATGTCATTTTGTGAGTCAAGGACTTGTGCAGGTAGAGTCATTTATAGAGCATTTCACCCCCTAAAAGGAAGTCCCCTGCCCTTGGGCTACTTCCCCACCCTGCTCCCACCCAGCCACAGGGAACCACTAGCTTATAATACTTTCTGTCTGTAGAGATTTGCCTAGGCTGGAAATTTCGCATGAATGAAATTATGCACTATGTGTTTTTTTTTGTGACTGGCTTCTTTCATCGAGCGTAATGTGTTGAGGCCCATCCGTGCCGTGGCGTCTGCCACTGTTTCACTCCCCTTTATGATGTATTATTTGTGAATAATGCCCATCGTAAGCATATTTTGTTTTTTGTTTACCCATCATCTGTTGATGGACATTGGCTTGTTTCCACCTGTTGGCGATTGCGAATGGGCTCTGGGGACGTTTGTACACATTTTCTGTGGACACATGTTTTCATTTCTCTGAGGTCAATGCCTCAGAGCAGAATTGCTGGTCACATGATAACACCATGTTTAAATTCTCAACGAGCTGCCAGACTGTTTTCCGCAGCGACTGAACCAATTTCTACCCCCAGCAGCAGTGTTTGGTGGACACATCCTTGTAACACTTGCTATTATCTGACCTTTTTCGTTACAGCCGTCCTCATGGGTGTGAGGTGCTATAGCTCACTCTGTGTTTTCAGGTGCATGTGCCTAATGGCTTGATGACATTGGAACATTTTCATGTTTGCTGCCATTTGTATATCTCCTTTGGAGAAGTTCCTTTCCCCCCCTCTTTTTTCTGCCTCCCTCCCCCGACTCTGGTTCAAACTGTTGTTTCTCAGTCTAATTGTGTAGGACACAGCTTCCTGGCCCACGCTGGTATTAGGAGCCTTGTGCTCTCCTGGCTGAGTCAGTCGGTCACCAGTCATCGGCCGCTCACAGCAGTGGCAGCTCACAGCAGCTCCCGCCAACCTCCCGCTGCTCAGGGCAGCCCAGCTCCAGGGAGAGCTGTTGTTCACAATCTTAGCTGTAGAGGGCGCTGCTCACTGGCCCATGTGGGAATCGAACAGGCGGCCTCAGCATTAGGAGCACGATGTTCCAACCACCTGGGCCACTGGGCCGCCCGAAGAAGTTCCTTTTATTTAAGACCCTTTATTAAGATACTACTAAGATCCTTTGCATGCTTTTTAATTTGTCTTTTTATTTTTGAGTTGTAAGAGTTCTTTATATATTTTGGATACTAGACCCTGATCACATCTGTGATTTATATATATTTTCTCCCATTCTGTAGTCTTTGCACTTTTTTGATAGTTTTCTTTGATGCATAAAATTTTTTAATTCTGATGAAGTCTAAATTATCTATTTTTTTTTAGCATTTAAACAGCTTTTATTACAAAAGAACAATGCATGTTCATTGTAGGAAAATTGGACAAGTTAAAAAGTACTTTTAAAATTATCCTTAAGTCCCACCACCTGGAGATGACACATTGTTTTTTTTTTTTTTTTTAAGGGGAACAGGACTTTATTGGGGAACAGTGTGTACTTCTAGGCCTTTTTTCCAAGTCAAGTTGTTGTCCTTTCAATCTTAGTCATGGAGGGCGCAGCTCAGCTCCAGGTCCAGTTGCCGTTTCTAGTTGCAGGGGGCACAGCCCACCATCCCTGAGGGAGTCGAACTGGCAAACTTGGGGTTGAGAGGATGCGCTCCAACCAACTGAGCCATCCGGGAGGCAGCTCAGCTCAAGGTGCCTGTTCAATCTTAGTTGCAGGGGACAGAGCCCACCATCCCTTGCGGGACTCGAGGAATTGAACTGGCAACCTTGTGGTTGAGAGCCCACTGGCCCATGTGGGAATCGAACCAGCAGCTTTTGGAGTTAGGAGCATGGAGCTCTTACCGCCTGAGCCACCCGGCTGGCCCCCTTTTTTTTTTTTTTAAATTGAGTTTTAAATTATAGTTGACATTGTATCATTCTGTATTAGTTTCAGGTGTACAACATAGCGATCAGACATTTATGTAACTCATGAAGTGATCACCCCAATAAGTCTAGTACCCATCTGACGTCATACATGGTTATTACAACATTACTGACTATATTCCTTATGCTGTACCTTACATCCCCTTGACGGTTTTTATAACTGGCAATTTGCACTTCTTAATTCCTTTCACCTTTCTCACCCAGCCTCTGAACCATTCTTAATAATCTATTACAAGCATCCCCAAGTACTTCACCAGGTGGGGAAAATCCTCATTTCCTCTCTGGTTCATAAAAATCTACTTCCAGACATAAATCTTGTCTAATTTTTCTGCTTCTTTTTTACCTATTATTATTAGTTTCAGGTTTACAACAACAGCACAATGACTAGACATTTACATACCTCACAATGTGATCTCCCCCGCAAGCCTACTACCATCTGACACCGCACACAGCTATTATTATACCATTGACTGTATTCCCTGTACTGTCCTTTACATCCTGTGACCATCTACATTTTTAAAATTATAGTTGACATTCAATATTATTTTATATTAGTTTCAGGTGTACAGTGCAGTGGCCAGGCATTCATATAATTTATGAAGGGATCCCCCTGATAAGACTAGTGCCCCCCTGATACCATACACAGTTTTTACAACATTATTAACTATATTCCCCATACTGTACTTCACATCCGCATGACTACTTTATGACCAGTTTGTACTTCCTTAGTCACCCATCCCCCAACCCTCCTCCCGTCTACACTGTTTCCCCGAAAATAAGACCTAGCCAGACAATCAGCTCTAATATGTCTTTTGAAGCAAAAATTAATATAAGACCTGGTATTATATTATATTATATTATATTATATTATATTATATTATATTATATTATATTATGTTATATTATATTATACTATATTGAGCCAGTCTTATAGTAAAATAAGCTCAGGTCTTATATTATTTTTTGCTCCAAAAGACGCAGGAGAGCTGATTGTCTGGCTAGGTCTTATTTCCGGGGAAACACGGTAGCAACCATCAGTTTGATCTCTGTATCTATGAGTCTATTTCTGTTTTGTTTGTTTGTTTATTCTGTTCTTTAGATTCCACATATAAGTGAGATCATATGGTGTTTGTCTTTCTTGCTCCACCTTAGTTCACTTAGGATAATACCCTCTAAGTCCATCCATGTTGTTGCAGATGGTAAGATTTCATTCTTTTTTATGGTAGAGTAATACTCCATTGTATGAATGTACCACAATTTCTTTATCCAGTCATCTATTGGTAGGCATTTCGGTTGTTTCCATATCTTGGCTATTGTGAATAACACTGCAGTAAACATAGGGGTGCATATATTTTTTCAAATTAGTGTTTTGGATTTCTTTGGATAAATACCCAGAAGTGGAATTGCTGGGTCATGAGGTAGTTCTATTTTTAATATTTTGAGGAACCTCTGTACGGTTTTCCCTAGTGGCTGCACTAACAGTGCACGAGGGATCCCTTTTCTCCACATCTTCGCCAACACTTGTTTGTTGATTTATGGAGGACGCCATTCTGACTGGAGTGAGGTGGTGTCTCATTGTGGTTTTGATTTGCATTTCTCTGATGGCTAGTGATATTGAGCATCCTTTTTTTAAAAAAAAATTTATTGGGGAAAATTGGGGAACAGTGTGTTTCTCCAGGGCCCATCAGCTCCAAGTTGTTGTCCTTTAATCTAGTTGTGGAGGACACAGCTCACTGGCCCATGTGGGAATCGAACTGGCGACCCTGTTGTTCAGAGCTCGCGCTCTAACCAACTGAGCCATCCGGCCGAACTTGAGTGTCTTTTTTAAAAAAGTTTTTGAGTAAACGGTCAGTATGTCCTTTTATGTTTTTAAAGAAGATTTTTATTAAAAATACAGGATGGCCTGGCGGCTCAGGGGGTTGGAATGTGAGCTCCTAATGCTGAGGTCGTCAGTTCGATTCCCACATGGGCCAGTGAGCTGCACCCTCTACAACTAAGATTGTGAACAATGGCTCGACCTGGAGCTGGGCTGCTGTGAGCTAGCGTGTGCTGCTGTGAGCGGCCGGTGGCCAGTGTGAGTGGCCGGCAGCCAGTGTGAGTGGCTGGCAGCTGGCGAGAGCTGCTATGGGCGGCTGACCAATGACCGGTGACCGACTGCCTCAGCTGGGTGGAGCACAAGACTCATAACACCAGCGTGGGCCAGGGAGCTGTGTCCTACACAACTAGACTGAGAACAACGGCTTGAATTGGAGTTGGGGGGAGGGGAAAACATACAGCTAACACACCATGTTATGGTAGTTTCAGGTGTACACACACCATAGGCATTCAACAACTACACACCTAAAAGAGTGATCACCATGACGAGTCCAGCAACCTTCTGACACCGTCCCACGCTGGCACAATATTACTGACTGTGTTCCCCATGCTACATCACAGCCCCAGGACATTTTGTTTTGTACCTGGAAGTTTGGACCTCTTATTCCTCTTTGCTTTTCCCTCCTTTTTGGATTTTTCAATTACAGTTGACATTCAGTATTATTAATTTGAGGTGTACAGCATAGTGGCTAGACATTTATATAACTTAAGAAGTGATCCCTGTGACTAGTCTAGTCCCCACCTGGCACTATACATAGTTATTACCACATTATTGACTATATTACCTATGCTTTACTTTACATCCCCATAACTATTTTGTAACTACCAATTTGTACTTTTTAATCCCTTCACCTTTTTCACCCTGACCCTCAACCCCCTCCCATCTATCACCCTGATAAATCTAGTATCCATCCGACACCATACATAATTATTACAATATTATTGACTGTATTCCTTATGCTGTACCCTACATCCCCATGACTACTGTGTAACAACCAATATGTACTTCTTAATCCTTTCCCCTTCTTTTACCCACACTCAAAACCCTCATCTGGCCACCATCAAAATGTTCTCTGTATCTATGAGTTTGTTTCTGTTTTGTTTGTTTATTTTGTTCTTAGATTCCACACATAAATGAAATCACATTGCATCTGTCTTTCTCTGTTTGACATACTCCACTCTGCACAACACCCTCCAGGTCCATCCATACTGCCCAGATGGCAAGAACCCATTCCCTTCCATGGTCAAGCAATATTCCACTGTACATATGTGCCACCTCCTTTTTATCCATTCTTCTATGGACGGACACCCAGGCTGCCTCCACATCTTGGCCATTGTAAACAATGCTGCAACGAACATGTGGATGCACATGACCCTTGAAGTAGCGTTTGGGTTTCTTCGGATAAATACCCAGAAGTGGGATTATTGGGTCCTTCTTTGTCTCTTGCTATATCCTTTGTTTTAAAGTCTATTTTGTCTGGTATAAACATTGCTACCCCAGCTTTTTTGTTTTTACCAGCTTTTATTTTTCCATTTTCATTTTCATTAAATAACTTTTCCCCTCTTTTTACTTTTCTGTCTGCTTTCTGTTGGACAATTAAGTTTGTGAACTCATCTCAGAAAAAGTGCTACATACCTCATTGCTGAATATCACTACCACCACCTTCAAAGGACTCCCCTTGGGAAGCTATGCCCTGATGCCAGCACCTAGTCCACCGTTCAAAGTAGTTTTGGAACTCTTTTTCTGGAATGGCCATCAGCGCTGTCATCGTGTTACCCTTGATGTCCTGAATGTCATCAAAATGTCTTCCTCTCAATATTTCCTTTATCTTCGGGTAAACAGTCATTGGGGGCCAGATCAGGTGAGTAGGGAGGGTGTTCCAATACAGTTATTTGCTTACTGACTAAAAACTCCCTCACAGACAGTGCTGTGTGAGCTGGTGCATTGTTGTGATGCAAGAGCCATGAATTGTTGGCGAAAAGTTCAGGTCGTCTAACTTTTTCATGCACCCTGTTCAGCACTTCCAAATAGTGAACTTGTTGGTACAAATTCATGATGAATAATCCCTTTGGGGGCGGCCGGATGGCTCAGCTGGTTAGAGCGCGAGCTCTCAACAAGGTTGCCGGTTCAATTCCCGCATGGGATGGTGGGCTGTGCCCCCTGAAACTAAGATTGAAAAAGGTGACTGGACTTGGAGCTGAGCTGCGCCCTCCACAACTAGATTGAAGGATAATGACTTGGAGCTGATGGGCCCTGGAGAAACACACTGTTTCCCAGTATTCCCCAATAAAATTTAAAAAAATACACTAATATCTACCTATAAAAAAGTAATCCTTCTGATATCAATAAAGGTTAGCAAAGTCTTTGCAACAAATTCACGAACTTAATTGTCATATCTTATATGGGTGTCTTTTAATCTAAAGTGAGTCTCTTATAGGCAGCATATGTAAGGGTTTTGTTTTCTTATCCGTTCAGCCACCTTATGGTTTTGAGTGGAGCATTTAATCCATTTACGTTGAAAGTAATTGTTGATAGATATGTAGCTATTGCCATTTTATTATTCATATTTTTGATGTTTTTCTTTTTATGTCTTAAAGAAGTCCCTCTAACATTCTTTGTAATACTGGTTTGGTAGTGATGAACTTCTTTAGCTTTTTCTTGTCTGGGAAGCTCTTTATCTGTCCTTTGATTCTAAATGATAGCCTTGCTGGGTAGAGATCCTTGCTTTTCATCACTTTGAATATTTCCTGCAAATCCTTTCCTGCCTGCAGAGTTTCTGTGGAGAAATCAGCTGACAATCTTATGGGGGCTCCCTTATAAGGTACTAGTTGGCTTTCTCTTGCTGCTTTTAGGATTCTCTTTGTCTTTAATCTTTGCCATTTTAATTATGATGTGTCTTGGTGTGGGCCTGTTTGGGTTCATCTTGTTTGGGACTCTCTGCACTTCCTGGACTTGTATGTCTATTTCCTTCACCAGGTTAGGGAAGTTTTCAGTCATTATTTCTTCAAATAGGTTCTCAATCCCTTGCTCCCTGTCTTCTCCTTCTGGTACCCTTATGATGCAAATGCTGTCAGGTTTGGTGTTGTCCCAAAGGTCTCTTAAACTCTCCTCATTTTTGGGGGGAGTCTTTATTCTCCTTGCTGTTTCGATCAGATGTTTTCTGTTACCTTGTCTTCCAAATTGCTGATTCGATCCTGTGCTTCATCTAGTCTGCTGGGGATTCCTTCTTCTAGTGCATTCCTCGTTTCTCTTAGTATTCTTCACATCTGACTGGTGCTTTTTTATGGTTTCTATGTCCTTTTTATGCTTCCTATCTCTCTGTTGGAGTCTCACTAACTTCCTTGAGCATCCTTATAACCATTGTTCTGAACTCTGTCTCTGGTAGGTTGCTTGCCTCCATTTAGTTTAGTTCTCTTTCTGGAGTTTTCTCCTGTTCTTCCACTTGGGATGTATTTTTGTTTCCTCATTTGGCTGCCTCTTTGTGTTTGTTTCTATGTATTAGGTAGATCTGTTATGTCTCCCAGTCTTTGCTAGGTGGCTGTAATGTGGGGCGGCCTGAGGGGTCTCTGGTCCCACTCTCCACATAAGAAATGCAGGATATGCTGCGGCCAAAAAGGAACACCCATGGAGCCATAGATAGGGGAGTCACACCACTATATTCTCGCTGGCAGCTGGGTTGGAGACACAGGAAGCAGGAGCCACACAACCAGTTATCCGCAACCTGCCATCTGCTTTTCTGTCAACCAACCAACCTCACTTGCTAACTGCAATCCACCGTGATAACTGTAATCCACGCTTGCTAGCTCAGCCACCATCTCCTTGCTAGCCCCCATTTGCTGCTAGCATAGCCACGGCAGTTACATTAGTGGCCAATGGCTCACTGGTTACAGCTGACGGCCAACTAGCCACAGCTGATGGCCATGCAATCACAGTTGATGGCCATTTACTACCTGAGCCAGCACCTTTCCACGTGAGGGCGAGAGCCTGGAAACTGCATTCCTGGCTCTGTCCCCACAGTGGCCTTATGTAGTAGGTGCCCTGTGGGGGCCAGTGACACAGTCTCCATGGTCACCTTCTCCAGGTGCTCCAGGAGTGTTTCTTGTGGAGGTTTTGTGTGCTCTCCTGTTATATCTGAGCCTTGATTGCTATTGACACATCAGTGGGTGGGAATGACCCTCAAGATGACTGGCTGTGGGGTTTGGCCACGTCCACAGCTTATGGGGTGTGGTGCGGGGGGCTTACCCCACTGAGTGGGATTCGCCCCAGGGGGTTATGGTGCCTGTTGAGACCACCCTTTGTGTGTGCCATTTGTGGGGCTAATTGGGCAGTACTCTGCTGTGATCTGAAGCCAATCTCCAAGTATGTTTGTTTTGGGGCCTTTTGGGAGGGGCTCTGGTGCAGGCCCAGGTTACCCACTGCCTGTGACTGGCTGGGGAATACCTGGTAGGAGCTACAAAGCAATTCGTGGTTATTCACTACCCGTGCTAAATCTGTACGCACATGGGAGAGGCCACACTGTGAACCAAGGACGTCTGTCACCAGTACCTGCAAAAAGCCAGGACACCCCAAGGCCTGCTGCTACCTGCTGGCTGCCTTAAGGTTCAGCCACCAATAAAGCCTCGTGTGGTAAGCAAGTTGGGTGACACAGGGTCTCAGGGAGTCACTAGAGTGGAAAGAGTGTGGTCACCAGGCTAATGTAGACTCTGGTTTGGTGCCAGTGCTGAGCCTGGAGCTACTCAGCAAAAGCCTCAGAGCACACCGAGGTCAGTCACCGCCTGCCTCGGGCTGGTGGACTCTGATAGTTTTCAGAGAAAGAGTGCAATGTGGGTGGGCTGGCTGCTCAGGAGAAAGTGCCTCCAGCATTGGGGGAGTTGGAAGGGGCAGAGACCAGTTAGTCAGCAGGGCGGAGCCCCGGAGCTCATCAGACCAATCAGATTCAGATTTAGCTGTAAGCGTAGGGGGCGGGCTCAACGCAGGAAAGATGGCGCTGCCTGCTGGCTGCCTGGGCAGAGGGCTCCTAACAGGGACAATGCCAACTGTCCTCTTGCCCTCTTGCCTTGAAGCCCCACACCTCCGTCTGCTCCCTGTATGCCTCCGACGCCCCCTGAGTCACCGTCCCGCCGCGGGAGCTCAAGGTGAGTGCCTGCGAGCGAGTGGGTCTGTGTGCGTTTCTTTTAAGGGGACGGCTGTGTTCCCCACAGCCTGCTGTCCCACCCGGATGGTTGGATGGTCAGCATCCCCACTGTTTTTCATAGCCAGATATTGTGGGATCTCCTCTTCCTGGCACCAGTACTCTGGGCTGGGGAGTCTGGTGTGTGGGGCTTCTCGGGGGGAAGCTCTGCAGCTGAGATATCTCTCCTGGTTTTCATCCACCACACACAGGTGTAGGGCCCATTCTGCATCTCCACCCCTCCGACCAGTCTTGACGTGGCTTCTTTATATCCTTAGCTATATAGGACTTCTGTTCGGCTAGACCTCAGATGGTTCTCCAGGTTGACTGTTCTATAATTTAGTTGTAATTTTAATGTGTTCACGGGAGGAGGCAGGCAGAGTGTTTATCTACTCCGCCCTCTTGGATCACCTGAGCATCTTTTCATGTCTATTGGCCATCTGTATGTCCTTTTTGGAGAAATGTCTCTTCAGGTCCTCTGCCCATTTTTAAATTGGATTTTTTTGTGTGTGTGTGTTGGATTGTATGGGTTTTTTTTTTAAAATAAATTTTGGATATTAACCCCTTATCAGATATATGATTGGCAAGTATCTTTTCCCATTCAGTAGGATGTCTTTTCATTTTGTTGGTGATTTCCTTTGCTATGAAAAAAACTTTTTAATTTGATGTAATCCCATTTGTTTATTTTTTCTTTTGCTTTCCTTGCCCAAGAAGCTATATTAGTAAAAATATTACTAAGGATAATGGTTGAGAGTTTACTGCCTATATTTTCTTCTAGGAGTTTTATGGTTTTGGGTCTTACTTGTGAGTCTTTAATTCATTTTGAGTTTATTCTTGTATATGGCATAAAAAGGTGGTCCAGCTTCACTTTTTTGCATGTGTGTCCAGTATCCCCAGCATCATTTATTGAATAGACTGTCTTTACCCCAACGTAAATTCTTGCCTCCTTTGTCATTGATTAAATGACCATATAGGCATGGATTTATTTTATTTCTAGGTTTCCTATTTTGTTCCATTGATCTATGTGTCTTCTTTTAATGCTAATACCATGCTGTTTTGATTACTATGACCTTGTAGTATATTTTCATGTCAGGTAGCATGATACCTCCAGTTTTGTTCTTCTTTCTTAGGATTACCATGGCTATTCAGGGTCTTTTATGGTTCCATATAAATTTTAGGATTATTTGTTCTAGTTCTTTGAAAATATCACTGGTATTTTGGTAGGGATTGCATTGAATCTATATATTGCTTTGGGTAGTATGGACATTTTAACTATATTAATTCTTCCTATCCATGAGCATAGTATATGTTTCCATTTATTTGTATCTTCTTTAATTTTTCTCTTCAATGTCTTATAATTTTCTGAGTACAGGTCTTTACTTCTTTGGTTAAATTTATTCCTAAGTATTTTTTTGATGCAATTTTAAATGGGATTGTTTTCTAAATTTCTCTTTCTGTAATTTGTTATTGGTGTATAAAAATGCAACTGATTTCTGAAAATTAATTTTGTATCCTGCTACTTTACTGAATTCGTTTATCAGTTCTAATATTTTTTTGGTGGAATCTTTAGAGTTTTCTCTATATAGTATCATGTCATCTACAAATAATGATGGTTTTACTTTTTCCTTTCCAATTTGGATGCCTTTTCTTTCTTTCTCTTTTCTGATTGCTGTGGCAAGGACTTCCAGTACTCTGTTGAATAAAGTGGTAAAAGTGGAAATCCTTGTCCTCTTGTTCATGACCTTAAGGAGAACACATTTAGCTTTTACCTCTTGAGTATGATGTTAGCTGTGGGTTTGTTATGTATGGCCTTTATTATGTTGAGGTATGTTCCCTCTATTCCAACTTTGTTGAATTAAAAGTTTTCTTTTAATCATAAATGATATTGTATTTCGTCAAATACTTTTTCTGCATCTATTGATATGATCCTATGATTTTTATCTTTAGTTTTGTTTGTGTGTTGAATCATGTTAATTGATTTGTGGATATTGAACTCTTGCATCCCAGGAATAAATCCCATGTGATCATGTTGTATGATTGTTTTAATGTATTCGGTTTGCTAATAATTTGTTGAGAATTTTTGCATCTATGTTGATTAGGGGTATCAGCCTATAGTTTTGTTTTTTTTGTAATGTGTTTGTCTGGTTTTAGAATCAGGCTAATGGTGGCCTTGTAAAATGAGCATAGGAGCCTTCCCTCCTCTTGGATTTTTTTGGAATAGTTTGAGGAGAATAGGTGTTAATTCTTTTTTGAATGTTTTATGAAATTCACCAGTGAAGTCATTCAGTTCAGGACTTCTGTGTTTTGGGAGCTTGTGGATTACTGATTGAATTTCATTGGTAGTAATCGGTGTGTTCAGATTTTCTGTTTCTTCTTGATTTGGTCTTGGAAGATTGTATGCTTCTAGGAATCTATCCATTTCTTCTAGATTGTCCAATTTGTTGGTGTGTGTTTGCTTGTTGTATTTTCTTAATTTTTTTTTTTTAATTTTGTATTTCTGTGGTGTCCATTGTAACTTCTCTTTCATTTCTGATTTAATTTGGGTCCTCTCTCATTTTTTTCTTGGTGAGTTTGGTTAAGAGATTGTCAATTTTGTTTATCTTTCAAAAAAAGAAAAAAGAAAAAACTCAGTTTCATTGATCTTTCATATTATTTTTTAAATTTGTATTATTTATTTCATTTATCTCTGCCCTGATCTTTATTATTTCCTTCCTTGTACTCACTTTGGGTTTTGTTTGATGTTCTTTTTTCAGTTCCCGTAGGTGTAAAGATAGACTGTTGATTTGAGATTTTTCTTGATTCTTTAAGTAGGCCTGCATTGCTATGAGTTTCCCTCTTAGGACTGCTTTTGCTGTGTGCCATATAATTTGGGTCATTGTGTTTTCATTTTCATTTGTCTCAAGGTATCTTTTGATTTCTTCCTTGATCTTATTGTTAACCCGCTCATTATTTAGTAGTCATGTTATTTATCCTTCATGTGTTTGTGTGTTTTTCAGTTTTTTTCTTGTAATTGATTTCTAGTTTCATACCACTGTGGTCAGAGACAACACTTGACATAATTTCAGTCTTAAATTTATTGAGGCTTGTTTGTGGCCTAACATATGGTCTATCTTGGAAAATGTTACATGTGCACTTGAAAAGAATATATTCTGCTGCTTTGGGGTGAGATGCTCTAAAAATATCAATTAAATCTATCTGGTCTAGTTTGTCATTTAAGGCTGCTGTTTCTATGTTTATTTTATGTCTGGAAGATCTGTCCATTGGTGTCAGTGTGGTGTTAAAGTCCCCTACTATGATTGTGTTACTATTGATCTCTGCCTTTATGTTGGTCAATATTTTTTATATATTTGTATATTTTTGTATATTTTATATATTTAGGTGCTCCTATGTTGGGTGCATAAATATTGAATAGAGTGATGTCTTCTTGTTGGGTTGATCCCTTTATTATTATGTAATGTTCTTTGTCTTTTATTATAGTCTTCATTTTAAAGTCTATTTTGTCAGATATAAGTATTGCTACTCCACCTTTTTGTTAATTTCCATTTGTGTGAAATATCTTTTTCCATCCCTTTACTTTCAGTCTATGTGTGTCTTTCAATTTGAGGTGGGTCTCTTATAGACAGCATATGTAGGGGTCTTGTTTTCTTATCCATTCAGCTACCCTTTGTTTTTTGATTGGAGGATTTAATCCATTTATGTTGAAAGTGATTATTGATAGGTACATAGTTATTGCCATTTCATTATTCATATTTTTGATCTTCATTTGTTTGTTTCCTCCTTTCTTTTGCTTAAAGAAGTCCTTTTGACATTTTTTGTAATACTGGATTGGTGCTAATGAATTCCTTTGCTTTATCTTGTATAGGAAGCTCTTTATCTCTCCTTCAATTTTAAATGACAGCCTTGTTGACTAGAGTAGTCTTGGTTGTAGGCCCTTGTTTTCCATCACTTTGAATATTTCCTGCTACTCCCTTCTGGCCTGCAAAGTCTCTGTTGAGAAATCAGCTGACAGTCTTATGGGAGCTCCCTTGTAAGTAACTAGTTGTCTTTCTTTGCTGATTTTAGGATTCTCTCTTTGTCTTTAACCTTTGCATTTTACCTATGAGGTGTCTTGGTGTGGGACTGTTTGGGTTCATCTTGTTTGGGACTCTCTGCACTTCCTGGACTTGTATGTCTATTTCCTTCACCAGGGTAGGGAAGTTTTCAGACATTATTTATTTCTTCAAATATGTTCTTTATCCCTTGCTCCTTTTCTTCTTCTGGTACAACCTATAACCTTTTATGCTTGATGTCGCCCCACGTGTCCCTTAAACTATCTTCATTGTTTTTTATTCTTTTTTTCTTTTTATTGTTCTGATTGCGTGTTTTCTGCTACCTTGTCTTCTGAATCACTGATTTGATCCTCTACTTCATCTAATCTACTGTTGGTTCCTTCTAGTATATTCTTCATTTCAGTTATTGTATTGTTTATTTCTGACTGGTTCTTTTTCATGGTTTCTATGTCCTTCTTTATGCTTACTATCTCTTTGTTGAAGTTCTCACTAAGTTCCTTCAGCATTCTTACAACCAGTGTTTTATAAACTCTGTCTCTGGTAGGTTGGTTGCCTCCATTTCATTTAGTTCCATTTCTGGAGGTTTCTCCTGTTCTTTTATTTAGGCCATGTTTCTTTGTTTCCTCATTCTGGCTGCCTCTGTGTGTTTGCTTCTATGTATTAGGTAGATCTCCTATATCTCTCAGTCTTTGCCCTGTGGCTCTGTGTAGTATGTGTCCTGTGTGGTCCAATGGTGCAGTTTCCCTGATCTCCTGTGCATTTGTTCCAGGAGTGTCCCTTGTACGTTGTGTGTGTTCTCCTGTGTGGTTGAGCCTTGATTGCTTTTGGTGCATCAGTAGGTGGGACTGACTCTCAGGCTGACTAGCTATGAGGATTGGCTATACCCACAGTGTGTGAGCTGCTGTGTGGGGGCTGACCCCTCAGAGGAGGCTTTGCCCCCTCAGTCTCTAGTGCCTGTTGAGACCCCCTCACACACACTTTGGGTGTGTTGCTTGTGGGGCTAACCAGGTAGTGCTCTGGTGTAGTCTGAAATGGCCTCTGGGTGTGTTGTTTCTGGTATCTCTTGGGTAGGGCTCCTGTGCAGGCCAATTTCAGCCTTGCCTGTTACCAGCACATGGCTACTTGGTAGGAGCGACAAAGCTATATGTAGTTGGCTGCTGCCTGTGCTGGACCTAGAGGCATGTGAGAGTGGCCTCTCTGTGAACTGAGGCTTGCTGCCACCAGTATTGGCCTTGGGGAAGCTTAGCAAAGGGCCCAGGGCTCCCTAGGCTTATTGCCACCTGCTGACTGCCCATAAGGCTCAGCCATTGGCTGAGTTGATCTGGTGTTGAAAGTGCCTGCGGCAATGAAGCACTATCTGGGTGGGGTGGGGTCTCAGGGAGTCTCAGGGTGTGGCTGGTGGTTTTTGCAAGGTTAATGCAGATTCAGTTCTTGTGCCAGTGCCTGGCCTGTGATGACTTCGCAAAAACCCTGAGAACACCGCAGCCAGATACTGTTTGCCTGAGGCTCACAGGTCCCTGAGAACTACCTAAGAACAGCTTTGGTGCAGGTTGTGGCTCACTGTCCACCACCAGTAGTTCTCTGGACAGCTGCGGGCCGTCCACTGCTGTTAAGGCTTCGGTAGCCTGTGGGGGGGGGCTGGTGAGAGTGTCCCAGGAGTCAATGCAGTATGAGCTGTGTGGGGGCAGGGACCCAGCATATCATTGAGGTGGTGCTCATGCGTGGATTTCACCAGACAAATGCGATCTCAGATTTGGTTATTTGTGGGAGGGGGTTCAACATAGAAAAGATGATGCACTCCTATAGGCTACATGTGACGTGGGCTCCACATAAAGATAATGACTGCTGTCCTTCCAGCCCTTGGCCTGCAGCCACACAATTCAGTCTCTCCTTGTATGTCTCTGGTGCCTCTTGAGTTGCCTCCCCTCCATTGGAGACCAGATGAGTGTTTGCAAGTGGGTGAGTCTGTTTGCGGGCTCTTTAAGAGTGTGTCTGGATTTCCAGCCACCTTCATGGGGGACCTCCACCACTGAGGTGTCTCTCCTGGTGTTCAACCACTGTCTAGGTTTGAGGTCACCCCATTTTGCCACTCCATCCCTCCTACCAGTCTCAATATAGCCTCTTCGTTATATCCTTAGTTATAAGGGTTCTATTCAGCTAGTCTTCAGATGGTTCTTGAGGTTGACTGTTCTGTATTTTATTTGTAATTTTGGTGTGATCCTGGCAGGCAACAGGCTTAGCATTTACCTAATTCACCACCGTGGACCCAAATCTCCAAGTTATCTATTTTTTCTTTTGTTGCTTGTGCTTTTGGTGCTTTTCTGTGAATATACATATGGTATTTGCCTATTTCAAAGTGGATTCACCAGTAGATCAAGAAAGCCACCACATTATCTGAGAGGTTTTGCATTTGGGGGAGAGAGCTATCTTATGAGGCCCAAGGGAGTGATTTTCCAGGGTTCTGAATTTCATGGAGGTAAAAATTAAAAAAGAAAAAAAGGTAGTATGGACTGTCTTATTGTTGATAGATTTTGATTTTGCCAATAAGGACAAGAAAAAGCATCTCTCACTGAAATCAGTGTAATTTAAGGAGATTTTAGCACCCACGATTAGCAAAGGTAGACTCTCAGTGTAAATGTTAGCCATTTACAGTAAACATGTTTAACTTCATGAAACTCATACTTTCGTCCTCATTGTTCTGTGGGTGGGAGAATTTTGTCATGAACTGGAACCTGTGTGCTGGTGGCCTCGGGAAGCAGCCTTACTGGACTAGTGTGGAGCAGGAGCACTGTCCCACCTGCTCCCTCAGATGCCGAGGTGTCTTTTCTACCTGGCATATGGCATGGTGGGTGGCATGGGGACATGCCCAGGGCCCTGCATCCACATCTGTCCAGCTTTCTGTCCTGTTTCCTCAGCTCATCTCAGAGCTCTCCATCGCCCAGCAGTGGCCACGTGTTTCCTTTCTCCTCTCCCTTCTGGAAGAGCAGGACCTCGAAAGCAGGTCCTTCATGGTGTTTGCTTCTGTGTCCTCAGGACTGGAGCAGGCCTGGTCCCCAGCAGGTGCTCAATAGCTGCTCTTGGAGTCCGTGGAGAATTGCAGCCATTTCGCAGGGGCCAGAAGTGCTGATACCTAGCCTGTCTTCCACTAGGAATTATTTAGAAAATCTGGTTCATTTTGTCACCGGAGGCTCGTGGGACGTCCAAAAGAGGACTCCGCCCCAAGCAGCAGTGACCAGGTTCTTGTTTCTGCACAAGAAAGAATTTCAGAGTGAGACATGCAGGAAAGTGAAAGTGATTTATTGAAAATGGAGGTACATACTTGAGAGGAAAGCGAGGGCGAACTCAGAGAGTGAGTGGTGATGAGGAAGCCCAGGTCAGGGGTTTTTACCCTCCGGGGGCGAGAATTGGTGATGTCTCGTTGGTGTGGTTCTTTCACCTCCTCTCCCTGGGCGGGACCCCTGCTTCCTGCCTTTTCTTCTTTATTTGGTTCCGTGGGAACTGTCATGGCACCAGGTGCGTGATGGGAGTCCTAGTAACCAAAATGCAAATGAGATGATAATGACATTAAAATTAGCTAAAAGTCAGGTCCCAGTCGTAGGGATCAGCTGGAAGATACTGGTTTTTGCTTTTCTCCAGCTGCAGGTGCGGGATACAGTCACTTGTCACTGGTGTGACCAGTGAGACACCTGATCCTTGTGTCACAGTGGGACAGGGCCCAGGGGGGAGCCCCCAGCTGAGCACGTCTCAGAAATGCAGCTCAGGTCTGCAGCAGGAGAAGCCGAGTGCACACTGTGTCCCGACCCCACCCTTCCTGATGACAGAACCATCTTGTGACGATGACCATGGAGAGTCTGCTCCCTGCCTGGCTTTCAGCCTGTGGACAGGAAACCTTCCCACATCACCACGTCACACCGGCTGTACCTCCAGGCAGCTCCTGAGATCTCGTCCCAGAAGGATGATCTGACAAACAGCCTGACCCACGTTATTGTTGGAATAACCAGGATCGCTCCCTAAGACACATTCTGAGGAAGTACGTCTCGAAAAGACAATACAAGTTAAACATGTGTAAATACCGTGAACTTCCCCGGCTCTCACTCCCACCAACGTTGGGCACTTTCTTTATCTACAAAGTAGTTAAGACAAGATCACACAGAGCCAAAGGCTTGTGGTTAGAGAACATGTTTATTTAGGGGCTTCTCAGGGTCTGCAGGAGACCTTGGAAGACAAAGCCAGTGAGCAGGTATTGGGGGGAAGGGAGGGAAGAGGGACAGCCCAGGGCTCAGAGTGGCAGCACCTCCTGGGGTCCTGTAATGGCCGCAGTTCAGGTGTTCCAGGTGGAGGGTAAGGGAGGTGATGGGAGTGGGAGGCAGGGAAGCCTCTGGCAGGAACAGCACTGACCTCGTCCTCGGACATCAGTAGGGAACTGGAGGGTGTCTTTAGGCTCAGACCCTCCTGAGCTGGGATACAAGAAGCCAGCAGAAAAAGAGCTTCGGGAATATGAGTGGGGGCTCCAAGATGGCTGAAAGCACAAGGTCTGGGGAGCTGGGACCCAGGGCCCAAAGTCTCAGGTGATGCTTTTCCCAATGATGAACAAGGATCTGCCTTCAGGGTATGGGTACGTCACTGGTGATGGCCGGGGAGCTCAGCTTAGAGCCATGCGGGGTCTACGGCCAGAGCCTCAGATCTTGCACTGGCAGCAAATGGGGGCACAGCAGCTGGACTGGCAGCAGCAGGGTTTGCAGCAGCTGGACTGGCAGCAAATGGGGACACAGCAGCTGGACTGGCAGCAGCCACAGGAACCACAGGAGCCACAGCCCCCTTTGCCACAGCTGGAGCAGGGACAGGCTGGCACACAGCAGCACACGGGCACACAGCAGCTGGAGCCACAGCCTCCCTGGCAGCCCCCACAGGATCCACATCCCCCCTTGCAGCCCCCACAGGAGCCACATCCCCCCTTGCAGCCCCCACAGGAGCCACAGCCCCCCTTGCAGCCCCCACAGGAGCCACAGCCGCCCTTGCAGCCTCCACATGACCCACAGCCCCCTTTGCAGCCCCCACAGGAGCCACAGCCCCCCTTGCAGCCCCCACAGGACCCACAGCCCCCCTTACATCCCCCACAGGAGCCACAGCCCCCTTTACAACAGCTGGTGCAGGGACAGGCTGGCACACAGCAGCACACGGGCACACAGCAACTGGAGCCACAGCCCCCGGAGCAGCCACAGCAACTCATGGTTCTGGTGGGTGAGGGTGGAGCAGGTCAGAGGAGCAGGTAGAGAGGGAGGAGTTCAGGTGTGGTGGCCTCTGGGCCCAGGGCCTTTATAGCCCTGCCCGGTCAGGTGAGACGCTGGGCACATGGTCCTTCCTGGTTCCTGTTTGTGCCACTTTCCCTGGGCACATGGGTGTGTGTGTGTGTGTACTTCTGGTCCCTGGTCTCCCATTGGCTGTCTACCATCCTCTTTCTCATGTTTCTAAACTTAATCTCTTCCCTGTTTGATTTGCTGTTGTTATTGGAAAGTAACTTCCGGGGTTCTTAGCGTTTTGCGGATTTCCGAGGAATGGGCTGCCTGCAGTTCTTAGGTGTGTGCCGTGCTTTGCGCAGGGCCCAGGGGAAGGCCAGGCCCCCCCTCCTGCAGGTGCTCCTTGCACCTGCGCCCAAGCCCTCTGCCTCCCGGACACTTCCACCAGCCCTCCTGTTCCGAGCCTCACGTGGATGGAGCTATGTGGCACGTACTCCTTTGAATTGTTCTCCTTTCGTTTCCCATCACAGTTGTGAGTCTTCATGCTTCTGTCTGGAGTGTGAATTCGTTCGTTCTCATTTTGGTGCCGTCTTTCCTCAGGATTCATTCACAGTTCCACTTTTTTTATTTTTTAAGATTTTATTGGGGAGCAGTGTGTTTCTCCAGGGCCCATCAGCTCCAAGTCGCTGTCCTTGAATCTAGTTGTGGAGGGCGCAGCTCAGCCCCAAGTCCAGTCGCCGTTTTCCATCTTAGTTGCAGGGGCGCAGCCCACCTTCCCATGTGGGAATTGAACCGGCAACCTTGTTGAGAGCTCGTGCTCTAACCAGCTGAGCCATCCGGCCGCCCCTCCGGAAGCTCAGTGGCAGCGTGGTGTCTGCAGTCTAGTTGTGGAGGGCGCACTTCACAGTGGCCCAGGTGGGAATCGAAGTGGCAGCCCTGTTGCTCAGAGCTCGGCTCTAACCAACAGCCACTCGGCCGCCCCGGCAGTTCCACTTTGGGTGAATATTTGCATGGTTTCCCGTTTCGGTGGGAAGCTGTGCCGTCCCCTGCTTGTCCCGGTCTGTTAGTCACATCCGCATACCCTCTGTATACACCCGGGAGTGGCGTGCGAGGGGTGGGGTAGCTGTGCTTACATGTCGTGGACACGGGTATCTGCGAACACGCTCACGCTCCCCCCAGAGTCCTGCTGCCCATCCACTGGGCCCTGTCAATGCTTTTTCACGTCAGCCATTTCGTATGTTTCTACCCATCCGTAACTGCGGTTTTAATGAGCATTTCCCTGGAGGCTAAGGAGCCTTCTCGTATGTTCCACTGCTCGGTACCTGCGTTTGAGGGGCACTGGTTAAATCTCTTGTCCTTTTTCTCTTTGGTGTCTTAACTTCCTGATTCATTTGCAGGAGGTCTTTATTCTTTTGGACACGAGCACATGTCTTGTTGCTCGTACTTTCCTCTAAATCTGTCCTGGTTCTCTGTTTTTAAAGTTTTAATTAATTAATTGATGAATTAACTTCTATTCCACTGTATTGGACTTTGTCTTACCTGTTGGTTTATCCTCTCCTTGAAAAATTTTTTTATTTATTTGTTTGTTCGTTTCTATTCCACCATCTTGGACCTCTTCTTACCTGTTGGTTTATTCTCTCTCTCTTTTTTTTTTTTTACATGGGTACTTTTCACTTTATTTTACTTTTTCTTAGCCATTGCAGAGTGTATTGAATTGAGAATCCCAGTTGTACAAAATCCCTGTGTGAGTGGGCCTGGCCAGTTTGAAGCGAGCAGGCCTGAAGGGGCTGGGAAATTCAAATGATGATTAGCATATCAAGTATTTAAAAGACCGTCGTTTCCCAGACCAGCTCCTCGGATGCTTTTCTCGAACACGGGGTTTATTCTCTTAACAGCATCTTTGGATGAATAAAATTTTTAATTTCCATGTAGTCTAATTTATCAGTCTTTTATCTTATGGTTAGTGCTTTCTATGTTCTGATTAAAGAAGTCTTTCTGTGTTGACAATTTGTGAAGATATTCTCCAGTGCGATCTTCCAGAAGACTGTTTTACGCTCACACTTAGATCGGCCATCTATTGGTAAATGGTTTTATGTACGGGTGAAGTAGGTGTCGAGTTTCATGTTTTCCATTGAACCGGCTTCATTCATCATCATCAAAACCTTGTTTCTCACTGTCATCTGTGCTATTAGTCATGTTTCCATGTGTGTGTGGGTCTGTCCCTGGGATGGCCCTCAGTACACTGGTATATTTGTTCATCTGTGGTCACACTCTCCTATGAGTGTTAAATTCACCTGGAATATGTACAAAAATTTGCAATACTTGACCTTTTTCAATAT
This sequence comes from Rhinolophus ferrumequinum, assembly GCF_004115265.2. Taxonomy (NCBI): domain Eukaryota; kingdom Metazoa; phylum Chordata; class Mammalia; order Chiroptera; family Rhinolophidae; genus Rhinolophus; species Rhinolophus ferrumequinum. The sequence continues at coordinate 1,063,339 of NC_046294.1, forward strand.
TGAATTTCAGTCCATGAATATTGTATGTCCTGCAATTTCTAACTATTTCCTTAAGTTCTCTCACTGACATTTTTAAGTTTTCTGTGTGGAAATTTGTGCATCCTATCCTAAATTTGTTACTAAAGATTTGATTTGGGGGATTATTGCATTTTTTTGGTAAAATTTATTTTCCAATTGTTCATTGCTGGCATACAAAAACAAAACTGTGCCTGTATACTTAGCCTGTATCCATCAATTTTGTTAATTATGCTAAGGAATATTTTCTTAAATTAATAAACTTTATTTTTTAGAGCAGCTTCAGGTTTACAGAAAAACTGAACGGAAAGTCCAGAGAGTTCCCAAATAACCCCGTCTCCCACACACCCGCCTCCCACTATTAGACCATATTGGATCGTCCACCAGAGGGCGCACTTGGTTCAATCAATGAGCTGAGATGTCATCATCACCCAACGTCCAGAGTTGACATCAGGGCTCATTCCTTTGCCGCACATTTTGTGTGTTTGGATAAATGTATAATGACATGCAGTAAATGAACAAACTAATCACAAACAGCCTCAGAGATACAGAGGAAAAACTGAGGGTTGCTAGATGTGAGGGTGGTGGGGATGAGGGAGAAAGTGAGGTGACCAGAAAGCACAGTCAGTAACCACAAGATTTCCATGGAGATACGAAAGTCAGGTTGGGGAACGTAATCAATAATGTTATAAAGATTTGTGGAGTATCCGATGGACACTTGCCTCATTAGGGAGACCACCTCAGGGATGACGTAGGTGCTTGATCTCTGCACTGTGCACCTGAAGCTGAAGCTGAACAAGAATGAATGTCAACTACAAGTTTGTATATATATATATAGTTACAAGAAGCGGAGTGCAGCATTAGGAACAGAGACAGTGGAAATGTAACAGCTGTGTGCAATGTCAGAGGGGTAGTGGATGGGGGGGTTGTCACCTTGTGAGGGACATAAATGATAAATGTCTAACTACTGCATTGTTTTGTGCACCTGAAGCTAATAAAGAAAAGGAATATACAAGTTACAACTGTAAGAAATATGCTGGTGAGGAAGATATATGTTTTAAAAGTTTACAAACTGTCCCCCCCTCGAAAAAATCTTTGAACAATTAATTGAATGGGATTTATTTATATGAGTCTATATATGCAAGTTGATGAGGAGTTTTGCTTTTTAAAAGAAATCTAATGGTTTAGAAATAATGCATTAATTTTTATTAAAGCGTATATTATGTTTCCCTGAGTTTAATTTCATCAATAAAAAAGTACGTTTGCAGTTTAAAAAAATGCATAATGACATGTATCCACCATTATGACATCACACGGAGCAGTCCCAACGCCCTAAGAATCCTCTCTGCTCCGTCTGTTCACCCCTCCCCCGACCTCTGACAACCACTGATCTTTTCACTGTCCCCATAGTTTTGCCTTTTCCGGAATGTCATAGAGTTGGGATCACACAGTGTGTAGCCTTCTCAGACTGGCTTCTTTCGCTTAGGCATATGCATTTAAGGTTCCTCCATGTCTTTTGTGGCTTGGTAGCTCTTTTTTTTTTTTTTTTAGTGCTAATAATGTTCCATTATCTGGATGTCCCACAGTTTATTCATCCATCACTTACTGAAGGACATCTTGATTGCTTTCAAGTCTTGGCAGCTGTGAATAAGCATTCATACGCAGGTTTCTGTGTGGACATAAGTTTTCAATTCATTTGTATAAATACGAAGAGCGTGATTGCTGCGTCCCAGGGTAAGAGTATATTAAGTTTTGTAAGAAACCACACCCTGTCCTCCAAAGTGGCTGCGACGTCTGCACCGTGCACCCCCCTTGCCCCCCCCACCCCCACCCCCGGCCGTGGGTGTGAGTTCCCGCGGCTCCACGTCCTCCCAGCACTTGGTGTCTTCCGTGTTCCAGATTTTGGCCATTCCCATAGTGTGCAGTGCATCTCACTGTTGTTTCAATTTGCATTTACATAATGGCATATGGTGTTGAACATCTTTTCATAGGCTTGTTTGCCGTCTGCATCTCTTCTTTTTTTTTTAACTTTTTTTATTAGTTTCAGGTGCACAGAACACTGTAATAGTTAGACATTTATCACTTATATCCCTCACACAGTGAGAACTCCCCTCCCCCTATCTATGCCCTTCTGACATCGCCTACAGCCGTCACATTTCCACTATATTCCTAAGCTGTACTCCACTTCTTGTAACTATATATATGTAAAATTATAGTTGACATTCATTATTGTTCAGCTTCAGCTTCAGGTGTACAATGCAGTCTCCCTAATGAGACAAGTGTCCATCGGACACCCTACAAAATCTTTACAACATTATTGATTACGTTCCCCAGATTAATTTTCAAACCCCGTGGCCATCTTGTGGTTACTGATTGTTTTCTAATCCCCTCACCTTCCCCCTTACCCCCACCCCCCCGCCCATCTAGCAACCCTCAGTTTTTCCTCTTTGTCTCCAAAACTGTTTCTGATTAGTTCATTCACTTATTCTTTTCTTTAGATTCCACGTATAAGGGAGATCATATGGTATTTGTCTTTCTCTGTCTGCCTTATTTCACTTAACATAATGTTCGCTAGGTCCATCCATGTTGTTGCAAATGGTAAAATTTCTTTCTTCTTTATGGCTGCGTAATACTCCATTGTATAAATGTACCACAGTTTCTTAATCCAGTCATCTACCGATGGGCATTTCGGTTGTTTCCATGTCTTGGCTATTGTGTATAGTGCTGCAATAAACATAGGAGTGCATACATTTTTTCGAATTAGATTTTGGATTTCTCCAGATAGATACCTAGGAGTGGAATTGCTGAGTCATAAGTAGCTCCATTTTCAGATTTTTGAGATACCTCCATACTGTTTTCCATAGTGGCTGCACCAATCTGCAATCCCACCAACAGTGCACAAGCGTTCCCTTTTCTCCACATCCTTGCCAGCACTTGTTGTTTGTTGATTTATTGATTTATTGATGATAGTCATTTGACTGGGGTGAGGTGGTATCTCATTGTGGTTTTTATTTGCATTTCTCTAATGATTAGTGAGGTTGAGCATTTTTTTCATATGTCTGTTTGCCATCTGTATGTCCTCTATAGAAAAATGTCTCTTCATGTCCTCTGCCCATTTTTTTAAATCAGGTTGTTTGTTTTTTTGGAGTTGAGTTTAATGAGTTTTTTTATAGATTTGGGTATTAACCCCTTATCAGATATATCATTGGCAAATATCTTCTCCCATTCAGTAGGATCCATTTGTTTTATTAATGGTTTCTTTTGCTGTGAAAAACTTTTTAGTTTGATGTAATCCCATGTTTATTTTTTCTCTTACTTCCCTTGCCCAAGGGGATATATCAGTAAAAATCTTACTCCAAGTAATGTCTGTAAAGTTTCTCCCCGTATTTTCTTCTAGGAGTTTTATGGCTTCAGATCTTACATTTAAGTATTTAATCCTGTATCTCTTCTTTTAGTGAGGTGTCTGTTCAGGTCTTTTGTTCATTATTAAGTTGGGTTGTTTATTTTCTTATTGTTCAGTTTTAGGTGTTCTTTTTATATTTTGAATAGTAGTTCTTTATCAGATGTGTCTTTTGCAACTATTTCTCCCAGTCTATTTTCTCCTTCTCTTGACATTGCTTTGTAGAGGAAAAGTTTTTAACTTTAATGAAGTCCAGCTGATCAGTTATTTCTTTCATGGATCGTGCCTTTGGTATTTATCTAAAAAGTCATTGCCGTCCCCAAGGATACGTAGGTTTCCTCACATGTCGGCTTGTAGGAGTTTCATAGTTTTGTGTTTCATGTAGGCCTATGCTTCACTCAGAGTTAACTTTCGTGAAAGATGTAAGGCCTGCACATAGGTTATCCCATGTGGAGGTCGTTCAGCCCCGTCTGTTGAAGAGACTATTTTACTCCATTGTACTGATTTCGCTCCTTTGTCAAAGGTCAGTCGACTATATTTGTGTGGGTCTATTTCCGGGCTCTCCATTCTGTTCCACTGACCTGTTTGTCTGTTCTTTCATCAATACCACACTGTCTCGATTCCTGCAGCTTTATAGTCAGCCTTGAATGTGGGTAGTGGTAGTTCAGACCTCCAACTTTATTCTTTCTTTTTTCAATATTGTGTCAGCTGTCCTGGGTCTTTTGAGTCCATAAAACTCCAGAACAAGTTTGTCAATATCCACAAAATAACGTGCTGGGATTTGGTTGAGATCACACTGAATCTGTAGGTCAAGTTGAGAAATCTGATATCTTGACAATTTGTATCTTCTTATTCATGAACATGGGATATCTCTCTATATTTTTATTTTTGATTTTATATCTTTCCTCACATGTTGTAATATTCCTCATATAGATTTTGTATTTTTTTGTGAGGTTTATACCTAATTATTTCACTTTTGGGGGAGCTAATGAAAGTGATATTGTGTTTTTAATTTCAAATTCCACTATTTCATTGCAAGTATAGAGAAAAGTGGTTGACTTTCCTGTATTAACCTTGTATCCTGCAGTCTCGCCATGATCACTTATAAGTTCCACAATTTTTTTCTTGTTGAGTCTTTAGAATTTTTTTACACAGAGGACCATGCCTTCTATGAACAAAGACAGTTTTATTCCTTCCTTCCCAATCTGTATATCTTTTTATTTCCTTTTCTTGTCTTATCACATTAGCTAGACCTTCCGGTACAATGTTGGAAATAGTGGTGAGCGTGGACATCTTTACCTTGTTTCTGATCTGAGTGGGAAAGCTCTGAGTTTCTCCCCAGTAAGTATGATGTTAGTGCTAAGTTTCTTTGTAGACGTTCTTTATCAGGTTGAGGAACTTCCTCCCTACCCCTTGTTTATCATGAATGGGTGTTGGATTTTGTCGAGTGCTTTTTCTACATCTATTGATATGATCATGTCATTTCTCTTCTTTAGTCACTTGGTGGGATGTATTACATTAGATCATTTATGTGTATTGAACGAACCTTGTGATAAACCCCACGTTGTCATAGTGTATAATTCTTTTTATACATTTTGGGATTGGATTTACTAATATTTTGTGAAAAATTTACATCTATATTTGTGAGAGAGATTGGTCTGTAGTTTTATTTTCTAGCATGACTTTGGTTTTGGTATTAAGGCAATGCTGGTCTTGTAGAATGACTTAAGATGTGTTCCCTCTGCTTCTATCTTCTGGAAGAGATTGTAGATAATTGGTATAAATTCTTCCTTAAATGTTTGGTAGAATTCACCAGTGTACCCATCTGGGCCTGGTGCTTTCTGTTTTGGAAGGTGATTAATTATTGATTCACTCTCTTTAATAGATTTAGGCCCATTCGAATTGCCTATTATCAGTAATAATTTTAATTTAATAATAAATTTAATGGTGTATCTGCTGCTTCTTTGGGTTTCTATGTGCACAGTCATGTGGACCTATTTTATTTTGTCTTTTCTAACTCTCAAAACTTTAAAACTTTAATTTTTAAATCATTTATTGCATTGGCTCCTTCAGAACAATGAGAAATAGCAACAGTGATAGTGAAAATTATTGTTCACAAGCAAAGGGCAAATATTCCACTACTAAGTATGATGTTTGACGAATGTCTTTTCTGTTGTTTTTTTATTTAGCCCGTCTGACTCAGTAAGTCCTCATTTATCCCTATTGCAATTTGTTTCTTTTTAAAATCATGAATGCGTGTTGAAGATTGACGAATTTAAGTGTTTTTTCTGTATTCATTTAAATAATCATAGAATATTTCTCCTGTCTTTTGTTATTGTGATGAATTACGTAGCTGATTATCAAGTGTTTATGCCTTGCTTGCTTAAAAAATCTTCTTCTTGATGTACAATTAATTTTTATATTCCTAGATTTACCTTGCTAAAGTTATTTTTAAAACTCCCCATTTAAAGGGTACAATTCAATGGTTTGGGTATGTTTACAACCATCATCACATTTTAATTTTAGAATATTTCATCATCCGCCAAAAGAAACTTGGAATCATTATCAGTCACTCGCTTTCTTCTGCTTTCTTTCTACCCAAGGACTAAGCGTCCACAATCCACTCTCTGTCTCTATGGATTTGCCTATGGACATTTTGCATAAATGGAATTATATAATATGTGGCCTTTTGTGACTGGTCTCTTTCACTTAGGTTAAGGTTTTGAAGTTGTACCATGTATTAGTACTTTGATTCCTTTTTATTGCTGAACAATATTCCATTGTGAGGATATATCATACTTTATTTATGCATTTATCAATGTATGGACATTTGGGTTGTTTTCCTTTTTGGTTGATATGAATAACGCTGCCATGAGCATTTATGTAAAGCTTTTGTGTGGACATGTTTCACTTCTCTTGGGTAGATATCTAGGAGGAGAATTGCTGGGTCATGTGGTAACTGTATGTTTAACGTTGTGAGGAACTGCCAGGCTGCTTTTCCTGGAGGCTACACAGTTTTACATTCCCACCAGCAACACACAAGGGTTCCTGTTTCTCCACATCCTCACCGACCCCTGTTATTGTCCATATTTTTTGCATAGTAGTGTCAAATGACAAAAATAATACAATGTAGTATTGAGTGTGATGTCCTTTATTCAAAGGAAACCAACCTATGGTTTGGGGGGTGCAGTGCCTCACAAGCAGTGGGACATTGTCCTGAAGGGGTTTGGGGCAAGGGTGAATTTTACAGGGAGCGAGAAGAGGCAACACAGACGCAGGGCGGGGCTGGCGAGGAGGTCGGGATGTCCTCAGGAGGCAGCAGGTCCCCTTCTCCAGGGTGAGGGGAGCTGGGACTGACTGGGGTGTCTTCAGTGGCCTTGACAGGTGTTTCCCCAAGTGCAGGCTGACTCAGGCTTAGATCTGGGAGGTGGGCGGGGGCCGCGGGGTGGCCTCCATCTTGTTGGTCCCGTTATACAAACGAACTTTATCAATAGATCAATAGCCACCCTAAGAGCTGTGCAGTGGTACCTCAGGGTTTCGATTTGCATTTCCTTAATGACGAATGGTGATGGGCACCTTTTCATGTTCTTCTTAGCCACTTACATATCTTTGGAGACATGTCTATTCAAATCCTTCCCCATTTTTTAAAACTGGGTTATTTCTCTTTTTACTATTGAGTGCAAGGATTTTTTATACATTCTAGATGCAAATCAATTGTCAGACATGATTTGCAAACATCGTCTCCCAAGCTGTGCTGTGTTTTCACTTTCATAGTGGTAGTCTTTGAAGCACAAAGATTTTGAATTTTGATGAAGTCCAGTTTATCTATTTTTCTTTTGATGCTTGTGCTTTTGGTGTCATATCTAAAAATGCTTCGCATAACCTATCCAAGGTTATGAAGATTTACACTATGATCTTTCTAAAAATTTCCTTGTTTTAGCTCTTAAATTTAGGTCTTTGGTCTATTTTGAGTCAATTTTTGTATAAGGAGTGAAGTAAGGGTCCCACTCTTTGGCTTGTGGGTGTGCGGTTGTCCCAATGCCATTTGTTGAAAAGACTTTTCTTTCCCCATTAGGTGGTGCTGGCACACTTGTCAAAATGAGTTGAGCACACGAACAGGTGCATGAAAAGATTCTCAATGTCACTAATCATCGGGGAAACGCAAATCAAAACCACAGTGAGATACCACCTCACTCCTGTTAGGATGGCTGTTCCCAAAGACAAGAGATAACAAGTGAGGCGAGGCCGTGGAGGAAAGGGGACCATGTGCAGTGTTGGTGGGAGTGTCAGCGGTGCAGCCTCTGTGGGGAACAGTGTGGAGCTGCCTCAAGAAAATAAAAGCAGAGCCACCGTATAATTCATCAATCCCACTGGCGGTTGCGGAGCTGGGGAGTCGTGCTGGGCAAAGGTACGTTAAAATCCTCACCCCTCCCGCTACAAGAGCTCCTCCTGTGTGTCCCACACCCTTTATTGATTAAGCGTTCACTGGCCGCTGAGAACTCTGTGTACTTTCCAAAGTTCCAATACAAGTGGATTCTGACAGCGTTCGCCCATTCCTTGGTGGTTCTGTGGAAGAAGGGCCCTCAGAGTTCCCCTCGTCACCATTTTCACTGGCACCTGCTCTGGTGTCCTTTTACGTGTTCACCTCAGAACGGCTTTCCGTCACGTTCCATTCCTGGTCAGCTTTTGGCTCACACGGCCCTTACCGTGGAGGTGTCAGAGCTGGAGGACGAAGGAGCCTCTTCTTCAGCCGGTGGTGGCTCGGGGCTTACGGCACCCCTGCCAACTATGCCTGCCCACGTTCTCAGCTGGCTGAGTGGGTGCCCACGAGTGATGCCCGGTCAGTGTTGCTGGTGCAGAGGGGCACCAGGCTTGCCCCAGGACCACAGCCATCCTGCCTGCACAGCCCCAACACTGCTGCCCCACGGGGATCGGCTGTGCAGACTCCCGAGTTCCTGCCAGGCTTCCTGGCCAGCGCCACCATGGTCCCTCCAAAGATTCTCCTGACTTTGAGCTCGTGGAAAAGCTTTTAGCGTCCTCATGAAAAGCATCCCAGCTTTTCTTTGGTGTTGCCAATGCTGACAGGACTTGGAGGGGCAGTGTCTTGGGGAATGTAACCGGAGGGGCTCCTCTCGCTGAGGACCACAGCGCCGGCTTCTGTCACGGTCCCATGTCTGATAAACCAGACAAGCGACTTTCCCCGTGATGTCAACGTGGGGCTTGATGTGCCCGAATTCTTCATGTCTGACTTAGGAGTATCTGCATGATTTACTGTCATGTTTGCGTTTTGCTTTGGATTTGAGGTGGGAAAGCGTGCCGGCCTCAAAAGTTTATAGCTCACTGAGTCTTTGTACCTGTGTACCTACCACCCATTTCAGAATAAAGAATGCTCGCAGGGCTCCACATTTGCCTAATTTTTAAAACTTTCTAATTAAAAAGAAATTTATTGGGGAACAGTGTGTTTTTCCAGGGCCAATCAGCTCCAAGTCAAGTCGTTGTTTTCAATCGAGTGGTGGTGGGCGCAGCTCACTGCTCCATGTGGGAATCGAACCAGCGACCTTGGTGTTATGAGCACTGCGCTCCGACCACTGAGCCAACCAGCCACCCAAAAGCTTTTTACTTTTAAAATGAAAAATAAAAGTATTAAACAAACCCTGCCTCGTCCAGCTTTGGGGCACACGTGTTTGTGATGAAGTTTTATGTAACATTTCGTGTCCTGATTTTTCCCCCTGTGACGTAAGAACAAAATCACAGGTTATACAGGACCCACAGTATGTGTCCTAGCTGCGTGGAGGTCCTCCAAAGAATATCTCACACGTACCAGGACATGTCTCGCCATTCCCTTTAGGTGATCGCTAATTGTGCCCTCTTATACGTAATTTTGTGTTAACTAAGCTTGTCCACAAAATGTGAGCATGCAGTGGATAAATACTTTCCTCTGGATAAGTACCGAGATGTCAGGCCGAGAGTAAAAGACCTGATGTCCTACATTTTAGCAAATGCCACCAGCACGGCCTGGTCTCAATCCCACTGACGGCGCACAGAATTCAGGAAGGTTGAAAGCCCTCCTTCTGAGAACGGCTGACAGAAAAGAACCACAGGGAGACAAGGCTTGTCTGGGAGAATTTGTTTATTCAGAGGCTCCCAGAGTCCAGAGTGGAATTTACTAGACCAAGGATCAGAGTGAGCTGGTGTCAGGGGGGATGTCAGGTGTGGGGGAGGGGTGTTTGGTGGGTCTGGGCCCCGGGTCTGGCGGTTCAGTACCAGCTTGAGGTTAGGTGGAAATGAGCACTGAGCAGGAAGAGGGTGGGCAGGGGAAGATGGCTGGGACAGCTCTGTGCCTCATCCAGCGCACGAGAGGTGGGTTTTCTGGGGCTTAGCCCCCGAAGAGCCTGCAGGCTGCAGAGTCCAGCGGGCAAGGGCGAAGATATTCTGGGTTGTGAGTGTGGTTGTGAACCCCTGATGGCTCAGAGAGCACGAGGGGGACCCCCGTCTCCCTCAGGAACTGCAGGACTGCACCGCTGGTCCTCAGGACTCGGGCTGCACCTCTCCTGGAGAGGATGGACACAGAACTGTGCGTGGGGGTGACGGGGTGTGTCACTACGTATGGCCAGGGAGCACCTGCCGTCTGTGGTCAGCATCTCAGATCTTGCACTGACAGCACACGGGGGCACAGCAGGGTTTGCAGCAGCTGGACTGGCAGCAAATGGGGACACAACAGCTGGACTGGCAGCAGCCACAGGAACCACATGACCCACAGCCCCCTTTGCCACAGCTGGAGCAGGGACAGGCTGGCACACAGCAGCACACGGGCACACAGCAGCTGGAGCCACAGCCTCCCTGGCAGCCCCCACAAGAGCCACAGCCCCCCTTGCAGGCCCCACAGGAGCCACAGCCCCCCTTGCAGCCCCCACAGGAGCCACAGCCCCCCTTGCAGGCCCCACATGTCCCACAGCCCCCTTTGCAGCCCCCACAGGAGCCACAGCCCCCCTTGCAGCCCCCACAGGAGCCACAGCCCCCCTTGCAGCCCCCACACGTCCCACAGCCCCCCTTGCAGCCCCCACAGGAGCCACAGCCCCCTTTGCAACAGCTGGCGCAGGGACAGGCTGGCACACAGCAGCAAACGGGCACACAGCAGCTGGAGCCACAGCCCCCGGAACAGCCACAGCAACTCATGGTTCTGGTGGGTGAGGGTGGAGCAGGTCAGAGGAGCAGGTAGAGAGGGAGGGGTTCAAGTGTGGTGGCTCCTGGGCCCGGGGCCTTTATAGCCCTGCCCGGTCAGATGAGACGCTGGGCGCGTGGTCCTTCCTGGTTCCTGTTTGTGAGAGTTCTTCTGTGCATGTTGTTTTCTCCTCGTCACATCCTCTTCCTGGCTCAGGCAGTACCACTTTCTTAGGTCTAAATTTGGTGTCTTCCCCGTGTGCTGGTCCCTGTAATTAGGAATTCAGTTTCTGGTTGTTTAATCTTCCCTGGCATCAATCGGACGGGTCACCTGCCTTCCTTGCCCATCGCGTGTGACCTGAGATGGATGTCCCAGGCCTGCAGACAGCAGAGTCCCAGGAACATTGTCAGGTGTCTTTCTTCCTGGCAGCTGCTTGGCCAGGAGAGGCACATGCCCAATGTGAGCGAGACTCATTTGCTCTCATTGCCCAGAGGCCAGTTCCTTTGTGCTTATTTAGAAGGCTGTTTGTTCATTTCCAATTCATGCTCATACAAATTTTATTATTTACTATTTAAAAATCAGTTTGAACCGTTTATGAAAGTGAAGCACGTAGAGTTAAAATTCTTTAAAATTCTCATAATAAAAAGTGGTGTTCCCACTCCGCGGTGATGATTCCTTCTGCCTGGTGGCGTGGCGCAGGTACCTGTAGGTGGAGCGGGTGCCGGTAGGTGGAGCCTGTAGTGCCTGGGTTACACCCTTTCCTGGATGCCCGGATGTTCGACTCCCCCACCTGCGTCACCACGGGTCTCCTTTGGGGTCTCTCACGGGCACCTGGGACAACCTGTCCTGACTGAGAGGCTCATTGTCTCTCAGACCTGCTACTCTCCCAACTCACCCAAACTCCCCCTAAAGGCAACCTCATCCTGCAAGTGCTGCCAAGTGCTACAACCTGGGCACCAGCCCTGCGTCCCGCCTTTACTCCCATCCCATGTTCTCTCTGTCCTTGAATCCTGCTCATCTGCTTTCAAACCCCATCCACTGTTGGCACATTTCTCCCCTGCACAGCCCGGCCCCCTGGTCAGACTACCATTGGCTCTTGCCTGGGTTAGCGAATCAGCTCCTCAGTTGTTTCTCTCCAGCAGGTTCTCAACAGGGCAGCAAAATGACCCAGGTGTGATCCTAGGTCTCGTCATGTTTCTCTGTGGTGAACATTCCCTGGCCCATCCTGACCCACTCAGGGTGAAGCCCGTGTCTTCAGTGATCTAGGAGACCAGACATCAGACCCCATCTTCTCTTGCTGCCCCTCTCCTTCTGGTGTCTCCAGCTCTGTCAGTGTTGTTGATGTCCCTCCAGCGCAGCAGCGTGTGTCCTTAGAGCTTCTGCACCTGCTGTCCCCCTAGGTGTCCTCAGGGCCCCCACCTTTCTCAGGTGACACCCTGTCAGGAAGGTCCATTCAGAAATATAACCATTACTTCACCTCTGTCCCCTGCTCTCCCTACCCCCTTCCTTCCTTTCCTACTTTGTTCTTCATAGCATGAACGTGTCATTTACCTGTCTTCCTGGAACTTTGAATCACACCTGACCCATAACAGGTACTCTGTCAATTTTCTGAATGGGTTCACGAAAGTTCATGGGGTTTCAGGATAGAAGAGAGGGGAACACATGTTGAATCTGCCATTGCTTTGAACAAAATTTCCTTTAGTGTGGTATGCCAGTTGTGCAGGGACATGCACAAAGCACAAGTGTACGACACACAGCTATCACAAAGGGAACACTGCGGGGTCCCCACTACACAGATCACACAACACAACGTTCTACCAACCCCCTTCCCAGGCATACCCCTCTCTCTTCTCAAATCCTTGCTCTCCTGACCGTTTACTCCACAGAGTAGTTCTGCCCACTTTTGGACTTTAAAGAGATGAAATACAGGAATGTGCTGTGCACAGTTTGGGGCCTGCTTCCCTCTCCCTCCCCCCCCACCCCCGACACACACTGCGTTATGAGTGTAAGATTCACAGATGTGGTTGTCCAAAGCTGGAGTTCCTTTATTTTCATTTTTAATAGCATTCCATCGTATGAGTACATAGCACATTTATTTATCTCTTGCACTGTTAATGGACATTTAGGTCCAGTTTTTGGCTGTTATGAATAATGTTTATGTGAACATTCTTGTACGAGTCTTGTGAGGCACGTATCTTTATACTTCTTTTGGGTATACCCTCCAAGTGGAATTGCTAAGTCATAGGAGAGCGTTCAATCTTTGTAAATAGTACCTGGTAGTTGTATCAATTTTCAACCCCATTAGCAATATCTGAGAGTTCCAGTTGTTTCATGTTTTTTTATCTACATTTGGTACTGTCAGGCTTTCAAGTTTGAGCTCTAGTGGTGAGTGGTGTGTGTGTATTACTGTTATATCTTGGTTTTACTTTGCATTATTCATGAGGCAGAGAAACTTTTAATGTGTTCACTGGTTATTTAGATGTCCTCTGTTTAACAGTGTCTATGTAAGTCTATTCCTATCTTTTTATTATTTTTTGTTATTGCTGTTGTTTTGTAGAAGCTCTGTATTCAATCTGGATGTCAGCACTTTGACTTGACACATGGGACAAATATCTTCTCTGTGTTCATCTGGCCTATTCATTCTTTTTCAGATGTCATTTGATGAACAGTTTGTAATTTAATACAGTCCAATTTATTAATGTTTTCCTTTATGGCTAGTATTCTTGTCCTGTTTAAGAAATCCTTGCCCACTCAATTTTTATTTATTTATTTTATTTATTTGTAAGTTATATATATTTCTATCCTTTACTTTCAACCTTTCTGTATCCTTTTTTTTTTTATTCAAAGGATGGCTCTTGTAAACAGTGTATAAACAAAATGCCTGTTCACATTTGCCATTTAATTGATATTTAGTCTGCTTACATCTCATATATTTAGTGATGTACACTATTTAGATTTAAATATACCATTTTACTATTTGCTTTCTGTTTGCTCCATAATTCTCTTTTTATTGTTTGAAATTTTAATTTTTACACTTTACCCTTCTATTAGGTATCAACCTACTTTACTCTTCTGTTCATGGTTATCCTAGAGATGAAAACCACATTTTAGACTTATTAAAATGGAACCAAATTTAGTTATTTTACCACTAGCACAACACTGCAAAAAACTGAGAACACTAACCATTTTCTTCATCCCCACAGTGGTGCTATTGTTATTGTGGATTTTGGTTTTAAGTAAATTTTAAGCCCACAGTTCATTAGTAGTATTGCTTTATATGGCCAGTATTATTTATTATACGTTTAACTGCATTTTAACCCTTTCCTTATTCTTCATTCTTTACTGTATCATGGAGTTTTATTTAACATTTATTTCCTTATGTCAAAAAAAAAAAACACAACACAAAACAACAACCACCAAACAAAAACCTTTTAATATTTCCTCTAGTTTAACTATGTGGTTGTTGATTCATTTCAGTTTTTGATTGTCTGAAAATATATTTACTGCCCCTCAGCTTTCAAGGATATTTTTACTGGATATGGAATTTTTAGGTTGGCAGATGATGAAAGTACAGGAAAAGAAAACTATGGACAAACATTTCTTGTCAACTTAAAATAAAAATTCTTTAAAAATTGAATCCAGCAATATATAAAAAGGATAATACACTTTGATGAAGTGAGCTTTATACCAGGAATTCAAAGTTTGTTTAACATTTGAAAATGAATCAATGTAATTAACCATGTTGTTGCAATAGAGGAGAAAAACCATATGATCATATTAGTAAATTCAGAATAAGCATTACACAAAATCCAATACCCATTCGTGTACAAAAAAAAAAAAAAAGAAAGAAGAAGGAGAGAGAGGGAACTTTCTTAAGTTGCCCTCCAGTATTGTGATATGTCTGGAATTCCACCTCCCTCCCCCACCCCATTTTAAACTAACATGTTAGACTGCCACAGTTTCATGGATGCTGGTAAAAGACACGAGACACTTGGGTCAGAGACAAAACACAGTTTATTACTCACTGCAGTGCCAGTAAACAGAGGATCAGCATTTTTATGCCATTTCCTTGAGCACCAATTCTCAATTCTGACACACAGGACTCCTGCACACGTCGAATTGCCTTATAGGAGAGGAACTCTGAGCTTAGAGAATCTGACCCTTTTACACCAGGCCGTACACATGCCTGCTCTTTGCTCTAGAGGTAGATATTATGTCTGCCTTCCAAGGTTGTTTGCTACACAAACAGAACAAAGGGCAATCAGTGTCTCTGCTCGAACAAGAGGTCCGTGATGAACTGTATGCCAATATATCTAAGAAAACCCCATGGCAAACATCATACTAAGCAGTGAAAGACAAGTCTTTTTCCTAACATTGGGAATGAGGTAAGAATACCCACAGTCACCACTGCTATTCCAGAGAAGTTTGTCAAATTTAATGACAACAACAAAAAAAATCCGCTGGGATTTTAAATGAATATATTGATAAATTTTGGGAAAATTGACACCTTTACAATGTTGAGTCTTCCAATTCATGAATATGAGATAGCGTTCCATTTATTAAATGTTTATCTTTCTCTCAATAATGTTTTGTAATGTTCATTTTAGAGGTTTTTTGTACATCTTTTACGTGATTTATATTTCTAGATATACAGTTGGGATCCATTATAAATGATTTTGATTTTAATTTAATTTTCTAAATGTTACTAGCATATAAGGAAGGTTAATTTTATATTGACCATTTATCTAGTGATCTTACTAAATTTACTTACTTATTGTAAAACTTTATTTGTAGATTGTTTTGGATTTTTTTTGTGTTTATCCATATATTTACCTTCCAGGACTTCTTTGACATATTACAGTGTACCTTCAAAATTAGTACTTTTACTTGTTCACAAAGAAACCAAGAATATTACAACAGTTGAACAGCATTTAGCCTACTACTGACTTTTGTGTTATTGTCACATATTTTACTTGTATACATATTGTAAACCCCAGAAGTTATATTTATTATTGGTACTTTAAACAGTCATTGGTACTTTAAACTGCTCAGACTGCCATAACAAAACACCGCAGGGGGACTGCTTAAACAGTAGACATTTGTTTTCTCACTATTCTGGAAGGTGGGCTTCCAAGATCAAAGTTGGTTTTGGGTGAGACATTTCCTTCTGGCTTGCAGTTGGCTACTTCTCACTGTGTCCTCACATGGCCTTTCCTTTGTGTGAGTACACACACACACACACACACACACACACACACACACACACACCTCTCTAGTGTCTGCTCTTCTTATAAGGACACCAATGGTATTGGATTAAGATCCCAGCCTATTACCTCATTTAACTTTTAACCTTAATTGTCTCCCTTACAGTCACTTTGGGGTTAGGGCTTCACCATATGAATTTTGGGGGACACAGTTCAGTCCCTAACAATTACTATTCTTTTATATTTACCATGCATTTTTTATACCTTCTCGTGCTCTTCTCTCCTTCCTGTAGATCTGTGTTCAGTATGGGGGCGTGAAGAATTTCTTTCAGTTATTCTTTTTTTTTTTTAAGATTTTATTGGGGAACAGTGTGTACATCCAGGACTTTTTTCCAAGTCAAGTTGTTATCCTTTCAGTCTTAGTTGTGGAGGGTGCAGCTCAGCTCCAGGTCCAGTTGCCGTTGCTAGTTGCAGGGGGTGCAGCCCACCATCCCCTGTGGGAGTCGAAACTGGCAACCTTGTGGTTGAGAGGACGCACTCCAACCAGCTGAGCCATCTGGGAGGCAGCTCAGCTCAAGGTGCCGTGTTCAATCTTAGTTGCAGGGGGCGAAGCCCACCATCCCTTGCGGGACTCGAGGAATTGAACCGGCAACCTTGTGGTTGAGAGCCCACTGGCCCATGTGGGAATCAAACCGGCAGCCTTTGGAGTCAGGAGCATGGAGCTCTAACCGCCTGAGCCACCGGGCCAGCCCTCTTTCAGTTATTCTTGATGTGTGGGTCTGCGGGTGATGAATTTTCTTAGCTTTGTTCACTTTGAAGTTTACACAGGGATGCTGGTGTGGGGATCCCAGGCCTTATGCCATCTGTCTCTGCGGGAGAGATTTGTAATCAGATCTAATGACTGCTACAGCGTCACAGTCTGCAGTAGATCAATGGATACCTGGCAGCAGCCTGTGACTTTGTTGAACCTCATGGGATATAGTCACATAGGCATGAAATTTAGTCTGGCAGCACCAGCTCTGGAGGAAAGCTGGTGCTGCCCAGGGAAGGGGGTTGCTGAATCCCCACTCTCACTCTCATATTACATTCTGGGGTGTCAGAGCTGCACAGACCCCTTGAGACCGAGGTGTCAGTCAGTCAGCGTTCCTCACAGATAACACAATTCTCACTATTTGTGTCAGTTTCCTCCTGCTGCTGTAACAAATTGCCACAAGGTTAGCAGCTCAAAACAACACACCTTTGTTAGCTTACAGTTCTCAAGGTCAGAAGTCCAAAATGGGTCTTCCTGGGCAAAATCAAGGTGATAGCAGGGCTGCGCTCCTTCTGGAAGCTCCAGGGAAGAATCCTTTCCCAGCTCCTAGTGGCACCTGTATTCCTGGGGTCATGACCCCTTTCTCCACCTTCCAAGCTCTCCATGGCCAGTTGAGTCCTTCTCATGCCGCCATCTTTCCGGTTGTGACTCTTCTGCTCCCCTCCTCCCATTTCAGGACTCTTGTAATTATATTGGACAATCCAGTGTGATCTCCTAACCTAAGGTCAGCTGATCAGCACCCTTAAGTCCACCTACAACCTGAATTCCCTTTGCCATGCAACCAAACAGAGCCACGGGTTCTGGGGACTAAGACGTTATCTTTGGGGAGGTATCCTTCTGCTACCTCACTATTTTAACCACAATGGAGTTTAACATAGAGAGCTAGGTGGTTTCAGAGTCACTGAAAGGACCAGAGAAGCTGATCCCCAGGGGTGACACCTCAGGTCCTGCACCTTGACAAGCATGATGCCCATGGCTGGACAATGGAATGCTGCTGATGTCACTGCACAAGGTCCAGGATGCCCTCAGTTCTTCTGCCTTATTTGGTTACCAAATATCATGAGAAGGCAAATGCAGAATGACTGAGCCTAATTGCATCTGGAACCATAGCTGCAAGGGAGTCAGGACAATGCTTTCCCACCTCTGTGATTTGAGAGGGAAGGAGGACAGAGAGGTGCTGGCCCCAACACACCAAGTTCACTGCCCCAAAAGGTAAAGTCCCACTGCTGGGCAGTCCCAGATGCAGGACTCAAGTCCCACAGCCTGATGGGGGCCCAGGGCTCTGTACCCTCTTCACCATGCCGTGGACTATTCCCTTGCCAAGCCATTGGTAGAGGACGTGCATGGCTGAGGAAATGGGGGCATTGGATGCACTTGGAGGCAGTGCCTGGCTGACTGGCGTAGGCTCCCCAGGAACCCATTTACGATGAGGTTCCTTTTCATCAGCATCTGGTAGAGAGACTGCAGTGAAAGGATTACACTGAATGAAATTGATTTGCAGTAACAGAGACAACTTTATGGGGAAGAAATGTTGTATTTGAAAAGACAATTATAGAAACCGTTGGAGATAAGGGAGGCCTGCAGGACCGCGCTTTGTTGGAAGAAGGAAGTGGCTTGCAGGTGAGGGGCGGTGCTTTCCTTACCGAGGAGCCAGGCGGTAGGCATCCTTGGCCACCAGCAGTTCCTTAATGTGGGGTCAGTGTCTGGAAGTGGCAGATAGGACCCTCAGAGGAGTTCTTAGAGGAGTATTGGGGAGCATTAGAAGACGCCCGTCCTCCAAGTAAGGCTATGTCAGAGGAACAGGGAGAGAGCCATGGCCATTCACACGAATGGAGTTTCAAGTGCTGGGTACAGGGAAATGCAGGACAGGGGTCCACAGGAGCAAGGAGTGTTTAGTGGAAATGATTAGACCGGAGGTCTCAAGTATGTAGCAATTGGAAGAACTTAGGTGAATACTGGACTGGCCATTACATCAGATTTTGCACTGGCAGCAAATGGGGACACAGCAGCTGGACTGGCAGCAGCCACAGGAACCACACGACCCACAGCCCTCTTTGCAGCCCCCACACGACCCACAGCTCCCTTTGCAACAGCTGGCGCAGGGACAGGCTGGCACACAGCAGCACACGGGCACACAGCAGCTGGAGCCACAGCCCCCGGAACAGCCACAGCAACTCATGGTCTGGTGGGTGAGGGTGGAGCAGGTCAGAGGAGCAGGTAGAGAGGGAGGAGTTCAGGTGTGGTGGCTCCTGGGCCCGGGGCCTTTATAGCCCTGCCCGGTCAGGTGAGACGCTGGGCACATGGTCCTTCCTGGTTTCTGTTTGTGCCACTTTCTAGCAGAAACACTCTGAGTACTATGAAGAGTTTGTAGTGTTTATAAGAAACCCTGTTGTGTTTGCATTTTTACCCGGCACACGGCTTCCATCGCCTGATAGGGCTTGTGGTCAGATTTTTAGGGAGATGGAAGCAGTGTCCTCAGGCCCTACTGGTGGCCACTCTGACACACTTCTGTCCCTTCTGGGCCCTAAACAGTCTTGACAGCATCACAAAGTACACGTGTGAGGTGGATCCGGGCTGGAGATGGCGGGAAGCAGGAAGCCACGGGGGAGGGGATGAGTAGGGAAGCGTCCCTCGTCCCTCCCGTTCATCTCAGCGCAAAGCTGCTTATGGGTATTCAGAGCAGGTGGCACCGTGACTCTGGGCTGGGAACCTGGTGGCCAAGCCTGGGCTAGTTGCGTCCTGCTTGAATTGGGTTGTAGCTCCCCAGGGACTGTCATCTTTGGGCGCAATGGAACTGAGATTCACCGAAGGGACGTGCCGTGTTCCAGGCGTGCTCTTACCGTGTGTGGAGCAGACCGCAGCTTGTCTTCTGTCGTCAGATCTGTCACCGCCGTCAGTACAAACCCCTGCTTGGCCTGGCGATTCCAAGTGGCCGGTGGCAGCTGTCAGCTCCCTCTGTGTGTGTGGCCATTGTGTCCCCTGGTGAAGGCTTCCTTCCTTTGGAACCGAGACCTCAGGACCAGCAGAGCAAGGCTATGGGGACGGAAGAGGAGCATTCTGCTGCTGGATCTGGAGTCGCCACGTCGGCACCGTCTGCGTCCCCAAACGCGGCCCCCATCTCTGCTGTGAGCTTGGTCTGGTTTACTGTTTTCATCGGGAGAGGCAGGGCTGGTCGTTTCCAGGGGGCATTTCCACCATGACAGCCCTCATCCGTGGATCAGGGAACCAGCGTGCGAGGACGTGTCTGCTGCCCCAAAGGGCTTGATTGCTTGAGGTTTTGAAATTAATATTCAATTTGTTAGTATCACAATTAAAAAGCTTACTGTTTAACGCCTTATCGGGACAACTTGCACGTACATCGAATGAATATACTTTACAGATATTGATGTTCGTATTTCATAAGATAGAGACGTGATAAACTTAACCGTCAAAGGGACCTGTGGTCAAGGTTTCGTGAACTCGAGTTGGAGGGGCCTGAACGCGCTTGGGCTGTCTTCTCCCCGCGGAGGAGTGAGGCAGCTGACACTGCAGGCAGGGCTCCTCCCCGCTGCCCTGTGGTCACTAGCCCACAGTCCTGCACAGCCTTGCCAGCGTCTGTCCTCCCTGCTTTTTCCTTTCGTTGGAAGTTAGCCTTCACCGCCCTCCACGTCCCCCGATTTTCCCGTCCGCCGTGCCCACTGTTCTCATGAGCCCGTTACCGTGGTTTTGACCTCCAGCATTTCTTTGATTCTTTCTTAGGATTGCCATCTCTCTACCTTCATTACCCAGGGGTTCTTGCACGTTTTCTTAGCACCCTTAGCAGATTATGCGCAGTTCTTTTAAATTCTTAGGCTGTTCCTTGCAACATCCCTGCCGTGTCCGAGCGTGGCTCTGCAGCTGCTTGGTGTCCTCCGGCTGTTGCCTTCTAGTGCGCCTTGTTTGCTGAGAGCTGGACATGATGTGCCGGGGGACAGGAACTGTGGCCACAGGCCTTTAGTGACGTGTTTGTAAGGCGCTGTCCTGGGAGGCTCACGGGATGTCCGAGAGAGGACTCAGCCCCCAGCAGGGGACCGGGTTCTTGTCTCCACGCAAGAAAGAATTCAGGAGCGAGGCAGATGCAGGAAAGCACTGGGAGTTTATTGAAATGGAAGGACACATGTGAGAGGAAAGCGAGTCGCCCCACAGAGGTCACAACCAGGGGCATTTATCTCCCCTGGGCTGGAATTGGTGAGGTTCCATTGACGTGGTTCTTTCACCTCCTCTCCCTGGGCGGGTCCCCCTGTTTCCCGCCTTTTCTTCTTTATTTGGTTCAGTGGGAACTGTCATGGCACCAGGTGCATGATGGGAGTCGTAGTAACCACAATGCAAATGAGATGATAATGACATTAAAATTAGCTAAAGTCAGGTCGTGTCATAGGGATCAGCTGGAAGAAACTGGTTCTTGTTTTCCTCCAGCTGCAGGTGCTGGATACTGTCACTTGTCACTGGTGTGACCAGTGAGGCACCTCCCTCGTCCCTTGGTGGGGGCTGTCGGTTTCCTAGGCTACATGCCCCGCCTCAGTGGCCGGGGGAGGGCAGGTGTCCCATAGTCCTGTGAATAAGTCTCAGTCTTCAATGACCTGGGCTGTGACCTCTGAAAGTGCCGCTCAGCTTCTCACCCCTTAGGTGGGTCAGGATGTCCAGAGGGGTGGGGTGGGGCTTGTCCATTCAGTTCCGCAGGTCAGCTGGACTCTGCCAAATGCAACAGGTCGGGCTCTGCTTGGCTAGGTCCTCCTGAGGGCGGGCCTTGTTAAGACCAAGTGCTCTGGGGTAGTTCAGATGTCGCCAGAAGCACCAGGGCACTTTTGTCCTGTCTCCACTGTGGGAACCTGGTGGGGATCCTGGAGGTAAACCTAACACACGTGTGTGCCCCCCAGGACCGGGTCCACCTGGAGTTTTGAATGCGAGGCTTGTGCACACCGACCCCCTCCGTCAGTCTGTGGTTAGAGGAGCCTGCTCCTGGTTCCCACAGGTGCGTCTGCTCCTGGGGCTTCTTCTCTGTACCTGCCCAACTGTCTCCAACTGGGGGGCAGTGGTTTTCCCTGTGACCTCAGGTCTTTGATGGATCTAAGACGACTTGTTGCTTTTTCAGTTTGCTCAGCTTTTTCTTACTGTGAGGGCAGGAGTGCCACATCCAAGCTGGACTGGAGTGGTTTAGCTTTTTAAAACAGTTTAAAAGCCCTAACAATGAAAACCTCCTCTAGTACTTAATGTTTGTAGACCAGGTAAGCAGAGCCTTTGAAATAACGAAGACCACATTATCCTAAATACTTCAGTGCTGTCTTTAAATTTAGTTGGGGTTCTTTATAACCTTTACCTTGAAATGCAAATCTAAAATGAAGGACTCAACTATGCACAGAACTATTGTTCTGTGACGATCTCTAGGTCACATCGTAAGATTCTTTCATATTGAAAAGTATCTTAAACATAGGCAGATTATTCCTAAAACAAAATCACATTTACTTTTTGGCTTTATGTATTCAGCATTTTTGGATATTTCATGCAAATGGAATTATGTGATATGTGGCCCTTTATAACAATCTTTTTTCACTCAGCATAAGTTATTTGAAGTTTGTTCACATTGTAGCGTGCATCAGAACGTCATTCCTTTTTAGGGCTGAATAACATTCCATTGTGTGGACACACCACAGTTTGTTTATCCATCAGCTAATGGACATTTGGATATTTCCGTTTTTTGGCAATTATGAATTCTGCTACTATGAGTATTATCGCACAGATTTGTGTATGACATATGTTTTTACTTCTCCTGGGTATATATATACCTAGCAGAGGACTTTCTGGGTCATATGGTAACTGTGTTTAACATTTGAGGAACTGTCAACTGTTTTTCAAAGTAGTTGCACCATTTTTTATTCCCATACGCCTAAGCCATGCATGAGGGCTCCAATTTCTCCACGTCCTCACCACTGGTGTTGTCTGTCCTTTAGATCCAGCCATGCTGGGGCATGTGAAGTGGTATCTCGTGGTTTTGACTTGCATTTACTGGATGCCTAACCATGGAGAACATCTTCTCATGTTTGCATGTCTTCTTTAGGGAAACACCAAATCCTTTGCAAATTTTTTTTTTTTAAGATTTTTTATTGGGGAAGGGGAACAGGACTTTTATTGGGGAACAGTGTGTACTTCCAGGACTTTTTCCAAGCCAAGTTGTTGTTCTTTCAATCTTAGTTGTGGAGGGCGCAGCTCAGCTTCAGGTCCAGTTGCTGTTGTTAGTTGCAGGGGGCACAGCCCACCATCCCTTGTGGGACTCGAGGAATCGAACCAGCAACCTTGTGGTTGAGAGCCCACTGGCCCATATGGGAATCTAACTGGCAGCCTTCGGAGTTAGGAGCACGGAGCTCCAACCGCCTGAGCCATCTGGCTGGCCTCCTTTGCTAAGTTTTTAATTGGGTTATTTGTCTTTTTATTTTTCAGTAGTAATAGTTCTTTATACATTCTGGATACAAGTCAGTTGCCAAATGCCCCATTTGCAAAGTTTTTCCCCCATGCTGTAGCTAATCTTTTCATTTTTTTTCCAAGTCAAGTTGTTGTCCTTTCAATCTTAGTTGTGGAGGGTGCCGTTCAGTTTCAAGTTGTTGTCCTTTCAGACTTAGTTGTGGAGGGCGCAGCTCAGCTCCAGGTCCAGTTGCCGTTGCTAGTTGCAGGGGGAACCCACCATCCCTTGCGGGAGTTGAACCAGCAACCTTGTGGTTGAGAGGACGCGCTCCAACCAACTGAGCCATCCGGGAGCTCAGCGGCAGCTCAGCTCAAGGTGCCGTGTTCAATCTTAGTTGCAGGGGACGCTGCCCACCATCCCTTGGGGGAGTCGAGGAATTGAACTGGCAACCTTGTGGTTGAGAGCCCACTGGCCCATGTGGGAATCGAACCGGCAGCCTTCGGCGTTAGGAGCATGGAGCGCTAACCGCCTGAGCCAACGGGCCGGCCCTCTTTTCATTTTTTTGATAGTGTCCTTTGAAGCACAAAAGTTTTAAATTTTGATGGAGGCCAATTTATCTGATTTTCTTGTTTTTTCTTTTGGCTTGTGCTTTTGGTGCCATAGCTAAGTGCCATTGCCTAATCTAAGGTCACAAAGATTTAACCTATGTTTTCTTCTAAGGCTTTTCTAGCTTTGACTTTTATGATTAGATCATTAATCCGTTTAGAGGGTTTTGTTTTTTTTATGATGTGAAGTAGAGGTCCAACTTCATCCTCTTGCATGTGGATACCTAGTTGTCCCAACACCACTCACTGGGGAGACCCTTCCCATTGAGTTGCTTTGGCCCTTGCTGACAATCACCTGGTTAGATTTGAAAGGGTTCATCTCTAAACTTCTAGAACAGAACCTAGAAGCTCCTGATTCTGTCTCATTGGTCTGTATGTCTATCCTTCTGCCTTGGTTGCTGTAGCTTTGTAGTACATTTCGAAATGGGGAGCTGTGAATCCTCCAGCTTCATTTTTCTTTTTCCAGACTGTGTGGCTACCTGGGGCTCCTTGAATCTCCGTATGGATGTTAAGATCAGCTTGTCAATTTCTGCAACAGGAACCTGGAATTTTGAGATGGATTGCAGCAAACCTGCAGATCAATTTGTGCAGTATTGGCAATAGTAAACCTTTTGATACATGAACATTGGATGTCTGTCCGTTTATTTTGGGCTTTTTCACTTCTTTCAATGATGTTTTGTAGTTTTCAGTGTGCATGTCTTGCACTTTTAAGTTTATTCTTGAGTACTTTGATTTTTTTGATGAAATTGTTTTCTTCATTTAAATTTGATTGCTCATTGTTAGCATATAGAAATACAAGTGATTTTTCTATAGAGGGTGCCAAGAAATGTATACACATTTTCAGAAAGGAAAAAAACTGTATCCAAATTGTAACACTCAATATATACCGATAACAAAAGCTGAATACAAGTCACGTTTGACATCTGCAATTACAAGAGGTGCTCAGAGTGGTTCCCATCAGTGTAATTTAGTACAGTTTTTCTCCTTTCTTAAAATGTGTACACATTTTTTTGGCACTCTCTGTATGTTGATGTTGTATCCTAGAAACGTGTGTGTGTGTGTGTGTGTGTGTGTGTGTGTGTGTGTTCCTTAGGATTTCCTATATACAAAATAATGTCCTCTGTGAATAGAGATGGTTTTACTTCTTCCTGTCCAACCTGGCACCCTTTATTTTTTTTTCCTTGCCTTATTACCCTGGCTAGAACTTCAGTGCAATATCGAATAGGAGTGGTGACTGTGGACACCTTTCCTTATTCCCGATCTTAGACGAATGTCAGCCATTCACTATTAAGTGTGATGTCAGCTGTGGGTTTTGGTAAACGCCCTTTTACCAGGTTGAGGGAGTTCCCTTCTGTTCCACCCTGTGTAGAACTAGAGCATCTGCGAGTGGCTGATTTCCGGTAACTCTGAGCCCAGAGATGGAGAGAGAGCTGCTTGCCGTTCAGAGCCGCCCTGTCCCTGGCCCCTGAACAAGCACAATTTCTAGTTTTGTCCTACAGAGCATCTCAGATCACAGCTCATTTTAGACTTACTTCTCTGTCTCTGGAGTTGATTCCTGCTCTGGGACCTGGATGGGCACAGAGATCACCCATCAGATCCCGTCCTAGGCACTGAGGGCAAAGCACTCCTCCTCCAAGCAGGTCGTCTTGTGGGGAAGGGGGAGCGTCCACTGTTCCAACAAAGACAAGCTCTGAATCCCATGTAGACTCAGCTGAGACCCCTCTATACTCATTCATTCGTTCTTCACATCCATACACACATTTAGTGATTCCTTCATTCATTACTTTAACAGATGTTTGTGGAATGACCACTGAGCCTGGCACTGCCACCCCAGCAGTGAGCAGCCAGGCACAGTGATCTGTGAGGCAGTGAGACGAGGGAGACACCGTCGGTTCTGCGAATGAGACACAGGCTGGCAGGAAAGAATGACCATGAGAGCAAGGCTATAGTCGAGAATTTATTTAGAGGTTCACTGGCCATGGGCCACTTCCAGGTGGACTCGGGCTCAGTCATTGGGCATGGGGATGGGGGAGGCATGTGGAGGAGGGGAGCCCTTTTCTGGAACGGGCATGGGAGGGGCCCACTGCTTTCCCTCAGCAGCTGGAGGGGGTGTCCTGAAGCAGGAGAGTCCAGCTGTCCAGCACCTAGAGAGGAAGCTCAAGGGTCAGACATGGCCATGGTCACTTGATGGGAAGCACAGGTCTTCAGATGCTGCTGAGGGCTGTGCCAGACCCTCAGATCTTGCACTGGCAGCACACGGGGGCACAGCAGCTGGACTGGCAGCAGCAAGGTTTACAGCAGCTGGACTGGCAGCAAATGGGGACACAGCAGCTGGACTGGCAGCAGCCACTGGAACCACACGACCCACAGCCCCCTTTGCCACAGCTGGAGCAGGGACAGGCTGGCACACAGCACACGGGCACACAGCAGCTGGAGCCACAGCCCCCCTTGCAGCCCCCACATGAGCCACAGCCCCCACATGACCCACAGGCCCCCTTGCAGCCCCCACAGGAGCCACAGCCCCCCTTGCAGCCCCCACAGGAGCCACAGCCCCCACATGACCCACAGCCCCCTTTGCAGCCCCCACAGGAGCCACAGCCCCCCTTGCAGCCCCCACAGGAGCCACAGCCCCCACACGTCCCACAGCCCCCCTTGCAGCCCCCACAGGAGCCACAGCCCCCACACGTCCCACAGCCCCCCTTGCAGCCCCCACAGGAGCCACAGCCCCCTTTGCAACGGCTGGCGCAGGGACAGGCTGGCACACAGCAGCACACGGGCACACAGCAGCTGGAGCCACAGCCCCCGGAGCAGCCACAGCAACTCATGGTTCTGGTGGGTGAGGGTGGAGCAGGTTAGATGAGCAGGTAGAGAGGGAGGAGTTCAGGTGTGGTGGCCTCTGGGCCCGGGGCCTTTATAGCCCTGCTGGGTCAGGTGAGATGCTGGGTGCACGCTCACTTCCTGTTTTGGTTCCTGTTTGTGCCGTGTCCCCGGGAATCTTTTCTGCACTAACCCCCCGTTCTGTGCTTTTCTCTGCAGCCGTCAGCTGCACTGGGGAGTGTCTTTCTCAGGGAGCATCAGCTTCCAGCATGTGGCCCCCTTGTCATCGCGCTGCATGCGGAAGTACAGACGCTCACTCAGAGGCTTGGTCTTGGGAACTGATTCGAGCCTGTGGTCCTGGCCACTGCTGTGCGATGTCCTCTTTAAGCCAGTTCTCCTGCCCTGGAGCAACCAGGCCTCGTCTCCACCGCCGGGGCTGCTGCTTCTGGAGGGGCTGGGTTCTGGGGCTTCGGGGCTGGTCGTCAGGTTCCTTCCCGGGCAAGACTCCATGGGAGAGTCTGAGTACTGACTGAGTTAATGGGTGTCAGGTGCTCGCCCCAGGATTTTGCCGCGTGCCCTACGCACCGAGTGCTCCTGTCATAACAAAGATATTGCTTGTACCCCTTGCAGACCTCTCTACGTGGTCCATCACCCAGGTGGCAGAGTTGACAGATAAAATTCAGGATGCCGGCGAAACCCAGATAGACAACAAATGCTTTTTAAGCAGAAGTAGGTCCCAAATGTGGCACAGTGTAAATACTCATATGATGTCGGTGTTGTTCTTGCTGCGGCCACATGGTGTCGCCCATGAGTCCTGCCAGCCCCTGGACCTCAGTGGCGACCCAGGAGGGGCTGTGCTGGGCGCAGGTGAGCGGCGTTGTCTCTTCCTCTCTATTTCTCCGAGCCTCCGCCTGTCCACCCCCCATAAGTTCTGTGAATTAACTAAAATCAACCACCCGCCTCACATTGCAATCCAGACAAGACGTTCATTCTTAAACCTTCTAAATGTGTGGTCCAGGCAGGGAAAAAGTAAAGGCCATTAAGAAAAAGTGAGACTGGCTTTTAAAAACACCGTAAACTTGGCTCTTATGTAAACACTCATGCCAGACAAACTCCATTGTTTGGGGACGAGGAATTTATTTCCTCAACCTATAAATAACTTTGTAAAGCAAGAAAGAGCATTCAAAGAACATATAATTTATGGAAAAGTAAAAAAAAAAAAAAGTCACCCTCACTAAGAAGAAATGAAAGCATAAATGGGACACCCCTTTCCATCTGTGAAATTCACACAGGTTTCAAAACGAAAGGGCCCGCTCACCGCTGTGAGGCTGCGTGTGAAACAGCCAGAACTGGGAGCAATCTGGGGTTCTGAGAAGCCGAACGGTGGAATTAACTAGGGCTAGTGTGTGCTAAGGGAGGTGAGGCCAGAAAATCCCTTTTCTCAGTTAAGCCTCTAACGACATGGATAAAAAGTCAGCAAAATCGCTACGTGGACAAAATTGAAAAGGAAATATATATAGGTGGGGAAGTAAGATGGAAGAAATAATCTGAACATTGCGGTTGTGAGCTGGTGTCATGCGGGGTCTCTGGTCCCGCTCCCCGCACAAGAACGCAGGACATGGTGACGCCAAAAAGGAACACCCACGGAGCCATAGGCAGGGGAGTCACACCACTATATTCTCGCTGGTGGCTGTGTTGGAGACACAGGAAGCAGGAGCCACACGATCCGCAACCCACCATACGCTTCTCTGCCAACCAACCCCACTTGCTAACTGCAATCCACCTCTCTGCAATCCACAATCCACAATCCACGTTTGCTAGCTCAGCCACGGCAGTTATATCAGTGGCTAAAGGCTAACCAGTAACAGCTGATGGCCACCTAGTCACAGCTGACGGCCATCTACTACCTGAACCAGCACCTTTCGACATGAGGCCGAGAGCCTGGAAACTGCTCTCTGGGTCTCTGTCCCCATAGCTGAGATTACTGGTTATTCTACCTTCCCTACGTTTCTGAGTTTCTTGTTTAGCACAGCCACCTTGTATTTTAAGAGTCGGAAGTAACATAAGAATGTGTGTGTTATTAACCATATTGGAGAGACTGTGGCCAGACTGGGGGTGTATTGATTGGGGGGGTGGTCTTGTAGAAAACCCGTCCTCTCCATGTCACCTGAGGAAAGTGGAGAAGGCAGGTGATCAGGGTAATTACAGGGTCCCCTGCAACAAGGAAGTATTGGCCAGGCCCATGAGAACCGCCATCCAGCAACCCAGTAAGCACGTGCCAGGAAATAACGCACACAGCGTGACGTGGGACCAGCTGCTCGGCAATGTTCTGGCAGGGCTATAAAGGCCCCGGGCCCAGGAGCCGCCACACCTGAACTCATCCCTCTCTACCTGTTCCTCTGACCTGCTCCACCCTCACCCACCAGAACCATGAGTTGCTGTGGCTGTTCCGGGGGCTGTGGCTCCAGCTGCTGTGTGCCCGTGTGCTGCTGTGTGCCAGCCTGTCCCTGCGCCAGCTGTTGTAAAGGGGGCTGTGGGTCGTGTGGGGGCTGTGGCTCCTGTGGGGGCTGTGGGTCGTGTGGGGGCTGCAAGGGGGGCTGTGGGACGTGTGGGGGCTGCAAGGGGGGCTGTGGCTCCTGTGGGGGCTGCAAGGGGGGCTGTGGCTCCTGTGGGGGCTGCAAAGGGGGCTGTGGCTCCTGTGGGGGCTGCAAGGGGGGCTGTGGCTCTTGTGGGGGCTGCCAGGGAGGCTGTGGCTCTTGTGGGGGCTGCCAGGGAGGCTGTGGCTCCAGCTGCTGTGTGCCCGTGTGCTGCTGTGTGCCAGCCTGTCCCTGCTCCAGCTGTGGCAAAGGGGGCTGTGGGTCGTGTGGTTCCTGTGGCTGCTGCCAGTCCAGCTGCTGTGTCCCCATTTGCTGCCAGTCCAGCTGCTGCAAACCCTGCTGTGCCCCTGTGTGCTGTCAGTGCAAGATCTGAGATGCTGACCACAGATGGCAGGTGCTCCCTGGCCATAAGTAGTGACACACCCCGTCACCCCCACGCACAGTTCTGTGTCCATCCTCTCCAGGAGAGGTGCAGCCCGAGTCCTGAGGACCAGCGGTGCAGTCCTGCAGTTCCTGAGGGAGACAGGGGTCCCCCTCGTGCTCTCTGAGCCATCAGGGGTTCACAACCACACTCACAACCCAGAATATCTTCGCCCTTGCCCGCTGGACTCTGCCGCCTGCAGGCTCTTCGGGGGCTAAGCCCCAGAAAACCCACCTCTCGTGCGCTGGATGAGGCACAGAGCTGTCCCAGCCATCTTCCCCTGCCCACCCTCTTCCTGCTCAGTGCTCATTTCCACCTAACCTCAAGCTGGCACTGAACCACCAGACCCGGGGCCCAGACCCACCAAACACCCCTCCCCCACACCTGACATCCCCCCTGACACCAGCTCACTCTGATCCTTGGTCTAGTAAATTCCACTCTGGACTCTGGGAGCCTCTGAATAAACAAATTCTCCCAGACAAGCCTTGTCTCCCTGTGGTTCTTTTCTGTCAGCCGTTCTCAGAAGGGGGGCTTTCAACCTTCCTGAATTCTGTGCGCCGTCAGTGGGATTGAGACCAGGCCGTGCTGGTGGCATTTGCTAAAATGTAGGACATCAGGTCTTTTACTCTCGGCCTGACATCTCGGTACTTATCCAGAGGAAAGTACTTATCCACTGCATGCTCACATTTTGTGGACAAGCTTAGTTAACACAAAATTACGTATAAGAGGGCACAATTAGCGATCACCTAAAGGGAATGGCGAGACATGTCCTGGTACGTGTGAGATATTCTTTGGAGGACCTCCACGCAGCCAGCACACATGCTGTGGGTCCTGTATAACCTGTGATTTCGTTCTTACGTCACAGGGGGAAAAATCAGGACACGAAATGTTACATAAAACTTCATCACAACCACGTGTGCCCCAAACCTGGACGAGGCAGGGTTTGTTTAATACTTTTATTTTATTTTTCATTTTAAAAGTAAAAAGCTTTTGGGTGGCTGGTTGGCTCAGTGGTCGGAGCGCAGTGCTCATAACACCAAGGTCGCTGGTTCGATTCCCACATGGAGCAGTGAGCTGCGCCCACCACCACTCGATTGAAAACAACGACTTCACTTGGCCTGATGGGTCCTGGAAAAAAACACTGTTCCCCAATATTCCCCAATAAATTTCTTTTTAATTAGAAAGTTTTAAAAATTAGGCAAATGTGGAGCCCTGCGAGCATACTTTATTCTGAAATGGGTGGTAGGTACACAGGTACAAAGACTCAGTGAGCTGTAAACTTTTGAGGCCGGCACACTTTCCCACCTCAAATCCAAAGCAAAACGCAAACATGACAGTAAATCATGCAGATACTCTTAAGTCAGACATGAAGAATTCGGGCGCATCAAGCCCCACGTTGACATCACGGGGAAAGTCGCTTGTCTGGTTTATCACATATGGGACCGTGACAGAAGCCGGCGCTGTGGTCCTCAGCGAGAGGAGCCCCTCCGGTTACATTCCCCAAGACACTGCCCCTCCAAGTCCTGTCAGCATTGGCAACACCAAAGAAAAGCTGGGATGCTTTTCATGAGGACGCTAAAAGCTTTTCCACGAGCTCAAAGTCAGGAGAATCTTTGGAGGGACCATGGTGGCGCTGGCCAGGAAGCCTGGCAGGAACTCGGGAGTCTGCACAGCCGATCCCCGTGGGGCAGCAGTGTTGGGGCTGTGCAGGCAGGATGGCTGTGGTCCTGGGGCAAGCCTGGTGCCCCTCTGCACCAGCAACACTGACCGGGCATCACTCGTGGGCACCCACTCAGCCAGCTGAGAACGTGGGCAGGCATAGTTGGCAGGGGTGCCGTAAGCCCCGAGCCACCACCGGCTGAAGAAGAGGCTCCTTCGTCCTCCAGCTCTGACACCTCCACGGTAAGGGCCGTGTGAGCCAAAAGCTGACCAGGAATGGAACGTGACGGAAAGCCGTTCTGAGGTGAACACGTAAAAGGACACCAGAGCAGGTGCCAGTGAAAATGGTGACGAGGGGAACTCTGAGGGCCCTTCTTCCACAGAACCACCAAGGAATGGGCGAACGCTGTCAGAATCAACTTGTATTGGAACTTTGGAAAGTACACAGAGTTCTCAGCGGCCAGTGAACGCTTAATCAATAAAGGGTGTGGGACACACAGGAGGAGCTCTTGTAGCGGGAGGGGTGAGGATTTTAACGTACCTTTGCCCAGCACGACTCCACAGCTCCACAACCGCCAGTGGGATTGATGAATTATACGGTGGCTCTGCTTTTATTTTCCTGAGGCAGCTCCACACTGTTCCCCACAGAGGCTGCACCGCTGACACTCCCACCAACACTGCACATGGTCCCCTTTCCTCCACGGCCTCGCCACACTTGTTATCTCTTGTCTTTGGGAACAGCCATCCTAACAGGAGTGAGGTGGTATCTCACTGTGGTTTTGATTTGCGTTTCCCCGATGATTAGTGACATTGAGAATCTTTTCATGCACCTGTTCGTGTGCTCAACTCATTTTGACAAGTGTGCCAGCACCATCTAATGGGGAAAGAAAAGTCTTTTCAAAAAATGGCATTGGGACAACCGGACACCCACAAGCCAAAGAGTGAAGTGGGACCCTTACTTCACTCCTTATACAAAAATTGACTCAAAATAGACCAAAGACCTAAATTTAAGAGCTAAAACAAGGAAATTTTTAGAAAGATCATAGTGTAAATCTTCATAACCTTGGATAGGTTATGCGAAGCATTTTTAGATATGACACCAAAAGCACAAGCATCAAAAGAAAAATAGATAAACTGGACTTCATCAAAATTCAAAATCTTTGTGCTTCAAAGACTACCACTATGAAAGTGAAAACACAGCACAGCTTGGGAGACGATGTTTGCAAATCATGTCTGACAATTGATTTGCATCTAGAATGTATAAAAAATCCTTGCACTCAATAGTAAAAAGAGAAATAACCCAGTTTTAAAAAATGGGGAAGGATTTGAATAGACATGTCTCCAAAGATATGTAAGTGGCTAAGAAGAACATGAAAAGGTGCCCATCACTATTCGTCATTAAGGAAATGCAAATCGAAACCCTGAGGTACCACTGCACAGCTCTTAGGGTGGCTATTGATCTATTGATAAAGTTCGTTTGTATAACGGGACCAACAAGATGGAGGCCACCCCGCGGCCCCCGCCCACCTCCCAGATCTAAGCCTGAGTCAGCCTGCACTTGGGGAAACACCTGTCAAGGCCACTGAAGACACCCCAGTCAGTCCCAGCTCCCCTCACCCTGGAGAAGGGGACCTGCTGCCTCCTGAGGACATCCCGACCTCCTCGCCAGCCCCGCCCTGCGTCTGTGTTGCCTCTTCTCGCTCCCTGTAAAATTCACCCTTGCCCCAAACCCCTTCAGGACAATGTCCCACTGTTTGTGAGGCACTGCACCCCCCAAACCATAGGTTGGTTTCCTTTGAATAAAGGACATCACACTCAATACTGCATTGTATTATTTTTGTCATTTGACACTACTATGCAAAAAAAAGGGACAATAACAGGGGTCGGTGAGGATGTGGAGAAACAGGAACCCTTGTGTGTTGCTGGTGGGAATGTAAAACTGTGTAGCCTCCAGGAAAAGCAGCCTGGCAGTTCCTCACAACGTTAAACATACAGTTACCACATGACCCAGCAATTCTCCTCCTAGATATCTACCCAAGAGAAGTGAAACATGTCCACACAAAAGCTTTACATAAATGCTCATGGCAGCGTTATTCATATCAACCAAAAAGTAAAAACAACCCAAATGTCCATACATTGATAAATGCATAAATACAGTATGATATATCCTCACAATGGAATATTGTTCAGCAATAAAAAGGAATCAAAGTACTAATGCATGGTAGAACTTCAAAACATTAACCTAAGTGAAAGAGACCAGTCACAAAAGGCCACATATTATATAATTCCATTTATGCAAAATGTCCATAGGCAAATCCATAGAGACAGAGAGTGGATTGTGGACGCTTAGTCCTTGGGTAGAAAGAAAGCAGAAGAAAGCGAGTGACTGATAATGATGCCAAATTTCCTTTGGCGGATGATGAAATATTCTAAAATTAAAATGTGATGATGGTTGTAAACATATCCAAACCATTGAATTGTACCCTTTAAATGGGGAGTTTTAAAAATAACTTTAGCAAGGTAAATCTAGGAATATAAAAATTAATCGTACATCAAGAAGAAGATTTTTTAAGCAGGCAAGGTATAAACACTTGAAAATCAGCTACGTAATTCATCACAATAACAAAAGACAGGAGAAATATTCTATGATTATTTAAATGAATACAGAAAAAGCACTTAAAGTCGTCAATCTTCAACACGCATTCATGATTTTAAAAAGAAACAAATTGCAATAGGGATAAATGAGGACTTACTGAGTCAGACGGGGCTAAATAAAAAAACAACAGAAAAGACATTCGTCAAACATCATACTTAGTAGTGGAGTATTTGCCCTTGCGTTTGTGAACAATAATTTTCACTATCACTGTTGCTATTTCTCATTGTTCTGAAGGAGCCAATGCAATAAATGATTTAAAAATTAAGGTTTTGAGAGTTAGGAAAGACGAAATAAAATAGGTCCACATGACTGTGCACATAGAAACCCAAAGAAGCAGCAGATACACCATTAAATTTATTATTAAATTAAAATTATTACTGATAATAGGCAATTCGAATGGGCCTAAATCTATTAAAGAGAGTGAATCAATAATTAATCACCTTCCAAAACAGAAAGCACCAGGCCCAGATGGGTACACTGGTGAATTCTACCAAACATTTAAGGAAGAATTTATACCAATTATCTACAATCTCTTCCAGAAGATAGAAGCAGAGGGAACACATCTTAAGTCATTCTACAAGACCAACACTGCCTTAATGCCAAAACCAAAGTCATGCTAGAAAATAAAACTACAGTTTTATTTTCTCTCTTACGTCTCTTACAAATATAGACGTAAATTGTTAAAAAAATATATTAGTAAATCCAATCCCAAAATGTATAAAAAGAATTATACACTATGACCACATGGGGTTTATCGCAAGGCTCGTTCGATACTCAAAAATGAACTAATGTAATACATCCCACCAACTTCCTAAAGAAGAGAAATGACATGATCATATCAATAGATGTAGAAAAAGCACTCGACAAAATCCAACACCCATTCGTGATAAACAAGGGGTAGGGAGGAAGTTCCTCAACCTGATAAAGAACGTCTACAAAGAAACTTAGCACTAACATCATACTTACTGGGGAGAAACTCAGAGCTTTCCCACTCAGATCAGAAACAAGGTAAAGATGTCCACGCTCACCACTATTTCCAACATTGTACCAGAAGGTCTAGCTAATGTGATAAGACAAGAAAAGGAAATAAAAAGATATACAGATTGGGAAGGAAGGAATAAAACTGTCTTTGTTCATAGAAGGCATGGTCCTCTGTGTAAAAAAATTCTAAAGACTCAATAAGAAAAAAATCATGGAACTTATAAGTGATCATGGCGAGACTGCAGGATACAAGGTTAATACAGGAAAGTCAATCACTTTTCTCTATACCTGCAATGAAATAGTGGAATTTGAAATTAAAAACACAATATCACTTTCATTAGCTCCCCCAAAAGTGAAATAATTAGGTATAAACCTCACAAAAAATACAAAATCTATATGAGGAATATTACAAAATGTGAGGAAAGATATAAAATCAAAAATAAAAATATAGAGAGATATCCCACGTTCATGAATAAGAAGACACAAATTGTCAAGATATCAGATTTCTCAACTTGACCTACAGATTCAGTGTGATCTCAACCAAATCCCAGCACGTTATTTTGTGGATATTGACAAACTTGTTCTGGAGTTTTATGGACTCAAAAGACCCAGGCTAGCTGACACAATATTGAAAAAAGAAAGAATAAAGTTGGAGGTCTGAACTACCACTACCCACATTCAAGGCTGACTATAAAGCTGCAGGAATCGAGACAGTGTGGTATTGATGAAAGAACAGACAAACAGGTCAGTGGAACAGAATGGAGAGCCCGGAAATAGACCCACACAAATATAGTCGACTGACCTTTGACAAAGGAGTGAAATCAGTACAATGGAGTAAAATAGTCTCTTCAACAGACGGGGCTGAACGACCTCCACATGGGATAACCTATGTGCAGGCCTTACATCTTTCACGAAAGTTAACTCTGAGTGAAGCATAGGCCTACATGAAACATAAAACCATGAGACTCCTACAAGCCTACATGTGAGGAAACCTACGTATCCTTGGGGACGGCAATGACTTTTTAGATAAACACCAAAGGCACAATCCATGAAAGAAATAATCGAGCAGCTGGACTTCATTAAAGTTAAAAACTTCTCCTCTGCAAAAGCAATGTCAAGAGGACATTGTCAATGTCAAGAGACAAAATAAGTCACAGATTGGGAGAAATATTTGCAAAAGACACGTGATAAAGAACTACTATTAAAAATATAAAAGGAACACCTAAAACTGAACAATAAGAAAATAAACAACCCAACTTAATAATGAGCAAAAGACTTGAACAGACACCTCACTAAGAGATGCAGACGGCAAACAAGCCTATGAAAAGATGTTCAACACCATATGCCATTATGTAAATGCAAATTGAAACAACAGTGAGATGCACTGCACACTATGGGAATGGCCAAAATCTGGAACACGGAAAACACCAAGTGCTTGAGGACGTGGAGCCGCGGGAACTCACACCCACGGCCGGGGGTGGGGGTGGGGGGGAGGGAGAGGAAGGGACGTGGTGCAGATGGCACAGCCACTTTGGAGGACAGGGTGTGGTTTCTTACAGAACTTAACATACTCTTACCCTGTGATGCAGCAATCACACTCTTCGTACTTATACAAATGTATTGAAATGAATTGAAAACTTATGTCCACACAAAAACCTGCGTATGAATGCTTATAGCAGCTTTATTCACAGCTACCATGACTTGAAAGCAATCAAGATGTCTTTCAGTAGGTGATGGATGAATAAACTGTGGGACATCAAGATAAGGGAATATTATTAACACTAAAAAAAAAAGAGCTACCAAGCCACAAAAGACATGGAGGAACCTTAAATGCATATTCCTAAGTGAAAGACACCAGTCCGAGAAGGCTACATACTGTGTGATCCCAACTCTATGACATTCTGGAAAAGGCAAAACTATGGGGACAGTGAAAACATCAGTGGTTGTCAGAGGTCGGGGGAGGGGTGAACAGACGGAGCAGAGAGGATTCTTAGGGCGTTGGGACTGCTCCGTGTGATGTCATAATGGTGGATACATGTCATTATACATTTATCCAAACACACAAAATGTGCAACAGAGGAATGAGCCCTGATGTCAACTCTGGACGTTGGGTGATGATTACATCTCAGCTCATTGATTGAACCAAGTGCGCCCTCTGGTGGACGATCCAATATGGTCTAATAGTGGGAGGCGGGTGTGTGGGAGACGGGGTTATTTGGGAACTCTCTGGACTTTCCGTTCAGTTTTTCTGTAAACCTGAAGCTGCTCTAAAAAATAAAGTTTATTAATTTAAGAAAATATTCCTTAGCATAATTAACAAAATTGATGGATACAGGCTAAGTATACAGGCACAGTTTTGTTTTTGTATGCCAGCAATGAACAATTAGAAAATGAATTTTACCAAAAAAATGCAATAATTCCCCCAAATCAAATCTTTAGTAGCAAATTTAGGATAGGATGCACAAATTTCCACACAGAAAACTTAAAAATGCCAGTGAGAGAACTTAAGGAAATAGTTAGAAATTGCAGGACATACAATATTCATGGACAGAAATTCAATATTGAAAAAGGTCAAGTATTGCAAATTTTTGTACATATTCCAGGTGAATTTAACACTCATAGGAGAGTGTGACCACAGATGAACAAATATACCAGTGTACTGAGGGCCATCCCAGGGACAGACCCACACACACATGGAAAGATGACTAATAGCACAGATGACACTGAGAAACAAGGTTTTGATGACGATGAATGAAGCTGGTTCAATGGAAAACATGAAACTTGACACTTACTTCACCCGTACATAAAATCATTTACCAATAGATGGCCGATCTAAGTGTGAGCGTAAAACAGTCTTCTGGAAGATTGCACGGGAGAA
The DNA here is from genome assembly GCF_004115265.2 of Rhinolophus ferrumequinum. NCBI lineage: Eukaryota > Metazoa > Chordata > Mammalia > Chiroptera > Rhinolophidae > Rhinolophus > Rhinolophus ferrumequinum. The sequence continues at coordinate 1,100,960 of NC_046294.1, forward strand.
TATCTTCACAAATTGTCAACACAGAAAGACTTCTTTAATCAGAACATAGAAAGCACTAACCATAAGATAAAAGACTGATAAATTAGACTACATGGAAATTAAAAATTTTATTCATCCAAAGATGCTGTTAAGAGAATAAACCCCGTGTTCGAGAAAAGCATCCGAGGAGCTGGTCTGGGAAACGACGGTTTTTTGAATACTTGATATGCTAATCATCATTTGAATTTCCCAGCCCCTTCAGGCCTGCTCGCTTCAAACTGGCCAGGCCCACTCACACAGGGATTTTGTACAACTGGGATTCTCAATTCAATATACTCTGCAATGGCTAAGGAAAAGTAAAATAAAGTGAAAAGTACCCATTTAAAAAAAAAAGAGAGAGAGAATAAACCAACAGGTAAGAAGAGGTCCAAGATGGTGGAATAGAAACGAACAAACAAATAAATAAAAAAATTTTTCAAGGAGAGGATAAACCAACAGGTAAGACAAAGTCCAATACAGTGGAATAGAAATTAATTCATCAATTAATTAATTAAAACTTTAAAAACAGAGAACCAGGACAGATTTAGAGGAAAGTACGAGCAACAAGACATGTGCTCGTGTCCAAAAGAATAAAGACCTCCTGCAAATGAATCAGGAAGTTAAGACACCAAAGAGAAAAAGGACAAGAGATTTAACCAGTGCCCCTCAAATGCAAGTACCGAGCAGTGGAACATACGAGAAGGCTCCTTAGCCACCAGGGAAATGCTCATTAGAACCGCAGTTACGGATGGGTAGAAACATACGAAATGGCTGACGTGAAAAAGCATTGACAGGGCCCAGTGGATGGGCAGCAGGACTCTGGGGGGAGCGTGAGCGTGTTCGCAGATACCCGTGTCCACGACATGTAAGCACAGCTACCCCACCCCTCGCACGCCACTCCCGGGTGTATACAGAGGGTATGCGGATGTGACTAACAGACCGGGACAAGCAGGGGACGGCACAGCTTCCCACCGAAACGGGAAACCATGCAAATATTCACCACAAGTGGAACTGCCGGGGCGGCCGAGTGGCTGTTGGTTAGAGCCGAGCTCTGAGCAACAGGGCTGCCACTTCGATTCCCACCTGGGCCACTGTGAAGTGCGCCCTCCACAACTAGACTGCAGACACCACGCTGCCACTGAGCTTCCGGAGGGGCGGCCGGATGGCTCAGCTGGTTAGAGCGCGAGCTCTCAACAAGGTTGCCGGTTCAATTCCCACATGGGAAGGTGGGCTGCGCCCCCGCAACTAAGATGGAAAACGGCGACTGGACTTGGGGCTGAGCTGCGCCCTCCACAACTAGATTCAAGGACAGCGACTTGGAGCTGATGGGCCCTGGAGAAACACACTGCTCCCCAATAAAATCTTAAAAATTAAAAAAGTGGAACTGTGAATGAATCCTGAGGAAAGACGGCACCAAAATGAGAACGAACGAATTCACACTCCAGACAGAAGCATGAAGACTCACAACTGTGATGGGAAACGAAAGGAGAACAATTCAAAGGAGTACGTGCCACATAGCTCCATCCACGTGAGGCTCGGAACAGGAGGGCTGGTGGAAGTGTCCGGGAGGCAGAGGGCTTGGGCGCAGGTGCAAGGAGCACCTGCAGTGAGGGGGGGCCTGGCCTTCCCCTGGGCCCTGCGCAAAGCACGGCACACACCTAAGAACTGCAGGCAGCCCATTCCTCGGAAATCCGCAAAACGCTAAGAACCCCGGAAGTTACTTTCCAATAATAACAAATCAAACAGGGAAGAGGTTAAGTTTAGAAACATGAGAAAGAGGATGGTAGAGAGCCAATGGGAGACCAGGGACCAGAAGTACACACACACACACACACCCATGTGCCCAGGGAAAGTGGCACAAACAGGAACCAGGAAGGACCGTGCATCTAGCATCTCACCTGACCGGGCAGGGCTATAAAGGCCCCGGGCCCAGAGGCCACCACACCTGAACTCCTCCCTCTCTACCTGCTCCTCTGACCTGCTCCACCCTCACCCACCAGAACCATGAGTTGCTGTGGCTGCTCCGGGGGCTGTGGCTCCAGCTGCTGTGTGCCCGTGTGCTGCTGTGTGCCAGCCTGTCCCTGCGCCAGCTGTTGCAAAGGGGGCTGTGGGTCGTGTGGGGGCTGCAAGGGGGGCTGTAGCTCCTGTGGGGGCTGCAAAGGGGGCTGTGGGACGTGTGGGGGCTGCAAGGGGGGATGTGGGTCCTGTGGGGGCTGCAAGGGGGGCTGTGGGTCCTGTGGGGGCTGCAAAGGGGGCTGTGGGTCATGTGGAGGCTGCAAGGGGGGCTGTGGCTCCTGTGGGGGCTGCAAGGGGGGATGTGGGTCCTGTGGGGGCTGCAAGGGGGGATGTGGGTCCTGTGGGGGCTGCAAAGGGGGCTGTGGGTCATGTGGAGGCTGCAAGGGGGGCTGTGGCTCCTGTGGGGGCTGCAAGGGGGGATGTGGGTCCTGTGGGGGCTGCAACAGAGGCTGTGGCTCCAGCTGCTGTGTGCCCGTGTGCTGCTGTGTGCCAGCCTGTCCCTGCTCCAGCTGTGGCAAAGGGGTCTGTGGCTCCTGTGGTTCCTGTGGCTGCTGCCAGTCCAGCTGCTGTGTCCCCATTTGCTGCCAGTCCAGCTGCTGCAAACCCTGCTGCTGCCAATCCAGCTGCTGTGCCCCCATTTGCTGCCAGTGCAAGATCTGAGGGTTTGGCACAGACCTCCAGTGGCCTGTGTGTATGCAGGGACCTAGGCTGCCCAACCCCGTGCTCTGGGCTCTTTGGCTTCACCCCTCCATGACATCACGTGCTGACTTCATCATCTCAATGCGCGAGCTTCTGAACAAATCACTGGATAGAGAGAACCCCAGACCACTTTGGACCGCCTGGGACTCCTCTGGCTCATCACCGCCTTTTGTCCTGGACTGACCCCCCATGCCCCCAACCTCATCTAACCCCACGCGTAGCCCACAGAGGCCGTGGGGCAGCTCACAGCCTGGGGCCCTGAGCACTGCCCCTTCGTCTCAGGGGTTCGACCAACCCTCAGATTTCTCTGTGTGTCAAGACCTCAACCTGGGTCCCTGAAATAAAGTCCAAAAGTACAATCCCCTCTGTCCCTGGCGTCTTTCATGCTATAAACTCATGTGTGTGGTGTTCTGCTCGTGTCAGGCTCTGAGGACAAAGAGCAGAACGAAGCCAGGCTGGCGATCTAGAGCACGAGTTGGGGGAAGTGGCCCAGAGGGACGTGTGGTGACTGACAGTTGTGGGAGGTGGTGGCCGCTGGCGAGGCCGTCTGCGGGAGGGCGCATTTCTGAGGCTGCGACTCTTCGATGAAGGATGACAGGCCCGGGACATTGAGGATCGATCGGGGTGGCACTTCAGGCAGGAAAGAAGCTTCTGAGAAACCTGGAGCCTGAGGGAGCCTGTGCGGATGGTTAAGGGGTTGGGGTTGCATTCTGCAGGTAACGGGGCATCTGAGAAGGACCAGTGGTGTCCCACCAGACGCGACTTCTCTAAGTCCTGACCGAGTGATGAAGGCAGTGTTAGGGGTTGTGTCACCCCGTTCCTGTGTTGAAGTCCTCACCCCCCAGCACCTCTGAGTGCAGCCTGACTTGGAAAGAGGGTCGTGGCAGATGATCAAGATGAGGTGACCCTGGGGCGGGGGGGGCCCTGATCCATGTGACTGTGTCCTATGAGTGGGGAACTGTGGACCCGGACTCGCACGCAGGGGGCACGCCTCGTGAACACGAAGGCAGAGACAGGCTGATGCGTCTGCAAGCCCAGGAGCCCCGGATCGCCAGGAACCCCCAGGAGCTGGGGACGGGCCGGGACCAGATGCCCCCTCCCGGCCTTGGAAGGGACCAGCCCAACTGACACCTGGGGCTCAGACTACCAGCCCCCAGGACTGGGGACAGCAGACCACCTGGTCTGTGGTGCTTTGTGACCACCGCCCCAGAAACGGATACAGCCCAGTATTATGAAGCGAAAGACATTTAAAGTCGAAATAAGGAACTTATGTAATAAATGGCAGATCTAGAGGGCAGACCTCCTGGGAGGACTCTGGAAGTCCAAAGGATTACCCCCCAGGGGACATCTGGTCTTGGAGGCCCTCGTGGGATCCTGAGCTCCCAAGTGCCCGTTGTGACCTTGGTCCAGACCCCGGGAGCCACCGGCGGCTGTTGGTCTGGCCAGCTCATTCCCAGCCACTTCTCGACGCCCATAGGTTGGTGACAGCACTGGGGTGACGGTCCACCTCCCTCTCACCCAGGACATGGGGAATGGACGCAGGCAGGGTGTTACAGACCCTGTACCCAGCCGGTGGGAGGAGCTCTACGCCGGTGGGAGGAGACTCCAGACTGCTGGGGGCTGGGGAGTGTGATGTGGGCCCGAGCAGGGGCAGGAACTAATGCGCCTGCGGCCTAGAGTTGGTGTCAGCTTCTGGCTCTGCTGTGCACGAAGGCAGTGAGAAGAGGGGGCGTGGACACCCTGTGAGCCCCACCGTAGGCCCTGAGAGTGGGGTACCCCCCATCCCTGCTTCTCTTCCTACTTGGCTGCAGGGTCTCCCAGAAGTCTGCCCTTCACCCCAGACCACTTTGTGGGTATATGGCCTCTGCAGAGACTCGACCGCACCTTCCGGGGGCTCCGTGCCATCGACGCCCTGCTGGTTCCAACCCCCGCCTGCACCCGCCTCAGAGCCTCCTGCCCACGCAGCTGCACTTCTTCCCCCCCACCCTGCCTTCTGGGCAGCTTCCCTCACTCCTCCACCTCTCTGGACACCTCTGCACCCCACATCTGCCCAGCCCAGCGTCGGATCCCCTCCAACCCACACCGGCGTTGCCACGTGTCCCCGCGTCAGATCGTGACACCTCTTCCATCCATCCACGTAGAAGACTCTAGGACACGTGCACAGGACAAGTGGTGGGTTGTAGATACCACTTGAACTGGAAACAGAGGTTTAACAGGAAACAGAGAGAGGGACCCGCATCGGTGGGAACAGGTGCAGCTTCAGGGAACAGAAGGAAATGACAGGGACTGAACAGTGACGATCCGTTCTCCTATGAAAAAGTGTAGGCGAGGCCAGCCAGGTCAGGACGAAACAGCACAGGAAATGCAAGGAGACCAGAGGCTGGGGGTGTGGGACCGCCCAAAGCAGGGCCGGTGAACCAATGAACCAAGAGGGGGCTTCGTTGCTTTGAAAAATAAAGTCTCCCAACCAGACAGACAGCGGAGGAAACAGTGCCAACAGTAAGAGGAAAATGTGGAATTACACTCAAGGAAATTTTAAAAAATTAACATGCTTATTTTGGGGCAAGCAAACAAAAAAATTAATAACATGGCTAAAAAGGAAGACTTTCCTAGGAATGCATTTATTGACATTGCAGTAAGTGACCCCGGAGAACGGAATATCTAACAGCAACAACCGCAGAAGCACCTGGAAGGCGGTGGAGCGTCCCACAGAAGGGAGGCGGCCTGGCTGGGTCCCACCAATCCCTTCGCGACCGAACGCGCGCGGATTAACGTCAGAGCGCAAACAGAGCCGGGCTCCCGGAGGCCGAAGGCACCGGCTGCGGGAACCTGACAAGTGGCAAAACACACTAACAGCCTGTGTCACCCAGCGTGACAGCGCCGACGTGCTGAATAAAAACACTGGCAAATCGGGCCCAGCGTCGCGTTTACACAGTAACATATCATGGCAACAAAAAGGATTCGTGCCCGGAACGCCAATGGGCCCAGTATTGATAAACACGTTAGGCCGCTTCGCCGCACTGATGGAAGGGGACAAAGTCATCTGACCACCTCCACGGTCCCGAAAAGACGTTGATAAAAGTCACCAGTACTCCATAAGCAGCAGTAAAATAGCAATCGACGAGCGTCCTGAAGAGGGTGTCAACATGTACACGTGCGTCTTCGCGGTTTCCGTGAACACGCAGGTCCGAATCTACAGGAGCGTCTCTGGAAGAGAATGGCTTATGCTTAGGACTTCGGGTCACTGCTGTCAGAGCTCAGCGACCAGAGGGGGCGAGTTGGGGAAGGGGTGTCCTCCGCTGCTGATGCTTCCTGCCCCTCAGAGCCCCCCCCCCCGCCCCGCGCCCCCCCTCCTTGGAGCCCCGCCCCCTCGCCGAGCTCCTCTCCAATCAAACAGACCCACGTGTGCCCCTTCCTAAGTCTCCCTCCCCCGCTGACAAGACGGATCAGTAAATCTTGGGCAGAAGGAAGGAATATAAGTAGTTGTCTTGCACGTCGAGTGTGTGGCTCTCCTAGTGCACGCAGGTGGGATCTTGTGTTCCCTGTATCGGGAAGGCGCTGGACACAGAGACTCTGGGTGTTTGCAGTTCTTTTTATAAGAAACATTTACAAGAATGTAAAGGAGAGCTTGCCACTGAATGCGCCTTTGACTCGTTGTTTGTGCAAAGCTGTGATCAGAGCGTGCGGCACCCCCACCTGTGTCTTCCTCCTCCCCAGGCCCCAGCCGCCCGCGCCGTTGCAGGTGTGAGCGACACGCCCTGCGCAGCGCCGGCGGCGTGAACGCCTGCCTGCTTCACTCTCCCCTCTCCCCACGCAAGTGCAAACACGCTCCCCCACGCCTGTGTGCAAATGCAGCTCCTGCCCCTCCGTCACGTTGTTCCTGCCTTCGTCCATCATCTCTCAGCTGGCCGGAAGGCTGCGCCCCAGAACAGCGTCTCTGTCGTTTTGGTCACTGCTCTGTTCTGCATCCACAATAGTGCCGGCGCACGGCAGACGTGCAGTCCGTGTTAGCCGGAGGAGCGCGTGGACTCGCAAAACTGAACAGCTTCGCACAGGGGTCCTGAGATACGGGTGGCAGCTCGGTGTGGTGCAGGACTGGACAACGGACCGCCAGGGGGCGCTGGTGACCGTGAACCGGCGGCGGCAACTGCTAAGAGCGGAGGGAAATAAATGCTGGTCCCCTGAGTTCCAGCCCTAAGCGGAGGTGACATAGCTGGCATGCTGAGGGTCAGAAGGTTGAGGGGCTGGGCTGTCAGTGGCTCTAAGGTAAGAATGAGGCTGGTCCTCAAAGAAATAGGTGACCTGGGCGTTGCTTGCATTCCGTTGTTTGTTTTTTGGTGTGGTTTTTTTTTGTTGTTTGTTTGTTTTAATATTTAGTGATACCGATTATGTTCCACTTTCTTTGGGGGGGGGGATATTGGCGAACAGTGTGTTTCTCCAGGGCCCATCAGCTCCAAGTTAAGTCGTTCAATCTAGTTGTGGAGGGCGCAGCTCATTGGCCCATGTGGGAATCAAACCAGCAACCCTGTTGTTCAGAGCTCCCGCTCTAACCACCAGAGCCATCCGGCCACCCCTGCACTGGTTTTCATATTTGCATATAGAGCCAGGTGCAGAGCCAGCGCAAAGGTCCTGAGACTCAAACAAGCCTGAGTGTGGTGTGTTTGAGTGGAGATGCAAGGGAGAGTTACAGGCACGGAGGTGCTCGCCTCCCCGCAGGGAGGGGCTCATCTGCACTCTTTCCTGCTGGTCACCTGTGCCCCTGGCCAGCCTCCCAACGCCTGCAGGTCCGGGCGGGAAGAGGGACTCAGGCTGAGTCTCCCGGGCTGAAGCCCTCCTGTGCTGTGCCCACAGGGTATGTGGTCAGTGTGTGAAGATCTAAGACTCATCCCACCTTCAGGGTCCCGGTGAGAAGGGAGGGACTGGGAAGCCAGAGAGCCAAGAAAGCATAGATAGTGGCGAGCAGACTTCCTGCCGGTTTTAACATTTAAGGAACCTCCAGAACCTCGGGTGGTGATAGAAAGAGAGGCAATGCAATCGGGTGAAGCGCGTGTATAACAGCCCGCACAGGTGCGACCTCATCTGTATCCCGCCTCTGCTCGCTCCTGGGTCCTCACAGGAAGTAGGCCCGCTGAACAGTTCCGGCGGGCCCCCAAGTGCGCCGATCACCGAAGACACTCCTTCTTTCTGGTTTTGCCAGCAGAGAACCCCTAGTTCAGGGAAACTGCCCAGGTCACAAAGTTAAAAAATTGTAGAGCCACCATTAGCCCCTGGGTTTGTCCACTGTGGCTCAGGCGGAGGCATGCCCGTGGCGCTCGATACACGTGTGTTGGGGGAATGATTGACAGGTGGTTGATTGAATGATGGGAGCATTTGCAAGCCCCACACTCCTTCTAGCCCTCACTGCACCAAGGGCGGGCCGGGCAGCACGGGGGAGGGTGCATCTTGCACTCTCCCAGGCCACCTGCTACCGCGGCCACTGGCTCCTGTTCCGAGTTGACTTTTCATTGTTGTTTCCTAGTGTGTATGTGTACCCGTCACAGTCTCTGGAGAAGCAGAACCAATGGGGGATGTGTACATGCTACTGGTTCTCTGTCCCTTTTAAGGAAGTAGCTCACAAGACTGTGGGGACGAATCTGAACCTGCAGGGCAGGTGGGCACATAGGAAACTCAGGCAGGGTCTCTGTGTCGCTGTCTTGAGGTTGGATTCCTCCTCAGAGGACCTCAGTCTTTGCTCTTAAGGCCGTCAACCGATTGGACAAGGCCCACCGTGTTACAGAGGGTGAGCTGCTCACATGTAAAAATTACCCTAACAGCACCACCTGGGCTGCTGTTTGACCAAACACGTGGGCATCATGGCCTAGCCTAGTGGGCACACAAAATTAGTCATCATAACATGTGTACAAGACGCCGTTGAAATTGCCTGCTGTCTTCTCCTAAGCATTGGAGACCTGCCTGTCTTCATTGTTCCAGCAACACTGATATCGTAAGAATACCTGTAGTGAAGAGGGCAGGTGGTTGCTAGGAGTGGTTTGCAACTCTCACTGTAAACTGGTCTGCTGTTTCAGAGCGGGGAACGGTCAGAAGGTGCCAAAGCAGACTTCTTTGGGCAACCCCGTGTGGTCTGGGCGCGTGTGCCAAGGTCAAGTTCACCCCCCACCACGACGGCCTAGGCAAGGCTGACGGGATGATGGGCCCAGGGCCACCATGATCAGACCACCTGCCCAGAGGCCCCTGACTGGAGACACAGCTCACTTGCGATGCCTCTGTGCCCCTCTCCTCCCCCCAGAGTCCCCCAGCCTTGCGCTCTGGCTCATTTAAAAGCATGTCCTGAACCGGCCTTTTCCCCATGTTTTCCACCTTTCGGTTTCCTCTCTGGGGATGAGAGAGAGCGCCTAGGCATGGCCATACCTCTGAGCACCCTCCGTGAAGCCCCCTTGGGGTACAAGCTCCCCAGCTGAGCCCAGGCCGCACAGAGTGACTGGCTCCCTGGCCGCAAGCCCCTCTGCCTCTGTGGGAAATTGTGCCTGGATGAGACAGTGGGGACCACCCCGTGACAACGCACCCAGGACATCCAGGCTGCGTGACCCCCGCGTCCTCCCCCTCCAAGCAGAGACCCATGTTGGCCATTGAGGGAGATGGAACTGACATGTACTAGCAGCCAATACGGGGTATTCTGAGCCCCCTCCCTGCTCCAGGGCATATCCTGGGCTTGGAGGGTAAGATTGTGTGTCTCACAGGTGTATCATAAATCTCTGCCGAACCTTGGGGAGTCATTGCCCGACACCCAGACTCCACTGGCTGTTTAAAAAATTGTACACATGTAAGACATTCTAGAGAAAAAAACGTGGAGACCGTCTTAGATCTAAATGGACTTGAGTTCTCTGTGCGTCTCTACCAGAGCAGAGCTGTCCTTGGTGTGTGCCGCTCCTCTCAAACGTTGAGCTTGCGTGTTTTTGTGTGGACATAGGCACGCCCCAGCTGTTTTCGAAACAGTGCTTTTAGGAACTTGAACACTTTGCAGTTGAAGTCAATGTAGGCACTTGAGTTTGGCTTAGTGATGAAAAGAAAACCCACTTTGGACGGAGGTCCTGTGTTCTGAAACCACGGAAGGGTGAGCTGGCTGGGCGATGCAGAGCTGGCCACCAGGTGGCAGTGTTGCATGGGAAAAGAGAGTGGAGTGAAAGACGGGGATGAGCCCTTTGGAGGGCAGTGACCACCCCGAGTGCCCGTGGCTGGCAGAGCAGGTGCCCGTCTGCGGGACCGTGAGCTCTCGCCCTGACCTGGAGAGAGAGCTGCAGGTGACCGAGCCAGCATGCCTGGGGTCTTTCCTTAAGGGGTAAAAAAAGCTTCCCTGGGCTGCACGTCCGAATGCTCCTTAAAGGGGTGGTGGTGGTGGAGGGGACCCAGGTCTTCCTGCACGTTCATCGTTCACACTTTGCATGCAGGACGTGGCAGCCCCCTCTGAGAAGCTTCTCACCCAGACGTCCCTGCTCCCGGGACGCATGGCTGGTATGGGCTGCAGGCAGGCAGGCAGCCTGGGAATCAGTGTATTCCATTAAGTGTCCCTTTCCACCTGCTCTACTTGACCCCAGGAATTGATGGTCAGCGAGCGACCGTCGTCCTGCACTTGCCCTGCCCTCTGAGCCCCACGTTGGCTGCCCTGCGCACAGTGGCAGGACAAGCCCGCGTGTGGACACAGTGGTCAGGGGGCTTGCGCTGGACAAGCCGAACAGAGTCAGGCACTTTTAAGGATTCCTGGGGCCCTGTGGCACCCCCCACCCCGCCCCGAGGAGCAAATGCGCTGGCATCTGGGCCAGGTGTGCCCCAGTGTCCCCTGATGAAGGGACAGCCCTCCATCTGCTCCTCTGTTTGCTTCGTCTTAAGTCGATGGCCAGGAAACTGACAACGGGAGGCATTGGGACCCTGCGTCACACAGCTTGAATTGGGGCTTCCATTCTGTTAGGAGAATCCAACAAGCTCAGGTCTTTTGTCTTTTCCTGTGACGTTGCAAAGAAGTTAGTCACGGCAGTGAAAAAGGGGCTCTGTCTCTGTGCCTGTATCACATGTCTGGACTGACACGCAGCCCTCGCCTGGGCCAACCCCACAACTCCCAGTGGCTGTGTGTTCGAGCGCCCCTGGAACCCAGGTGGCCAGGTGAGGGTTTTAGCTTCTGGCCAAACAGGGCCACCCAGTCCCTCCTGGGGGACCTTCCCTCGCGACTGAACTGCTAACCGGCGTGGACCAAACTCACAGGAAGGGGACCTTGTGATTGTCACGAAAGTGAGACAGAGCCACCCCTGGGGACAGCATGCTGCTCACTTCTTCACTTCTGGCTGCTGACCCCCCTTGATTCAGAAGCCCACGGGCAGCAAACTCAAGTTTTTATACATTCAGTTATTGTAAAAAATGGCGCAGCCAGCAGATTTTTAGCCATTTAGACCCAGTCTGCTTTACACGGCTGTACATATTCTGTGAGACCTCAGCTCACAGCTGTCACCTGCTCAGGGTCTCCTTCCCGTCTCCCACTCTGTGTGTACTCTCCGTCTCTCCGTTTCTGTCTGTGTGTCTGCCTCTCTGTCTCTTCCTGTCTCTGTCTCTCTCTCTTACATGAATGGAAGTGAAAATCTCCCAAATGGCCAAGACGCATGGAGGAAGAGCCGAGGTCCCTGAGCCTCTGCTTCCTAACCGCCACCAACCTGTGACACGAGTAAGCAGGAGGTCGCAGGTGCTATCTGTTCGCACCCACTGCTTTGGCCCAGCATGGGGCCCTATAGTGTGGCACCAGCGGGTCCCTGCAGACCAGCGGCAGGGCCGGGGTCCCCCGTGTCAGTGGTGTTCATGTAGACAGACCCACTCCAACGTTTGGTGTGGGTGACGAGACACATGCTGGCCAGAGCTCGGTTCCTGAGGGTGCTGAGGCGGAAGTAATGTGCTATAGAAAGGGGCCTCCCTGGGCCCGTGGCCGCCGCCTGAGTCATCTCTGAGCCCAAGCTGGGACACTGTGTAATGCAGTGGGGGTGGTAACTGCCGGCTCAGGAAGGAGGCATTGCTTCCCACGGTTTCTCGGGGGGTGCCCACACCAGGCACCCATCAGTCCTTCTCTTGTGGGTGGTCCAGCGGCCAAAATCCATGCTCGGCGGCCCTGAGGTCGGAATTCCATGATGCATCTGTTTCCCATACACTCTGGCTCTGACCGGTTTAATATTTTCTACTTGATAAGACCCAACAGCTATTTATAACAAAACCCACGTCAAACAAAGATAGAAACTGCTTGCACAGGAAAAAAATTGTTTTTCAAGAGGCCATGGGAACATAATTTTAAACTGTGAAACCCCAAACCATTGTCACTCATATGAGTTCAAAGGTGGGGGGGTTCCCCCGTCACCACGGTCATGCTTGCCGTGGAGAAGGAGGCTGGGCTAAGCCGTGCAGACCAAGGCCGGTGGCCCCGTCGGGGTTGGCAGGTGTGAGAGGTACGTGCTGGCAGACGGCGGGTCGGCTGGTGACCAACTACTGAATGAGACTTGAAGTTACTGCAAGCACGTGGCCTGCTCAGGGTCTGAGGGGCTTCCCGGGATGTGGGACTTCCAGTGTGAAAACTGGAGAAGTTCTGGGCACACTGGGACCACCGGTTGCCCCCACAACCCAGGACAGGTGACCTCATTTGCATTCTCCTTGGTACGTGTATGACTGAATGCTCCTGGATTTTCATATGTGCACTGCTGTTAATGTTTCCTCTTCTATGATGCCATTTACATCCTTTGCCCATTTCTCTACTAGTCTTTCCGTTTTCATCTTTTTAATTTGAATTGCAAATATCCTTTGGCTTGTCAGGCCCATTTGGATCTCGGTCTTAACTGGAACGTGTCAGCGCAGAGATATTCATAAACAAGGGTGTCTGCTCCGGTGTTATGTGTCATGGGAACAGCAAAACAACACAAAACAAATGGTCTGGAAGTGACATGATTTTCCACCCACAGGGCGATTGTTTAATACAATTAATGACCGTGAAACTATGCTATGGAATATTACACAACTACAGAACAGAATGAGTTACATTGACGTATGTGATGTGAAAATATTCCCATGTTAGAAATGACAAAGGTGGCTGCATTCCTGTCCCATTAGCACAGGACACTGGGCAGAGTGTCGACCGCGGCAAGTGTGCTGAACTGTTAGAGCAGGGACCAGCACCGGCAGCAAGGGCAGGTTTTCACCTTTACTCTACTGGCCACCATGCTGCTCGCGCAGGGACAGCGGTCAGGGATTCCTCTTACAATTAGAGGCACCAACAGATTCAAGAAAACCAGTATGGACGTCGGACGTGTACATACTGTGACCTTTTTGTTTCATTAAAAACAATTTGTACAGGAATTAGAGACAAAGTTTCTAACTTCATAGATTTTAAAAAAGAAAGCGAAAGAAGTGAAAAGTGAATGGATGACGATAAAAGCCTGAATTCAAGAAATAGAAAAGAAAGAGAGAACCAGAAAACGTAAGGGAACTGAGCCCTGGCGTTCTGTCTTTGGCAAGATCTTGGCAGGTCCGATCAAGGCAGAAAGGAGCACTGTTTGCAGGGTGGACGCCAGGGCATGCGCCTGGAACGCAGCTCTCCTCCATCTGGGCGAAGACATTGCTTAGACGTGGAGTGGCAGCCAGGGCAAGGTAAATACACAAAACCCCCAACGCACAGCTTCCCTTGACGTTACCAATGGCACAAGTGGCTAAGGCACAGAATAACCAGAAAGAAATTAAACAAAAATGGTTTAGATCCACAGGCCATAAACTATAAAATTGAATTAACTAACTTGATTTAATAATAAAATCTATGATAGGCTAGAGAGACCCACCATAAATCTGTCCGGGAAGACGTGACGTCATGGAAAGCCCGTCACCCCACACTCATGTGCGTGTATTCGCACGGTCCCCAGGAGAAGACCCATCGTACACCAGGCAGCCCCAGACTCTGCAGAGGCTTTTAGCTTTTATTCTAAATACAGCAGGAAGCCATTGATGCTTTGAAGAGGGGAGTGATAGGGGATGATTTGTGTGTTTTAGAGACCACTGCCACTTCTCTGTGATGATGACTTGCCAAGGGAGGGAAGAATGGAAGGGACTGGCCCCGTGACGAGAATAAAGCTTTGGACACATAACAAATGATGGTTGCTAAGACTGGGGCCGGAGGGCGCCGTCAGCCAGGACTTTGAGGCACGGATGGCTCTGAAGCACGTTTCAGACTGGAAATGACAGGACCTGTTGATGGATGGGATGTGCCTTTGGAGGAAAAGCAAGTCCCCAGCGTGACTCAGCCTCCTCACTAGGGGGCACCGCTTGCCCCGCCAGCTGGGGAAGATGGTGGCTGGAGTCGTTCTTGCCTTTGGCAGACGTGCTGATGTGCAGGAGCCCGGGAGGCAGCCGAGAGGCGTCCTGTGCAGTCACTTACGGGAGTGTGCTTTCGGGGGCATGGCTGCTGCGGGGGTCACATTTGGAATTGCTTGCATACAGATGTCCTATGTAGAGAGCGGGAGAGAAGGAGGGAGAGACAGAGAAGAGACAGAGAGAGAAGGAAGGAGGAGGCGAGAAGACAGGAGGCTAGGAGGAACCTCAGCGTCTCAGAGACAGAGAAGCTGCTGCACAGAGCAAGCAGGGAGGGGGCGACCTTGGCGGTGGGTGTGGGATCCGTTAGAAGGGGGAGGGGAGCTGTGAGGACTGCTGTGGGCCCCGGGGAGGATGGGAACGGAAGTGTCCTAGTGGTTAGGAAGGTGGGTGAGAGCTCGCCCTGCCTTCGAAGCTAACAGATCAGCCTGTGAATGTGTCACAGATGCAAATGACACATACCACCCCTGCCTCTTCTGGCTGGAGGTGTCACTGAGGCAGCTCTGCTTCCCACCAGAGGACCTGGCTGCAGCCAGGGCTCCGTGCATGCCACGCCGGGCTCAGAGGCAAGGTCCCCATCCGTGCCCGGCGGGTAGGTGAACGTCACACTGGCATGGTTCCCTACCCCAAGTACCCAGCAGGAGGATGCAGGGACAGTGGGCCCAGATGACGCTTGCACAGCCAGCAGTCTTTAGCAAGTCACAAACATGGGAGTGAACAGCAAACATTGTAGCTGCTGGGCAGCCCCTGAAGTGAGCAGCAGGTACATTCCTCCCCCCACGGGGACTCCGGCCGGCAGCTGCACGTGGTGACACTCTGAAGTGCCTGTGTGACCAGCTGCAGAAAGGACGCACGCTGGAGGTGGTGGGGCTGTGTCTGGAGTGCACAGCAGGCACGTGCAGGTGCCCGGGGCCCAGCTGACCGCCTCTGCCACCCTCACCTTTGCTGCCAGACCACGTCGTTGGCATCCTGCTTGCAGGCCTCTATGACTGCGTGTGGGAAAGGCCTGTGGGAGGCAGGTGTGGGCTCTGGGGGGGGGGGCTGAGACTCACCTGCTCCAGTGAGTGGCTGGGGGGGAGGGACAAGGAGCATAGAGAGGGAGATGGGCTCCCAGCCTGGGCCGCGCCCTCTTCTCCAGTATCTGGGATCAGACCCATTTCACCTTCCCAAGGATTAACTTTCATTCTGAAACCTTCATGTGGGATAAAGCTTTGGCACCGATGGTCTAGGTCTTACCAATAGCCGTGGGAACAGGTCACTCCCCCCTTGTTCTATTACCAGCCATTCTGTGTTGGCAGAAGTGAAATGCTCCACGAGCAAAGTTCCTTCTGTACCGGGCAGGGCTTCCTTTCCCAGCTGGGACAGGACAGAAGGGGTAATCACAGAGTTGGCACCGCGTGGATATGCACGCTCTTATCTTTCCATCAGCGTCAGTGACCAAGGGTGCATCGTCCCCCGTCCACACTTCTCATGAGCAGACACTGAACTTGCACAGCTCACTTTCCACACGGACGGACAGACTCCCTGTAGGTGTGTGTTACCCTGAGCGCCTGGCCTCTGTCATTAAGAAAAACAGAAGCAGGCATTTCAAAACAACCCGGCTGAACTTCATGGCCAAACAACTGCAAAGTGTGGGGAGACACCTGCTAGCCATCACGACCAAGCTTGTTCCTATTACTTTCTAGAGGACTCAGAAATTAATAGCACACCAAAACCGAAATTAAACGGGCAACACAAAGTGTTCACCACACGCTGCAAAATGTTGAACCACACACTTAAAAAGAAAGGAACAAAAGCAAAGAAATGCAGGGAAAGACGAGCTGCCTCATCTGCCCAGCAGCCAGCCGGTGGGAGGACGTGACCAGGTCAGCACAGCCTGGGTGCAGAGTGCTGAGCCGGGGGGGGGGGGGGGACGTGGGGAGGGTCCTGCGAGCAGCCTGCAGGCGCCCCAGAGCCCTCAGCTGCCCCGCCAGGCTTGCAACAGCCCCGTCCTGCTGCCCTGATTCTGCAGCAGCGCCCACACACCATTCAGAGAAGAGCTGCCACTCCAGGTTTCTGACATTGGAACATTGAAGGCACAGCCTGGCTGGCGGTGTCACTGAGCCACTGAAATCCTGGATGCAAAAGGATCATGGTCCCCTTTACCCACGGTTCGACGACAATAAAAACGTACCCTAATGTTTCCAATCCAGGGGTGATGTGCCAGGAGGTGGAGCCTAGCAGAGCACCCCAGGAACAGTGGCTTACAGCCAGACAGGGCTGTCGTTCTCAGTGACAGTTTCAAGGTGGAGAGGTTTGTCCCCGGACACTGGCTGTGAAGAGGCACCAGCAGACACCCAGGCGTCCAAGCTCCTCTGTCTTTCTGTCCCCACGATCCCGGCCTGTGGGCAGAGAAGCTGGATTTTTTCCTGACTCTTTGGGGAGCTGACAGGACCCCCACCAGGGGAGGCAGATCTGAGTTCACGGGGAGGGGGCTGCGGCCCAGCAAGGCCATTGTGCCGGGGGGGGGGGCTGCATGAGGGGCCGAGTGGGATCAGGACGGGGCGTCGGAGCCAGAAGTGAGGCGTGGGCCACACGGGCCTGCCTGACGTGCTGTCGCAGACGGGTCTGGGTGCCCGTCAGGACACATGATGATCACGGGGTGTCCCCCTGGACGCTCACGTGGGCGCCGAGGCCCTTCACCAATACGGTGACACAGGCTAGGGTGGACTCGGGTCAACAAGGCCGTGGGTGTGGTGACGTGGCTGCAGGTACACGTGGTGCCGTGGGTGGTGCACAGAGGGGTTGTGGGTCTGAACAAAGCTGGGATCAGCCCCCCGGGCAAGAGCCCCTGGGTGTGGCCACAGAGTCAGAGGATGAGACCCAAGGATGTCATGTTGTCCCGGTGGCCTTGGGGGGCTCAGGGGACCGGGAGGAAATATGCAGGGAGGCCGGGAGGGAGTGGGAGAGTGGGACCACAGCCCCCACAGCGGCCCTAGTTCTGGTGGGCGAGGGTGGAGCAGGTCAGAGGGCAGGGACGGAGGCAGGGGTGCAGGGGCCAGCCCCATGTGCCGGGAGCCCGCTCACCCCCTGTGGCTTTGTCATCCCAGGACCCCGTCTGTGACCCCCACGGGCTCATGCACACTTGGGCCCCTGTGGAGCGGGGCTTCTCGGAGTCGGGACACTCGCAGACCCGGGGCCTCTCTCAGCCTCTGCTCCCACAGCACAGCACAGCACAGCACAGCACAGGGTTCCCGCATCCTGTCCGCTGGGCCTGCAACCCTGTGGGGGCTGGGCTAGGCCCCCCGCCCTCCACTGCGGTGCCTTCCCCAGGCTGAAGGCGCCTTAGCCCCTCACCCGGGGTCCCCAGACCCTGCCCGTGTGCGCTGCCAGCCCAGCTCAGGCTGACCACCCGGGTGGCCAGGCCGCGAGCTGATGGGACCCCCAGAGGGGCCGTCCGAGATGGCATGGCTCGTGTGATGTCGCAGGCCATCCCGGGGGACCTGCGCGAGCCCTGCACAACATCACAGCGACATGAAAAGGAAGGAGAGGGGGAGACAGATGTGGTGTCCTGTAAACACGCTGATTTCTCAATGTAAACCAGATTCCAGGACATCAGATAAACATCTGCGTCGGAGCCCGGGCCCCCCACCTCCGGGAGGCCCAGGGGTCTGCATCGCCTACTCTGGGACCTGTCAGAGTGACCGTTGAAACGTTTCGTAATCAGGCGAGATTGGGCTTGCATTCCTCCCCTAAATCCCCCAGATCTCTGCAATTTTAGGTCTTCTCAAAAATGCAAACATTTGGTAATTAAATGACCGAGGGAAAAAAGCATAGAATGTGCTCTCAACTGGAAAATACCAATTTAGGAAGTCATTCTGGTTTTCCACCCACCTTGGGCTGGGCTGGGAGCTTATCTCCGCTCAGAGGAATCTGCTGAGGCCGGGGCCTGGGGGCGACCGCGCTGCTCACAGCTTCCTTCTGAGAGCATGAGCTGGGCGGCCGCTGCCAGGGCCTGGGGAGGGGGCTGAGCGACCCTGGCTCTGTGACACCAGGATTTGGGGGCGGGAGGCCCCGATATTGCATCCAGCTGTGTGGCAGCACCAAGGACAGTGGCCTTGACTCAAATGTCAGTGATTTGTTTCACTTCCCTGCCAGCTGGCTGGGTCCCCCCCCCCCCCAGGCCTTCACTCCTCCATGGACCTCGGCCGTTGTGCAGAGAGCCACAAACATGTATTCACAGAAAATATTCATACATTTCTGCTTTTATTCCCTGTTAGTTATTCTCCTTATTGATTTTACTTACTGTTATCTTTTTTGATCATGCGCACCACTGAAAAGGCTCTGGCAGTTTTAACTTCCTTTCCTTTCTCCCCCGTTTCTCTAGGTGCTGTTTGGTCTTTCTTGTGGTTTTGCTTGCAAGCATGACACGCATATTTTATTATTTATTCTTCTTTTTACACAAAAGGGAGAATCAGATATACACTCTTTATTTAAAGCTCATCATGTCTTTTTTTAAAAAAAATCTTTAAATTTGAAACAATTATAGATCCACAGAACTTTTTACAAATAGTTCTCAGGATTCCCATGTACCTGCCCAGCAGGTGGCCCCGGTGCTTACAGCCAGGAACCTGGCTTTGCTACAAGGTATCTAGTTCTCAGCCACTGTGTCACTGTGTAACGGTGGCACACAACTGTCCCTCCCCACAAACAGCTCCCTCAGCGTCCCAGACCCTTCTCCCACCATCCCTAATTCTTACCTACTGCTAAGGTAAGCTTTCTTCTATGGCTGTAACCTTGTCCTTTTGAAAATGGTATGTAAGTGAAGTCACACAACGTGTGACCATCTGAGACTGGCTTTTTCTCACTCAGCCTGGTGCCCTGGAGGTCCATGGAAGTTGTGGCTAGGTACCAGTCACTCATGACTTCTTATGTACCATCTCAGGGTACCCATGTACCACCGTCTGTCTCGCCATTCACCGAGGGAAGTATATTTTAGTTGTTTTATTGCAAACAAAGCTGCCTTAACCAGCCATGTACGTTTTCTTGTATGAACAGAAGTTTTCACTTTTGTGGGGTGAACGCTCAGGAGTGCCATTGCTGGGCCATCTGGTAAGTGTAGGCTTAGCTTTTTAAGAAACTGTCAAACTGTTCCAGACTGGAGGCACATTTTCCATCCCCACCTGTGTGTCTGTGAGCTGCTCTCCGTGTGGCCGGCCAGTGGCACTCCCATTACCGTGTAATTTAGCTGTTCAAATCGGTGTGTGGCAGTGTGTCACTATGGCCAGGCTTTGTGTTTCCTGATGGCTCAGGGTAATCTCTTCTCAGCATCTTAGACACCTGCACATGCCCTCATGTGACACGGCTCTTCGTGTCTTTGGCCCCTTTCGTTTGTCGCTTTCCCGTTGACTTTGGAGAGTTCGTCACATATTCTAAATGAGTCCTTTGTCAGATGTGGGCTTTGCAAGTACCGTCTCTCAGCTGGCAGCTTATCTTTTCATTCTCTTCACAGGCCTTTCTCAAGGCAAAAGGTTTGAATTTGAATGAAGCCTTCTTCATTGATTTTTTAAAAAAAATTTATGCACTGTGTTCTTGATGTTATGTTTCAGAGGCCCTGAAGAGTTCCTCCTATGTTCTTTTTTTAAGTTTTATATTTTATGTTTAAATCTATGATCCAGTTTCAGTTAATTTTTTTATAAAGCTGTGTGAGGTTTAGGTGAGGGGTCCTCCACCCCCCAACAAGGGTATGCAATCATTCTAGCTCCTTCTGTTGAAAAGACTACACTTCCTCCACTAAACTGCTTTTGCACTTTTGTGAAATTCCCGCCTGTGGGCTTGTGTAGGTCTGTATGTGAACCACGTTCTGCTCCATTTCCCTGTGTGTCTGTCCCCTCCCCGGGGTCATGCTCTCGACCTCCGCGGCTTGACAGTAAGTCTGAAAATCGAATGGTCTGCTTCCTCCAACTTGACGCCTCTTCTTTCCAGTCTAGCTATGCACGTCCTTCTGCCCTTCCCTGTCAATGTTAAAATCAGTTTGTCTGTTTCTACAAAAAAATTTTTCCTGGGGCTCTGGTATGAATTATGTTAAATCTATGTAGCTCAGTTTGGGAAAAAGTAAAATATAAAAGCAATCATCATAATTCACATATTTATATATGTATTTAATGATATGTTAATATAGTTCATGAAGAACCAGACGAAATCATTTTGAGAAAGAACTGAGTGAAACGACTTTTACTTTCCCATCTTAAAACTGACTACAAACGTTCTCAGGATGGTATCGGTATAGACATGCAATTGAGGCAACAGAAGTAGGAATCCAGAAACAAACTCTTACATTTGCTGCCCATTAATTTTTGACAAAGGCAACTCAAGACAGGGAAGGAGCGGTCTTTTCAACAATGGTGCAGGGGCATCTGGATAGTCACACGCCAAAGAACAAATTTGGGCCCCCTCTCATGCCAGGCACAAAAATTAATACACGGGGGACCTAAATATTAATATAAGAGTGAAAATAGAATTGTTAGAGCAAACAGAGGAGAAAACATTTGAAACCTCGGCCTCGGCACGATTCCTCAGCTGTGACCCCCAAAGGCATGATCCACAGAAGAAAACATTGGACTCCATCAAAATTAAAAATGTCATGGTTCAAAAGACACCATTAAGAAAAAAAATAAAAAGACAAGCACAGATGAGGAGAAAATATTTGCAAACCACAGAGCTGACAAAGGGTTGTGTTCAGAGTGTAAAAAGAGAGCTTGTAAATAATAAGGCAAACAACCCAATTAGAAACTAGTGGGGAGGGGCAAAATATTTGAATAGACATTTTACCAATTTCCTAATTTGTGACACATTTATTTAATGCTACACACGTCCCAGCCTAGCCTAGCTCAGTCATTCCGACAGGCACTGTTTTTATTAGCATCACTTTTAATCATTTTGTATTTCCACATCTGATTACCTTTTGAACCTACAGTTTACAGTTGTGTGCTGTTTGGTTTCCGACACAAGAGTATTGGACCAATCCCTTCGGTGGCTTAATTTCTAACGATTTTGCCTCGTGCTTGGAGATTATGTGAGTATCCGATGGCTTCATACTCACACTGCCAGCCCCGCTCTCTTTAGGTCTGTGACCGTTTGGCTGGCACATGTTGTCCTATCCTCTTACTGTCAGCTACGCTGACTGTCTGTGGAAGAGTTTTGTTGGATCTTTGACTTGTAGCGAATCCATAACCTTGTCCTTTCGTTGGAAAATTTACTCTGTTTGCTCCTCTGAGGACATCTGCTCCATCAGTTCCGTTTCTGCCTCCACTAGGCTCTCTCTTTGCTCCTTACGTTTGGTCACCACACACTATTAGACATGCTGAGTCTCCTTCCTCTGCCTTAGAAGTTTTATGTTCCCTTTTTACTGTGTTGACACTCTTGTCTCCACGATGCCTGTCTTCTTGCACACCGGGCACGCCCTGTTGCACACACACTTGTCTGCCCGCCCACTGCACCTCACCATTCCAGAATCTGCTTCCCCAGTGTGGGGATAGCTTTCCTTTTTTTTTTTTTTTTTTAACTGTAACCAAAATAACTTATTTATAACGATGAAATAGGCAAAATAAGTTATTAGCACATGGACTCCTTCGGTATTAAAAGAACAGTGCACTATGACCGAGAGGCATTCATTCCAGGATTTCACTTTCTTATGTTAGGAATTCTACTGACATAACTCACCATGTCGAAATATCAAAGATGAAAGGCTTCTAATCAATGAGATGTTAGGGCATTCGATGAAATCCAGCAGTGATATCTGATTTTCAAAAATCTTTCATAAAGTAGGACTACAAAGAGGCTTCCATGGCATAATTTAAAAACGCATCTAACTTAAAATAATCATAATACATACTATCTGTTGGGTATTGTTTATTTTACATGTTTATAGGTAGTAAGTCTCTTAAGCTTCCAAACAATACTGTGAGATACGGTGGGATAGGTCGTCTTTCCTTTTTATTCAATTTATTGGGGTGACAATAGTTAGTAAAAGGACACAGGTTTCATGTGTACATTTCTATGATCCATCGTCTGTATCTCACACCGTGTGTTCACCACCCAGTCAGTGCTCCTTCCATCACCACGTATTTGACCCCTTTTCCCTCCTCTACCAGCCCCGCTCCCCTCTGGGTTTAACTTTTCTTACTCTGCTCTTGCCTTTTTTTCCAAGATCACGATAAGTTCAGCAAAATATTTGGTGGCCCTGTTTTATCAGATCGTGTCAAGTCCCTACTGGATGTGCGTACCTGGTTTCAAAATTCTTTTCATGTTTCCCCAGAAAGTGTTTTCAACGTGCGATTTTGTGGGACATTTTTTTCTGAGTCCTTGTTTGCCTGAGAATATTTCTCTTATCCCCTGATATTATTCCCTCCCATGTAAAAGTATTTGGGGCTGGATAAAGAGTTGTCTGTGGAATGTTCTTTCCTTCCATGCGTAGAGCACAGAGCCTGTCTCCCTGCTCTGCTGCGGCTGTGGGAGGCTCGGTACCAGCCTGGGCCTCCCTCTCTGGGGAGCAATCAGCTCTCTCCCTGGAGAATTTTAAACTGTCTGTTTATCATTCCTCCTCTTTCCTTTCACTATGCTATGAATGCATGGGGAGGGGGTTCCTTTTTTTCTGTTTGGCCCTCTGTGAACCCCTTTAATATAAGGGTTTTTAATTTTAATTTTTTATTTGTTAAATCTTCTTTAATTCTGGGGGAAATTCTCCCAATGAGTTCTTCTGGTATTTCTTTCTCTCCAGAGTCGTTTTCTCTCCATCTCCAATTCCTGTTATTGACATGTTGGCCCCTCTGCTTTGATCGTCCATATCTCTTAAGTTTTCCTTTCCTTTCCTGCTTTCTTCTGGAAGAGTTCCCCCATGTGGTCGTCACCTCCTTGTTAATGTGGCAGCTGGGACACCCTAACACTCACCAAGTGGCAGCACGCGCGACACCTTGGGGACCTGGAGGAATAACTGTTGGAATAAGAAATGATAAAATAACAGAAAGAAGACAGGTCTTTGGGGTGACAGCAGGACTTTATGAGAGATGCCTTGGCATGTGCTTTTAAACACAAGAGGGGACAAACTGGTAGGAGGACAAAGGGCAAAGCTACTTGGACACAAATGTACAGTTCATCACACTCTCACAGCCAGGGTTTGCGGTCAGCACCTCAGATCCAGCACTGGCAGCAGCCGCAGGGACCACATGAGCCCCCCTTGCAGCCCCCACACGACCCACAGCCCCCCTTGCAGCCCCCACACGACCCACAGCCCCCCTTGCAGCAGCCACATGGCCCACAGCCTCCTTTGCCACAGCTGGAGCAGGGACAGGCTGGCACACAGCAGCTGGAGCCACAGCCATGGTGACTATAAAATTTCCATGGACACAGTGACGACGTGGGGGCATCCCAAGACCAATCTTGCTGGGTGACAACACCAGACCCAAAAGAACACGTGCTGTATGATTCACGTCGCTGACACGTTCAGATGAGTACACAGGGACAGAAAGATCGGTGGCTGTGTGGGGACGAGGTGGGTGAGCAGTGGAAGGAGAAGGGAGGGACAGGGGTGACAAGCTACTGGGGGCGAAGGGGGCTTATTACCCTGATGGGGTGTCAGTGCCATGTCAAAATGTGTCAACCTTCCAATGTGTGCAGTTCAGTGCACCCGACTAGACCCCATAAAGCGTGAAACAAGATACATACACAGTGGTACTGGGTTAAAGCACATGGGACGTTTACCGTCTTAGCTTTTTCTAAGTGTTCAGCTCAGCGCAACTAAGTGCACTCACACTGCGTGCCGCTGTCCCCACACCATACGCATAACCCTTCTTCTTGTCAGTTTAATAATAAAAAAGACACGTGTAGCCTCCACGTCCTCGTGTTCTGTCTGGCCCTCCACCATCACGCCCGGCCAGTGGGCAGGCCGTCCTTTTCTAGAAAGCTGTATTGTCCTTTCCTAAGCTGTGCCCAGGGCCTGTCTACCGCAGAGTAGAAAAATCTGTGATCTAAGTCTCCCAGGTATAATTCTAGATAGTGCTCCCCCCGTCTCCCTGTCCGTCAACCCTGACTTTCAAGCCAAATGTCTCCTTGAAAAATCCCCATGTGAATATGTCAAAGTGCACATTACCGCTTCTGTGATGGTTAGTTTTATGAGTCTGTTTGGCAGGGCTTTGGGACGAGATTAGTAAGTAAAGCGGTGGGCCTCATCAAATCAGTCGAAGGCCAGGGCAGCACCGAAGACTGACCCCCGCCGAGGGACAGGGACGTCCCAGCGACGGCCTCCTGACTCTATGTGCTGTCCAGGGTCTGCAGCCTGCTGGCCCCGAGTTTGGACTCACCTCCGTAATCCCGGGAGCCAGTCCCTACCTGGCTCTCCTCCTACAAGTGGATGTTCCATATGTACTATGTGTGTTGGTCCTGTCTCTTGGGAGAACCCTGGCCAGCAAAACACCCAAGGGAGACAGGATGTGAGGGCCCACAGTCCCAGGGGGTCGGGAGCCACAGAGAAGTGACATCCAGTGTGTGACTTCCTCGTGGGGCTCCTAACACCTCACTGTGTGTGCGTGGGGGGGGGGCCCAGGCAGAGAACAACCGCTCGGAGGGACGTCCAGGTGGAGTTTGCATCAGCCTCAGGGTGGTGGGGACAACGCGGGGCCTGCGCACGGAGGGGAGCAGGCTGTCCGCCGAGACCAGGGGAAGGGCTGCTGGCGCTATGAGAGCCCGTGAGACAATGGTGACTGAGTCACCGCGACCTGCCGTTCTTTTCCTGCTGCCAGAAGAAAATGCTTTGGGGTGTGAAGGAAGATGTCATTCAGTCCTGACTGATGTTCCCACACAGTGTCTGATGCAGCCGACACTTTTCGGGGTGCCGGGCCCTGTGTGACCTTGGGCGAGCTACACAGTCGCTCTGAGCTTCAGTCTCCTCAAATGTGAACTGGGGAAGGGGCGATGGCACCGGCCTCACAGGCTTGTCACGAGCGCCTGGCACACAGGACAGGTCAGCTCTCTGCTCCCCCCTCACTCCCCCCTCCCTTTGTCCCAAACTAACAGCAAAAAGGCCAGTTGTGGGGTCCTCCCAGGCAGCATGTGTCAAGAGTCTGCTCAGGGCCAGCAGGGGGTGACAGGAACAGTGGAAATTAGCTTGAAGCCCTGGGGGGGGGCGGGGGGCAGGGCGGGGGCTTGCGCATGAGGCCCCGAGATGACACAGCCCTAGGGCGGGCAGGTAAGCCCTTGATCCTTAGGGCTGCTGGTGCCCCAAATCCTCTGTGCGTCAACAATCCAGGCTTATCTTAGAGCAAAGGGACACTGCCTTATCAGGAAAAGCAGCCAGGCCATCTGTGTGCTCAGAAATTCCTGTTCTACCACCAAATTATAAATGTTTCGACATCTCCGTGCTGGAGAGTCCTAGCAAATAACTCTCCCACGGACGCCCCGGGAAAGCTGCCATGCCCTTCATGGGACCCCCCAGCCCACCCAGCGATGATGATGCCCCTCACCCTGCAAAGCCCAGCCTTCATGGTCGCCCTCCTGTGGCCCTGGGAGACGTGACTGCATAGCTCCTGCGATGAAGAGTCTGCTCCGTGTTGATGTTTGGCTGCTGACGGCCTTGAAGCCCCACTTCTCCCCCGCCCTTCACACCCCACATCGGGGCACATGGAACAGAATGCTGGGTGCCAGTGCCAGTCATTGCCCATGCAAGGGTCCCCCCAACAAAAGGCCACGCCGGCCCCCCCCCTAGAGACTCACTATGTGGGTGACACACTTTTCGGTGCTTTCTTGATCTGTGTGTGGCATCACCAGTCTTGACAGTGGAACCAAATTTGGGGGGGTGGTTCATTTTCTTTCTCCAGAGTGGCCACAACGCACCCCCATTTCTGATCAGCATGGCAGGTGAAAACCAGGCCAGTGACCTACCCTGCTGTGGACCTTATACATCTGGGCCTGTGTGTGGCCCTGTGCATGGCAGGTAGACTCTCCAGAGGAAAGCAGACACGTGACAGATGCCCACTGGTTGCAATCCTGTCTGTCTGAGAGAGGGGACCCAGTGCTCCGAGAGGGGGTTCTGGGTGCGTCCTCCGGAGGCTGTGGTCCCACCGGGTCCCCGTAGTCCAGTGTCCAGGCTCGTAACCATGTGACATCACTGCTGGGTCTTTATGGATCGATCAGGACACCCTCGGGGACGGGACCCCGTCTCAGTCACTTTCGCTTCCTCATCCGAGAGCTCGTTGGGAGCTCCTGTGTTCTAGAAGTTTGTGTGTGGAGTGACTAGAATTTCTGGAAACCCAAGGCTCTTCAGACAGCACTCAGACACTTTCTGAAATGTCCTTCAGCTCCATTGAAAAGTCAGGCACCGGAGGCTGTCTGGGGCCTGAGAAAACTGCTTGGAGGGACTTAGGTCGGCACTTGGCAAATGTTTCAGCCAGGGCCCAGATGATAAGTAATTCGGCTCTGTGGCCACCGCTCAGCTCTGCCGTCCTAATGAGAAAGCAGCCACAGACAGTCCATAAACGGATGGGGTGACATGCCCCCAAAATCATGATCTATGGGCACTGAATATGAGCTTCATAGGACTTTCATGTGTCACAACGCACTATTCTTTTCATTTTTATTCAGTCATGGAAAACATAAAAACAATTCTTAGCTTGTACACTGCATGAAAGCGGGGCAAGTGGGATGTGGTGTCAAACCCAGCCCTGGAGTTCAGGGTCACACAGCAGGGCTGACACTGTTCCCTACAGGTGAGTCTGCAGGATGAGAGGGAGGTCCTGGGCCTGTTTGGGGCGGTTAGGGGAACCTGAGTTACAAACACTGACCCTAACATGTCCCCCCTTAGACCTGAGGACACATCACGACAGGACCAGATGCTGAGCTGGATGGGGTGGGGGTGGAAGTTCTCTGACCAGAAAGTGGGGCAGGGCCCAGTGGGCTGAATGAGAATTGTTCCCTGCACAACGGCCGAGGTCCATGCAGGAGTGAAGGCCTGGGGGTGGGGGGGGACCCAGCCAGCTGGCAGGGAAGTGAAACAAATCACTGACATTTGAGTCAAGGCCACTGTCCTTGGTGCTGCCACACAGCTGGATGCAATATCGGGGCCTCCCGCCCCCAAATCCTGGTGTCACAGAGCCAGGGTCGCTCAGCCCCCTCCCCAGGCCCTGGCAGCGGCCGCCCAGCTCATGCTCTCAGAAGGAAGCTGTGAGCAGCGCGGTCGCCCCCAGGCCCCGGCCTCAGCAGATTCCTCTGAGCGGAGATAAGCTCCCAGCCCAGCCCAAGGTGGGTGGAAAACCAGAATGACTTCCTAAATTGGTATTTTCCAGTTGAGAGCACATTCTATGCTTTTTTCCCTCGGTCATTTAATTACCAAATGTTTGCATTTTTGAGAAGACCTAAAATTGCAGAGATCTGGGGGATTTAGGGGAGGAATGCAAGCCCAATCTCGCCTGATTACGAAACGTTTCAACGGTCACTCTGACAGGTCCCAGAGTAGGCGATGCAGACCCCTGGGCCTCCCGGAGGTGGGGGGCCCGGGCTCCGACGCAGATGTTTATCTGATGTCCTGGAATCTGGTTTACATTGAGAAATCAGCGTGTTTACAGGACACCACATCTGTCTCCCCCTCTCCTTCCTTTTCATGTCGCTGTGATGTTGTGCAGGGCTCGCGCAGGTCCCCCGGGATGGCCTGCGACATCACACGAGCCATGCCATCTCGGACGGCCCCTCTGGGGGTCCCATCAGCTCGCGGCCTGGCCACCCGGGTGGTCAGCCTGAGCTGGGCTGGCAGCGCACATGGGCAGGGTCTGGGGACCCCGGGTGAGGGGCTAAAGCACCTTCAGCCTGGGGAAGGCACCGCAGTGGAGGGCGGGGGGCCTAGCCCAGCCCCCACAGGGTTGCAGGCCCAGCGGACAGGATGCGGGAACCCTGTGCTGTGCTGTGCTGTGCTGTGCTGTGGGAGCAGAGGCTGAGAGAGGCCCCGGGTCTGCGAGTGTCCCGACTCCGAGAAGCCCCGCTCCACAGGGGCCCAAGTGTGCATGAGCCCGTGGGGGTCACAGACGGGGTCCTGGGATGACAAAGCCACAGGGGGTGAGCGGGCTCCCGGCACATGGGGCTGGCCCCTGCACCCCTGCCTCCGTCCCTGCCCTCTGACCTGCTCCACCCTCGCCCACCAGAACTAGGGCCGCTGTGGGGGCTGTGGTCCCACTCTCCCACTCCCTCCCGGCCTCCCTGCATATTTCCTCCCGGTCCCCTGAGCCCCCCAAGGCCACCGGGACAACATGACATCCTTGGGTCTCATCCTCTGACTCTGTGGCCACGCCCAGGGGCTCTTGCCCGGGGGGCTGATCCCAGCTTTGTTCAGACCCACAGCCCCTCTGTGCACCACCCACGGCACCACGTGTACCTGCAGCCACGTCACCACACCCACGGCCTTGTTGACCCGAATCCACCCTAGCCCGTGTCACCGTATTGGTGAAGGGCCTCGGCGCCCACATGAGCGTCCAGGGGGACACCCCGTGGTCATCATGTGTCTTGACGGGCACCCCAGACCCGTCCGCGACAACACGTCAGGCAGGCCCGTGTGGCCCACGCCTCACTTCTGGCTCCGACGCCCCGTCCTGATCCCACTCGGCCCCTCATGCAGCCCCCCCCCCGGCACAATGGCCTTGCTGGGCCGCAGCCCCCTCCCCGTGAACTCAGATCTGCCTCCCCTGGTGGGGGTCCTGTCAGCTCCCCAAAGAGTCAGGAAAAAATCCAGCGTCTCTGCCCACAGGCCGGGATCGTGGGGACAGAAAGACAGAGGAGCTTGGACGCCTGGGTGTCTGCTGGTGCCTCTTCACAGCCAGTGTCCGGGGACAAACCTCTCCACCTTGAAACTGTCACTGAGAACGACAGCCCTGTCTGGCTGTAAGCCACTGTTCCTGGGGTGCTCTGCTAGGCTCCACCTCCTGGCACATCACCCCTGGACTGGAAACATTAGGGTACGTTTTTATTGCTGTTGAACTGTGGGTAAAGGGGACCATGATCCTTTTGCCTCCAGGATTTCAGTGGCTCAGTGACACCGCCAGCCAGGCTGTGCCTTCAATGTTCCAATGTCAGAAACCTGGAGTGGCAGCACTTCTCTGAATGGTGTGTGGGCGCTGCTGCAGAATCAGAGCAGCAGGACGGGGCTGTTGCAAACCTGGCGGGGCAGCTGAGGGCTCTGGGGGGTCTGCAGGCTGCTCGCAGGACCCTCCCCACGTCCCCGCCCCCCCCCCCCCCCCCCCCCGGCTCAGCACTCTGCACCCAGGCTGTGCTGACCTGGTCACGTCCTCCCACCGGCTGGCTGCTGGGCAGATGAGGCAGCTCATCTTTCCCTGCATTTCTTTGCTTTTGTTCCTTTCTTTTTAAGTGTGTGGTTCAACATTTTGCAGCGTGTGGTGAACACTTTGTGTTGCCCGTTTAATTTCGGTTTTGGTGTGCTATTAATTTCTGAGTCCTCTAGAAAGTAACGGGAACAAGCTTGGTCGTGATGGCTAGCAGGTGTCTCCCCACACTTTGCAGTTGTTTGGCCATGAAGTTCAGCCGGGTTGTTTTGAAATGCCTGCTTCTGTTTTTCTTAATGACAGAGGCCAGGCGCTCAGGGTAGCTCACACCTACAGGGAGTCTGTCTGTCCGTGTGGAAAGTGAGCCGTGCAAGTTCAGTGTCTGCTCATGAGAAGTGTGTACGGGGGACGATGCACCGTTGGTCACTGACGCTGATGGAAAGATAAGAGCGTGCATATCCACGCGGTGCCAACTCTGTCATTACCCCTTCTGTCCTGTCCCGGCTGGGAAAGAAGCCCTGCCCGGTACAGAAGGAACTTTGCTCGTGGAGCATTTCACTTCTGCCAACACAGAATGGCTGGTAACAGGACAAGGGGGGAGTGACCCCGTACAGAAGGAACTTTGCTCGTCTGGGTCCCCCTGTGTTTCATCTGGATTGCCCAGGAGAGGAGAGTATCGCGGTGTTACAGTGGATCCCCGGGCACCTGACCCGCTGGGGACCCTGGAGACCCCACTAGAGACCTATAGACCCCAGACCCTGGAGGTCAGCTGGTCATTCTTCCTGGACAGAGGGTGTCTGGGCGGAGCCTTCCTCCCTCTTGCAGGTCATCCGCTGTGCACACATGCTGCCACCAGATGGCGCCCTCCCAGCCCCGCCGACTGGGGCATCCCAGGAGCCCTGATTTGTGTCTTCTACTTAATTTTCTCATTAGTCGGGTGGGCCCTATTATTACTATTGCGAGTTTAGAGCATCTGTGACGTGGAGACAGTCATGGTGGGAACCAGTGTCCCCAGGTCAGAGACAACCCTAGTGATGGGGCAGGGGTTTGGCTGCAGAGACCTGGAGGGCACAGGTGCTGAGAAGGGGACGGGGACGGGAGGCCACCTGGAAGCCAACTAAGGTGAGCGCTTGCTCCTGGTGGCCTGCAGGCCAGTGCCAGGGAGCCAGGCCTGTGCCAGGGAGGGGATGGCGGCGGGGTGGGGGTGGGGGCGATGCCCAGCCCTGGGGGTAGGCATAGGACCCAGGACTGAGGAAGGATCCCGGCGGCTCTCTGACCCGCGGTGAGGTTGAGAGCCTCTCCTCACCCTCCTGTCCCGGAAAGCTCAGCAGGAAGGTCCATGCTCAGGGGTAAGGAGGGCAGAGCAGGTCACCTCAACGCCAGGGCTCGGCTCCCCGGCAGGAAGCGGCCTTGCGCCCCGGGGCTCTCAGCCCACAGCCCCCATGGGCTCACGGTAGCCCCGTGTGCACCAGCCTGTGCTGTCGACCCTCGGGGAGCCCACAGCCCGGTTCCAGGCGCTCCTGGGTCCCTGCCCTTGAGCCCTGGGAAAGTTGGTCCTGTCCGCGGCCTGTGCACACACCCGGCCTCCACAGACAGCAGGGGGCGCCCACGCACTTCGCAGCGGCGTTCTGCTCCCTCACCAGGTCCCTGCCGCCTGTCTGCTCCCTTCAACCTTTAGGCC
Source organism: Rhinolophus ferrumequinum (assembly GCF_004115265.2). Taxonomy (NCBI): domain Eukaryota; kingdom Metazoa; phylum Chordata; class Mammalia; order Chiroptera; family Rhinolophidae; genus Rhinolophus; species Rhinolophus ferrumequinum. The sequence goes on from NC_046294.1 coordinate 1,132,043, forward strand.
CACGGTCACGGTCACGGGAGACGGGCCTGTGCCTGCCAGGGACACCGAGAGCCCCAGGCCCAGCGGGGGACAGACAGCGAGAGCGAAAGGACAGCTGTGCTCTCACTGGGAGCCAGTGAGAAGGGCCAGCAACTTAACGTGCCTTGGTGTCACCTGTAAAGTCCCTGCTAAGCCCACATTGCGAATGAAGACCCTGAGGGCCAGACAGGGTGCATGAGTTGGGGGGGGGGGACAGGCGGGTTCTCCCAGAGGCAGGGCTTCAGCGTGTGGCCAGTCACCCCCCAGACGTCTGGCAGCCCCCCCATCCTGAGAGGCTGCGGGCAGGGTCCCCACGGGGTGGGGAGTATGGGGTCAGTGGGGGGGCGGGAGCATACCGTTGGGGACGCCTGTGAGGACCTGGGGACACTCATTGCTCAGAAGCGGTGGGACCCAGCCACGTGGGCTGGTGTTCAGACACCCCTGTCTGTGGGACTAAAAACGCACCCCCAACCACGGACTCTGCAGGAACGCACCAAAGCCTGCGACGTCCTCACGCCAGGGCTTGACCGTGGATGGGGCATGGAGAGGGGCATGGATGGGGCTGTCCTGGCACAGACGGTGGGAGTGAGAGGGCCACACGGCCCACGCCCTGCTGCCTGGCGGGGCCCTTCCTTCTTGCCTTTCTTCCTTTCTTCCTTTTTTCTTCCTTTCTTTTTAACCAAACTTTCCCATTCTCTCCCCACCCCCCCAGCTCCTGGCAACCACTTTCCTACTCTGTTTCTATGAGCTTGACCTTTTATGTTTTAGATTCCACCTGTAAGTGAGACCATGCAGTGTCTTTCTCTGTCTGACTGATCTCACTCAGCAGAACGTCCTCCACGTCCATCCATGTGGTCACAAATGGCGGGATTTCCTTTTTATGGCCGAGTAACGTTCCACTGTGTATGTGTACCACTTCCTTTACCCAGTTGTCTATTGATGGGCCCTTAGGTCGCGTCCAGGCCTTGGCTACCGTGCATAAGCTGCAGGGCACGGGGGTGCAGGCGTCTCCTCAGCGATTTCCTGTGGGTACAGACCCCATGGTGGGACTGCTGGGTCGTCTGGTGGCTCTGGTTTTGGCTTCTTGAGGCAGCTCCGCACGGTTCCCCAAGGCGGCTGTACCGTTTACACTCCCGCCGACACTGCACACGGTCCCCTTTCCTCCACGGCCTTGCCACCAGCACTTGTCATCTCGTCGTTTTGATGACAGCCGTCCTGACAGGTGGGAGGTGATAGCTCACCTTGGATCCCTTAACCATCTTGGAGAAGGAGCTCCCCATTTTCACTGCACCGGCCCTGCAGATCCAGGAGCTGGTGCTCAGGGGGCCACCCTCCGTGCTGGGTGTCTGCATGTGGCCTTGTAGGGCTGTGCTCTGCCCTCTCTGCCTATGGCTGACCTCTGAAAGCACACCTCTCGGGGGGCTGACACAGGTAAGCCACCAACGAATGTCCCCCTTCGGCTCTCTGTGCAATCCTCTAGGGCCAGCCGTGGCAGGGGCGCTGGGCTGGGGCCACGGTCTGGCGTGTGGGGTGGGCACAGGGCCTGGCCGCAGAGTCTCAGGCACTGGGCCCTCCGCTTGCCAGTCCAGCCCATGGACAGCAGTGGCCCCTCCCGGCGATTGTGAGCTGGTTTCCAGCCTCCTCCAGTTGTAGTGTGCCATCTGTGTCTTACAAGGAGACAAGACCGCCCCCACCCCAAACCCCAGACAAGGGGCTCTGAGGAACCAGCCTGGAGGACCAGGGGTCCTGGATGTGGTGAGGGCCACTGTGTCCTTATAAGGCACAGCAGGACCCCAGGAGGCCAGAGGGGGATCCTACCTCATGTCCTGGGTCCGTCCCAACCCTGGGCCCTGCTCTTCCCAGACATGATGGGGGAGGGCCTCACCTGTACCAGGCACGCCTCCCCACACCACCATGAGCGCTCGCTGGGCTTCCCCAGCCAGGGCAGCACAGGGCACCGTCAGGCACGTGAGGAGGGAGGGGGCTGGCTCGAACAGTGTCCCCTAGGGCCATGTCCCCGGAACCCCAGACATGAACTTACTTAGATATTAGGTCTTTGCAGGTGGAATCCAGGTAGGGTGAGCTCTAGGATGGGCTCCAGCGCAATGACTGCTGTCCTGTGAGAAGAAGGAAAAGGAGACTGAGACACATACACACAGGGGAGCAGGGCCACGTGACAACACGGTCAGAGGCAGCAGAGCCAGGGAGCTGTGGGAAGAGGGAACGAGGGACACCCCCCCCGCACCCTCAGAGGGGGTGCAGCCCTGGGACCCCTTGATCTCGGACTCCTGGTCTCCAGACTGTGAGGCTGAGCCCTGTTGTTTTAAGTCCCCAGTTGGTAGTCATTTGTCCGCAGCTACAGAAAACGAGGACAGACAACAAAGATAAGCCCGGCATCAAAGCCGGGGACCAGTCCCGCCACCTTCCAGTGACACAGAAATGGGGGGCTTGTTCTCTTTCAGGGAAAATCGTGGGGAAAATAAAACATGCAAAATGGTGAGACCACCAAGGTTATTTTAAGGCTAGACAAATACAATTTTCCTGGGAAAGGGGCACAAAGCGGAACCCCAAAGTGACCGTGCACCCAGCGTCTCACCTGACCGGGCAGGGCTCTAAAGGCCCCGGGCCCAGGAGCTGCCACACCTGAACCCTTCCCTCTCTACCTGCTCCTCTGACCTGCTCCACCCTCACCCACCAGAACCATGAGCTGCTGTGGCTCCAGCTGTGGGGGCTGTGTCTCCAGCTGCTGTGTGCCAGCCTGTCCCTGCTCCAGCTGTTGCAAAAGGGGCTGTGGATCGTGTGGGGGCTGCCAGGGGGCCTGTGGGTCGTACGACTGCTCCCAGCCTTGTTGTGTTCAGCCTGGGTGTTTCCAGTCCAGACGCTGTGTGCTGCCAGGGCAAGATGTGAAGTGCTGACCGCAGACCTCTGGGGGGTCTAGTGTCCCCATGTCAGTCCTGGGCTGTGTCTTCCAGATCCTGGCCTACTGCTTCCTGAGGCCTGAGGAAGGGAATGACCCTGTCACAGTGCTGGGCCTGTCACTTGCCACCTGGTACCCGCACAGCTCGCTCGTCCCCGGCATCTCCTGCAGGAAGCCCTTCACCAGCTCCAGCCAACGGGACCTGTGCTATCCTTGGTCTCCCCCTGGCCCTCCTTCTCCTCCCTTCCCCTCCACACTCCCCACCTGGGCCAGCCCTGCCATGAGGTCCGAGCTGGGGTCCCTGGTGGCTGGAGAGGTGGTTTTGCTGGGTTCTTGCCTGGGGTTCATGCCCCTCTCAGGCTCAGGGGGCACACAGGCTCGGTGGGGGTGCACTCTGGGCTGAGCCAGGAAGCCCAGAATGTGGGGAGTGGGGTCAGCTTCCTTCCTGGGCCCCCCAGGCCTGCCAGGTAGGGGAAGGTCAGACTCCTGGGGCCACTCGCACTGGGCCTACAATGCCCCTGTCCCCTACGGACTGGCCGCAGGTTCCCTTCCCTGCCCTGAGGCTGCATGGGTGCCACGTGGCAGGGAAGGCCTGGCATCCCCAGGGCAGAGGACCGCTACTGCCACCTCCCTGAGATTCAGGGACCAGTTCTCAGGAGTGTAAAAAAATAAATAAGTAAACGAAGCCACTTTAAAATGACTGGGCCACGGTGCTCAGATGTTTGGTCAAACATTATTGTGGATGTTTCTGTGATAGTGTGTTTGGACGAGATTAACCTTGAAATCAGCAGACTCTGAGTGGAGCACATGGTCCTCTGGGATGCGGGTGGGCCTCGTCCAATCAGTTGAAGGCCCGCATAGCACTGACCTGTCCGGGGGAGAGGGACATCCCAGCCAACGGCCTTCAGACCCAGACAGCAGCTCTCACCCGAGTCTGCAGCCGGCCGGCCTCCCCATCAGTTTGAACTCTCCGAGCCTCCATGGTGGCCTGTCCCTCAAACGAAGCATCTTTTTGTCTGTGCAGACCCGTCACTCTGTGCTTCTGCACAGTGACCGGTGGCTGCAGCATCAGTCCCCACAGACACCAGGAAACGGAGGGCAGAGCTCAACCAAGGCCTAACTGACCAGTCCTGGGAACGAAACCTCAGCAAGTCCGTACACATCCTGGGATCCCCCGTGGGATCTGGGCCAGGCAGTCTCCTTCTGTGGGAGCTGCTCGCCTGCCTGGTCTGGGAGATGACAGACACTTTTAAACAGTAAACACCCCACACTAACGGCTGGTTCCCCACTGCAAAGCATGATCGCAGTTGGGATCTGGGAGGGGGCCACTCTTGAGTCTGGGGTGCGAAGAACTGCATCTCCCCCATATCTCAGGTCTCCTCCACCCTGAGTGGGGCGGGCGCTGGGGGAGACCCACCCGCTGTCTAGGGAGAAAGCAAGGAAATGTCCCTTTTCTGAGTCTGAGATGTGGGTGACCCGAATGTCTCCCCTGAGAAGGGACAACTTCAGGCCTCCCCGGACCTGGGTTCGAGGCCCCAGTTGCCGTTAATTTGAAGTCCAGGAAAAAGCACTGGGCTCCGGCTGAGCTGCCTGGCAGAGGCTGAGCAGAGCTCCAGTGAGCGGAGGTGCCCTAACCTGGGCTTTGGGATTTTTGTAAGGTCTGTGTGCACACGATTCATGGCAGAAAACGTGTGAAGAAGAAGCAGCCACGAGTGGGAGCCAGCAAGAAACTAGACATTAAGGCGTGGACCAAAAAAAAGGGGGTTCACTGGAAAGTGACCTTGCAGGGTGATCTGAGTGTACATTCCTACCTGGGGAGGTCACGGAAGAGAGTCACGCCCCAGGCCTGTAACTTCATTAGTGAGAGGTTTCAAGTCAGCTTTTGTGCACCGAGGTTTAACACGCCTTTGAAATACTAGACTAGCCCTGGGAGTGGGTATTCACCCTCAAGACAGCTCTAATCTTGTTACTGTCCTGAAATCCGTCCCCACCTTGCTTTCCCACCTCTAGGTAATCCCTCTCAGTCCCCTTCTTAAGTCCCAATGCATAAAAGAAATTACAAAAGGTCATTCTTGGGAACATTTGAGATCTTCCTCCCCGACGCGCATGGCGTCAGTTTGACTCAGATAGACTCTTGTGAAAATTCTTTCCAGGCCTGGACGTCTCTTAGGTGGACCAAGACCCCCAGAGCTGAGGTTACAAGAGAGAAGTTCAGTTAAGGATACAGTGGGGTGTCACCCGCCTTGGGACACCCCAGGTCTTCTTATTGGAGAAGCAGTGTCCTTCCGCAGTTTTAGGAAAACGCGTGGGCAGACACAGGGACAATTGACGTGGGTTCTGCCAGGCGTGTTTGACAGCTGTAGACAGTCTGAACGGTGTCCAATGGGTCTCTCAAGGTCCGAATGTGTGATTTATGAGATAGCTGCCACATGGCGGGGAGGGATTGGTATTGTGGCAGGGATTCCCGCCCCCTGGACATGGTAAAATACTGGTACTGATCAGACAGTGAAAAAATAAGTACGTAAACCATAAGGCCCGGAACAACCACTAAAGTATATATATGGGGGCTGACAATTAAATTCGCGAACTCATCTTAGACAAAGTGCTACATCCCTCATTGCTGAATATCACTAAGGTCACCTTCAAAGGACTCCCCTTGGGAAGCTATGCACCGATGTCAGCACCTAGTTCACCCTTCAAAGCAATTTTGGAACTCTTTTTCTGGAATGACCATCGGGGCTGTCATTGTATTACCCTTGATGTCCTGAAAGTCACCAAAATGTCTTCCTTCCAATAGTTCCTTTATCTTTGGGTAAAGAGAGAAGTCACTGGGGGCCAGATCAGGTCACTAGGGAGGGTGTTCCAATACAGTTATTTGTTTACTAGCTAAAAGCTCCCTCACAGACAGTGCCGTGTGAGCTGGTGCATTGTCGTGATGCAAGAGCCATGAATTGTTGGTGAAAAGGTCAGGTCATTTTCGTCTAACCTTTTCACGCAGGCTTTCCAGCACTTCCAAATAGTAAACTTGGTTAACTGTTTGTCCAGTTGGTACAAATTCATAATGAATAATCCCTCTGATATCAAAAAAGTTTACAACATCGTTGTAACAAGTTTGCGAACTTAATTGTCAGACCTTGTGTGTGTGTGCAATATTTATACATAAAATATATACTTTATATATCTGTATCTAATTTTCTGTGTTTGTCTCTGTTTCTCTGTCTATCATCTATTCATCCATCTGTCCATCCATCCATCTCCTACCTGACTTCCCTGTTCGAGTCCCTAGTGACCACCCAGGAAGGCATCCAGGTCACCAGCAGACCATCAGCCGGGGCCATAACCCACCACCAACAACCAGGCAGATGTGGAGGGTGTTTTCTGAGGGCCAGCCACTGCTGCTTTTCAGTCTCATGGATGAGCCTAGAGGGCATTATGCTAAGTGGGAAAAGTCTGAGACAAGGACAGATACATGTCATTTCGCTTTTATGTGGAATCTAAAAAACAAAACAAATGAACAAATGAAAGAAAACAGAAACAGACTCATCGAGACAGAACAAGTTCACGGTTGCCAGACGGGAGGGGGTCAGGTTGGGTAACAAAGGTTACAGGAAATAAGAGACACAACCCCACCCCACCCCCAGTTAGAAAATGCATAAGTCACAGGGATGTAGTGACTTATGCACAGGGAGCGCAGTCAGTAATATTGCAGTGGAAATCCCTTAGGCGCCATCTCTGCTCAGAGCAGAGCCGGGCCCCCCCGGAAGGAGCCTGCCTGTGTCCTGTCACCGGCTGGGAGCGGCCTGTGGCTTCTGTGCCCATGTCGGGTTAGATTTCAGAGCCCAGCTGCCGGGGTCTTTGATCAATTCCTCTCCCCACAGCAAAGCCAACAAGTTTACAGAAGACTTAACATCACAATGAGGAGACTTTACCTATAATCATATACAGAACCTGGCACCAACTCTGTAAAATAAATACTTCTGTCAAGGGCGTAAGACACATTACAAAAATTGCCCAGAAAGTAGGGACCGAAACCTTTCAAAAGATTGAAATCGGACACGATAGTGTGTGTCCACAATGCAATTATGCCGCAACGCCATGAAAACAATTTCATTAGAAAACTCACACGTTTGGGTCCTGGGAAATGTCATTATAAATGTGCTATGGTGGACAGAAATACAGTGTGACATGGAAAGTATTTTTAACTGAAACTAATAATGTCACTGATTGATACTTAGGCCGAATGGATGAGCTCACTAGTATCTGACTGTTTTTATCTGTGGAATCAGCAATTTCGGATAGTTCTGTCGACGGTAATGAAAATGCTGCATGTCAGAACCAGGACAATGACCTTAATGAAGTACTTAAAGAAAGCATGTGTCACCAATGCGAGTCTACACGACCCCACGATGGCTTGATTTTTTTCCTGAAAACCGTGCCACCTGTGAGAGACCAGCAGACAAGATGACATCTGCACTGACTTGAATGCCAGCAGTTACGACAGGCTCCATCTCCACCCCAGGTTCCAAAGAGACTGTCACAGGCAGTGTAACTGAACAGTGACGAGAGAAGCGGCAAACGAGTGCTTTGTGTATAAAACGTCGTGTAACGAAGGCTCGTTTGGCCCCTGCTTCCTCTGCCCCGGCTTCATTACCAGGTTTTCAACCAACCAGGGTCACAGTTCCCTCGCACTCAGACTGCACTTACAAACAAGGTTATGGCACAGAAGAAAGGCTGAAGGGTAAAGTGGAAGCTACACGTGCGTGGTTTTGAACACGCACAGCAGACGGGGTGGTTGTGCGGACCGGCCCTGTCACCTTCTCGCCGGTCTGTGTGCACCAACAGCCCTGAGCACACATGTGGGTCACGGCTCAGATTCTGCAATGTCATAGTCGCTGCCTAAACACTGTTGGCGGGAATGACAAACAAAATGCATCTTTGTCTGAAACCGTAATGACAAACTGCCGCTTCTTGTATGTATTTATGTAACGTATTTGGGGATGGTGAGGTCACAGTTCCTGTTATATGTTTTTATTTAATGTATTTGGAGATGGCAAGGTCATGTACCTGTTACATGTGTTTATGTAACGTATTTGGGGATGGTGAGGTCACAGTTCCTGTTATATGTATTTATTTAACATATTTGGAGACAAAGACGTCACTGGACCAATCAAAAGAAATGGTTCTGCTGAAATCAGCACAAGCCCTTGTCAGCCTTCATGGCAAAATGTCAAACTGAACAGGTGTTAACGTCTGTTTTGGAAAACAAGGAAAGATAAGAATGAATGAGATTAGTATTGGGGCAAAATGCTGGTGATAGGGACAAATAACGAGGACATCAAACGAAGCACTACCTCTCAGAGGACAAGAAACGAAAATGAGAACCCTCCCACAAAGAAAACTTGAGGGTCACGTGGCTTCACCAGCTATGGCACCAAATAAAACACCCTTCTCAGTAACTCAAGGCCGACAACCTTGACAGCAAAAGCTAACAAAATGTCTGAGAAAACAGTTACAAGTCTAACACACTCCTGAACATAGGTTCAAAAAGTCACAAGGAACAGAGCAGTGTTTTAAAATAAATGCGACATGAACATTTTAGATTTATTCCGGGCATGCAAGGCGGTTTTAATATTAGGGGGAAAAATCAAATAATGTAATTTGCAATATTAATGTCGTAAAGGAGGAAAATCCCATAAAGCAAAAGATGCAGAAACACTATTCAATGATAAGCAATATTAATTTAATATAATCGACCCATTTCTGCTAACGGCATGTTCATAAAATGCAAAGTAGCTCAAAAGGAGTTGGTAACTAAAAAAAATATATCAGTATGGCATGCGAATGCTGCTTCTTTGGATGTGAATGATTTAAAATTCTCACAGTTAACGAGGAAGTCTTGGGAAATATGAAGACCTGAAGGAAAGTGCTGCAAACCCTCTGGAAGAAACCAGTCGTGGCTGGCTCACTGTCTCCAAGGACAGGCACGGTGCCCCCGTGCCCCTGTCAGGCTACCGGAGAAGCTGAGCACAAATGGAAAAGCTGGGAGACACTTCCCCCGTGCAAAGAAGGTGCTGCAAGTGTCTACACTCTGGGTCAGATGTTTAAATTTGGTGAGCTCTGGAGTGTCGCCGTGTTGCTGAAGTACGTCCATGAGCTGGATGAAGACGGTGAGGGGACAGCTGACGGGGTGCTGGGGGGCCGTGTGGGGTTGGACTGGGCTGGTGGTCGTTATTTCTCCAGTCACAAAGTTCCACAGGGTTAAGTTGTCTGCTCCTAAAATCTATTTTCCTGTTCGCTTTGCTATTTTCAGTTCCTGCTTTTGCAGAATAGTTATTCATATTTGTGGCACAACGGCAAAAATGTCACTATTTAGCATGTTAAGAGTACTGGGGGAGTTCCTTAGCCTAATAATGGCCGGCTACCAACACCTTGAACAAATAGCATCCAAAGTCTGCAGCCCGCAAAGCCTGACCTTTGAGACAGGGCAGTAAGAGGCTGTCCTGCGATCATGGCCTCTGTGTTACGTTGTAATTCAGGTCCTAGGACGCGCAGTTGGATAGGAAAAGCAGATAAGTGCCCTGGGCTCATTTGTTCTGGTGCTCGACTGACTCTGGGGTAGGCAGCGGGGCTCTTGTGTCACCTGGACACGTCCCCAGCACTCCTTCAGGGCATCTTTGCTTCCCAGGGCAAGATGGCCTGGGCGTCTTGTCCCTACTGTCCCAGCCCTGGATGTCCCTGGCAGCCCTGCTTCCTCTTCCTGCGATGACATTTAGGAGCCAATACCTGGGCCCGGTGGGGAGGTGGGGGCTGGGGGCCACAGGGGGGGCCCTTCAGTTCCATCCAGCTCTATGGACGAGTCCTGGTTCCCTCCCCTTCCCTGTCTGTCACTGGCTCCTTTAGCTTTGACATATTTACTCATTTGACCAGTTCCTTTCTCATAATCAATGTGCCATTGTAGTTACTGGGGCGGCACGTGGGGAGAACACAGTGATTGAGGGCGATTCGTTCATTCATCCAAACAAGTATTTACTGAATGGCAAATGCATGCCAGGCACTGTGCAAAATCAAACGAAAATGGGGTGGGGGTGCAGGTGGGGGACAGGGAGGGCCGGAAGGTCAGGGACGAGCCCAGGATGGCTCGTGGAAGGCAGAGGCCGAGCTCTGGAAGCAGTAGCTCCTGTCCGTCCACCAGCCAAGGGTGCGGCTTTCCCAGCAAAGACATCCTGCCGGTGGGATGGCCCTGCCCCTAGGGTGTGTCCATATGTCCCCCTGCCACCCAGGAATGGATACAAACTGCCATGAGCGGAGAGTGACCTTGCTGGCTGCAAGGCGATAGCACCATTCCCTGCCGTGAGCCCTGAGCCGGAAAGCCTCAGCTGGGCTGGTTCATCCCAGGGAAAAGCCTCCCCCGTCCCTCAGTGCTGCTGCATTTCCTCCTCAACCTCAAAGGCAATGAGCAAATGAGCAAATGACTCATCCCTCTGGTTCCCCTGCCCCGCCGGCCCATCTAGGCACAATGAGGCTGCTTGGGCACCAAGGTGGGCCTAAGCTCATGAGCCACAGCCCCGTGTCCCCGGGGCCCTGGGCGCTGGAAGCGTGGACCCCCTCCCAAGGCCCCACAGCCTGTCCCCATCAGGTCTGGGCCCTGACTCCTCCAGGGTTTCCTGCCCACCATGTCCCCTCCACGCTGCTGCTGAGGTACCAGACAGCACTGTCTCCAAAAGCCTTGGCCCACCCTCTCCCCTAGGCCTGGGCATGGGGGTTTGGGGCGGGGGGGGGGGCAGCGTTTGCAGCTGCCCTGTGGGCTCAAGGTCCCTCCCTGTCTGCACAGAACTTTCTCGGGTTTCCCAGACAATCCAGGGCCCCTCACCCGCCAGGGCTTCTGCAAGCCCCTCAGCAGCGCCCTGGCTCCCCCTGCAGGGACCCTGGCTGAATCGTGTCACCTCCCTCAGGACACAGGAAACCCTGCCCATTTCCTGTCTCAACACTCATCAGATGTGTTTTCAGAGACATCTCTGTGGAGCATTGACCACCCAATAACCTTGACTTTGACCCAGGACCTAGAAATCTTCAGCTGATACCTGCTCTTCCTCTTGGTCAATCTTCGCAGCAACTCTGAGGGATGGGAAGGCCCTGTCCCCATTTCACAGATGAGGAAACAGGCGGGAGGAAGCTGCCAGGTCCCAGGGTCCCCAGGTCGTCGGGGATTGGCTAGGGCCCCCCGTGTCACTGCCCGGAGCTCCCTTCTGGTTTTCTTCTTCTAACTTGTAGCCTGGTGGGCAGCTGTGCTCCTGCTGCACCCGCTCTCCTCCTGCCTCTCCAAGGAGGCTGCTTGATCCTCCCCGGGACTTGTTTTGGGGCACCCTCTGCCAAAAGCCCCCCTGGGTTCCCTATCTTGCCCAGCAGACAGAAGACCTCCTGGGTTAGGAGCGAACTTCCCCGGCTCAGCCGGGGTACAGTACTGGGCCCTGGCCCACCAGACAGCAGCTGATTGGGGTCCCAGAGCCTCCAAATTCCCACTTCACCCCTACCCCACCTCCTATCCCTGCCTGCCCAGGAAGGAGACAGAGGCTGGGCCAGTGGGAGCTGGGCAGGACTTTTATTGGAAATTCACAGATACAGGAGCAGGGTCACAGCTTGGAGGAGGCTGGGTCCGGGAAGATAGAGGGAGTCCCCAGATGCCGGCAGCCCCTCATACTGGGAAGCTCCCACAGAAGCCCTTCTTGCTGTGTGTCAGGATCAGAGGGGTCCCAGGAGCCTGGGCAGGGGCACAGGAGGGCAGGGGGTGCAGCCACTGGGAGCCAGGGTGCAGCAGCCCAGGGAGAAACCACAGACCCCAGAAGCAGGTGGAGGACCAGGGCGGGGGGGGCGGTGGCCGGCACAAAGCTCGCTGTGCCCTTACTATACGGAGCTTCTGGTGGCCTCGCTGCTGGTTCACAGCTTCAGGGGGCCCAGGGCAGACGCCTGCTCTGCCCCAACCATGGCACCCTGCGTCACGTCGCATCCATCATGGAAATGAACACGCTGGGGCTTTGTCTCCAGAGCCGGCAGGTGGGGCCGGCGCCCTCAGTAGTCGGTGAGTGGGTACCGCAGGAAGATGAAAACCAGGATGATGCAGGAGGCGGCCAGGGCGGAGCTGGTGATGTTGAACAGCCGGGCCGTCTTGGCATCTTCCACCGCTCCATTCAGGTCGTTGAGAAGCTTCTTGTCCCGAACCTGCAGCCACAAGAGGAGGTGAGCCAGGCAGCCGGCACCGGGGCTGGCAGGAGGGCGGAGCGCACGCTAGGGGGCAGCAGCGAGCCCACGGCAGCGCCGCCTCCGGACAGCCGGCCTGCGCTCCACACACAGGGAAGGCGCGGGGGCTCTGTGTCCCCAGCCGTCCTTCAGACAGTCTATGAAATAAATGACATGCATTTACAGAGAGAGAAAAGGAAAAACGGTGCATGGTCATGTGTTAACATTGGGCCTCTGGGTGAAGGGCATACAGGAATTCTTTGTTTTTGCAATTTTTCAGTCGGCCTGAAATTATTTAAAATAAACCAGATTGTTCACAATACTGTTACTGTACCCTTGAAAGTTGTCAAGAGAGTAGATCTTAAGTGTTCTCACCACCAAAAGTAAAAGATAATTATGTGAGGCGATGGTGGTGATTGCCAACCCTAATCCGGAAGTTGTTTTGCAATATACAGAGGGTGCCAAAGAAAGGCAGACCCATTTTAGGAAAGGAAAACACTGTGTTAAAAGTGTAACGCTCACTATATACCGATAACAAAAGATGAAGACAAGTCACGTTTGGCTTCTGCAATGACAAGAGGCGCTCAAAGTGCTTCCCACCAGCGTCCAGACACTTCTGATGACGGTGACCTACTGCTTGAGCATAGATAACGTCTCTTAAAATGTGTGGACATTGTATATGTTACACCTGACGCTATGTTATGTGCTGATTATGTCTCAGTAAAGCTGGAAAATAAGTAAATAAATACTGAGGAAGTTGGTCTCAGAGACAGTGGCACGACTGGACGACGGGCAACACACGTGTGTCCTAAATTGTTGCCACGGAGTTTAAAGCGAACTGGCCTTCCCAGAGAATGGACATTGTGCATAGACAGAAGCAGTGGCGTCCACAAGGTCCCCGGGAGGGGGTCCTGAGGAGAGGGACTGGGTTGGAGCCCAGGGAGTCCCGGGGAACAGTGGACAGAGGGGGACCTGAGGAGCATGCTACCCCCATCCAGGATAAGGCTGAGGACCCCCTCTCCTTCCGCCAAGTTCAAAGAAGTGTAGGTGTGAGTGACAAGGAAAACAAAGCCCAGGAGGAGGCAGGGAGAGAGACAGGAGAGAGACAGAAAGGGCTTGCCTTGGAACGGCAGAGTCAGGGGGCTGGGTTGGAGGGCTAGGTAGATGACTGCACTCCCTGACCGCCCACTGGGTAGACTGGTGCCTAATGTGGTGGGTACACAGACGGGCAGAGGGTGGGCGTGTGCCTGGTGGATGGATTTCTGTGGGTGGAGAAATGGAGGAAGGAGCAAAGAGGGGAGAAGAAAGACGATGAAGGTGGGGTGTATGGCAGTGAGGGAAGGCGTGCTGAAGGGAGGGAAGGGTTGGGTGACTTGGAAGGTGAATTGCAGGTAATAGGGATGATGGACAGACAGAGGAGGAAAAGAATAGGCACCAAGCAATCAGGGAGGGGAAATGGTGGGGAGAAGGTCTGCGTCCTCGAGGGACTTTTATTCTTGTGATTTTGGAGAGAACTGGCATTGTCGCTAAAGTTTATCTTCCTTTCTGTATCACCCACTTACTTAGGTCTCATTTAATATCTTTATTAAAATAAAGTTTTAGAATTTGCTCCAGAAAGCACTATTGTATCTTTTGTTAGATTCGGTCTTAGTCTGTTTATTTGGGTTGTTATTATACTGTAATCATGCTTCAAATTACATTTCTAACTGGTTTTTGCTGGTGTATAAAAATTCACCTGACTTTTGTAGATTGATTTCATATCTGGCTAAACAAACGTGATAATTCACCAGGTTTTCTATGTCATAAACCATATCTACTAGGCATAAGAGTTCTATTTCTTCCTTCAAGTTCTTATTCCTGGCTCCTGAACCTCTTTGCCTCAGGGCTTTTGCAACAGCTGCCCTCTTTTCCTGGAATTCCCCACAGGCACTTGTGGCTACTGCATGAGTTAATTCATGCGGACACTCAAATACCATCTCATCACAGAGACCTTCCTCACCCAACCCACAAAGGAGCACCCCCACACCTCCCGGACCTTTTGTCCTTCAAAGCTGACACCACCCCAGGACACACACACACTGTGAATTGTATTATCGACACCCCACCAGAACGTAAGCTGCTTACGGGCAGGGGCTGTGTATTGCATGTCACTTCTCAGGCGCTGGACAAGTATTTGTTGCATGTGGGATAAGTAAATAAGTAGTGGAAGTGTGCTGCGAAGTTCCAATGAACTGATGGTTAGGCAATTGGATCGTTAACGTACTGAATGGATATAAGGGTTGTACATGTGTGAGAAGGGAGGAAGAGGAAGGGGGAGGACAGTCATGATACTCAAAGTGAGGGAAGCTGGATAACTATAAAGATGGAAGGCAAATTGAGGGGCGGAGGTGGGTGGAGAGAAGCAGGAGAGAAGAAAAGAGGAGATTAAAGGAATCCGTGATAGGTGTGTGGGTAAACTAGAGAGAAAAAGATGGTGGCTGGATTGGGCGGGCAGGTGGGGGGATAGCTGAAGGAAGGGGGGTGCATTGTGTGGATAGAAGGGTTAATAAAAAGCTAGAGAAATGTAAGCGGTGTATTAAGTGGGTAGAAGAAAGCGGAAGAAGAAAGGTTAGAAGGTGGGTGTACGGATGGAGAATGGATGGATGCATGGATGGATGATTGGACTAATTAGTCGTGTTCATTGATAAGAAAAGTGGTGAAATAAAGAATAATGAATGGATATGGAGAGAGATGGCGTAGGAAATAAACAGTTGGGGAAATGGGAAATGGGAACGTTGAGAAGAATCAATATGTGGGTTAATAAATGGATGGATGGATAATTAAAGTCAGGAAGGGCAGGAAGAAGGGCAGAAGGAAGAGGAAGTAGAAGTGGGAAGGTGGTTAGAGAAACACGTAGCTAGGAAAAGGATGGATGTGTGAATGAAGTTGATGGATACGTGTATTGATGAATGACTGACTGAGGAAAATCATCCACAGGGCAGGTGAATGCGTAGAGGTGATGGAGGTAAGAATGGAGAAGAATGGATGTATGAAATAACAATAAAAATAATAATAAGAAAATGACTCGGTGTGGTACAGTGTGGATAGCATTACTTGGTATTAATGCAGTTAATCCTCTCAATAATAACACGTTGAGGTAGGTACATCCCCATTTTTACAAGGAGGAAAATTAGGCATCGACAGATGTGGTACTAACGTAAGATCCCAGGACTGAAACCCGAGTGGTGACCTACAGCCACCATGAACAGTTGAGTGTGTGGCTGTGTGATATACACAGAAAGACGTGGCCAGAGGGAGGGAGAAAAGATAGAAGAATGGATGAATAGAGAGTAGGTGGGTAGTTGGATGGATGAATCACTGTGGCAGAAATAAGTGGAAGAAGGGGAAAATGGGACAAAAGGAGGAAGGAGAGCTGTATGAAAAGACCAGTGAGAGGGGTGGAAAGATGAATGGGTATGTGGATGATGACTTGGTACGTGGCTGGATGGTATTCTGGGATGAACTGAATGGAGTAGAGGGGACCAGGAGGGACGGAGTGAGAAAAGGGGAGTGGATAGATGGATTGAAAGATAGGTGAAAGTGTGAATAGTTTCATAATGAAAAAAATGAGTAACTGTGTGGGCAGGTAGGTGGATGGATGGATGAAATCAGTGGGGATGGATGGATGGATGGATGGATGGATGGATGGACAGATGGACTATGGATGGATGGATGGACAAATGGACTATGGATGGATGGATGGATGGACAGATGGACTATGGATGGATGGATGGACAAATGGACTATGAATGGATGGATGGATGGACAGATGGACTATGGATGGATGGATGGACAAATGGACTATGGATGATGGATGGATGGATGGATGGATGGATGGACTATGGATGGATGGATGGACAAATGGACTATGAATGATGGATGGATGGATGGACAGATGGACTATGGATGGATGGATGGATGGATGGAGAGATGGAGGGAGAAATTGATGGATAGATGGATGGATGGCCGGATGGACAGATGGACTATGGATGGATGGATGGACAAATGGACTATGGATGATGGATGGATGGATGGATGGATGGATGGACTATGGATGGATGGATGGACAAATGGACTATGAAGGATGGATGGATGGATGGACAGATGGACTATGGATGGATGGATGGATGGATGGAGAGATGGAGGGAGAAATTGATGGATAGATGGATGGATGGCCGGATGGACAGATGGACTATGGATGGATGGATGGACAAATGGACTATGGATGATGGATGGATGGATGGATGGATGGACTATGGATGGATGGATGGACAAATGGACTATGAAGGATGGATGGATGGATGGACAGATGGACTATGGATGGATGGATGGATGGATGGAGAGATGGAGGGAGAAATTGATGGATAGATGGATGGATGGCCGGATGGACAGATGGACTATGGATGGATGGATGGACAAATGGACTATGGATGATGGATGGATGGATGGATGGATTGACTATGGATGGATGGATGGACAAATGGACTATGAAGGATGGATGGATGGATGGACAGATGGACTATGGATGGATGGATGGATGGATGGAGAGATGGAGGGAGAAATTGATGGATAGATGGATGGATGGCCGGATGGACAGATGGACTATGGATGGATGGATGGACAAATGGACTATGGATGATGGATGGATGGATGGATGGATGGACTATGGATGGATGGATGGACAAATGGACTATGGATGATGGATGGATGGATGGATGGACAGATGGACTATGGATGGATGGATGGACAAATGGACTATGGATGATGGATGGATGGATGGATGGATGGATGGACTATGGATGGATGGATGGACAAATGGACTATGAAGGATGGATGGATGGATGGACAGATGGACTATGGATGGATGGATGGATGGATGGAGAGATGGAGGGAGAAATTGATGGATAGATGGATGGATGGCCGGATGGACAGATGGACTATGGATGGATGGATGGACAAATGGACTATGGATGATGGATGGATGGATGGATGGATGGACTATGAATGGATGGATGGACAAATGGACTATGAAGGATGGATGGATGGATGGACAGATGGACTATGGATGGATGGATGGATGGATGGATGGAGAGATGGAGGGAGAAATTGATGGATAGATGGATGGATGGCCGGATGGACAGATGGACTATGGATGGATGGATGGACAAATGGACTATGGATGATGGATGGATGGATGGATGGATGGACTATGGATGGATGGATGGACAAATGGACTATGAAGGATGGATGGATGGATGGACAGATGGACTATGGATGGATGGATGGATGGATGGAGAGATGGAGGGAGAAATTGATGGATAGATGGATGGATGGCCGGATGGACAGATGGACTATGGATGGATGGATGGACAAATGGACTATGGATGATGGATGGATGGATGGATGGATGGACTATGGATGGATGGATGGACAAATGGACTATGGATGATGGATGGATGGATGGATGGACAGATGGACTATGGATGGATGGATGGACAAATGGACTATGGATGGATGGATGGATGGACAGATGGACTATGGATGGATGGATGGACAAATGGACTATGGATGATGGATGGATGGATGGATGGATGGATGGATGGACTATGGATGGATGGATGGACAAATGGACTATGAATGATGGATGGATGGATGGACAGATGGACTATGGATGGATGGATGGATGGATGGATGGAGAGATGGAGGGAGAAATTGATGGATAGATGGATGGATGGCCGGATGGACAGATGGACTATGGATGGATGGATGGACAAATGGACTATGGATGATGGATGGATGGATGGATGGACTATGGATGGATGGATGGACAAATGGACTATGGATGATGGATGGATGGATGGATGGATGGACAGATGGACTATGGATGGATGAATGGATGGATGGAGAGATGGAGGGAGAAATTGATGGATAGATGGATGGATGGCCGGATGGACAGATGGACTATGGATGATGGATGGATGGACAGATGGACTATGGATGGATGGATGGACAAATGGACTATGGATGATGGATGGATGGATGGATGGATGGACAGATGGACTATGGATGGATGAATGGATGGATGGAGAGATGGAGGGAGAAATTGATGGATAGATGGATGGATGGCCGGATGGACAGATGGACTATGGATGATGGATGGATGGACAGATGGAGGGAGAAATTGATGGATAGATGGATGGATGGCCGGATGGACAGATGGACTATGGATGGATGGATGATGTCACTATTCTAAAGGCAATGACTGAACATGTGTGTGTGAACACGGACACAGTACCCTCCCTCCTCATCTGTTCTTCCTGACTGCCCTGTCCCTGGGAAGCCTCACAGCCTCCTGGGCCCTGATTGAGCAGCTGCCATGTCCTCAGTACGTCTGCTCCTCCTCTCCTGCCGCTATTCCTGCCCATCGAGCCACATGGCCTCCTGCCTGGACCGCTGCACCGGGCCCTCACTTCTCTGCCTCCGGCTTCTTCCACACTGACCGCAGATCCTGTAGCTCTGATCACATCTTCCCTCAGTGTCTTCCACATCAAGCAATGCAAGCCCCTCACATGGTTGCCCCAATCCCTCCCTGCATGGCTTCAGTCTGCCTTCCCAGGACTATCTTCTGCTCCCCACAGAGGATGGGGGCCTTGCTGTTCCCCCCAAGTCGCCCCACCCTCATGTCTCAGTTTTTGTTTTTTCCATCTGGAACACGTGTCCCCTCATCCACCCTTCAAGGCCACGTGAAAATGCTGCCTCTCTCCTGAGGTGCCCGCACCTACCCCCACCCTCAGCTCTCACTGGGAGTGAAGGATTCTTTTTCTGAACAAGCAGCTGTGCTGTGCACGCGTTCTGTCCACCCAGCCATTCATCCGACATTCTCTGACCCCTGTGTTGGTCAGCCCTGCCTTGGGCACTGGTGACAACAGAGGAACGGGTCTGGTGAGGTGGACAGCCATGAGTGGGGTGGGGTGTCTGTGACGGGAATGGAGCTCAGCCAGAGGGAGTCGGGGGGACTTTGCAGAAGAGGCACGCAACCTCACCGAAGCCCTGGGGCTGAGGGAGCTACACGTTGCCACCTGAGGTGTGCTCGTGCACGGCGGGGGCAGGGGTGCTTGGTGAGCCCAGGAAAGGGTTCAAGTGGGTCTTGAGGGGCCTTGAATGCAAAGAGGAGGGGTCTGGTCCTCACCAGCTAACAACGGGGGCCAGTGGTCATTAAGAGCAGCTCGTGTAGACTGCACGAAAGGAGAACTGACGTTCTGCCTCTGCCTTGGCCGGAGAGCAGGCGAAGCAAAATACGGTCTGTGCTGCAGACCCAGCCTGCGTGGAACTGCACTGACTGGTAAGGCTGGAGGGGCCGGATGGGTAGCTCGAAGGGTGGGAAAACACCTAGGGCAGGCAGGGGCAGTGTTGACTTCCCACCCACGGGATGCCAGCCTCTGGCCTGCTTACGTAAGTGTGGCTTTGCTTGATTTGTTTTGTCAATGATGAAAGGTTGGGCTCAAGTAAAACAGGATGGCATCTCAACAGCTCACTGCTCTTAAGGGACCACACTGGGAATCTAGCCAAGGCCACCTGACCCCAAGACTGCCAGGTGCCCTTGGAAGTGCCCAGGGCTGGCTGCAAATGCTGTGGGTGCAGCAGGCCAGGAGACGTACAGCTGGATGGACAGATGGATGAATTCACAGGCGCGGGAGCCCAGTCCAGCCAGCTTTGTCCTCCCCTCTGTCCAGGACGAGGGCGGCTCACCTTGCACGCCCCCTTCCAGGTGAGCCCCAAGCCCTGCCGCCCTCACTGCCCTCAAGGAAGCACACAGCTTGGAGGCGTCCTGAGCTCCCTTCTACACCTCGGAAGCACGAACTCCTACCCACCCCTGCCCCAGCACAAATCCTGAACCACTCAGAAGTCCATGACCTACCTACAACCCACACCAGATGGGCCCGCCCCGTGCCAGCCGGCTGCCCACAGCCAGGCCAAGCGGAGGAGGGGATGCTTCCGGACAGGAGCCCATGCAGCCAGACCCATGTCCACAGGCCGCTGGCAGGGCACGGCAAGAGGGCATCCGGGGAAGCAGAGCCCCGCCAGCTGCCCGGCCACTGTACCCTCTGCTCGGCACTGGCCCAGTGGAGCCAGAGCTGATGTTGGCCTGCAAGTCTCCACCCTCAGCTGTCGGGGACCCCTTCCCCTTGCTGGCTCTACGGCATACACACACACACACACACAATCATGCACATGCACATACAAACACACACCACTCACACACATACATGCATGCTTATGCACTCACACACCCACACATGCAACTACACAAACACACACACACTCATGCACACACACAATACATTCACATGTGCACACACACATGCACACTCCCAAATATATGCACACTTGTGCACTCACACATTCATGCCTGCAATTACAGACATGCACACTTACACCTACAGCACTCATGCACACATGCAATTACGCACACTCACACCTATGCTCGGGCACCTGCATACGCGCTCATGCACAGACGTGGGCGTACTCACGTGGACACTGGCATGCTCACCCCTATATGCATGTGCACACTCACGCTCATACAATACACTCACAGGCGTGCACACACACTCACGCCTATATGCGTGCACACACTTTATGCACACATGCACATCACACAGCACAGTTTGCATGTATTGGCACCCAGGGCTCAGTGCACATGCCTGAGCACAGGGCTGAGTGGCCGGAGGTGATGGAGAAGCTCCCCGTGAGTCAGGAGGATGGAGGACAGCCAGGGGCCGGGCGTGTGTTGCCAGGGGCAGGGGTGGGGCTCAGCTCAAAGATGCACAGAGGCAGAACTGCAAGGTCCTTCCTCCTCGGCCCGCCTCCTGGCCTGGCTCCCCACCCTCCAGCCCCCATGTTCCACCCCTATCCCACCCCCGCTGCCCCCACCTTCCCAGGCAGCTGCAATCAGTGAAATGTGCCTAGCCCAGGGCACTCAAATCTGGGAAAAGTGACGATCTGGCCAGACGTGAGCCAAGCACTTCCGGAATGACCGGGAGGTGGGGTGGTAAGGAGACCCCTCTTCCTGCTGGTTGGGCTCCAAAAGCCCAGGACTGTTCTGTCCTCACACATCTGCATGGGTCTCCCAACCCCACATGTGAGCGCTCACAGCCTCCGTCCTGCAATCTTAGTCTCTACTTTGCCCTCGGCGGATGGGGTCCTGTCTGCGTGGTGCCTGCTCTGCTCCTGGCCAGCTCCTCTCACAGTGGCAAGGGGCTTCTGGAAGCCGTACCCACTCAGGGTGTGGGCTCAGGGGTGTACGGGACATGCTCATGGCTCTCTCCCCTGGCTCCTGGCCCCCCGGGATTGACTGCCTAGAAACTGTGTGTAAGAGGGGATGCTGAGAGCAGTGACGGTGACCAGTATCCCCGTCCGCATGGCCTCTGTCTGAGTGCCTGCCCAGCAAGGGGCCCGGACAAGGTTTCCAGTGGGCCCTGACTTCACCCTGCTCCTGTCGGCAGGGGAAGGATTCCAGGACCCCTGCCTCTCTGACGGCCCCCTCCGTCATGTGTCTATGGGTGGAGCAGTGTCCTGGTTTAATTCCCACATCCTCCCCGAGAGGACAGGACGCCGAGCCTTGTGTCCCCATCCTGTGGGCCATGCAGAGAACCTCAGCCTGAGGACCTCGAGCCCTGTCGAGACACCCTGGAAGCCTCCCGGCTCAGCACAGAGGGCAGTGCAGAGCTTGCCAGCACCCCTCTGGCCCTCAGTGTCCTTCTATTCCTCAGCCCCCCTCGCTGTCCCTGCCGCACCCATGGCTCCTCTGAGAGGGAGGGCAGAGTGGTGCAGCCGGGCCCGCCGTGTGCCCGCCCAGCCGCGCGCCCCCGGCCGCTCACTTTGAGGGAGTAGGCCAAAGCGATGAAGCCCAGGCAGCAGAAGTTGAGGTAGACAAAGTTGAAGATGGACCATAGGTAGTAGTCGTTCACCTCGCTGGTGTCTGGGTAGACCTCGATGACCGTCGTGGGGTTCGTCATCGTCTTCTTCTCCGCGAGGTGCTTGCAGGCCTGGGGGGCGCCGGCGGTCCGCACGCTGTCCGTCTTGCCGCTCTTGGACTCCATGGGGAACAGAGTGGGCGCCATGGGGGGCGAGGCCGAGGGCTCAGGGGCCGGGACCGCCGGCGCCTGCAGGGCAGGGGGCTTGGACACGCAGGCGAAGCAGCCTTTGGGTGAACCTACCGGGGGCCTGGGAATCCAGAAGGCCCCGTCCAGGGGCACTCGGACTTCCTGGGTGCCGTCCGTGGTGCTGGCCGGAGCTCCCAGCGGGGCTGGGCACTGGCCGAGGCCCTGGGGCTGGAGGGAGGGAAGCAGAAGAATGAACTGGGTCCTGCTGACCCTGTGGCACCCCACAGTATCTCCCCTGCAGCTCATAAGCAGCCCCAAAGGAGATGGAAGTCCCCGCCAAGGCAGCCAGCTGCCGGCCTGCCACCTGCCTCCTCCACCCGCCCCAGCTACTGCCATGCGAAAGCCCTTCACAGCAGCCTTGGCACAAACATTGGGGGCTTTTCATCGCGTTGCCATCTGCGCACAAACATTCACCCATTGACACACAACAGCAACACCCCCCCACACCCAACAAGGCCCCGACTGACTGACGCTGTTGCAATAAACAGAGCACGCCCTTGCCCCAAACAGCCCAGCACGCACGCACTGGGCAGCAGACCCACAGTAACCCTGCCTCAGCCACTCTCTGCCAGAGCCACCAGAGCTGTCTGGAGCACCTGCAGCCTGACACCCACTGACACATGGGACACAAACGCCAGCGCCACCACCACCACCAGCTCTCCAGACCTCAGGCACACCCCCCATACTCAGAGATGCCACCAGGTAAACAACTCTGCACTGTGACACGCAGCGCAGACACACAACGACACAGGCTGACACGATCGCCAAAGGATGAGCACGGTGGCTGCGGAGGCTCCAAACTCGCGCGCGAAGCCCCCGCCCCCAACCCTGGCCCAAAGCGGCGCCCAGGACCCCAAGCGCGCGCACCGGGCACTCGCCGGGAGCCACCCACCCCGTGCCAGAAACAGACGCACAATGACACTCTGTTAAACGAACACTTCTCCAACTAGGCACCAAGGCCCCCGCGTCCTGCGCCACCCCATGGGGTCTGCGGCCGAGGCCCCGCGGCCCCAGCCTGGCCCAATCTGCCGCAACACCCGGACGACGCGCCCTCACCTACGGGCGACTCTTGGGCGGGCGGGCCTGAGCTCCGACCGCGCGTCCTTCCACCGTCCCGCGGGCCGCTGTCTGTCCGGCGGCTCCGCGTCCCAGCGGCCCAACCTCGGTGCGGGGAGCACGCGGGGCAGCGGGCGGGGAGGGCGCAGGGCTGGCGGCTTTGCCTCCCCCGCTGCCTGCGCTCCCTCCGCAGCGCCAGCCCGGCCGTGCGGCTGCAGCCCAAGCCTGACTCACGGCGGCGGGCGCATCCACCTCCCCGCCTCCTCCCGCCGGCAGGGTGGGGGCCATGGCGCCCGCCGGAAGCCTGACCCTCGGGGGCTGCAGAACTTGCCAGGGATGGGACCCTCCCGCGCCGGACTCCGTACCCACGCCACCCGTCTCCCCAGATCCCGGTCCACTCCCTGACTCCTCCCTCTTGATGAGCCCCCAGCCCCTATCCGAGCTGGTCCCCTCGCTGGGCCCTCCCAGCTGTGTCCCCAGGGAGCCCTTCCTCCTGTCCCTGTACCTTATCTCCAACCGTGCCCTCTCGCAGGCCCATGTCCTTCTTGAGTCTCTGACCCCTGGCAGGCCCCAGGCCCCCAACTGCAGTCCCTCTCTGGGCAGGGGGTACCTCCCCGGCACCACCCGAGTGTCCCTGTCTGCACCATCTGTCCCCAACCCAGCCCGAGGCCACCCTCACAGTGCCATCTTCCTGAACCCACCCAGGCCAGGCCTCAGCTGAGCCTCCGTGGCCCCTTCATGGCCCTGGCCTTTCTGTGCCCACCCCTGTCCCAGCTCTTGACCTTCCTTTCCCCAAATCTGACCCCCACACACCTGGCCTGGAGCCCCGAACCCCACCCTTGCTAATCCAGTTCCCTCACAAAGTCCAGTCTCGAAGCCTATGACTTCTCACCAGTTGGTCCCCTTGCCTATGAGACCAAATGTCCTTCTCTAAGCCCTGAAGACACTTGTCTCCTTGGAGCTCAGTCCCCGCACTGACCACACCTCTCTGCGAGATCGGCCTGTCTCATTTGTGCTCCCAAGTCACTTTCCCTAACCAGTGCCTGCCCTCACAGCCTGGGTATCTCTGTGCATCCCACCATGCTCAGTCTGTCACTTGTCCCCAGCTGACCTGCCATTCCGGCAGAAGTCCCAAGGATCCCCTCCATCATGGGAAAACCCAGCCCTCTCTGCCTCCCCTAGACCCCCGTGCCCCACTTCACCACAAAGGCGCCCTCTGAGCTGGGTCCTCTTCACCCCACCCACAGGCCCCCACAGAGCCCAGGCCCTCCAAAGCCCCCCGACCTCCAAAGATACCTTGAAGTGTGAGAGCGGCGGCTTCCCTCCCGTCTCCCTCCAAGCCCCCGTCCGCCCGCCCAGACGCCCTGCCTGGACTCTGAGCTTCCCTCCCATGAAACCCTCCTCACCGACCCTCTCAACCCGCCTCCCCTTCTCTCCAGGACCCTTCTCTCCTCCAACTCCTCCCGCCTCTGCCCTGTCCTCTCTGAACCCTCTTCTCTCCCTGAATCCCTACCCTGGGACAGGTCCCACGCCAACTCTAAGCCCCTCCCCTTCCCAGCCCAGCCCCACACCCACCCTGGCACAGCCTCATCCACGGCTTGTCAGGAGCCCTCAGTACAGTCAGCCTTAAATGATGTTGGTAAACACTGTGAGTGGGAGGGCTTCCCAAGCACAAGCCCCACCCCCCCATGCTGGCCACACCCTCCACGGAGCCCAGGCCCCACGCCCATAGAGACAGAGGGGATGGCACCTGCCTGTCCGCCAGGGAGCCAGGGTTCAATTCTCCCTCACCCAACACCCACTGCCCCCTTCCCAAGGGCCTGGCTTGGGGGCACCTGGACACCCACCCATGGGCTGAGCCTGACCTGAGGTGCCCGCCCGGCCTGCGTGTGGCCTGTGTGCCCTACTGCTGGGTCTCCTGATGTCTGAGCTGGACTTTCCAGGGCTCTCTGGGCAGGGGGGCCGCGGGGCTGGCCAACGGGGTCTGGTCGGGTCCAGCTGCTCGTCAGGCAGCGGGTGAGTGTCACTGAATGGAGTCAGGCCTTCCCTCACAGACCACCGTGAGGCTGCCTCTTTCCAAGACCCCCAAGGCCACCTCGGGAGGGCATGAGCCCTCCATCTTCCGCCCTGAGTGGGTGAGGAAAGGAGCTGGACCTGGGTCAGCTCCTGAGAGCTCAGCCTGAGGCTGGGTGTCCTCCAGGCTGGGGCATGGGGCCAGAAAGCCCCCCCACTCCCACCCTTGCCCCGGGCCTGCCAGGCTGGTGCAGCACAGGGCTGAGCCAGCCAGGACCAGAGCCAGCGCTGCACTGGGCTCCTCCAGGCGCCTGGCCTGTCCGCAGTGAGGAGTGCCCTGTCATTACCCACCTTCCAGAGACCGACGGGAAGTTCAGAGTGGGGTCAGGGAGGCTGGGCGTGAGCCCAGGGCAGCCAGAGGGCCGGGCTCTGCACAGAGCATTAATGCCCCGATGCCCGCTGCCCGGATTGGGGGCTGGGGGCTCAGCCTGCATTAACCCACACAGCCTCCAGGGTCCGGCGGTGCTCACCTCCCCATCCCAGAGCAGGAGTGGGAGCTGCCCTCTGGGGGACCTGAGGATCCCAGCTGAGAGGGTCACAGTACACACACGGGGAGCAGAGCAGGGGTTGTGGGGGGCATCTCGGGGCGTCCGCACCCGAGAGCCATGCCAGCCTGGTCAGGGGAGCCTGATGGAACACAGAGTGGAGACAGAGCCTGGGGCAGCCAGCAAGCCGGAAGGGGAAGGGGCTGCCTCCTTCCGGCCGCTCATTGTACAAAGGCCATGATGATGACGCCGTCTCCCCAGAAACCCTGCCAGGTTCTGCCCACTCCCGGCTTCCACTCCCGGTGTGAGAACAGGACATGCTGGGCACGTGTTTACGAGCCTCCTTGCAATCCTGGTTGAATGGTTTTTGTTTTTTTTAGCTTTTTATTGGGGAATATTGGGGAACAGTGTGTTTCTCCAGGGCCCATCAGCTCCAAGTCATTGTTCTTCAACCTAGTTGTGGAGGGCGCAGCTCAGCTCCAAGTCCAGTCGCATTTTTCAATCTTTAGTTGCAGGGGGCGCAGCCCACCATCCCATGCGGGAATTGAACCCGCGACCTTGTTGTTGAGAGCTCATGTTCTAACCAACTGAGCCATCCAGCTGCCCCTCGGACAGCTCGTTGTCTTCAATCTAGTTGTGGAGGGCGCAGCTCACCGGCCCATGTGGGAATCGAACCCACAACCTTATTGTTAAGAGCTCGCACTCTAACCAGTTGAGCCATCCGGCTGTCCCTGGTTGAATGTTCTTTACAGCAGGCACCTGCTAAGGCTCAGTT
Source organism: Rhinolophus ferrumequinum (assembly GCF_004115265.2). Taxonomy (NCBI): domain Eukaryota; kingdom Metazoa; phylum Chordata; class Mammalia; order Chiroptera; family Rhinolophidae; genus Rhinolophus; species Rhinolophus ferrumequinum. The sequence goes on from NC_046294.1 coordinate 1,158,803, forward strand.
CCTGGGTGCCGACCCCTCAGAAGCCAGGCCAGGCCAATGGCAGCCACAGCCCTGCAGGCTGAAAAGGCACCAGGAGTTACAAATGTCACATTTGCCAAACCCCTGCCCCTGCTGGGGGTGGACTCCAAGGGAGAGTCCAGAGAGAGTCCTGCCCCCACCACCTGGTGCTCACAAACGATCCATCCTTCAAAACCTTCTGGTTGAACAGCTGCACCTGGGCAGATGCTCCTGCTCACAACCCCCAACGGAGGCCAGACCATGGGGGGAGGAGGCGGTCACTGTGGCCTGAGGGGTTCGTAACTCGGATTCCTGAACCCTGTGACCCCCAGGACCCAGGCAGGCCTGCTCCAGCACGGCTTGGCTTACTCACACACACAGGCCACTTCCAGAGCGGGCAGGAACTGGCAACGAGGAAGCCCAGACAAGAGGCAGGCTGCCAGCTTACTCCCAGCCATGCGTAGGCTCCCTTGCTAGGCCCACGTGGGGTGCACAGGGGAACTGGGGAGCACTGGAGCCCTGGGCTGGTGTCTCCTCCAAGGACAAGGACATTCTCCAGGGAGTGTGGCAGCCACCTGAAGACATCTCAGTGCAGGCGCTCACCAGAACCCGTCGGGCCCCACCCTGCAGCCTCCGGCCCAGGACACATCCCGCTGGTCACTGCTCCAGGCCAAGGTACAAGCCAGCCCTCAGCAGCCACCAGGCCAGGCAGCAAGCTAAAGCCCCCAGGGTTCCAGGCACAGGGTGCCTCCAAAGCCCCCTCCAGCCGCACGCTGGAAAGCCAGCCTCCCAGGCCGGCATCGCACCGGCTCCTTCCCCACATGTGGATTGAGAACCACTCCCTCACCCCCCTGCACCGGGCACAAAACACACCAACAGAGAAAGAGGTACCAACAACTTTATTTCCACGTCAACTTTGGCTCCCGCCGCTCCAGAGGGGGCAGCCGCCGAGAAGGCAGGTGCTAGCCCCCCTCCCCTCCCGCCCCACTGGGCCCAGCCAATGCCTTCCTGGATGGGTCAAGCCCCAGGATGACCTCACAGGCTTCACAAGACTGGCTTTTGTCCCCTCCCACCCCTTCCCACCCCCTCCTCACTGGGACAGACAAATGGACGGGTGGGGGGGGCAGTGCCCAGCTCCAGGACCCACGCTGGGCAGAGGAGGAACCAAAAGCAGAGTCTGGTCAGAGCGGGGTCTCAGCCAGACGTCCTGCCCGGGCACCCAGGCCCCCCAGGGCTCAGGCTGGAGCAGCAACTACAGGGGGTGGGGGCGGGGGTCCTGGGACGCACAACTGACCAGCTGCCAAGTCAAGCTGGGTCTTCCAAGTTAGGGAAAGAGCTCTGCGCACTGAAGAGCCTACTGGCTGGCCCGGGGGCCCCGCCCCTCCATCAGACACACAGACAGACAGACAGACAGGCGGCACTCTGAAATCAGGGAGGGAAAAACCATAGAACAAAACAGCGGGCCATGAGGCCAGCAGCCTCCAGAGAGCCAGGCTATGCGTGCGAGTGTGAGCGTGCCAGTGTGAGTGTGTATGGTGGGGACAGCCCGGATGGTGGAGACACTCCTTCCTCTGCCAGCGGGTGGCCCGCTACAGCCTAGTGGCCTCTGCCAGGCCCACACGGTTCTCGTCGCGGTCGAACACGGTGTAGTAGCGGCCGATGAAGACGTCGCCCAGGATCCAGAGCGGCCCGCCAGGCGGGGGGATGTCCATGCCCATGAAGCCGCTCAGGCAGATGGTCTTCCCGGCTTGTGACACCTGGGACAGCCAGAGCGTTACGGGCCTGCCAGCACGGCCCACGTCCAGCTCCGCCCTCACCTGGCCCGACACCCCCTCACCTTGAGCGTGTAGTCCTCTGCACACAGCTTGTAGTCTTTGCCCCCCAGCTTCAGGATGACCTCGGGCAGGCTGGACACCTTCTCACAGGGAATCATGTACTGGAGGAGAGAGGAGATGGCAGTTCTGGGGGCAGCCTGGGCAGCCCTCCCCTTCCCTTCTCCCTGGTCAGTTTGGGGGCAGCAGCCTGGGCACCCCTCCCCGCCCCCACGGCAGCTCACCTCTCCCTGGATCAGCGGCACGGCCCCAATGGCTTTCTGTAGCTCGCGCACCTCTTCCACAGGGCCCACGATGAGGGAGGTGCCCGTGTCCACAATGGCCTCACAGCCCGCCTTGCACAAGGTCAGGCTGTTGCCCACGTCCACCCTGCAGGGGAGGTGGCTATGAGCTCCCAGGGCCACCTGGACCCCACCGTGCCCACCACAGCCCCGGCAGGACGCTTCCTCCTCTTCTTTCCCAGGAGTCAGCGTCAGGCGCCGGGGGCGGGTTGGTAGCCACCTGCGTAGCCGTGTGGAGAGGAGGGCAGCCCTGGGAGCTGGCAAGAGGCACTCAGGGCCGGGGGGGCCCCGGGGCCAGGCCGATCCCATCGCCACCACCCCGCTGACCCCCAGGGCCATGGGCCGGTCGCTGCCCCGAGGCCCGCTGAGTGGGCACCGGGGCACAGCCCCCACCGCAGCCTTCACAGTCCCGTACTCACTGATCCATGTGGACCTGCCAGTAAGCCTTGCGGGTGACATTCAGGTAGCTGAGGGCGCCCTTGTAGTACCTGGAGTCGGTGCCACCCAGCATCAGCTCACCTCCTGGCTGCGCGTTAGGGTCCCTGGCAGGAGAGGAAGGGGGGGTCAAGCCCCTGCCCACTGCATGCCCAGCCTGAGGGTTGGGTGGGACAGGCACAGGCTGGGGACAGGAGGTCTCAGGCAAGGGCTGGGGTGGGCGATGTGGGAGGGCCTGCCAGAGCAGGGGCCTTCCTGGGCCCAGGCATGGAAGGATCTAGACGGGACACAAGAAAGAATGGAACTTCCTTCTCCCTAGGGTGGGGCTCCAATCCCACATCCTGGGTAGACTGCAGGCCAAGCCCCATGCCCAGCGGTAGAGACCCTGCCTGTGCTTCAGGGGCTCCTGGCCCACCAGCCGAGGACAGCAGGGCCAGATGGGTAAGGGCATGCTACTGAGTTCCAGGAGGAAAACCCTGTCAGCCGGGAAGAAAAACCAAGGAGGGCTTCCAGGAGGCGGCGCTGGGCAACCCTGAGAGTTGAGCCGGCTTGTTCCTGCCCCCAGGACCTTTGCACTTACTGCTCCTATGCCCAAATCCCCCTGTGACTTGCTCCCTCTTCAGATCTCCACTTTCCTGTTCAGCCTGCGCTGGCGGGCTCCTCGCCCCAACTCTAGTCTCTTACCCACAGTGCTTTTTGAGCCTAGCATGGTCTTCCTGGCAGGACTCTGCCCTCACCAACACCAGGCGCCCCTGTCCTGCCACCAGCGTGGCCTCCACCCCTCTTCCACGTCACCTCCATGCAGAAACCATATCACGCCTCCAGTCCCCCTCACCCTGTCCCGCCAAACCCCTCCTGCGAGCCCACTCCCCCTCACTCCCTCACCCCTACCTGCACTTCCCACCTGAGCCCATCACCGGCCAGTCAGCTGTCCATCCCCAAGCCCTGGCCTGGCAACCTCCTGGGTCCTCCTCATCTGCCCCCAAGGTCGGACAGGGAAACGACCCTGCCCAGTTCACCTGGGACCCAGGATCTAGCAGGGGGGGCTCACCCCAGCTGCTGCTGAGTATTCACCACTGACCACACAAGGGGCAGAGGCCAAGCCAAGAACAAGGGCTGAGCAAGCGGGGGCCTGTGGGCTGGAATTCTGCCAGAGTAGGGGTCAGACCCCGAGTGACAAGTGGGCCCTGGAGAGAGGGCGTGCGGGGCGCAGCGACCAGCAGGCTGCCCGGCTCGCCGCTGCCCACACCCCCCCCTCAGCACTCCCGCATCACGGTCCTAAGACACTGAGGTTGGAGGAGTGAGGCCGTCCCAAGGTCACCCGGCCATGGGTCACCTGACTACTGTTTGTGCGCCTTGCACCTGCTGGGAAGCTGCTCTGGCATGGGGACCAGGCCCACGGGCTTCCCAAGCAGCATCACCCTGCGCCCGCCCTTCCTGTTCAACACCCAGCTCTCCAGACCCAATCGGCCCCTCCCTGGGAAGCTCTGGCCCCCTCGCCTCCAGAGTGCCTGCCACAGATCAGGGCTCATTCCTGTGTCCTCTGAGCTGTCAGCAACCCAGGGACCCCATCTGCCCGTCACCACACCCAGCTCTGGTTCTCGCAGGAGCGCAGGAGCGAGGCCCCCTGACCACGCCCCCCTGGAACCAGGGCCCGAGCACCTCCCCCAGGGAGACCCTGGTAACACACAACCTTCTCTGGGGACTGCTGGCTCCTCTGTGAAAGGGCAGCCTGCCCCCAGCCAGAGGGCAGAGGGCAGAGGGCAGGGGCTGGGGCCAGTGCCTGGAGGGTGGGCATGGGGCGGCTGCAGCCCAACCCCTCTCCCTGCATTTTGGCTCAGTGGGGCTGGGAGGAGGGGGCCCCAGAGTGGGGGTGCAGGGGGCCCTCCCCGCCTGCCTGTTCAGGTAGAAGGAGAAGATGTTCTTGTCCACCAGCTTCTGTTGCATCAAGTTATCAAAGACGGGCAGCACGTTGTTGACCGAGATGCGGGGGTAGGCCATGCCCAGGATGCCGTCGAACTTGGCTGCGATGAAGGTGATGCCCGGCTGCTTGGTGGCCTCCCCAAACACCTGCCTCTCCACCTTGACGCCACCCAGGCCCAACAGAGCTGAATTACAGGGCACCTGCGGGCCGCGGGGGTGAGGGGGGGCGCAGGGGGGTTAGTGGGCCACGTGGACTGCCGAGCCCGACCCCTGGGCCCCAGGCGGGACATGCCCCCCAGCCATGCATGTGGGAGGCCATGGCCACAAAACCCAGCTCAGTCACTGCCTGTCATCTCGCACACGGGGCTCAAGATGGGCAGGGAAGAAAGGGTTGAAGAAAGGGGGACGGGGTTGTGGGGTCTGTGCTGTGTCAGGACGACACTAACAAGGGATGGAAAAGAGCAGAGAGCGGCCCCTTGCTCAGGCCAGCCCTCCCCCGACACCCATCCCCTCAGGGACAGCTCCTGCCTTTGGGCGCAGGCCCCAGAGACTGGGACCCCATGACCCAACCCCTACGCAGACTTGGGCCACACTGCCCCTCCCCCACCTCAGCCAAGGCTGCAGAGAGAGAGCAGGATGTGGGAGAGAAACAGCTGTGTGGGTGACAGCGTGTGGGGTGACAGCGTGTGGGGTGACAGCGGAGGGGGATGTGTTGAGCAACATCCCGTTTCAGGCCCAGAGAGACCCAGGAGGACACCTGGCAAGGAGCCGAAGTACCATGGGAAGGTCCCCACCGGTCGGTCCTCAGACCAGTAGCACAGGTGCCAGCCACTGCAGGGGGCTGCCTGAGCCCACCCACCATCCGGACAAGGGACACCTCAGCAGGAGCTGGCCCCTGGGCCCCTGGCCTTGCAGGAAGCTCTGCTGCCTCCCTGTCCCACCAAAGTTGGGAGGGGCCCGTCTTCCTCTTTGCCCCTCATCCCCCCAGAACTTCAACCACGAGGCAACTCCACGCCCAGACACAGAGGCAGTGGGCAGAACCATCAAGGGCCCGCTGACACCTCCTTGGGGGGGAGCATGTCCTGCCCTGGGTCCCACAGACCCTCTAGTGCAAGCAGGGCCCCAGACAGCCACCCCTGGCTCTTCCCTTCTCCTTCCCGGTGTCCTCTGTAGGCGCCCCAGAGGGACTCCTGCCTCCCCAGCTGCAGGCTCCCCGTCCAGGCCTGGCCTCAAACCCCCGCCAGCACCTCCAACCCAACTCATCAGAATGAAACCCAGTCCTCCCAGCAGAAGCCCGACAGGAGGCCTCCCCAGTAACCCCTCCCCAGGTCCTGGTCCCAAGCCCGCGCCGGATGCCCAGGCCTCAGCGACTGCAGGCCATGTCAGCAGCTCCCCACCCCACGTTCCCCTCTCAACCCTGGGCCGTCCAGGTCTGCGCCCCGGCCTTCCTCTGTTCCGTCACCACCAAGCACGCGGGCTCTTTCTCAGCTCCCAGCCTTTGCTCTGGCCGTCTAGAACGAGCAGCCCCTCCCCAGGGAGCTAGCCAAGACCCCTGCCCTGGGGTGGCCCTCCGGCCCTGTCACACATGGAGCCCAGGGCACTCACCGACACGGTGTCCTGGCTCAGGTATCCTGAGAGGCTGCCCGAGCCATAGTGGATGTCAAAGGATGTACCGTTCTTCACGTACGTGCTGGACTTGCCGCTGTTGTACTTGTGGTGAATCCCTGCACCACCAGGGAGCCCGTCAGCCTGTGCCCCAGCGCGGCCTCCGACCTCCGACCTCCCACCCCCAGCCACTAAGCACCCTCCCGGGCCCCAGGGCCCAGGACAGCGGGCTGCTACCCCCAGCCTTGGTCTCAGCCCAGCAGGCCGTCGGCCATGGCTGGCCCTGTGCTTGGCCATCACGGTCCCCGCCTGAGGAGAAACAAGGCCGGCAGGAACAGGTTCACCCAGAAAGCGGCCCTGAAGCTGGGCCTGCCCGGTGTGGCCAAGAGCTGGGAACAGCCCGTGGCCCGAGCTGCCAAGGCAGGGCCACTGCAGGTCTATGGCTGCTCTCCTCCCTGGCGGCCAGCCCATGGCCACAGCCCAGGACTGGACGAGGCCCCCGGGGCCCGTGGGGAGAGTGCACGTGCATGTGGGGTGGACGAGAGCTGAGCGCCCCCACCCAGGGCCCCCAGCCCACGGGACACGGGCGCCTGGGCATGACAGACGCGGTGTAGCTTACAGCAGGCGATGTCCAGCAGCTTGCAGTGGATTGAGGGGACCCACAGGTTGGAGGAGCCGGTGTCAAAGACGACAGTGAAGCACTGTGGGGGGGTCCCGATGCCGATCTCCCCGTAGTACTGGGCCTGGGGGAGCAGGGTCCATCAGGGCCAGGGAAGGCCCCCCTCACTGGGCCCGAGAGAAGTCCACTGGCTGTACTGGGAGCCAGGCCTCAGATGGTCAGGGGCAGGCCTCCCAAGACCTGCCACTCGGCAGACGCCCCAGGCTCAGCCCCACCCCTGCCTGACCAGGTGAGAGCAGGGAAGATGAAACCAGTGGTCCAGGTGGAGTCAGGACAGGCGCTGCCCGCTATCTCAGCTTTGAGCAAGGAGGGCCTCTGTGGCACAGGGGCGCAGGGCCCCGGGGAGGGGAGAGGCTGCCTCCCCAGGCCGGGGGCCACCTCAGGGCCTGACTCTGGGGCCTCACTGCCTACGCTGCTCCTGCCCCAGGGGCCAAGGCTGGAGAGCTCCAAGGGAGAGCGGTCTGGGCGGCCGAAGAGAGAAGGGGCACCCTGGCAGCTTCACTGCTCTGGGCCTCAATTCCGCACCTGTACACACGGGGTCAAGGGCAGTCTGGGGGTGCTCAAGCGAGCATGGGGAGGGCACGCGCCCCTCTCAGCCTCAAAGGGAAGCCCCATCCTTGACAGGCTGGGCACGTTCTTGAACTTGGGGCCATTAGGGCCCTGCCTGCCTTCCTGGGCACCCACTTCCCTGGGGAGGGAGCCTGGGACACTGGTCACCACAGGCCTCTAGCATCAATACCCCCGGGACATCTCTCTCTGGCCACTTGGCTCCAGGGAGCGCCAGTAGCAGCCGACTCTTGACCCAACAGAAGTGTCTAGACTTGGGTGGGATGACTCAGCAAATGGCTGTGTGTGTGTGTGTGTGTGTGTGTGTGTGAGAGAGAGAGAGAGAGAGAGAGAGAGAGAGAGAGAGAATCAGGAACTGGTCAGTTGGCCCTGGTCACATGTCCGTAAGACTCCAGCTTCCTGGCACAGCCAGGACTCCAGCCAGGCAGGACAGAGGGCACAGACACCTGTCCCAACCCTAGGTGGACCAGAGGCTGGATGGCAGCAAGAGGCTGCCTGCCTAAGACTCGGGGGCAGAGAACACAGAGAGGATGTCCCCAGAGCTGGGCGTGGGCAAACCCAGCCCCAGCTTGCCGTGTGGCCTCTACAATGTTCCACCTCTGATTCTATTTCCTACTCAAGCAGCAGTAGCACACACAGACTGGGTCACAGGTTGCCCTGGCCTTCTAGCAGGATGGGGAGGGACACGAGCTCTAAGGCAGTTAGCTGCACCCCAGCAGGCAGGCCCAGATACCCAATCTCCAGGACCCTCCGGGACCCCACCCTGCAGCCTCTCGGGGCAGCCTGCATCTGATTCGGGGCTCCTCCACGCCCAGCCCAACCGGCGGCCCTGGGCCCAGCTCCTTTATCTGTAGAGGGTGACGCTGTCCCCACTCCCACAGGCTGACCTCGAGGACAAGACACCTGCCCAGTTCTGAACTGACGGTCAGTGACGCAGGGGGACATGTCACGGAAGTGCCAAGGCCACCCCAACCGCCCTCTCAACCCTCTGGGCACAGGAGAGCCCAGAGCTGTGCAGGCCCCACAGCAGGTGAGACACCTCAACCTGGGGGTGTGGCCGAGTGGAAGCTCCTCCCCCCACAGGTCGGGTGAAGGGCTCAAAAGTGCTGGTTGCTGAGAACAATGGAATTTTTCACCAAAATCCGTGCCAGCTCACCCGGAACTTGTCTTAAAGGCCAGCTCCCATTTACTGCAGTGCTGCGGTCAGCCTGGCCCCCGCTCCAAGCCGACACCCCCCCACACACTCACGTCCATGTAGTTCTTGAGCATCTCGGGGATGGGACCTCCAGTCACAGCAGGAACACCCTGGGCATATTTCCAAATGGGGCCCTTGGCGATCAGATCTTCCACGGGGCCCCCCACCTCCGACATGGTCCGGCGGATGGACTTGAACTTGTGCAGTGGGATTCTGTAAGGAGGGGTCAGGGCGCCTTAGGGCGGGGCTCAACCCCTGGACACTCTGCTCCCACGTCCCAGCATCAGAGCTAGAGGACGAGGGCACCTGCTCCTCCCCCTCCTTGGCCACCTGTCCCCACTCTGGTCTCTTCTGTGATGAAGCTGGAGCCCTAACAGTGGGGTCCACTAGCTGACGGTGGTCACCTGTCACCCCTGCCTGAAGACCTCTGAGCCATGCCATTCACCTGGTGGCCGTCACTAGGTGACGGTGGCCACCTCCTGGCATCAGATGGGACTTCAGTGGCCCCCGCTCTGAGAAGTCCTCCTTGACCCCCTCAGTCACCCTATTTCCTCCATTGCCCTCGCCCCACACTGCACTGACCCCACCAGGAGGGCAAGGACGCATGAACCTGGAGAGCCGGGCTCCGTGCCCCCAGCCTGCCTTCTGCCTGCCACGCATGCCCCACGCGCGGCAGCCTGCTGGGAGCACCGTCACAGGGCCCTTGTACCCCGTGCACATACCCAGCTGGGGTGGCCTTGGCAGTCTGCCCCGCAGGAGGGCACATGGGGTTGAGGTCAGGTGTCCTGCTTCTGTTGTGCACTAGGCTCTGCCATCAAGGAGCAGTAACAGGGGTCCTTCCCCTCCCCTCCCCCGGACCCCCGCTCCCCTGTCTGAGCGTGCTCCCTGCTCCCCTGTGTCTGAGCGTGCTCGCTGCTCCCATGGTCCAGGAGGCGGGATGAGAGAGCACACCTGAGCAAAGTGAACCACTTGGATGAACTGTCTTCCCAGCCTGGGGATTTGGGAGTTCAAGGTCACGGCTGGGTAGTCCTGAAATGCCAAGGGTGTGCTCCAGGAAGATGGGACTTGCCTAAGAGGAGGCTGGAAGAGCCTGAGGTTCTTGCCTAGGGTGGGGATGGGGGACACACCTTCCAGTAATCAAGGAAACAGTGGCCATCAGTCCCATAGGACCTGGGCAGGTGTGAGGGGCTTTGGTTCACGGGCCCCGCCCAAGAGCCCCAGGCTCCCACCCCCACTGCTCTCCATCCCTGAGGGGAGGGCTGTGGGTGGGGTTGTGGCAGGCTCAGGCCTGCAGCTGTTCCCCCACAACTGTTTCAATTGGGGACACTCACCACCAAGTCACAGCCCCAGAGAAGCCCACGCAGGGCAGCCCTTTGGCTCAGCCCACCTGGCCCCCCGCCAGTTCCCCAGCCCTTATGACCTCACCCACCTGCCCACAGCAGAGATGGAAGAATGCAGGCCAAAGGAAGAATGAACTGACCCGCCGTGATGGGCGGGTCACGTGGATACCAAGAGTAGGGGCAGGAGCAGAAAAGGGTCCCCACAGCACTCCTCCCCCTGCTGGGAGAGCAGGCAGCCTTGCAAGGGTGGGCGAGTGGGGACTGAGGGGTCACTCCTCAGCCTGGCTGGCATGGCTCTGGTCCAGCCTGGCAGTCGGTGACCTCAGCCGGCACAGGTACAGGCCCCTAGGCCTGAGGAAGGCATAGTCCTCACTGGGGCAGAGCCCAGCCCCAGGGTGACAAGCCCCCTCCTCCTGGAGCTAGCGGGGTCATTCCCCCAGGCCCTCGCCTTACTAGCTCCCTCCTGTCTCTTGGGCCTCCTAGGGTGGTCCCGAGGGTCTCTCAGCCCACGGCCTGTGGTGAAGATCCCACGGGACAGACCAGGCGAGGGCAAGCCCACTTTACAGCTGGCAAAGCGGGGCTCCAAGTGGGAAAATGACTCGGCCAGCTTCAGGGGCCTCCAAGGCCAACACCTGGGTCTCCCGACTTCTAGACACACACCCTCGTCCAAGCACCCCAATCCACCTGTCCCGGGGAGGCCGGAGTCACAGCCACCCTCCCTCCTTACCCCACAAGGAGGTAGGGAGGCGGTCGCCCGGCGGGCGGGGGGCCTGCGCGAACGAGCCCAGCGCGTGTAGAGCTCCCCGACCCCGCCCGAGGGTGGGTAGTGCCGGAGGCCGCGCGCGGCACCACAGCGGGATTCCAGCTCGGGGGTGGGGGGGGGGCAGGGGGCGCACGGAGGTCTCCTGAGGAGCACGGGGGGCACGCGCAGCGCACGGGGGGTGTGGGGCGCACGGAGGTCACTGGGGGCACCCCGAGCACCAGCGTCCCGGACGCGCGGATCTCACCTGACCAGCGCGGCGGCGGACGCCGCCAGCAGGCCGAGGGCGAGCAGCAGCAGGCTGGGAGGCTGCATGGTGGCGGCGGCCGGGTCGGAGCAGATCGCCCGGGAGGTCGCGCGCTTATACCTGGGATGACGGCGCAGTCGGGCCGGGTCAGCTGACCGGCTTGTTTGCACCCGGGCGGGTCACGTGGGCCGCGGCCGGCGTGCGCGGGGGCGAGGCCTGGGCGGGGCGATCCCCGCCGGGCCTGCGCTCGGCTTCTGGGGCGCGCTCACCGCCTGGCCCACGCAGGCGCACGCCCCCCACCCCGAGAATTGCTGGGACCCGGCGTGGGCTTCACATGTCTCGGTCGGGCGCGGGCTGCCACCTGCGGGAGCCGAAGGGTCTCAGGCCCGGCCGTTTCCCCCGTCCCCACCCCCCTCCCGACCGCTCTAGGCGGCAAGCCCCCCGAGCCTCGATCCTTGGCACCTTCCCGCCCCAGGCAGGCAGGCTTGCTTGCACAGACCAGGCCCCACAGCGCCCCCTTGCCCGACTTCCTCTGGGACCCCCTCAACCCTCCCACCCGCACAGTGGACCGTCCCCTCCAGGTCCCAACTCAAAGGCTTCTGGGCAGGGGGATCAAATAAGGAACCAGGCCTCCCAGTTCCAGCCACTCGGGAGGGCCTGGGGGTGGGAATCCTTCCTCCCTCCAGTGCTCAGCCCTACTGAGGCCACAGTGACCCCTGCCCTCCAGGGCCTCCCCATCCCTTCCTTCCTGCCCCACTTGGGGTCAAGAGCAGAGTTCTGCTGTCTGAGGAGAGGGCCATCCTCATCCCCTGTCCCCAAACCCAGCCAGAGGAGGGGCAGGGCCTAACCGTAAACAGGAAAGGCATTTGGGCAGGCCATCTTAAGGAAGATCCATGTCAGGAAGAAAATTAAGTGGGGCATGTGCTAGAAAGTGACTGCTCTTACAGAGGCACTTAGGAGGCAGGCAGGCTCCCCGGAGGGTGTGTGCAGGAGAGGCAGTGTGGACAGCTCGGGGTCCAGAGGCAGCTGGTGTGTCTGGCCGGTTGTGTGTGCCAGGGCTGGTGCCACCCAGGCTGAGATCTTTGGGCCTTCCCCTGAGGACAGTGGCTGAGAAGGGACCCTCTGGTGGCCCAGAGGGTGGAGCGGCCCCATCCCCCTGCAGAGACCCCCTGCCAGTCCACTTAGCACAGAGCAGAGACCTTCTCTTTGTGTTGTCCCCACAATTTCTCTGGGTGCCAGACATGGGTGCTCAACAGGGACAAATGGATGCTCGGGGTCCCAGAGGTTCTGCCCCCCAGGCTCAGGGGTCCCTCCCTGGTGGGCAGCGACACAGGACTTGACTGCAGAGGCTGGGACCCCCGCTGGGACCCTGGCCTGGCCCCCCCCCCCCCCCCCCCGCACTCGGCAGCGCCTGTGCTCCCTCTGCATGCAGCTGCTATTGCCCGAGCCCCGTGTTCCCCAAGACACCCTGTGGTTTCGGAAGGTATCTCGGGGGGTCTTTGCTCTTTCACAGGCCAAAGGCCCCCATCAGAGTCCACCCATGGTGTGGTCAGTGTGAAGTTCCCAGAGGGCCCTGTTCCCAGCACCCTGCCAAAGGTGGGCAGGGCCAGGAAGAGGTCCCCCCACCCCCCAGCAAAGGCAGTGGTCCCAGCACAGAACTGCAGGGCCTGGACTCTCCCAAAGGCAGACCTGGTAGGAACAGGGCTCCCGAGTCCGTGGGGCAGGGGCGGGCCTCAGGACACGGCTCCGCATCTCTGGCTCCAAGTGGGTGTGGGCCAGGGTCTAGGGACTCCAGATCGGAGAGCCGTGCCCCGTAGGAAGGAGCTGCCCGGTGCGTCTGGGATGAGGGGTGTTAGAAGCCACTCTCCTTGACCTCCACTCGGACTCCTGGTGGGTCAGTCCGTCTGCAACCTAAGCATCTGCGTACCCCTCCCACTCTGAATTTTGAGCACCCATCACGAGCTCTGGGTGCTGAGAATCAAGGAGCTACACAGGAATTCCTCCCTCGTGGAACTCACACTCTAGGCAGGGAGACAGAAGTCACATGGGCAGCTGACAGGAAGTTAGAAGGAGACAAGGGCTCAGGGGGGACGCGGGGATGACAGGAAGGAGGCTGTTGCAATGGCAGAAGCGTCCTGCAAGCAGACTGCAAGGAGGGGAAAGGTCAGCGAACCCCATCTCAGGGCCACGTCAGCTGAACGGAGCGCGAGGTCAGGGGCCAGAGAGGAGCCCCCGGGAGGACCCTGGATTGTTCCTGAGAGGGAGGAGCTGGAGGACCCCGGCAGCAGCACTCTGGCTGCCCTGCTGAGCATGGGGAGGGAGCCCGGTGGAGAGGCCATGGTGACCTGACGGCTGTGGCCGAGGAGGTGGTGGGGACAGTCGGCTTCGGGGCACACTTCTGAGGCAGGGCCGGTAGTGTGGGCCCTGATGGATGGGACAGACGGTATGCGATGGGGGACTCAGCACTGACTAGGGGCCTGTCCCAAATAGCCACAAGGATGGCATGTTGTTGACCGAGGAGGGGCCTGGGAGGAAGGCTGGGAGCTCAGCTTTGGAAGTGTCTCGTCGAGATGACACCCAGGGGACATACATCGCCTGTTGAGTGCCAGCAGCTGTTGGAGTTAGGAGTTGAGGGGAGAGGTCCAAGCTGAGATAGAAACTTGGGGGTCATCAATAGTCAGCAGTATTTAAATAATGAGACTGGACGCAATCGGGGGCTGAGTGGGACAGAGACTAAAAGAGGCCCCTGGGGCCTCCCAAGTTAAAGAATTGAGGAGGGGTCAGCAAAGGAGACAGGAGCTTCTGGGGTCAGGAGAGCCCAGGAGACCAGTGCCTGGAGGTGCGTGAGGAGCAGTTCTAGGAGGGGTGGCCGCTGTGACAGATGCCACGGGTGGAGCAGGTGGGACATGGGACTCTGCCCTGACCACTGGATTTAGCAATTAGAGCTTGAGACGACGTGTGGTTGAGTTGAAGAGAGAATGGCTCCTGTAAAGTCCAGCACTCAAAGCAATGTAGTGCTGATGCAAGGATAGACGGCGGAACAGACGGAGAGCCTGGCGCTGACACGCAGGGGGGCCCGACGTCTTCTCTGTCAGGGGAGCAGTTAGATGGAAGCATCTGGAGCCTCCCTCATACCATACACAGCTCTCAAGCCCAGGTGGATGACAGACAGAACTATCAATGGTACATACTTTAGGGCAGAAAAGATAAAGGTGACTTTGGAACCAAGAAAGATTTGTTGTTTACATAGGAAACATATTTAAAAACATCAAACCTGTAAAAAAGAAAAAAGACACTGTTAAGAGAATGAAAAGACAAGCCACAGACTGGAAAACACATATTTGATAAAGGACTTGTATCCAAAATACACAAAGAATTCTTAAAACTCAACAATGAGGAAAGGAACAACCCAATTAAGGTCTGAAGCCACAGGCCTCCAAAGATAATGTACAGAAGGAAAACACGCTCATGAAAAGGCATTCGTGTCATATGGGGATTGTGCCTTAAAATAACAATGAGGGAGCATTACACACCCACCTGACCAGCCACAACCCAGAGCCCCTGTGACACCGAGTGCTGGCTGGGAGGACGTGGGGCCACAGGAACTCCCACCACGGCTGGTGGGGGGTGTGTGTGCAGATGGTGCAGCCACTTTGGAGGACAGGGTGGCAGTTTCTTACAAAACCAAACATACTCTCGTCATGTGATCCAGCAATCGTGTTTCTTCGTATTTACCCAAATAAGTTGAAAGTCACGTCTCCACTAAAACCTGCACACAGAGGTTTGTAACAGCCTTACGCAAATTGCCAAATCTGGAAGCAACCGGGAGTCCTTCAGTAGGTGATGGATAAACTGTGGGACATCTAGACAGTGGAATCGAATTCAGTGTCACAGAGAAATGAGTTCTGAAGCCAGAGAGGACATGGTAAAAACGTGACTAAGAGAAAGAAGCCAGCCTGAAAAGGCCACATACTGTGTGATTCCAGAGGTAGGACATTCCAGAAAAGGCAGAACTATGGAGACGGTAAAGGTCAGTGGCTGTCACAGGTTGGGGGAGGGTAGGGGAGATGAACAGACGGAGCACAGAGGTTCTTAGGGCGGTGGGACTATTCCATGTGACACTCTCATGGTGGGTACAGGACATTGCAGATTCTCCAAACCCACAGAAGTTGCAACACAAAGAGTGAAACGTCATGTGAATCATGCACTAGGGTTGGTAACCCTGTATCAGAATCGCTCATCAGTCATAACCAATGCACCCCAGTAATGAAAGACGTCATAACAGGAGCCCCTGGATGTGTGAAGGGTGGGTTTATGGAAACTGTACTATGTACCACCTTCTCTATCTATGTAAAACTGTTCTTAAAAATAAAGGAGCACCCATCTCTTTTAGGGGAAATGGGATAAATCAGACTATGTTAATACTGATAACGTCTGATCCTCAAAATGTAGCGTTAGAGTGAAAAGGCAAGTCACAGAGAGAGAAAACACGTTTTCCTGACATACATCTGACAAGCGACTTGCATCTGAAATATGAAAAGGTAGACAACCCAATAGAAAAAGTAAAAAACAAAAGCAAAAATGGGCAAGCGATTTGACAGACACTTCACACACCTAGAAAGGACGCCCAGATGTCCGATAAACATGTGGAAGGTGCTGAACTTCATCAGTCATCAGGAAAATGCATATTGGAACCCAGGTCACATCCTGCACACCTACCAGAATGCTAAGTGGAAACACTGGACAACTCCAAGAGTGCTGGGGACGTGGAGCCGTTGGAATGTTCAGCTGGCAGGATGGCACATTGGTACCAGCACTTGCAGACTCGAATGGCCCTGTCCTCAGAAGTTGGTCCCTAGCTGTCCTTGGCTGGCCAGCTCCTACCGTGTTTCCCCGAAAATAAGACTTAGTCCGACCATCAGCTCTAATGCGTCTTGTGGAGCAAAAATTAATATAAGTCTCATAGTAAAATAAGTAAAAATAACACCGGGTCTTACATTATAATATAATATAATATAATATAATATAATATAATATAATATAATATAATATAATATAATACAATACAATACAGTATAGTATAATATAATATAATATAAATACTGGGTCTTATATTAATTTTTGCTCCAAAAGACGCATTGGAGCTGATGGTCCGGCTAGGTCTTATTTTTGGGGAAACAGGGTAGGTCCACGTCCAACAGAACACACGTGGTCACCATGTCAGGTACAGAATGTGCTCGCAGCACCGGTGACTGACTATAGCCCCAAGTGGAAAGTACCCCAAAGCTTTGTCCCCAAGGCTGTAGAGAGATTCATATTAATAATTTGTAGCAAATTCACCCAACAGGAAAACGTCCACCACACACGACACCAGAGCCCCACGGACGTGGCGCTGGGGGTGCGGCCGGGCATGGTCCTCACCCCCACCCTTCAGTTCCAGAGGGAGGAGGGATGGGGTCCTAACTGGCGGGTGGTCTCTGCTCTGCCCTGGTGTCCCTGCACAGTGCCTGGGTCTCACCTGGAGGCGATGAGGTCCAGGCAGCCCCCAGTCCTCCCTCCTGCTCAGGCTGTGAACCTGGGGTTCCCGTGCCCCAAGGAAGGGAAGGGTGTGCGGGCAGGTGCTGTGTGCAGCCCTAGGGCTGAGGGGCACGGGCTGAAGGGCAGACCTGGGGCAGGGGCTGCTCTGGGTTAGGCAGGAAGTGGCTTCTCATGGGTCTTCCCAGGAGGTGGGTGGGGGAGCAGCTGGGATGCTGAGTCATGCCTGCTGGGCTGTCCTCCCTGCCCTGCCCTCCTCCTGGGCCTGAGTCACCCCGCTCTCAGACCCTCAGAGCACGGAGGAAGTGGGGGTGCGGCAGGCTGAGGCTATTAGTTCTGCAAGGGCTGCCCAGGAGGCCATGTGAGGGAATTAGTCTCAGTCAGCAGTCAGCGGGCCTTGGACAAAAGCCTGAGCTGGAGGGGGAAGGGTGGGGGCTGAGAGTGGCTGGCACAGTTAGGGCAAGTGGAGGCGGTGCCGGGCACAGGTGCATGGATGGGTGTCTGGCCTCTGAGCCCAGAGGAGAGTTGTCATCTTCAGTCTGGTAGGTGGACCAGATGAACGTTCAAGTTATCCACACCCACCCCAACACAGACACACACAGACACACACACACACACACACACACACACACACACAGATTGTGCTGAGCTCAGAATCCCAGATTCTGAGATGGAGACAAAGCCTAGAGGTTTTGAGAACACAAAAGTCCAGGCGTGAATGAAAAGGAGATCAGGGTCCAAGTGACTCACAAGCCCTTTGGAGTAAGCATTCCAGCGCCAAGGGTTGAGCCCTGGCCTTCCTGCATCAAGGCTGCCCTTGGGAGGTGGGGCCGGGGGCTGGCAGCCACCTGGATGCCTTGGGGGCCCCAGGAGCCCACGGGAATGAACTGAGACCTGCCTCAGCATCCCACGTGGAATGACCGCATGCTGACAAGATGTCCCCACCCTCTCCACCCCCACCAAACTTGGTTGGGGACCTCTCCTGTCATTCTTTAACAAAACTCACTGCACTCCGAGTGGCAGCTACTGTGCGCTGCATGCTGGGGGTGAACAAGACAGATGCAGCCCTGCTTTCTTGGGGTACCTAGACCCAAGCCCGGTCATTAGCCAATAAAGGACCTAGTTACAGTGTCATGTGCAGAGGGGCGGCTGGGACCACCATTGTGGAGTGAGGACCACTGCGCACCCTCCTGAAGGATGAACCTGAGCCAGTTCAGGAACAATGGCGGCAGTGGGGGGGGGGAGTAGGGGAGCCTTCTAGGCTTGGGGACAACATGTGCAAATACCCTGAGGTGGGATACAGCGTTCGCTCCTGGGAAGGACAGGAGCGTCCTGTGGCTGCGGGGAGAGGGGGGAGCTGGGAGAGTGGATGAGCGGGTCAGAGGGATGACAGGGGCCACCCAGGCAGGGTGTGTACCTGGTGCAAGCAAGCACTTGGCTGGGCTTTGGGGGGGGGCAAGGGAGGACAGAGTTGCCCCCTGGCCTTAATTCACTGGGGAGACAAGCCAGGCACCCATGGAACAATGGAAATCTGCAGATATTGAACCCCTCCTATGGGCCCCAAGAGGCCAGCTCCCAAGACAGGCCTGAAGCCTGGGGTGGGAGTGCGGGGGCTCAGCAGGCACAGGGGCCCTGACAGCGAGGGAAGGAGACTGTCCTGAACGGGGTTGGTGCATGAGCTGGGGGCGGGGGTGAGTGATTTGGGGTTTTGTACGGTTGAGCTGCACAGAGCTCCTGAGAGCAGCTGGGCCTGGGATATCTGTGTGCACTGGGGCTGGACGGTGAGCGCAGAGATAGGCAGAGCTGCCCCTGGGGATCTGTACCCTGCCGTTTCTGACCTGCTCGGTGACAGGCTCAGGGGTGCAAGATGGAGGCTGCCCTGCTCTTAGCCAACCTGCCGACTGTAGGGGGAAGACGGCGGAGGATGGCGGTGTCACGAGGAGACACGGGAGACCTGCCTTACACAGCACGGTGTGAGGGGTAATGTGGTGTCAACTTGGCTAGGTCGTGGTACCCAGACATTTGCTCCAACATTATTCTGGATGTTTCTGAGAAGGTGATCTTTAGATGTGATTAACGTTTCCAATCAGGAGACTTGGAGGAAAGCAGCTCTCCCTCCACCGGGTGGGTGGGCCTCGTCTAATCAGTTGAAGGCCTTAAGAGGACAGTTTAGAGCGGTCACTCCCCACTGTGACCAGTGGCCTGGGGAGGAGCGGTTCTCCAGTTGGGGAGGATGGGCCTGAAGATGGACCCTGGCATTAGGAATGGGACAAAGGGACTGATAGCAGAAGCTAGGCAGGGGTGGGTGCAGGGAGGTGAAGAAGAGAAGGCAGTGTTTATTGTTCCCATCTACTCCTCCTAAGAATAAGGATGCCGACCTGGTGTGGCGTGAGTCACTGGGGACACAGAGCTGCTTACACGAGTGTCCTGTGGCTGCCATAACAAATGACCGCAAACCAGGTGGCTTAAAACAACGCAAAGTCCTTCAGTTATGTTTTGGAGGCCAGAAGTCCGAAATCAGCCTCACTGGGCTAAAATCAGAGTCGTAGGGCTGGCGCCTGCTGGGGGTTCCAGGGGACACTCACTTCTGGCCTTTTCCAGCTTCTAGAGGCCCCCACAGCCCTGGCTCGTGGCCCCTCCTCCGTCATCAAAGCCAGGAGCACAGAATATCCCCACCTCTCTGACTCTCCCCTTCTTGCCTCCCTCTCATACAGACCCTGTGATGACCTCAGACCCGCCCGGCTCACCCTCGTCTGAAGATCCTCAACTTAATCACATCTGTAAAGGCCCCTTTGCCCTGTAAGGTCACATGGTCACAGGCTTGGGGATCAGAACAGATGTCTTCGGGGGGCACCGTTCTGCCCCCTTCACTGCCCGTTATCCACGTGGACAACATAAGTGCGAGGCTGAGACTTGAGTTCAGAACCCAGAGTGTGTACAGTGCCGGTGGGCTGGACCTACAGGGAGGGGTGGCCTTCGGGAACTTGGATATGTGGGCAAGGTCAGGGCAAGGTCAGGGGAGCGACTGGCTGGAGCATGCATGGGAAAGCCAGGGCAAGTGGGTGTAGTCAGAAGAGGAGAAGGAGGGGCAGGAGTCCCCAGCATTGGAGTGGCCTGTGAGGGAGCCCGGGGCCAGGGGTCAGATACCCCAGGAAGGGTGCGTTGAGGGTCTGGGGTGGGATGGGTGGGTGGCTGGACTCAGGGAGGTTTGCAAAGCTGGGGGGGGATGGGCCACGGGGGTGGATGGTGGGGTGGGCTGGGTCCACGGGGGTGCGTGGTGGGGGGGGCTGGGACCATGAGGGGCTAGTTGGGGGTGCTGGGACCCTGGGGGCTGGCCGGCCATGGTGGTTGCATTGTCCTGCTCGAGTCTGCTGGGCTGGGGAGTTAGCCTGTGGCTTGTTTTTCTTCGGTGCTGGCTCCGTAAGTGTCAGGAAGAATTGAGCAACGTCTGTGGTTTCACCTAAGTGCTCTCGAGCTTTCCAAGTGTCCCACAGAACAAAGGTGTGACTTGTGCCTCAGCATCTGGAGGCCGACGCGTGAATGGGCGCCACCCAAACCTCTGCATTCACCTCCACGCCCACAGGTGGCCACAGCTAACCTCCCACGGCTGACAGCCACACGCTGGCCAGCCGTTCCTGAGAGACCCAGACTTCCTGCCAAGAAGGGCGCCCAGGCCTTCAGCGGGGAAGGGAATGCCCACCTCGCTGTCCCCAGAGGGCAGGGCCACGCTGGCTCCATCACGACCTCACAGCAGTGGCAGCAGGTCCCACTGGAGCCTGGGGGAAGGGTCATCCTCCACTCCCGGCAGAACCTGCTTCTGGAACAGACCTTCTCACTCCTCCCACAGCCCTCCCCCACCCTCCACCCACAGTCAGAGGGACACACTGCCTGTTCCCAGGGATGGGCCAGTGGCTGGCGGTCAATACCCGCCTGCTATCAGGGGTGCCAGCTCCTTTGTGGCACCCAGCCCCTCCTAGGCAGCTGGACAAACGGGTCTGCGGCTACAACGCCCCCTCTCTTTGGAGCAGTGACTCAGAAGGGCAGGGAGAGTAGGTGGGGGCAGGTGGCCCCTGTGTGCCCTGAATACCCTGATTCTTCTGAGAGACGCAGCCCTGGGAGCCCCTGCGGGGATTGTTCTGGGAGACCCTGGCTCGGCAGGTCTCTGAGCTGAAGGGGCAGGGAGGACGGGACTTGGCCGCCCAGAGGCAAAAACTGAGGCCTCAACTTTCAGCCCTGGAGAGACCCCAAGGCCAGAGGTGGGACCTGTGGGTGTGGAATCTCATTCTGCGAGTGACCGGGGTTGTCCCCTACATGTCCCCTCTTTACCGTTAGCGGGAAGCATGGCTCTGGAGACAGGCAGACTGGCCCCCGGCCACGACTGCGAGACCTTGGCCGGTCACTCAGCCTCTCCAAGACTCATGTGTTTTCTGTAAAGTGGGATTGTGGATGGACTCTTGTGAAGGAGGGAGCACAGTGGCAGGCGTACACAGTGCAAGCCACTGCCCTCTCTGTCCCTTCTGGGCTGCTTGGTGGCTGAGGGCACTGGAGATGCTGCTATGGGCAGAGCAGACACAAACCCCTGCCCTTCCCGATGATGGACTTGGGGGCAGAGCATGGGCAATATAAGTGACAGATGCAGCAAAGAGGGGACAGCCGAAGGAGGGGGGCACAGAGTGCTGGCTGGGGCACGTCGACACTCACAGAAACTCACAGAGGAGGTTCGGGCGATGGTGCCGAGAGGAAGTGAACCTCCTGACCATCAAGGGCAAGTGTCCAGGCAAAGGGACAAGTGGTGAGCGGGAAGTCCCTGGAGTGGGAGGGTGGGGGACTGATAGGGACCCTCGGGACCTTGCCAGGAGCAGCCCGCATGGTTCAGCTGAAATGTGGCTAGGGAGGGAAGGGGACTGGGCCACCCCCAGAGTGGCGGGGAAGGGAGCAGAGGAGGGATGGTGACAAGGCCCGCTTGATGCCCTGGAAGGACTGGCCGAGCAGGAACTGAGTGATGCACGTGAGG
Source organism: Rhinolophus ferrumequinum (assembly GCF_004115265.2). Lineage (NCBI taxonomy): Eukaryota > Metazoa > Chordata > Mammalia > Chiroptera > Rhinolophidae > Rhinolophus > Rhinolophus ferrumequinum. The sequence goes on from NC_046294.1 coordinate 1,180,213, forward strand.
GTGGCAGCTCATGACACACAGCGCGGTGTCCCCAGGGAGACCCCTGCAGGGGGGGATGACTCTCAGATAGCGGGAGGGCAGCACAGAGGCAGAGGAGGCCACTGAGGTGACTGCAGGTCTCTGGGCCCCTGGCCCAGGGCAGGGACCCTGTGCTGCCTTCGCCATGGGGCAGCTCAGAAGGCCACTCCCGCCCCAGACTCTGCAGTGGGTGACCGCTGGGGCCGAGGCCCTGCTGACTTCTGAGCACATGACGGGAGGCCCTCGCTGTGGCCGACAGCTTCCCCAGCAGCTCCTCCCCTGTCTGGAGGCATCTTCTGCTGTCTGTGTGTCGGGTGGTCATGTGAGGCTGGGCTTGGCCTCTGGCCCCCTGAGCGCCGCCTGGGCCAGGCAGCCCCTCGTCTTCCCTGCACACAGGCCTGTGCCTCTCAGGAGACACAGACTCCCTAAGGCCCCTTCGTAGCGGCCTCAGTCATTGGTCCTGCTGCCCTGGCCTGCCCCCCACCCCCGGTTCTCCAGCGCAGGTTGGCGCATGCCACCTGTCCTGCCTAGCCGGTCGTCCACCTCAGCCCTTTGCATCTCCCCATCAGGAGCTATTATTCCCCGAGGGGGCAGGGTGGGCGCTGCGGGCTGAACAGCTGATTCCCAGGGCGGCTCCAGTGGCTGGTGGGAATGCGCTCGGGACTCGAGCAGAGAACCAGGCGCCTGGGGATGGGACGGCTTGTCTGGAGGCCAAAGTGGGGTTGGGAGTGAAGTCCCAGCAACAGAACTGGGAGAGGACGCTGGGAGGGCGGGGGTCCAGGGGAGTGCCCCTTGACATGGTGCAGTCGGCTTCACCCCAAGCCCTTCTCACCTCCTGCCCTGTCACCCCTCGTGGCCCCAGAGGAGACAGGGTATTGTCCCACGTCTCAGGTCATGATGCCCAGATTTCCCACAGAGAAAACCTCTCAAAGACACAGGCAGCACCCCACCCAATCCTGCTTTTGCAGAAGGCATGACGGGATTACAGTCGTCAGAACACCCCTTGTTGTGTTCTCCGCTATGGCCTGGCAGAGTCCCTGGTGGGCAGAAGGCTCGAGGGCCCACTCTGAGCTGCCCCAGGGGCAGTATGCCCTCCTGGCTAGAACCCCCTCCCCTAAGGGCTCATATCTGAGCCAAGGAGTCCTCCCCCTCCAGCTTCCAAGTCCTCAGCTGCAGACAGCCGCACATCACGGAGGCCTCAGCTCCATGACAGTGACCCCCGCCCCCCAGAAGGGAAGAAACAGGTGCCCCGAAGCTGGGGCAGCCAGGGCAGCTCTCAGGGCCTGCCCGGCAGCGAGGGCAGTCCGGGGCCCATGCCAGAGCACGAGTGCTTCCCCTGGGGCTCTGGGGCTCTCTGCGCACACTGCCCCTTGCTGCCACTAGTCCCTTTGTCCTTGTGCTGGGTTGACAATGTCCCCCAAGAGATATCCATGTCTGTGAAGGTCAATTTTATGTGTCAACCTGACAGGCCCCGGGGGCCCCCAGCACTTGGTTGAACGTGACCCTGGGTGTGTCTGTGAGGCTGTTTCTGGGTGAGAGTAACGTCTGAATCAGTGGACTGACTGGAGCAGACCGTCCTCCCCCTGTGGGTGGGCCTCGTCCAATCAGCTGACGGCCTGGATAGAACAAAGGCTGACCGTCCGAGTAAGAGGGAGTCCTCCGGCCTGACTGCTCAGCTGGGACGTCCGTCCTCTCCTGCCTTCAGACTGGAGCTGCATCGTCCCTCTCCTGGGCCTCCAGCCTGCTGACTGCACATCTTGGGACTGGTCAGCCCCCGGGGTCACGTGATCCAATTCCTTACAACATTAGATAGATAATAAAGATACATGATTGATAGATAACATGATACATACACAGATAATAGGTAAATTATATATAGATGATTGATAGATGAATACATAGATGAGAGATGGTAATTAATACAGGGTAGATAGATATACATGATTGATAGATAAAGAATAGATGTGGATGGATGGATAGAAGGTAGAAGATAGATGATAGATAAATGATAGATAGGAACACAGACCGACAGACAGATAGACGCCCTGTTGGTTCTGTCTCTCTGGAGAGCCCTGACCACCCCCCTATCCGCGTCCCCAGAACCTGGACTGTATGACCTCATGTGGCAAAGGGACTTTGAGGATGTAATCAGTGAAGGCTTTCGAGACGGGGCGATTACCCTGGATTATTGGGGTGGACCCCAAATGAAGGAGCAGGAGGGTCAGAGAGAAGACGCCGCTGCCTGGGAAGCTGGGTGGGCGTGGGGGGCGTGAGCCACGGGTGGCGCCCCCAGAAGCTGGAAGAGGTGGGAACAGGCTCTCCCAGGCCTCCAGGAAGACCCTCGATTCCCGTGAGTGAGGCCCACACTGGACTCCCAACTCCCAAAGGGTGAGGTAGGGAATCTGTGCTGCTTAAGCCCCGCCGTCGTGGGAGCTTGCTCCGACAGCAGGAGGAAACAAAAACTGTCCCTGTGAGGGTGACCAAGTGACCAGTTGGCCAGGGGCTTTCCTGTTTTGAAAGCAAAAGTCCTGTGCTCAGAGACGTCTCCTCCCCAGGCCAGCAGGGCCCTGGGCACCTCCTTGCCCTCTCACCTATTAATCCCTGACTTGTTGTCATTGGCCCAAGAAATGACAGCATTCGCAGTGTGTTTACCACATCAGAGTGGAATGTCACCTGAAGAATGCTGGGGCTGGGGCTGGGCCATCCACCTGTCCGCCTTGGAGAGAGACGGAACCTCTATCCCATTTCACAGGTGACAAGACAGCGGCACGGACAGGTCACGCAGCTGTTCAGTAGCAGAGTCGGGATTGTAACCCTGGGGTCTGGCTCCCACCCCACAGGAGGGACACCTGCAGGGTGGCGACCACAGTCTGCTGGCCCATCTCCTGCCCTCCCCATGCCCCGCAAGCCAGGGACAAAGGGCAGGACACTGTCCACCCCTGCTACCGTCACCAAACCCGACGCAGCCTCCCAAGGTCAGCCGGCCCTTCCTGCCCCTAACTCTGATGGACCCACTGCTTCCATTTTGTCACTTTCACAGCACCTGAGTGAAGGAGGCAACTGATTCCCAGAATTTGTTCAGAAAAGCAGTGTGTCAGTGTCCAGGGCGGCCATAGCAGAGTCCCACAGACGGTGGCTTGAACCACAGACACTTGCTGTCCCCAGTCCTGGAGGCTGGAGTCCGAGAGCCAGGTGTCGGCGGGGCTGGTTCTAAGGCCTCTCTCCTCCGCGTGCAGACGGCCGTCTCCTCCCCGTGTCCCCACACGGTCGTCCCTCTGTGCGTGTCTGGGTCCTGACCTCTGCTTATGAGGACCCCGGTCACAGTGGATGAGGGCCCCCCCCAGTGACCTCCTTAAAGGTTCAGCTCCAAATTCAGTCATGTTCTGAGGGTCAGGACCTCAATGTAGGAATTTTGGGGACACAGTTCAGCCCTCTTAGGTGGCAGCCCTCTGCCCTCTGTCATCCGCTGGCCGAATGTGGGCCCCCCATTCCCTCTGGTGCTCAGGCCCTGCCCCCCAGTGCTGCCCTCCAAGTAGCTGCCTCAGCCCCGGCTGGGTCCACCCTGCCAAGCCCACAGCTGGCATTCCTTTTGAACCACCGGACTCCGTTTTCACCTGCTTGTGAACATTCAAATACTTCTAACACTTTTCCACCTTTTTCTTTGACATGTAATTGACACGCAATACGTGGCAAGTCTTTGAAGTGTAGACTTTAACACGTTTCCATCTAAGGTTGAACCAGCGACCAGACTTCCTGGGACGAGGTGATAAGCACAGCGTGTCCTCAACGTCTCCACGTGCGTGACCTTGCATCATCACTCCCTCTTTCCCGCCCCCGCCCGCCCCCAGGCCAGCACCGTGGAGCCCATTGTTTCCAGAATTTCCTTGTCCCCTGGCCTCTTTCCCTCACACAGTTAGTTAGAGACGCAGCCATGTTATCACCTGCATCCAAGTATTGGTTCTCTGTGACAGGGCACCGCACACTTACTGCTTAAAACAACACAGACATATTGTTTGACAGTTCTGGGGGTCGCATCGGAAATGGGTGTCACAGGACACAACCCCCTCAGGGTCCCTGAGGAAGCCCCAGTTCCTCGTTCCTTCTGGTCGCTAGAAGCCCCCCCCTCCCCCCCCCCATTCCTTCCTTGGCTCTTGGCCCACTTCCACCTTCAGAGCCAGCAGTGGTGGCCAAGCCCTCCTGCCGTCACCTCCGTCTGGTCCGACCTTCATGGGCGGTCACATGTGCCTTGATTCTCCCCCGGCCTCCATTGTCCACTTCTAAACACCCTCGTGATGACATCGGCCACTCGGAGAATCCAGGATGATGCCTCTTGTGAGGTCGGCGGCCCAGTAGCCTGGTCCGTCGGCTGCCTCAGGTCCCCTCGGCACAGAACAGCGTACGGCGACCGTTCTGGGACTGGGACGTGTGCAGCTCCGAGGGGTCCTTCTGTGCCCCCCTCTGACACCGTACACGGCTGTTCCCATACCGCTGACTGGATTCCCTGGGTTGTACTTCACATCCCATGACAATACATTTTTCAATTACAATTGATATTCAATACTATTTTGTATTAATTTCAGGTGTACAGCACAGTGGTTAGACATTATAGAATTTAAGAAGTGATCCCCCTGACTAGTCTAGTCCCCACCTGGCACTATACATAGTTATTACTTTATCATTGACTGTATTCCCTATGCTGTACTTTACATTCCCGTGACTATTTTGTAATTACCAATTTGTATTTCTTAATACCTTCCCTTTTCTCACTCTGACCCCCAAGCCCCTCCCATCTATCACACCAACAAATTGACATTCATAGTTATTAGAATATTACTGGCTATATTCCTTATGCTGTTCCCGACATCCCCACGACTGCTGTGTAACAACCAAATTGTACTTCTCAATCCTTTCCCCTTTCACCCACCCCTCCGACCCTCACCCCCTTTCCACGCTGTGCTTTTAACTTGCATTTCTCTGGTGACTTATGAGCTTAGGCCTCTTTCCATGTGCTTATGGACCGTTTGTCCATCTTCTTTGTGAAGTATTCCCTCAGTTCTTTCCCCCACTTCTTTATCAGGCTGTTTGTCTCATTATTGAATGGAAAGAGTTCTTTGTGTAATTCTGGATATACGTCCTCCGTTTTTTGCAAAAAAATACGTTTTGCAAATATTTTCTCCCAGTCTGTGGCTTGTCTTTTCATTCTTTTGACAGTGTCTTTCAAAAAGAAATTACAAAAAAAATGTTTGACGAAGTCAAATTTATTGATATTTTTTCTTTCATACTCCGGTTTTTTCAAACGTTATGTTTAATAAATCTTTGCTAACCTCAAGGTCAGTGGGGTTTTCACCTATGTTTTTCTCTAGAAGCGTGAGCTTTCCCTCTTCCATTAGGTGTCTGATGCATTTTGAATTCATTTTTGTTGCTGATGTGAAGTAAGCGTCGATGGTGACTTTTATGGCGACTCAATTGTTCCAACACCTTCTATGTGACAGGTGATCCTTCCTCCACCGAATCGCCGTGATGACGTGGTTGCACATCAGTGGACCACATGTCTGGGCCCGTTCTGCTTACCCATCCACTCATCCGTTTTTATGCCAATAGCTTTGGCTGCAGCTTCATAACACATCTTGGAGTCAGGTAGAGGAAACGGTCCAACGTCATTCTTCTTTTTCAGTATTTCAGTTACGTTCTGTCCTTTGCACTTTCATATAAAGTTTTGAATCAGCGCATCCATTGCTATAAAAAGATTTCTCCTGAGGTTTTGGTTCAGATTGGGTTGGATCTATAGGTCAGTTTGGGAAGAACTGGCATCTTTACAGCATTGACTTTCCCAATCCATAAACACTCCATGTGTTCAGTTTTTTCACTTTCTCTTGTAATATTTTCTAGTTTTCAGAGTCCGAGTCTTGGATCTCTTTTCTCAGATGTATCTCTGGATAGTTCCTACTTTTTATTCTCTGATGAATGGCATTTTTAAACCTCAGCTTCCAAATGTTCGTCACTGGTAGAAATAAGGCTGATCTCTGTGTGTTGACCTTTAATCCTACAAACCTGCTCCACACACACCTGCGCCAGTAACGCTTTCACAGACTTTGCAAGATTTCTACGCAGGTGAGGCCAGTTTTATTCCCTCTCCAGTATGGATGTGTTCTTTCCTTTCCCTCATCAGAGAGAAGCTTTCAGTCCTCCCACCCTGACGATAACCTCACAGCAGGCTTTTCATAGGTGCCTCTCGTCAGGTGGTGGAAATCCCTTTTTATTCTGTCTTCTGGGAGCTTTTATCAGGGGTGGGTGTTGGGTTTGGTGAGCTGCCTTTTCTGCACTGTTGGAGATGATGATATGTTTTTCCTTTTTTAGTCTGTTCATGTGGTGAATGAAATTCATTGATTTTTGCGTGTTGGGATAACCTGGCATTTGTGGGATAAACTCCACTGGGTCTTGATGCAGTATCCTTTTTATATAGCCTGGGATCTGATTTGCTTAACTATCTTAGGAACGTGACATCCGAGCTCATGACTTGTGGTTTTCTTTTCTTCGAATAGCGTTGCCTGGTTGTGGCGTCAGGTCACCACTGGCCTCGGACAGTGGACTGGAGTATTTTCAATCCTCTTCAACCCTCTGGTATACTCTGTGTAGGATACGTATTGTTTCTCCTTTAAAAGTTGGGTAGAATCCACCGGTGAAGGTATCTGGTCCTGGAATTTTCTTTGAGGGAAAGTTTTGTTAAAAAAAACAAACCACAGGCCAAAAAAGGTATTCCTTGTGATACAAGTCCGAGGACCAAACTAGGCTTCATAATCACCCACATCAGCTGCAGCCTTTCCCAGGAGTGGAATTTTAAACCCATCATTCTGGATTTTCCTGGTCACCTGCCTGATAAGACCTGTTCCTTCCCCTAAGGTGACCTGGCCTGAAATAATCCACCCTTCACTTCTCGGTCTCACCCTCCTTCCGTCCATGAACCTTCCATCTTGTAGGACTTTTCCTAGCTGCTAGGCGGGATGCTGCCTGATCCAGGAATCTCTTCGTAGAACCCCTTACATCTTCCAGTTTACTCAGCTGGGTTTTGTTTCTTTAACAGTTTTGAATCACGATGTCAATTTCTGTGTATGAGGTGACTGGCTTGTCCAGCTCCTTCTGCGAGCTTCGGTACGTCACTTACATTATCGTAGTTGGCATAACCTTGTTCACTGTGCTCTCTTATTGTTCTTTGTATTTCCGTAGGGTCTGTTATGGTCACCATGACCTCATTCCTGGTATTGATAATTTGTGTCTTCTCTCATTTGTTTGTTTGGATCAATCTGGCTAGACAGACTTGCATCCGATTTTTTTTTTATCTGCTCAAAAAAAAAAGCTTTGGTTTCATTGATTTTTTTGTTTCCTATTTTATAGATTTCTGCTCTTATATGTATGACTTCCCTTCTTCTGCCTACTTTAGATTTCGTGTGTTTTTCTGATTTCTTAAGGTGGAAGCTGTGGTCATTGATTTGAGAATTTTCTTCTTTTCTAACTTTCACAACTTAAACTTAAGTTTCACAACTTAAGTGAAACCCAGCGAATTTTTATGTTGTGCTTTCATTTGCATTCAGTTCAAAATGCTTTCTCGTTTTCCTTTTGAGTTCTCTGGCTTGTGTTTTATTTTAAAGGACGCTGCTCTTTTGTTTCCATGTTGAATTAGTTTTCCATTGTTGCAGAACCAATGAAGCAGCTTAAAACAACACTGATATATCGTCACACAGTTCTGAGGCTCAGAAGCCCAGTGGCCGAGACGGGGTTCTCTGCTGAGGCTGAAATCAAGGCACCAGTTGGCTGCGTCCTCATCTGGAGGGGAGGGTCCTCCTCCAGGGTCGCTCCTGCTGTTGGCAGAACTCAGTTCCTTGCAATCTCAGAAATGAAGTCTGGTTTCTTGAGGCTGTTGGTGTGGGGACAGTCTCAGTGCCTGAGGCCACTGCTCGATGGAAGGTCCCTTTGTCTTCTCATGCTCTGAATCACTGACTTCCCACTCCGCCCCCAGCAGGGAGATGTCTCTGCTTTTGAAGAGCTCATCTAATTAGGGCAGGCCCACCCAGATGCTCCCCTGATTTTAAGACCAGCTGATTACAAGTGCAAATCTCCCTTTCTGAACAACATTCACTGGAGGATCCCCAGGGGGCGTGAACCCCAGGTTCTGAGGCCATCGCAGCCCACCACACTCAGAGGTCCAGTTCTACACAAGGTGCATCTTGGTGCTTCCTGTGCTGTTGAAAACAATGCGAGTCCTGCAGCTGGAGGGCAGAGCGTCCTATCAGAGTCAGTGTGCGCGTTCGATTGACAGCCTCCCTGACGTCCTTCTCAGTCATTAATGCAGAGTGGCTGAATTCCCCTAATGTAATTGTGCGTTTGTCTAGTTCTCTTTTCAGTGTTATTAATCTCCACTTTACATAATTTAAAGCACCGTTATTAAGTGCTAACGTTGTGGACGTCAGAAACATCCCAACCTGTAGAGCCAGGCGAGTGGCTGGTGCAAACGTTCCCTCATCATTTGTCCCCGTCTTGGGGACCTCTGCCCTGCATCGCCGCAAGCCCAACATCTGAGAAACGTTCTTTTCATCTATTTTTCTATTTTCATTTGTTTCCGATGGAGGGTGAGTCTGGTCCCTGCGGCTTCACGTCCACAGGAAGCAGCCGTCTGCCAGCCTGGTTTGTTTCTCTTCCCATGTTTTGCTTCCTTGGAAGGTTTCGAAGTTATGGCCACAGCACTTTTGGAAACGAAGAAGCCAGCTTTTGATGGGTTCTGTCTCTGCATCTAAGTGAGGTTTGCAGTGAAAGAACACAGAGATGCCATTTTACAGGTGAAGTAGAGGGGTGATGGCCCCCATAGGCAGACACATGCTTCTGAGAAGAGCAGAAAGCGCACCCACACATTCCCTTGGTGTTCGGGCAGGACCGATCTGCCAGTGGGGGCCCCAGGTGCAGAGTTGCCTGTCCGGGCCCTAAGTTCACCTCCTGACATGTCCTGCATGGCCACACCCCCCAATATGCACCCTGGGTCACACCTGTGCCTGAGAGAAGTATGGGGAGCACTAGACCTGAACGAGTTTGAAATGCCCAGAACCAGACCCAGAATTTAAGGGCCCTGACCCCGGGGGCCACCGGACTGGGCTTGTGCATCTGTCCCCAAGCCAGGTGACATTGGGAGATGGGCACAAGCCTCACCTGGGTCAAAGAGTCCCGACTGTGTCTGCCACGGCATTCAGTATGCACAGTGGGCCTCCTGGAAAGAGACGGGGCATCAACTCAGCCTGGCCTGCAGTGCGCTGGGGATGACAACTTCCCGCTGTCAGAGATCTGAGGGGATCTCAGGGGATGAACAGCTTCTGGGGGGAACCATCACACTCTGGATGTATTTTGTGTGTTTTGAGTGAGAACTAGCAGAATTTGCAGATGGATTGGGTGTGTGGCACATGGGCCTGAGTGAGTGGAAGAATGGAGCCTCCATTGCCAGAGCGGGGGACATCTGAGGACGGATGGGGACACGTGAGGACAGAACAGGCTGCGATCGGGACACCATGTTGTGAAGTTGAACAGAGAGCTGGACTGGAGTCAAGTTCTGGCAAGGGGTCCGGGCTGGACTTAAGGATTTAGGAGCCAGTGTGTACATGGAATTCAAAGCTATGGGAACAGATTTGTTCCCTGGGGACCGAGCGTGCCTAGCGAATAGGTGGGGGCTGCATGAATGTGGCATTTCAAATCAGGGAGAGAGGGAGTCTTGAGAAAAATGACTTCACAGCTGGGGAGATGAGTCTATCTCACGCTCCACACAAAATCGTTGGGGGTAGATCAATGATTTAACAATAAAAGTGGAACAATAAAAAGACATAGCTGGTGGTGGGAGGCGTTACAGCAGGTGGGGGAGAGCCGGGTTCTGGAGCCAGAGGTTTGGGGTTCCAGGTCTGGGTGTGACCTTTGTGACCTTGGGAAGGCCACTTGGCCTCTGTGTCGCCTGTTCCTCATGTGTGAGATGGAACAAGGCAGACGCAGCTTGTAGAATAAATGAGGGATGTGTGTGAAGCACTTACCATGGTTCACTATTATTATTATTGCTTTTGCTATTGTTGTTTCAGCATCTCCGAGTGGGGAAGGCTTTTCTAAGTGTGACACTAAACCTGGAGCCAGAAATCTGGAAGATTGAGGAATTTGGTTACATAAAAAATGTTTTTTAAAATGTCCTGCCAGGCAAAACCTTGATAGACAAATTCAAAAGGCCACTGACAAACTCTGAAAAAGGTTCATTTCCTCAATATATGAGGAACTCTGATAAGTGCTATTTTTAGAGCCCAACAGAAATATTGCCAACTGAGATAAGCAAGCACTCAGAGGAAAAGAGACACAATGGCCTCTCAGAGATGGAGACACGTTCAAAGTCCCCTCCAAGAACAGAAATGCAGCTGACGACACGGAGGTACCACTAGTCACCTATCAGACAAGCAAACATCGCAACACGCCCTCTAACAAACGCACACAAGTGTGGGAAGGGTGGTCCTAGGTGCATCCTGGTGGGAAATGCACCTGGAAACAATCTCTGTGGAGAGGACCTGACAATTTCAGGTGCACGTGACCTGTGACGCAGCGGTTGTCACTCTAGGATATTGTGGTGCAGACATACTCATTCATGTGTAAAGTGTCATCACTGCAGCTCAGCTCACAACAGCAAGGTTGGCAAGACCTAGCTGTCCCTCCCCAGGGGACTGGGGGGACACATTGGGGACTGTCCGTGCAGTGTGGTATCATGCCGTGGGGTACAGTCAAAGCAGGAATGAGGCCGTGCTGGCTGGGAACGAACTCTGAAACACGGTGTTAAGTAAAAAAAACCCTCAAAACGTGGCACAGTGTAATTGTATACTGTGGTACAATATGCATAGAAAAGGAAATTAAAACAATGTATTTTCATTTTTCATGTACAGAGTATCTCAGAATGGACACAAGTGAACCTGGAAACACAGGTGTCTTCTGGGGGTGGAGGGGGATTTATTAGTCAAAAACAATAAGTTAAATTTTAAACATGTTTCCAGAAAATCCATTCACAAAACCAGGAAGAAAAACCATCCAACCATCTCACGATCCCCTCCCCCACCCCAACACAGCATACTTACGGTTATATTGTAACTTCTGATTTAAATGTTTCACTGCTGTGGATACATTGAGGTTTTCTGTTTCCTCTTGAGTCAGTGTGATGTTATCTTTTTATATGAATTTGCTGGCCGTCACTGATGGGAATGCAGAATGGTCTTGCCGTTCCTGGAAACAGTCTGGCAGCTTATCAAGTTTGATGTGTCTTTAGGTCGGACACAGCCCGTAGGCTCCAAGGTGTTCAGCATGAAATGAAAGCTCAAGTTCACACAAAAACCTGCGTGTCAGTGTTTACAGCAGCATTATTCACAACCACCAAGTACTGTGATAACCCCAGGGTCCTTCAACGCATGCACAGATAAATATACTGAAATATAGCCAACCAATACGCAGAGATGAAAAGGAACAAACCTCTGATGCGGCCGTTGGGTGAGGGCCATGTGCACTGTGCTGAGTGAGAGAAGCCAGATTCAGAAGGTTGTGTCCTGTCTGATCCGTCCACGGGTCATTCTGGAAGTGACACACTATAGGGACTGAAAACAGATCGGTGGTTGCCGGGGATTAAGGGTTCAAGGGTTGACCAAAAAAAGGAAACTGGGGGCAGAATTGTTCTAGATCCTGATTTCGGTAATGGTTGGTTATGTAAGTTTCTATATTTGTCAAAATTCCCAGACCTGTACACTAAACAGTGAAATGTGATGTATGTAAAATTCAAAATGCGTTAAAAGTACAATATGTATTATTCATAATGTTTACGTTGTAAATTTCTCAGCAGCCTTGGACTCCAGTCTCTCTCTCCTACCTTATGGGTTATCTGCAAGCTATTTCTACTTTGGTTGTTTTTTCTTTTCATCCCGACAAATTCTTTTATTACTTAATATTTGTTTAGTTTTACCTAAATGTTGACCAGCTCATTTACTCCCCTTTTCTTCCCTGCATTTATTTAATCGTTCCTTCTGCTTAGAATGTCTTTCTTCCCCAAATCATCCCATCAGCAGTTTCTTTAGTGAACTGTGTGTTGGGGGTACGTTCGATTTAATGTGTAGACGAAACGCCTTTCTTCTGTCCCGGGTCCTGAGGCATCACTAGGTTTCCGTGCAGGCAGGAACCCTCCCGAGCATCTTGTTCCCTGTTTTTCTGTTTCCACTAAGAGCCCTCGTGTCAGTGCAGCGGCCACTCCTGCTCGGTGACTGACAACTGCTGTCCAGATGGAGTGGACATAGTCTTCTGGGCTTTCCTTACGGTCACCACTTATGAATGCATCCCTAACCCGGACAGTTTCATTGCTCGTGTTTTCAGCTTCGTGGCGCTGGCACCACACTGCCTGCATCCTTTTGTCCTTGCTTCTTTGGCTGCACGTCACGGTGGCAGGTCCCCCAGTGCTGGGACACCTACAGCCCGTTCTCACTCACTGTGTCGTTACAGCCACCTCAGTGCACATTTGTGTCTTTTCTAGTTCGGGCATGGTGAACATGGCCGTGATGCCGGCTCACGACCACGTGTGGTGACGCACATTTGTGTGACTCACTCTGGGTCTTACACCAGGAGTGAGGCTGTGGGGTGAGCCCCGGGAGTCTGTACCTCATGTTCCCGGATGACGCCGAGCTGTTTGCAAGGAGTTGCCCCAGTTTGCCCTGCAAATGCACAGCTGAGAGTCTGTGACAGTCTGCATGCCCACGTGTGTGTGTGTGTGTGTACGTGTGTATAGACATGAACACATATAAGTGTGGGTGTAGGTGTGCACATATAGGGATGCATATGTAGGTACCATGTTTCCCCGAAAATAAGACCTAGGTGGACAATCAGCTCTAATGCGCCTTTTGGAGCAAAAATTAATATAAGACCCAGTATTATATTATATTATATTGTATTGTATTGTATTATATTATATTATATTATATTATATTATATTATATGAGATCCAGTCTTATAGTAAAATAAGACTCATATTAATTTTTGCTCCAAAAGGCGCATTAGAGCCGATTGCCCGGCTAGGTCTTATTTTCGGGGAAACACAGTATGTACGTGTGTGTATGTATATACACATATATATGAAATGGTCAATATCTGACAAATTTTCATGTCCATAAGTGGCAGTTCCAACAGTGTCGCTGTCCTGCAAAGCGGTTGCATTAACACATTAACAAGTAACACGTGGCCAACAGCTTTGAGCTTTGGAGGCTCCACACCATCCCCCACGTGGGGTTTCAGACGCTCAAGTTGCTGCCCCCCTGATGGGGTCCTAAGGTGTCACTGTACCTGCAATCTGCATTTCCCCACCCGCCAAGCAGCGCCTTTCCTTACTTACCGGGAATCGGGGACGTGGTCTCATCACGTGCCTGTTCGGGCAGTTTGCTGACTTCCCGTAGAATTATCTGCCATTTCTTCATTGACTTTCATGAGCCCTAGAATTCTGGATACCGGTCCTTTTTCGTCACACGTGCAGCAAATATCTTCTCCACATCTGTAGATCATTTTTTCGCTGTTTATGGGCATTTGTCAACTTTGTTGAGATATGATTAAACGCAACCCGAGTTCAGGTGTGTAGTACGATTAGTTGCTAAGGTGTGACAGTATCCGCATATAAGCCATTCCCATTTCCCCCTCTTGTCCCTTTGCGGCTGCCGCCCTGCCACCTGCCCCCACGCCCCCGCTGGCCCGCTGCAGGCAATGCTGATTTGATCCTTATCAATTATGAATGAGCTCTGTTGGCTCTAGAATTTCACGTGTATTAACTTTCATCTGGCTTCCTTCACTCAGAGTGGTGTCCACAGAACTGCCCCTCGTTTTATGGTCTCCGCAACCGGCTGCTTATCTCATCGCTGAGTGTGGACACTGCAGTTTGTTTGTTCTGTCGACCTTCGGTGTCCCGACCTCTTTGAAGACATGTTTACGTGTCTCTGCCATAAACTCTCACACAGACGGGCCGTCGGAAACTACAGAACCATTCTCCAACCTGCTTATGCCTTTTAATTAATTGTTTGTTTATTTATTGACTTATTTATTTACTGACTTATTTATTTTCGCCAGTCAAGTCCCAACTATAATTTCAGGGCCAGAAAGCATGTTCACAAAACTTCTCAAACTCAACATGATAAAACTGCCCTAGCTTTTCCCTAAAGAGAGCTTTACTAATGCATAATGGACATACTATAAACGACAACCAGTATTTATTTATTAACATTACTAAGCACTTTCAGTCTCAATGTGGCTTCTTCTTTAGATGCTGAGTCACAGGGATTCTGTTTGCCTAGATTTCAGGGGATTCTTGAGGCAGATTGTTCTGTAATTTAGTTGTACTGTCACGTGCTCCCGGCAGGCAGCAGGCAGAGAGAGCGGTTACCTAATCTGCCATTTTGGATCTTTCCATAAACGACAAATATTTACATCTGATGACTTTTGCTATACTCACAATCAAGATGGGAAACTTATCCACCCCCCAAATTTCCTCACACCCTTTTCCAACCCCCTTCTTCCTCTCAACCCACCTTTCAGCAACATCCGACCTGCATTTTTCATCCAGTAGGGAAACTGCCATCCACTCTTCATTAAACGTTTTTTCTGTGGCATCCTCACCCTGTCTGCTTTTTGGGTTTCTGATTACACTGACGCTGGACTATTTGATATGCTTCTGCAGGTCACCGAGTGTCTCTCGTCTGTTGCTGTTTTTAGCCGTTTCTCCCTGTTCTTCGGGTTACATCCGTTATTGGTTTGGTCTTTTTTCGCATTTACAGACCCTGACCTCTCTCCTAAGTGTGAGCAAGGTCATTCAGGACGTTTCTTTTTTTTTTATTCCAGATTACTGTTCTTTTGAGGTCTAGAATTTCCACGTGGCTCTTTATAGTTTTCATTTCTCTGCGTTTTCCTTGATGCTCCCTTACTAAGACCGTGTTTTCTTTAAAGTCTGTGTTACAGCTGCTGAATCCAACATCCGAATCATCTGGGGCTCTATTTCAATTAGCTGCTATTTTTATTGACTACGGGTCATATTTGTTTGTTTCTTTGCACGGTTAATAATAATTTCTATTGTAGTTTTGACTACTGGACGATGCATGGTAGAGGCCAGAGTCTGTGGTCTTTCTCTGAAGAGTGTCGATTTTTGTCCCAGTGGGCTTTTTTTCAGTACCAGAGGCTTTCTCTGAGTTTGCGTGGGCTTCACATGTGCCGTTAGCACAGATCTGGGTTTTATCAAGCCTCTTCATCTTCACACTGTCCCCACCATGGTTCTTAACAGGGTTTGCTTTCAGGCTTCGTTAGGGCCACTCCAGACAAGCCCACAATCTAGGAGGAGGCCATCCAACTTTCTCTGGAATAGACCAGGCAGGAACATGTCAGGTTCTGCTGGCCACATGGCCTCACCATCTCAGGCATAGACAGAATGTACACAAACACATGGCCGAGTCCCCAGTGTTATCAGAGAGTGGGCCCTTCAGCGCAATACCCAGGCTAGGTTCCTAGCCGGGCCTCCTGGATGAAAACTGTGAATCGTAGCCGCTACGTTGCCGGAGGGTGGGCCCTCCTCAGCGCGGTGTCCAGGTTCTTGGTGTCTTGAGCAGAGAATTGAATGAGACACAAAGGTGAAGTGGTGAAAGAGCAGCTTGTTAGAAGAGAAAGTACATTCCAAAGAGTTAGGAGTGGGCCCGAGCAGAAGGCAGTGGCTCAAAGGGGCCCCAACTAACAAGGCTTTGGTAGTTTTTATTTTCTTTCTTTTCTAGGACGGGCTGTTCCCCTCCAGGTGCTGGACCACTTGATTGACACCTGTGATTGACAAGGGGCTATTACCTCATCTTTTCAGACTGCGCATGTTCCTTCCCAGAATTCAGCCTGTTATGATGACATTAAAGAACTTCCAGGCATATGCATGATGTTATAACGACAGTATAATGAGGCCCAGGTGAAATGAAGGTCGTTGTGGCCTTTACCGTGCAGGTGTGAGTGGCCGGTTTACTCTAGTTGGGTATTTTGCACCCATTTGTTTCCTCATAGGGGAAATTTTTATAGTGAAAAGGGGAAGTTTTGGGCGGAGAAGGGAGGTCTTCTGGGAGGTTGCATCTTGTGGGTTGTGTGGGACGTGCAGGAATGCAGAGGCTCGATGCCTGTCTAACTGCCTGCCTTGGTTTCCCCGTGAGAGACAGGATCCCCATAACATCTCTATGGGAAGTTGAGGGACAGGGGGTGTTTTCTTCTGTATCTGCTTCCTGCGGGGCAGGGGCGTGGAGCTGTCCCTACCTATTGGTGATTCACGGCACTCTCGCCCTGTCTGATCTCAGAAGAGAGGAAGGGGTCTCGAGATCCGCCTGGAAGACCGTGTTGGTTCTTTGGTTGGGACTGGTAATCTTGCTGGGGTATCCTCTGTATCCCTAAGGCCCCTGAATGAGGAAAAATAGGTCTTAATTAATAAATTAAAAGTGTTGGCTTAAAGAGCAGAGCTTAAAACTATTGATGCGCGGTGGTCATGTGATAGAAAGTCCGTCAGCGCTAGTGGAGTCTGTGAGCATTGAACCGGTCCCTCAGGTGGCGTTAATTGTCCAGGAGCTGGGCCCAGAATGGAATGGGTTGGAAAGAACATTAGGCTTCAATGATTACGATCAACAAGTATAATCACAAGTTTCAGGGTAATTATCTAAAGCAGGGGGTAAAAACACTTCTTATGATTCAGGCTAAAACAATCTGTTGTCTAACATTAAGAAACTGATTTACAAAAGAATTAAGAACCAGGGAGGTAGGAGCTAAGAAACTGGGGGAAAGGAAACTTAAGGAAAAGGAAACCTAAAACTCCTATAGGAAAGAAAACTTCAAGTTTTTTTTTAATTTTATTTTTTTTTCTTATATCATCTTTTATTTTATTTTATTTTATTTTTAATTAAATTTATTGGGGTGACAATTGTTAGTAAAATTACATAGATTTCAGGTGTGCAATTCTGTATCACATCATCTATAAATTACATTATGTGTTCACCATCCAGAGTCAGTTCTCCTTCCATCACCACATATTTGATCCCCCTTACCCTCATCTCCCACCCCCAACCCCCTTATCCTCTGGTAACCACTAAATTACGTTCCCCAGATTAATTTTAAAACTTCAAGTTTTTCAGTGGGGCAGGGGGAAGGCGGGTTCCTCGGTTGGCCCCTGTCAGCAGCAGCAGTGTGTTTACAGAACAGGTGCCTGGTCCACGGGCTCTGACGGGGCTGAACCCCAACGCAGCTCAGCACCTCTCAGCTGCTAGTACGTCCACTTTATTCCTGACCCAGCGCGTCTTCTCTGCAAGCCTCATGCAGCCTCTCCGTCCACATGTCCAGCCCAGTCCTCAGTGATGGACAGTGGGGGGCCCCACACACGGACCCTGGAGGTCCCCTGCCCTGCGGGTCCCTGTCACTCCAGCAGCCCCAGACTCTGACCTCCACCTTTTCATCTTGGCAGGACTGCCTCACCTGCCTGGGCTCCTCTTCTTTGCACAGCGTTTGGGGGCTTGTCCCCAGGCCGACCAAGGGGTCTACCTCCTTCCTTAGGACAGCTTTGCTGCTGCTGTCCAGTGTCCGAAAACTGCCATCTGCTCTTGAAAAATCCTGTCCAGGTCTTGATTAGAAATGTCTATATTTTTTGCGTTATTTTTTTCATTGATTTATATAGTTTTAAATAAAAATTATGTGTACTTAAAGGGTACAACATGAGGACTTGGTATGCGTATGCCCAGTGAAAGGATTCCTGCAGCCAAGTTAATCCCCACATCCCCACACAGAGTTGCCATTTTTGTGTGTGATGGCTGTACCTGAAACCACTGTCAGCACATCTCCAGTGTGTGGTGCAGGATCAATAATTGCAGTTGCCATGCCCGTACATTAGCCATCTAGACTTCCTCACCCCTGTAACTGTGCCCTACCTACCTTTGCACCCTTTGACCAACTCTCCCCATCCCCCACCTCAGGCCCTGGCATCCGCCCTTCTACTCTCTGTTTCTATGAGTTTGGCATTTTTTAGATGCCTCATAGAAATGACCTCATACAGTACCTCTCTTTCTCTGTCTGGCTTCCCTCACTCGGCATAATGCCCTCCAGGTCCCTCTGTGTTGTCATAATGGCAGGATTTCCTTCTTTCTTATGGCTGAATAATGTTCCATTGTGTTTATACCGCACCCTCCTTATCCGTTCATCTGTTGACTGGCACTCGGGTTGTTTCCATGTCTTGGCGCGCGCACTCGGGCTGCCACGGGCATGAGGAGAAGCAGATACCTCTTTTAGATCCTGGTTTCATTTCCCTCATTCCTCTCCCTGTGGTTTTGATTTGCATTTCCCTCATGGTGCAGGAGGCTCAGCATCGTTTCCTCATCTGTTGGCCATCTGCCTGCCCTCTTTTGAGAAATGTCTACTCAGGTCTTTTGCCCATTTTTCAGCTGGGTTACTCGTTTTCTTGCTAGTGAGTGTTTGCAGGCTTTTGGAAGGATGTTTTCAACAAGGATACAATTCTAGGTCAGTAGGTTTTGTTTTCTGTTTTTCCCGCCATTATCTTCTGTTGAGCAGTCAGCTGACAGTTCAGGTGTTGCTTCCGTTCAGATCATTTGTCTTTCTCATTTGGCTCCTTTGAAGATTTTCTCTGTCCTAGATTACCATAATGTGTCTAGTGGTTGATTTTTTTAACTTTATTCTACTTGGAGTTTATGGTGCTTCTTAAAGCTGTGGCTTGGGTGTTTTGTCATTTTTGCAAAACTCTCAGTATCACTTCAATATATTGTTTGCATTCGGTTCACGCTCTCCTTCTAGGGCTCCAATCGCATGCCGGATACTTTCATGATGTCCCATATCTCTCTCATGTTCTGTTCTGCATTTCTCATCCTTTCATATTTCTTCCAGTTCAATAATTCTCCTTTAAGCTGCATCTAATCTATTAAGCTATAACCTCCACTGAGATTTTTTTTTTAAATTCTAGAATTTCCATTTGATTCCTTTTCATAATTTCTAGTTTTCTGCCACATTTTTCCCTCCATTTATTTAATTGCTTGAGTGTTGTAGTCAGAGTTATATTAAAGAGATGCCTGATGGCTCCAGAATCTGAACTTTTGTCGGTCTACTCCTCTCGATTTATGTTTTTCTCTGTTTTCAATCAGTTCTCATGGTTTTCTGTGCTTGCGTGCCGATTGAAGACAAGATCGGCTGCAGAAAACATCCAAGAAGTAATGAAAAGTTCTGGATAGAATTGGCAACTTCCAGAAAGAGTTTGCTTCTGCAACTGTCTGGTGATCATGCTGAAGAAGGTCACTGATTCTGTCATGAATTGAGCTCATTCAAAGCGGATTTCAGTCTTTACGGGACAGGTCCACTTTCAGCTCATTGTTTCTCTGTGACATGCCAGGGTCCCAACCCAAACTTGTTTTCCCACCAGGACCTGCTAGATAAGCTCTGTCCCTGCAGCGGTGGGAGGCTCAAGCTCTCCTCACCTTCTCCAACTTCCAGCTGCAGAAATTGCTTTAGGAATGTATCGTCTCCCAAAGGGAAAATGTGGTCTCACATTCTGACGCCCGACTCCATCTTCTGTCTTCTGCTGTCTCTTGGGCAAATAAATGCTCACCGCCATGGTGAGCCTTCCAGCGTCTTCAGAAAGTGTGTGTGTGTGTGTGTGTGTGTGTGTGTGCGTGTGTGTGTGTGTGTGTTTTCTCCCGTTTTTCTAGTTGTTCTCAGCAGGAGAATTGGTCAAAACAATTGAGTCAGCCGTTCCCAGAAGCCAAGTTACTCCTGCCTTTGTTATACTCTGGGATACTATCGTTTTCTGAAAAGCTCAGAGTACTTTTAAACAGGATCACTGTCACATGTCTGGCTGTTCTGTGTGGGGAAGATAGTTAAGCTTTCCAGTTCTCCATGTTGCTATAAATTATGCGTCTGCTTATTTTCTTAAGCATCCCAGAAGCATCCTGGATCCTATTGGGAAACAGCAGTCACGGAGAGGCGGTGGGTGAGTCGTGTTGTTGGCCGGCACGCGGACCAGGTGCCCAGAACCGCTAAAAGTAAAATCCTCTCTTTCCTCTTGACCCCTGCCCCTCTGTGAGGGTCTGTATGGAACCTGGTGCACTTAGGTGTTCTGCTCTAGCCCACGGAGGCTGCCAGCTGAGGGCACCCTGAGCAGGACAGGCTCTGCAGCAGGCCTCGGCTGTGACGTGAGACGTCATGGCTGGTGAAGCGCACCGGCCCACGGACGCTGTGTGGTGACGAGTCAGCTAGGGGACAAGGCGCCACGGGGAGCTGGTGGTGAGCGGTGGCGGTGAGCCCCATGCAGCTCCTGGGATTAGGGCGTGAGGCCATGCCACCCGAGGCCCAGAACTGGGTACCTTTTGAGCGACAGCTCCTGCACGTCCCGGGCCCCGATGGACACGCTATGAGCTAGGTTCCGTTGGACACGTCATCATAGGCCCAGTAGCACTCCTGGGAGCTTGGAAATGACATTAGAGGTGAAGCCCAAAGCAGGACCGCAACTCCCACGTGAGCCCCTCGAGCACACATCCAGGCCACCAGGTCACCTGTCACAGGGCCCTCCCCCAGCCCAAGCCTACAGCCAGCAGGGTCCCTTATGACCAGGTGAGAGAAGGAAAGATAGGTCGGCACCACAGGTAAATGCACGGCAGAAAAGCGTGGCAGCCACGGTGCGTCCACAGTCACAGGTGACCGTGAAAGACAGAGGAGAAGAAAGTCTTTCCAATGATAGGCTGAGAGCGATGCAGCAAGTGGCCCAAGCTGAGAATTTATACAGATTCCTGGGGAGGGACCAAAGGTCAGGGTCCGGGAAGCTGAAGGGCTGGACGATCAGAGACAAAGAGGTCAGGAGTGAGGACGGACAGGCAGGAGGGGGTGCAAAGGAAGACCTTCACCCCCCACACAGACGCTCCCTCATGTTGGCACCACTCACGTCCACACGGAACCAATACCTGCACCTGGGTCATGGCCTGGTGCCAGCCCATCAAAGGTGCAGGAGCTAGAGCCAGCAAAGCACTTGCAGTAGTCAGCTTAGGCTGCCGTGACTTTGTGCCACAGACAAGCAGCCAGAACCACAGACATCCTCTGTCCCCAGCCCTGGAGGCTGGAGTCCGAGGCCCAGGTGTCACAGGGCTGGTTCTCTGAGGCCTCTCTCCTTGGTGTGTAGACAGCCGTCTTCTCCCTGTGTCCCCGCACGGTCGTCCTTCTATGCGTGTCTCTGTCCTGATCTCCTCTTCTGATGAGGACGCCAGCCCTACGGGATAACGGCCCACGCCAGTGACCTCATTTTACCTTAATAACCTCTTTCAAGACCCATCTCCACATCCAGTCACGTTCTGAGGTCCTGGGAGTTAGGACTTCAGTATATGAATTGGGGGACACAATTCAGCCAGACACACGGCTGCTCAACACACATTTGGGGGCTGCAGTAGTGAGGGGATTCCTGTGCCCCAAATCGGGGCCACACCCACGTGTCCTCTACCGCCCAGGGCACAAGGGCTCTGGTGGGAAAGGCTCCTGGGACAGCCTTCTGTGGGCGGAGACACCAGGACGGCAGGGAGGGGCCGAGCTCAGGCTGTTTGGCACCACCCCTCCCCAACACTGCCCCCCAGCACTGGCCGCCCCGGGAATAGGAGACTGCAAAGAACACGTATTGTTGCTGAGCGGAACCAGGGAGGCGTGGAGAGTGACCCCAAGGGGCAAGATTGTGGGGATGAGACGAGTCGGCCCACAGAAGGTGAGGGGTAGGCTCTGTGTGCCCCTGCTGACACCCGCTCTCCAGCTTCTGGGAGCAGAGGCCTCCTTTCCCTTCAAGAATCGGACCCTCCCCCTCTGCGGTCATCTCAGTGGGTCTTTCGGTCACTCTGCTGGCCCTGCTCCCCACCTCTAATGTGGATCTTGAAGGAAGGCAGCGACCTCCAAGGGACTGTCCCTCCGTCCCCTGCCCAGGAGGCCGAGTCACTCAGTCCAGCCCGGCCCTTTGGCTTTCTTTGGTTCCGACCTCTGCCCCTCCTGCAGTAAAGTCCTCCTTTTCTTTCCTCTCCGGCTCTGGTCAGCCAGCGCTGGCATGTTACTTGGAGATCCTTACCCAGGTTCTGCAATGGGTGCGGGGGCCTTTCCTGATGGCAGTGGGGCAGGAGCGGCCAGCCTGGCAGGCGTGGGGGGCAGTGGACCTGGCCTCAGTGAGCCGTGTGGCCTTCAG